>NC_081844.1:12412451-13074999 GCF_963259705.1 Myotis daubentonii
TAAAATGCACATACAGGGTTTCTCAAAAACAATTTATGAGTATGAAGTTAAGGTTCAAATCAATTATTCTCAAAGGGAATGGGGTAGTAATGGTGAGGATCACTAGGAGACCAATCAGAATCTTGGCAGTTATACAGATGTAATTTGAAACTGTGGCAATATTGTATCCCTTTACTTTTGCTTCAATGTAACATGTATTTGGAAATTTCAAATACCATGAAGGAAACTATTTAGTGGTTTAGGTTTGTCAAACAGGATTAAAAAGTTTGAGAAATACCATTCTAATTTTACTGATAATATACAACGTAAGGCAAATTTATCAAGTCTGTATTCCTAAAGCAGCCTTAAGTGTTTTCTATACTCTAGCGACCTAGGACTTAACATAGGTATCTGATGCCCTCCCTGTTCTTGGCTCTACACATCTTCATTCTCTTTTCTAGAAGAGCAGCAGGCTAGGGATCAATGGTAGTGGCTGGCTGACAAGAAGAGAATCCAGAACTAACATCCCACAAGAGACAGACAACTGCTAAAGGTGTCTGCTGGGCTTTCAAGGCCTTTTCCTTCAGTCTAAAGACAAAGGTAGAATGTCAGTCCCTTTTACCTGGCATGCCAAAGCTAAGCTCTCTAGTTCAGCTACTACTGCACATACTTCAACGGGGACAACTCTACTAAGACTGACCACTCTTCCCAATCCTCCCTCCCACCCCGAGACCTTAAAAGAGTGCTCTTCCCTCCTCACTTTAAATATAGACAGAAGCAGGGAAAACCATTATCAATAATGAACCAAACCAGTAACATAATCACACTTTAACTGCAAAACTACTATAACGCCTATAAAAATATATATAAATTTAACAGAAGGAAAAGCATAATACTCATGGATCAAAGCCTCACTGTGAACACACACTGTGTTAGGATTAACACAAAATACAAAATCCTTCTCTATAAAAACTTCAAAGTAAATAGGGTGTCTGACCATTGAAAGAAAAAACTGCAAATACCTGATATGTTTCCACAGGCCTGTTTTCCATATTTAAGTCCCAAATTTTGACTGACAAGTAGTCTCTAGTCATCATATATCGACCACTATGGCTGAATTTTACATCAGAAATAGAGGAGATGATTTCAGAAAAGAAAGACCTATTACTGGGATCTTCAGGTTCTTCAAACACTAAAAACAAGCAAAAAAGAAAAAAAGGGCAATTTGTATAATCTTCTGGCTTGCACAAAACATTTGTTGAAACAATTCACAAATTTCCTAAGAGGCAGCTAAAAATGGCAGCCTAATAAAAACTGACAACTCTCTGGCTATAAGATAATCTCCCTAGAAGTTTCTTATGAGATAAATACTACAACTAAAGATGCGAGAGATTTATACTTCCAGAGCCCATAGCTAATTTGGCAGAATCAGACTTACCCAGGGCTTCTGACTTCAGTGCCCCACGTTTGTAGGTTCTGCATATACCTCACTGACTTTGCCTGTGTTGTCAGCACAAAAAAATACCCTCTTACCATTCAAATTCATACCAGCATTTTATTTTTTACTGGCCAGGTAAAATTACTGCAACCTGTTATTTAAAACCCAGTGCTTTTTAAACTTCTTTTTAAAGCAAAGGAAGCCACTTCTTAGAAGAAATAGGAAGCTCGAAATAGGAAAGAAGAAAAGGAATTGCTCTACCTGAATATAGGGTTGGAGAACATCACCCCAAGTTCTCAAACAGTAACAGTCCATTAAAAATATATCCACTGGGCCCTGACTGGTTTGGCTCAGTGAATAGAGGGTCGGCTGGCGGACTAAAGGGCCCTGGGTTTGATCCCCAGTGGGGGGGCATGCAGGAGGCAGCTGTTGAAGGATTCTCATCAATGATATTTCTCTTTCTCCCCCCTCTGAAATCAATTTTAAAAATGAATAAATATATATACACATTAGAGCAGTGTTTCTCAACCTTTGGGTCACCAACCTGTGGGTCACACGACCCTTTCATAGGGGTCGCCTAAGACCATTGGAAAACATGTATAATTACATATTATTTTTGTGATTAATCACTATGCTTTAATTATGTTCAATTTGTAACAATGAAAATATGTCCTGCATATCAGATATTTACATTACGATTCATAACAGTAGCAAAATTACAGTTATGAAGTAGCAACGAAAATAATTTTACGGTTGGGGGTCACCACAACATGAAGAACTGCATTAAAGGGTCACGGCATTAGGAAGGTTGAGAACCACTGCATTAGAGGCTCAGTGCACGAATTTGTGCACCAGTCTGGTCCTTCAGCCTGGCCAGCGGCAGTGGGGAAGGACTGCAGGAGGTTGGCTGGCTGGTGGGGGGGGCATGGGGGGGGGGGGGGCAGCTGGGGGCCACAAGAGGTTGGCTGTGGGATTGCACTGACCACCAGGGGGCAGCTGCTGAGTTGAGCGTCTGCCCCCTGTTGATCAGTGCACATCATAGTGACTGGTCCACCGGTCGTTGGGTCCTAACAGTTGCTTAGGCATATATCTCCACTAGGATATCAACAGACATGCCCTGATAAAGCCTTCCATGTTTTTCTAGTAGAATAACCTACGATGCCTCATATAGAGTCAGCTTTCCAAAGGGTATAGGTAGCCCTGGGCATATAGGTTTAACTAAGACTTGTAAACCTATGTACATGTGATTACCACGTCTGAGGCTAAAGATTTTAGACAAACAGAAAATGTTAACATTTTTTTTTAAAAGATGAAAATAACTTACGTTTAGAATGCCTATCACAGAGGGCAGATGCCCTCATGTCACATAACCGAATAGTGCCTTTACTGCTGCTGTATACAAACGTGTTACAGCTATTTGGATGGAACTCTGCTGCTGTAATCACCTCTGTTAACTCTTCCATGTTGGCAGGCTTGATATCCACAATATCTGGATAGCATTTTATTAAGGAATTTCCACTTAGAAAAAAGGGCAAATATAATTTTACATTTTTCAAAGCACAAATATTCTGAATTGCATTACAGACCTTATTTGATCCCTTTAATGCCTACAAAAAAAAATTCTTAGAAGAAAACACAGGCAAATTTTAAATCATTTTAGAATGCAGAGGTCTGTTTTTCTGACTATGATACAAATCCCAGAAGCCATAAAGAATAGGACTGATATAAGTTTATCTTCCTAAATATTAAGAAATTTAGTGTACATTCCAAACACAAGATAACAGAACAAAACTCTTCAAGGGGAGCAAAAAAGGGAAAACTATTTGCACCACAAAGGATGGAGCTGATTTACTTAACATAAAAAAGCGCTTTAAAAACAACCCAGAGATGGTTCAGTGACCTATGAACTAGGAGGTCGAGGTTCAATTCCTGGTTTTGGGCTCGATCCCAGTGTGGGGTGTGCAGGAGGCAGCTGATCAATGATTCTCTCTCATCATTGATGTTTCTAGCTTTCTTTCCCTCTCCTTTCCTCTCTGAAATAAATAAAAATATATTAAAACCAAAACAAAACAAAGAAAAACAAAACATGCAAATCTAATGAAAAAAATTAGAAAATAAATATACAAATATGAAAAAAATGTTCATTTACTCATGATAAAAGAAATGCTAATCAAAACAACAAAAGAGGATTTTTACTAGCTAGACCGGTAAAGGTATAGGAAAACTGGCTCTTTTATACTCTATTAACAGATTATGAATTATAGTAAAGTGTTAATTTTTTCAAATGATATGTACTTAGAAATATATAAATAGTAGTAAAAGCTGCTAACATTTTACCTTAAAAAAAAAAAAAAAAAAAAACGAAACAGCTTTACGGAAATCTAATTCACATACATACAATTCACCCATTTCAAATGTGTAATTCCATATAGCTAACATTTTACTTTTAAAACATACTTAAAAACGAGTGTATTTGTATACATCTCTTTCTCTCACTCTCTCTCTCTCTCTCTATATATATATACAGACAGTATAAATGAGTGCCAGGTATATATGTTTATATATCACATACTTGTTTGTACACAGAATTTTCAGAATATAAACAATGAAAGTAGGATTTGGAGAAACATTTATATTGACTTTATATCCCCCCCCCCCCAAAAAAACGAGAGAGAAACCAAATGGATACTAAAACTCCTATCTGTAATTTCCAGATGCCAAAGATTAATCCTCAAATCATCTGCAGATAAATATGTTTCATAATCACTATTAATGGAAATTGAGTTGATGTGATATGTATGAGCATTGGCAAATATTCTTCGTGGACTGGCCTCAACCATTAAATCCATGGGCCTAAAGACTGGCACCTGTCAACAAGACACATGAAAAAGTCATTATAAAATGTTCATTGTTTACAACAGCACCTAAGATTCAGAGCACCTCATTTCTACAGTTTTTGAGGAACTATAAAACAGTACATTACACAAATTTAGTTTAAAAAGTAACTGATATTGATCTTCTGAAGTACTGAAATGAGTAAACTGAACAATCTAATTTATCTTCTTTTACAGGTAGCAATACTACTAGAATTTGCCATTCTTCCTAGTTCCAATCTTTTGCTTAAAAGACTTGCAGCCCTAGCTGGTTTGGCCCAGTGAATAGAGCATCAGCCTGCAGACCAAAGGGTCCTGGGTTCGATTCCAGTCAAGGGCACATACCTTGGTTGCAGGCTCCCTGACCCAGGCCCTGGCGGGGGCTTGTGCAGGAGGCAACCAATTGATGTGTGCTTCTCTCACATCGATGTTTCTCTCTGTCTTTCCCTCTCTCTTCTATTCTCCCTAAAAAATCAGTGGAAAAATATCCTCAGGTGAGGATTAACAAAGACTTGCAAAGCTAATAAATGTTTATGATTTAAATTAAAGTGGTTAAAAAGGAAATTAGCCCAGTGTGTCTAATTCTTGGGTTTTTTTTTTATCTTTTTTAGCTGCAACAAGATTTAGACCATTTCTAGTTTTTTCATCTCCAAAGAAAATTAATCTTGAAAATTAAGTTTGTAATAGTTGATATTCAAACTACAAGAGTGGTGGAGAACGTGGCACAGAACATAACAGTCTTGTGTAGAATCCTGGTTCTGCCCATGGCAACAGTGTGACTCTATGTAGGTCAGGATCTGTTTGAAATGAGAGTTTTAAGTGTCTTATCTAGTTACAGAATTGTTGGGACAGGGAAAATTGTAATTATTCCTATTTAAGTTCTGCTCAGGATCTAGAATATGTAATATGAATACAAAATGCCGGTTTGGCTCAGTTGGTTGGGTGTTGTCTCGTGCACCAAAAGGGCACATGCCGGGGTTTCGGGCTTGATCCCCTCGATCAATGGTCCCCTCTCACTTTGATGTTTCTCTTCCTCTCTACCCCCTCTCTGTAAAAATCAATAAAAATATTTAAAACCCACGCATACATACAAAAGCACTATTCATCAGAATTAGAATAATTTTTTCTTATGTACTTACTCGTAGTGTAGTGACTGTAGTAGGATCTCTATACCTTCCATCTTCCTCTTTCAAGTTATACCCTTCTGGTCTTTTGTCCCTTTCACTGATTTTCCATAATTTTATAGTTTTATCTGGGGAGATAATGAATAAAGTCCTCAAAAAAGGAGTAATACATATAGGAGAAAAACACTTTTAAGATATATATAAACATGCCATTTCATATTTCATCTAAAAAGATACCAAGAATGCCCTGGCCAGGTGGCTCAGTTGGTTGGAGCATTACCCTGTACACCAAAAGGCTGTGGGTTCAATCCCCAGTTGGCACATACAGGAGGCAACCAATCAATATCTGTCTCTGTCTCTCTCTCCCTTCCTTTCTCTCTAAAATCCATAAAGCATAACCTCAGGTAAGGATTAAAAAAAAGGAACGAAAAGATCCCAAGAATAAAATCTCTTATCTGATACAACAAAAAACCCCCACAAATTTATTACCTGGGAAAAACAGTATAGATATTGCACTTTTATGTTAATCAAATTCATAAAATTCCATTTGCTATTACAGTCAAGTCATAGCCAGGTCCTTACTGTTTAAAACCAAATAAAGCCAGAGGGGAAAAAGTTATATGGGTATATAAATACATATATGTCTATACACACATAAAAACATATATCTATATATGCTCAATACTTAATTTTCAAAAGAGAACAACCAACAAAAATAGTTACGATAGCCTAACTACTACTAGCAGATCCCACAAATTCCTTTACAGGCCTGGCCACCTGTTTAAATCTGTATTTCCCCATTGTATTAGCAATTCGTAAGTAGGCAAATCTGACTGATTCAAGTCCTTCAAGACAAAATTCTTATGCATCAAGAATCTATAATATTTTTTTTTTAATTTTATTTTGGAATTAAGTTGATTTCCAGAGAAGTTACAAAGACAGCACGTTTCCATACACCATTCACCCAGTTTCTTCTAATGTCAACATCTTAAGCAACCTGGTACATTTGTTAAACTAAGAAATTAACGTTGTACTGGTACATTCCTACTAACCAAACTCCAGACTTCACTCAGATTCCACCAGGTTTTCTACGAACTTCCCTTTTCTATTTTAGGACCCCACCCAGGATCCAAACAACACTTTAGTTATCAAGTTTTAGTCTCTCCAACTTTAACAATTCCTCAGACTTTATTTTTCATACAGTGCTGAGCAGTGGTGAGATATTTTGTAGGATGTCCCTCCAAAGGATAGGTTGGCTGTTTTCTTTCTTTCTTTCTTTTTTTTTTCTTAAATATATTTTATTGAGTTTTTTTTTTTTTTTACAGAGAGGAAAGGAGAGAGATAGTTAGAAACATCGATGAGAGAGAAACATCGACCAGCTGCCTCCTGCACACTTCCCACTGGGGATGTGCCCGCAACCAAGGTACATGCCCTTGACCAGAATCGAACCTGGGACCTTTCAGTCTGCAGGCCGACGCTCTATCCACTGAGCCAAACCGGTTTCGGCGGTTGGCTGTTTTCTTATGATCAGAATGGAATCATGGGTTTTTAGGAAGAGCACCAGAGTAAACTGAAGGCAAACATAGTGTCAACAGGACTTTTCTGCTTTAATCACTTGGTTAAGGCAGTATGTACCAAGTTTTTCCACTGCAGTTACTATTTTTTCCCTTCCCATACTCTATTCTTTGGAAGTGAGTCACTAAGTTCAGTCTACACTTAAAGGGAGAATTAAGTTACACTTCTTGTAGGAATAAGTATCCATTCACATACTATTTGTAATCCTATCCTATATAATAAAAGGGTAATATGCAAATTGACCCTAACGGTGGAATGACCAGAACCTGGAACGACCAGAACGACTGCTCAACCAGTCACTATGAGGCACACTGACCACCTCTGGTCCCTTTCCCTGGTCGGCAGGCTCTGACTGCCTAATGGTGAATGGGGAGCCAGGGGTGGGGCTGGCTGTGGGCAGCCAGGGAAGATGGCCCTGATTGCAGGCCAAGCCTAGGGACCATACCTACGCACAAATTTCGTGTGCCGGACCTCTAGTTCTCCTATAAGAAGCGTCCCTTCTCTCCCGCTTATTTGTTCAAATTTCTTTATATCACTATGGATGCATGCATATTTGTTTAATACTTTGTTATTCTAAAATTGTATTCATATAAGACTATCACATTCTTAATGGTCTTTCATAAGCAAATGAGCATAATATAATTTTAAAAATAGTATATAAAGGCATGCAGGGACTCCTCTAGCCTGGCCACCTCTCTCTTGTCTGGTGGCGAAAAGCATGCCAGCTGCTCCCGTGGATGCCCTCTGCAAAGATGAAGTCTAAATAGGAAGAAAAAAAAACAAAACAAAAAAACCCCCAGCTAACTCTACTAATGTTTCATCTAAACCCTATGTAATCATGTTTCTAGTTATTTGCAATTCAGTTATGTGTGTTTTCTATGTGCTATTTAATTTATATAATTTAGATACATCATTATATACTTTAGAATACTTCATTTCCAAATATGTACTATAAATGAGTCAAGCCTAAATTCTATATTTTCGGAGAAATTATCATCTAAAGATGATGAGGATGGCCCAACTGGCATGGCTCAGTGGTTGAGCATCGACCTCTGAACCAGGAGATCATGGTTCATTTCCTGGTCAAGACACATGCTTGGGTTGTGGGCTCAATCCCCAGTGTGAGGCGTGCAGGAGGCAGCCGATCAATGATTCTCTCTCATCATTAATGTTTCTATCTCTACCCCTCTTCTTCATCTCTGAAATCAATATAAATATATTAAAAATAAATTTAAAAAAAGATGATGAGGATGCCCACCATGACTGTCTTATGGCCTGTTCAAATTCATCTACCTTAGAGATCCAGATAAAAAATTACAATATACTTATCAAACTTTCAAATGAGATGAACTTAGTTTGTGGTTCCCAATAGTGCTATCAGAAAAAAATACTAAAAGTTATGAAAAATCAGGTAAATATCTTTTGAAAAACAAATTAAACTTAAACATAGGACAGGATACAGAAGTACTACACAATTTCAGTGCAGTGCTTGAGGATAAGGCAGGCTGGATATAAAATAATGTTTTAACAAGTCTAATTTAAAATTAAAAATATTTTTTCACTTATATGTTCTTTGGAAGTGACTTTTTAATCTGGAGGTCTTGGCCTATAAATGGAGATACTGATCAACTCCATAAAAGTGCATGCAAGATTATGTGCTTTTATACACAACTTTTCTGTGAAGGGATTGTAAGATTCTCAAAGATATGTTATTTCCAAAAATTTAAGAGCTATTGCTCTATGGTGATTTCCTAAATTGTCAAACCTAAGGAAAGAAGTATTCAAGAAGTCCAAAGGTCCATGTGTATCTCTGGCCATAAGCAGAGGGTTAGGACAGGTAAAACCAGGCTACCAAGCTTCCTCTTGTGGGAATGCAGCTTTAAACAAGATAAAAAATCTTATTAACAAGCTGTTAAAAAGCAATTTATTTATGAGTGAACTATCATTCTTATATTCAAGACCCATCTATCCATGGTCAATAGATTACAGTTAGACCTTTTTGTAATGTGAAGGAATCGAGGAGAATTCCAAGGAAGGGGAAAGAAGGTAAAAGAAAGAGAATAAAATATTGAGGAAACATCAAGTGAATTAAAGTTATAAGAGATGACTATAAACTTAAGTAAAAATGATCTGGGGAAAACCAGTTTATGATTATCATGGAAAGTCAATGCAAGAATGAAAGTAATATAAATTGTGGTGAATCAAAGTGGAAATGTTGGGTCATATTTTCTACCATTCTCCCATAGGAATTTCTAATCTATAACAATAAAGTGTAATATGCTAATAAAGTGTAATATGCTATATACAGATATAGCTCAAATCCTACTCCTCCCATCCTTATTTTTACCCCACCATTCCCAGACACAGCAGTTTGTACAATTCCCATTCTTGTTCTATCCTTCCACATGGGACTCTACTTTTATAGCATACAAAAATAAAAAATAAAGGCAGCCCTAAAATACCTGTATTTTTTTTAGTATTCATTAACACCACCATCAACAACAAATAGACAAAAACCTATGATTCATTGTGTAGTGCCCTTTAACTTTGCTAGGTATACCGGTTAATAATAGCGAATTTTATAATCAAAGAAAACACAATAATTTCAAGAGAAACATCAAAAGTGCTTTATTCAAAGTAATGTCCATCGCTAGCTACACATTTCCCCATCTTTCAGGTAATTTGTGGATAAAAGTCCCAATAGAACTTTGTTTTGAGGCAAACCATTCAGAGACCCAATTTTCTACTTCTTCGTATGTTTTGAAATGCTGCTCAGAAAGTGCATGTGTCATTGATCGGAACAAATGGTAATCTCAAGGAGCAAGGTCTGGTGAATATAGCAGGTGGGTTAATACTTCCCAGGCAAGATCTTTTAACGTGTCTTTAACTGGTTTTGAAATGTGTGATGGTGCATCATCATGAAGCAAAATTACTTTGCCATGTCTTCTGGAACATTTTGGTCATTTCACAATCAAAGCATGGTTCAAATTGATTATTTGTTGTCGGTAGCGATCAGTATTAATGGTTTCACCTGGTTTTAGAAGCTCATAATACACCACACCTTCCTGATCCCAACAAACATTGACCACTGTCTTCTTTCCGAAGCGATTTGGCCTTGCAGTCAATGTTGATGGTTGACCTGGATCAACTCATGATTTTGTGCATTTGGGATTCTCAAAATAAATCCACTTTTGATCGCCAGTCACAAGTCAATGCAAAAAAGACTTTCTTTCATGCCATTGAAGCAACATTTTACTGATGACTTTTTGGTTTTCCATTCATCTTTCGTTCAGTTGATGTGGAACCCATTTTCCTTCCTTTAAAATCGTTCCCATTGTTTGTAAATGATTGGAAATTGCTGAGCATTGTTTAATCTTTCTGCAAGTTGTTTTTGAGTTTGACACACATCTTCAACCAATAATGCTTGTAATTGTTGGTCTTCAAACTTATTCAGTTGACCTGGACATTCTTGTGTCTTTCACATTTGTATGGGCAGACAAATCATCAGGCAGAGACAAATCATTACTCTGAAGAGTTTAAACCAGCGTTCACAAGTATCTTGAGATGGAGCATGTTCACCATAAGCTTCCCCAAGTATTCAGCAACACTTTTCTTCAAAATAATGAATTATAATTTCCCACAAACGCTCTTTTTTTGGCATAAAATTTGACATTTTTAAGCGTAAAAATATCTATGATGTTAAAACCTTCAGCAAACTTGACATATGAAGTTTTGAAGCTTGTTGTCAAAATAGCATACATATCAAATTGCATATATAAACATATGTGTAACTCCATCTATTGAAAAAAATCTGCATTATTAATCGGTACACCTAGTATTAATCAATGATTTTTCAAATTTACATAGTAAACCTATTTGGGAGACACTCTGATTTGGCTACAGAAAAGTTCTACATAGATTCACATACCCCGACCTAACCACTGGAATTCCCAGTGTTTCTCCTTGTATTGAGCCTTTGTAGAGTTTAGTAAATAGAAAGGCTCATTTGGTTATACACTGCCTTGTTATTTCAAGCCACAGGAGTACAAGAAAGCCTGCAAGGAAGACACATGAACATAAGCTGGGAATTGAAAGCTGTTTAAGATTCAATCCATAATTAAATCAAAATGGAATTTGCTTTCAAATAATACTGAGAGGGTTAGAAAGATCTGAGAAGCAAAATTAGCTATGAACTAAGAATTATTGAAGGTGGGTGGAGGGTATGTAAATCTTCATTACACTATTCTATCTCAGCCTATATGTTAAAAATTCCCCTTTATTAAAAAAACAAAACAAAAAAACACGATATCGCCACTAAGAAGTAAACTGGCAAATTTTTAAGAATAAATATTCTAGCTCAGTCAGTGTTGCTCACTGCTGACCATCGACCTCTCTCTCCCTCTCTCTTCTTCTCTGAAATCAATAAAAATATATTTAAAAACAAAACCTCCCCCTCTCTCTTTCTCTCTCTCCAGTAAATAAAATATATACTCAATACACTTCCCTGGAACATTTACTTCCAAAAGTAGAAACTATATAATGGTAAAATTATATAGTTTATAGCATTATTTGATGTCAAAGAAAAAAGCAGTATCTGAAATGCTATTTGAAATAATTTAGTTTACCACATAAATTAAAACTGAACCAAATTAGAAACCAATATATGACATGAGTATACACCGTACCTCAATCTATGATGCTATAAGTTATGAGCTTTAAATCATTATTTCTATTTATTTTTCTTTTAATAATCAGAGAGAGGAATGCAGTTTGTGTAAAAAGAGAGGGGTAGAGGTTACAAGTGTTAAGGGCTGTTTAGGAAACACCTTGATGACTCAAAAAAAAAAAAAATTGGGCTACAGGAAGCACACATCTATAGTGTCGGAGAGTGGCAAATGCATTTCAAAGAACTAGATACATAGGGTGATGAGACCTAAACTGGATGAAGGGAGAATTCAGTATTTTCCACTGTGTTACCCCAGAAGTCACCTGAGTATACATTCTGTGAATGGCAAAGAATGGTAAGATCTAGGTGCTAAAAATCTGCTTTTATTCAACAGTGAAGATCTGAGAAAATATGAGGTTTTCCCAACCCTCGTGCCAGCCTCAAAAAAGTTTTAATCTAAATTTTTACCGACTATGGCTACCCAGAATCTGGAAGGATCTCTCAGTCACTTTAATGTCTCTTCAAACCTCTGATTCCAAAAGCTAAACCAAGTCACAACAACTTATATGAAAAAAAAATTTAGAACTACAAAAAAAGACCCAATTCTTAACTTGTCATAAAGGAATTTAAATTCTGGTAGAGTCACCACACAATTCTAACCCTCCCTTAAAAACTCTTCCTGACAGTAAGAAAGCAACTTCTTCTAGCAATGAGGATGGTGGGGGAAGAAGGCAGTGTGTCAATTCCAGTTTGTGTCCTTGCTGGACTAGATCGAGTACGAAGAGTGCCCTCCTAGAGAATATCCTTGAATGGAGACCAACTTTTGACAGAGCATATTGAATTTACAGTTTGAAATACTCTTTGGAGAGTCTGGGCACACTTAAAAAGGAGGAAGGGAAGAAAGGAAATAAACATTTACTGAGCATGTATTATGTACATTAGGAGTTATCACATTTACTACTCATAACAATATGATAATACAGATATTACTATCTCCACTTTGCAGGTGAGAATAATTTGACTCAGCATTAGTAACCTGCCTAAGACTAAGCCATGAAATGGCATAAAGAGAATCAGTCCATTCTTTTCACTACAAAATGTGTGTGCACGCAAAAAGAAACTTGACACCTGAAAATCTCTTTCATAGAATTTAAAAACTAAATGCAAATAAAAAAGGGAAGACATAAAAGAAGAGTTTATATTCTATGTGGGGAAGAAATATTTCCAAATGTCTATTTGTAAATATCTCTTAACAGCTACTCCTCTTTGAAATGGGAAACGTATCCTATAGAGTATGTGTACATACAAAGCACATGAAACAAAATTTACACTTACCATTGGTAGACAACAAAAACTGAGCAGCATTTTTCTGGGGTAACCACCTAATTTTGTTGATCTTTTCTTCTATTTCTAAACTTTTCAAGTAGTCAAACTCTGGTTCATGGCTCTGAAAGGTGCTGTAAACATTATATTCTCCTCTGCTATGAGACTGGATTTTGTTCTAAAATGGAAACAAAAATATTCGGACCACTGTTGAGAAAGATATCAAAATAGTAAACTTATCAGTTCCAATAGATCTTGCAGGTTCTGGTTAATTCATTACCTGTATCTCATATACAATTATATTCTGTTTTAAAAAAATATTTAAAGGCTTTCAAGGAAAAGAAAAAAGAGGAAAAGCTAAATAAAGTATAATGATTAAGCCCAATTTATAAGGAAAAGTGACTCTGAATTATGGATCAATTTGATTATTAATTTACTATTATATTTTAAATAGCATTGACTTAAACTGATAAAAACACTGAGCATCCTTAATACGGGTGCTCATTTAAAAAGTAAAGATTAAATGAGAAAAGCTTGCCAGAAACAGCTGGCTGATAGCTCCTATCCTAAACAAAGATAGTCCAAACAGGTACGGCAGTTGGCCTTCAAGAAGGTGAAGGCAAAAACAATTACTGTCTTTGGGCAAGGCCAAGTTCTTTACCATACCAGATCCTGCATCCAAATTCTGTAAACATTTACTGCATTAACATTTTACTGCCCTTTCTTTACACATGGCTTTCATCTTTCTCCTCCCTTCCTCCTTTCCCCCTTTCTCTCCTTAATTATCCCCCCTCTCTTTCTGCCTTTCTCCCTTTACCATCTGCTTTCTTGTTCTCACCCATTTCTCTTCCCATTTCATTTTTCGTGTTTCCTTCTCTCCCTCCGCCCTTTATATCCTCTCCTTAAAAACAAAGTCATTCTCTAGTCTCTTGTAGTACCACAATCCAGTTATCAAATATTCAGGTTTTTCCAATAGTCCCCATGTCTTTTTACAACAGAAAAGCCAGCATCATACCTTACATTCAGTTGCCATATCTCTTTAGTTGGTAATAGTTTCTGGGTCTGTCTTAGTATTTTATGACACTGACATTTTTCAGAAGCACTGAGCAGTTTATTTTGCATAGTTCCTTTATTTGGATCTGTCTGATGTCCCCATTATTAAATACAAGTTCAGCACTTTGGGGCTGGAATATCACGAAAGGGATGTTGTATTTATCCCAGTGCATATAAGGAGGCAGGTGATGATGCTGATGTGACCTAGCACTGGTGGTGTTAACTTTTCTTGTTTCAGGTAGTGTCTATGAGGTGTGTCCACTGGAAAGTTAGTCTTTTTCTCTTTGTAATGAGTAATTATCTTGAGGGAGATACTTTGACACTATAGACTATTCTAAAACTTTCACTGACTAGTTCTACCATTCATCCATAATTCTTACTGAAACAATTATTGCTAGAGTAATTATAAATGGTAATTTTAAAAAATGTTTCTTCTTGTTTCTACAATTATTAGCTGGCTTTTTATATTAAGGAAGAACTCCTTTCTCTCCTATTCAGTTTTAATTTTATTGTGATCTCATGGATACCTCTTCTATTTTGTCTTTTTATTTGGTATTTTTTATTATTTTGTTGTATCTAATATTGGCTTATAAGGTTTACCACCTACATCTTTATCACAGCCTGACTAACCTACAGTACACTTTATTTATTTTAATTGATTTCGGAGAGAGGAGGGGAGAGGGAGCTAGAAACATCAATGATGATGCCCTGGTTGGTTTGGCTCAGTGGATAGAGTGTCGGCCTGCCGACTGAAGGGCCCCAAGTTCCATTCCAGTCAAGGGCACATGCCAGGGTTGTGGGCTCAGTCCCCAGTGGGGGGCATGCAGGAGGCAGCCAATCAATGATTCTCTCTCATCATTGGTGTTTCTCTCTCTCTCCCTTCCTCTCTGAAATCAACAAAAAATATATTTAAAAAAAAAAATGATGAGAGAACTGTTGATTGGCTGCCTCCTGCATGCCCCTTACTGGGGATCGAGCCCGAAACCTGGGCATGTGCCCTGGCCAAGAATCGAACCATGACCTCCTGGTTCATAGTGAATGCGCAACCAATGAGCCACACTGGCAGGGCAGTACACTTTAATTTCCTTCCTCCTAGCGTTTGTTCTATAATTTACATACAATTTGCTTCTACATGTAACCCTATAATAGTGTTATTGTTTTGCTGTAATAGACCATTTGTCTTCTTAAAAAAAAAAAAAAGAAACAGCTGACTGAGGCACACCTCCTTTCTCTGCCCACTTTAGAGTCAAGTCTCAATCAGTTATTTAATACTAGAGGCCCGGTGCACGAATGGGGTCCCTTGGATAGCCAGTTTTGGCCCGATCCCGACAGGAGGCAGCCCGATCCTGTGAGTTGAACATCTGTCCCCTGGTGGCCAGTGTGCGTCATAGCGACTGGTCGACCAGTCATTTGGTTGTTCAGTCACTTAGGCTTTTATATATATACTAGAGGCCCGATGCATGAAATTCATGCAAGGGGCTTGGTCCCTGCCTGCTGTGGCGGCCGCCTCTACCTCGGCCCTCACAGCCCTGGCTTTGTCCGGAAGATCATCTGGAAGGACGTCCAGTATAATTAGCATATTATGTTTTTATTATTATCTAGACTAGAGGCCCAGTGCACAAAATTTGTGTGTGTGTGTGTGTGGGGGGGGGGGGGGATTTCCCTCAGCCCGGCCTGCACCCTCTTGCAATCTGGGATGCCTCAGGGGATTTCCCACTGCCGGTTTAGGCCCGATCCCGCAACATCCCTCTCGAAATCCAGGATTGCTGGCTCCTAAATGCTTGCCTGCCTGATTGCCCCTAAGTACTTGCCTGCCTGATGGCCCCTAACTGCTTGCCTGCCTGCCTGATTACCCCTAACCGCCTCTGCCTCAGCCCCGCACCCGGGCTTCTCTCCCTCTGGCAGGCCATAGGCACCCGGGACCCAGGGCAGCTTTGCCTGGGATATGGCTTTGTCAGGAAAGCCGTCCTGTCTATCCGGTCTAATTAGCATATTACCCTTTTATTAGTATAGATGACATATTGTCCTCTTCCTTTCTCTTTCTCCTGCCTGTCTTTAGGTAATTTCACTGCACCATTTGACCCCACCTCCCATCCAAGACTAGAGTTATAGAGCTCTGATACTCATTAAATATACATTCAGAGTTATCCAGCAAACCTCACCCCACAGCCCCATTAACAACTGCTTACCATCCTGAAATTAGCCTTCTTATATTATGAGCATAGCACACACTGGTAATTTATTTCATTTACTATTTTTTTTTTAAAATATATTTTATTGAACCTTTACAGAGAAGAAGGGAGAGAGACAGAGAGCCAGAAACATCGATGAGAGAGATCGATCAGCTGCCTCCTGCACGCCCCCCAGTAGGGATGTGCCCGCAACCAAGGTACATGCCCCTGACCGGAATCGAACCCGGGACCCTTCAGTCCGCAGGCCAACGCTCTATCTACTGAGCCAAACCGGTTCGGCTATTTCATTTACTATTAGTGAGTGTGAACATAGTTTTAAGTTATTAGATAAAGGGACTACTTGTGAACTTCTTTAGTTAACACTAATACCTTAGCAAAAGTGAGAATTCTAACTGTTCAGAATTTTATCTTTTAACCTATCATCATGATCCAAAATCTTTCCATAAAAAACATTGAAAGTCTAGTTCAAAAAAGAACCTATGGAAAAACCACTGAAAAGATATTATTAGTCAACGATTTTAAATAAAAGTGAATTTTCAGATAAAATGTTTAACACTACTTGTTAAAAAGAATAGCCCATTAGTTACTAATCTCCATATAAAAAGAAAACTTATTTATCATCACACCCTGGAGGCATATGTTTTGGGTTGTTTTTTCCAGTAGCTTCATTATCTGTATTGATCATTCATGGTTACAATTCTATCTGGACCCTCTGATAGCAATACCAATTGTTATTGAGTGGATTTGTCAATATTAGGAATGCAGAGCAGCCTTGGCCAGATAGTTAGAATGTCGTTCTGATGCGCCAAGGTTATAGGTTTAACCCCCTAGTCAGGGCACATCCAATAAGCAACCAATACATGCAGACATGAGTGGAACAGCAAACTGATGTCTCTCTCTCTCCCTCTAAAATAAATAAGTTAAACAAATTTTTTAAAAAAGAATGCAGTATGTATGAAAGGTGTAAAAATTTTAAAAAGAATCTCAATCTCATTACCATAACCTCATACCAAATTAGATAACCCAATTCATTATATATGCATACACTAATACCATTTTAAAAGAAATTCCAGAAATCTCCAACCTCTAATTACTCACTCAGTCTCAAAAGGTTAGTCACGTTACTCTCCAAGAAACTACAATAGCAATTCAATTTTTTTAAAAATATATTTTATTGATTTTTCAGAGAGGAAGGGAAAGGGATAGAGAGTTAGAAACATCGATGAGAGAGAAACATCGATCAGCTGCCTTCTGCACACCCCCAACTGGGGATGTGACCGCAACCAAGGTACATGCCCTTGACCGGAATCGAACCTGGGACCTTTCAGTCCGCAGGCCGACGCTCTATCCACTGAGCCAAACCGGTTAGGGCAGCAATTCAATTTTTAATATGAATATTGTGCTTTATATTTAGCAAGAAACTAGTCTACGTACATTAGGTCCTACCTAGAGCTACAGATTTAATGACACAGAATCTCTACCTTCAAGCAACTTATGTATGTGAAACTTTAGCCCAAAGCAGAAATTAAGGTCCATATAAATCAGGTAGGCAATATAAAGAGCCAAGGACAAGCACATAACCATTCTATATTTAAAAACTGGGTCTACACAGGTCAAGCTTTATTTGATGAAAAGTAAAGAAAAGCACAAACTTATGAAAATATTTCCTAAAACAGAAAGAGAACATAATACCAAAGAATCAGGAATAACTACATGGATCTAAACAAAATCATAGAGGTGCTTGGCAATGTCAACGGAGTGCAAGAAGCAGTTTCTTTGTAGCAGGGAAAAAAACTAACACACAAGGAAAAAATTACATCTAATGGTTAAAACTTCTACGCTGGGCTCATGTATTAACATCCACTCTCTCCTGACAATCTGCTAAAATTATAGTAAAAAGGATTTTTAAAGACAAATTGACAAGATAAAAGACTAACAGCAGAGATGACAGCAGCCATCACAAATGGAAGAACCATAAAACAGATGCACGAATGGTAACTGACTTAGTGGACTACAGAGAGCTGGACCTATGTCCAGCAGTAGGATCTCTCCTAAAATTTGGGGAGGGGTGTTCACATTATAATGACCATGACAGTGTTGTTCTCAGTATGAACTAAGTATAGTGAGCATAATCTCATGTCTTTAACACTGTGCCATTCGAACAAGAATGCATCAAAGTCAAAGAAGGCTTTTTTGTTTTTATTTTAAAAACTCTCCTACAACTAGAGACTTGTGATATTCTAAAATGCCTCATATTTGGGTTTTCTTGCACAATTCTTTGCACCCCCCTTTTTTCTTAGCTTGGCATTGTAATCACTAAGAAGGCAATATAAAGAGCCAAGGGCAAGCACATAACCATTCTATATTTAAAAACTGGGTCTACACAGGTCAAGGTTAAGAAGGGGTCTATTTCACTAACCACACAATCTATTTATGTGAAATTTTCTAGAATAAATATAAAAGTGTTTTATCCCTAACACGTGATAGTGTCAGGCATATAACAGACATTCAATGAAGATTTTCTACATGCACAAAAATTATAACAAAAAGAATGAATAAATGGTGGTGCTGATATGGTAAAGAGAGGTTGGAGTTAATCTGGTAAATGGAGTACGGTGCAGAAATGAGAAGGAATGGGTTAGATGCACACATAGCAAGACAGGAGGATCTTAAAAACACAGTTCTTATTGAAAAAAAGTAGGGCTCAATGAACTGAGGCACAGGCTTCTTCACATACATTAAAAACACAGTACACAAAAACAAAATTACACATTTCAACACAGATGCAAAAATAATCTATAAATATATAAAGGGATACTATGTCATTTTAAAAGCAAAGTAATGAAGACAGAGTGGTATTTACACATGGATTGACAAATATAACAATGGATCAGAAAACCCAGAAACAAGCCTGAATTATGGTAAAGGTGGCACTGTTGAGCAAGGATGGTCTTATCATTGAATGATTTTCAGTGAACTGGCTATTCAACCTACTCATGTAAACTGATGCCAGGTAAATCAAATATAAATGTGAAATGTTCAATAATTGGGTTTTAGGACACTGTCAAAGACAGCTTTCTGCAATGATGAAAATAGCCTGTATCTGTGATGTCTAAAATGATAGTCACTAGCCACATGTGGTTGCTTGAGCACCTAAAAGGTGGCTACTGTGACTAAGAAAGTAAACTTTAATTTATTAAAATTTAAATAGCCAGTGGAGCTAGTGACTACTAGAAAAGCACAGCTCTAAAAGATAATGGGAATATATATATCCCTGGACCTTGGGGTAGAGAATATTTCTTATACAGGACAGAAAAGGCAGTAAACCTAAGGAAAGCACTGATATATTGGATTGTATTAATACTAATAACCTCGATTTGTCAAATTACATACCATTCAGAAAAATGAAAAGGCCAAGTCATAAAATGGAAGACACTTCAAATAAATATAACTAACAAAGAGTTCATATTCAAAAACTGAAAAAAATTAAAAATTAAAACTACAATAAGATGCACTTATAACCTCCAAAATGTTTGAAATTTTAAAATAAGTGACAATACAAAACATTGGCAAAGATGTAAAACAGCTGGAAATTTCACATATTGTGCATGAAAATAAAATGGACAGAACCACTTTTTACTGTGCTGTCTCCTAAAAATGAATACCCTGCCCCATGATACAGTAATTTCATGCATACCTATGTACACCAAAAAACACATCATCAAAAATGCTCACAGCAGCTTGACAGTCATAAATGAAACAACCAAAGTGTTTGCATCTACAACACAATGGATAAATTGTGGTATAGTAATAACACAAAAGAACATTTCTAGGAATGAAAGTGAGCAACTTATGTCTACACAAACATAACACTGATCAAAAGGGCCAGAAACAAAATACTATATGATTCCAAATTTCTAAGAGGCTCTAAAACTTTAGGCCAAATTAAGTGTCAGAAGACAGGCTTATAAGGAGAGGAAGGAGAAATTATGGACTGAGAAGGGGAATGAGAAGGTTTTGTTACAGTGTAGTGACAAGCTAGGAAAATTTCAGGGCAGGAGGAATAAGAAACTGAGACAGAAAAATAAAGCCCAAAAGCTTTGCAGGGTGCTTTTAGTAGGGTCTTATCTTGAAATCAAAGGGTTTAAAACCCCTCTTTCTCACAAAAGAATGCAGGAGAGGAGCAGGAAAGGGGGAGAGAAGGAATCCTATTTACAACTTTCCACTAACTAGAGACTACTTAGTGCAAATCATCCTGAAGTTGTTAAAGCAGCAGGGATGAGAGGGAAAGAGTGCAGTCTATCTCATCCCACTATTTAACCAGTAAAGCCAGCAGTCTTGGGTTTGTCAAGATGAAGTTACCAGGTGCTTCTCATAAATTCTGGGAAAGCCAGAATTCAAGTTCTTTCCTCATTGCTATAAAGAAATAAGAAATAAAACTGATTTTTTTTCTGTGCGATTTATATAATTTCGGGCTTATTACTTAGAGCAGTTAAGATTTTTTTTTCATTGGTTAAACAATATCCAGTATTGTGGGTATTCATCCCAATTTATACAGTATTAATTTTTACCCACTTGACTGGGTGTGTGATATTAGAAAAGTTATCTTCTCTAAATCTCAATTCATTTATAAGTTTGTAGTAAACAGAGACATAAGATAGTAAGTGAAGACTTAGATTGCAATCATCATTTTCCTGTGAAGATTAAGTAAGATTTAGGGGCCTTGGCAGATAAACTGTTGTTGCTATACCCAGGTTAAGAATGGGAAAGCTATGGGGGCAGAAATTAGGACATGTGGGTTCTAGAGTAAGGGTTTACCTCTTTGTTAACTGTAAAGACTTTAGATGAGTTCATCTGTTGTCTGGTCCCCCCAGTTTCTTTATAGGTAAACTAGAGGTCTGGTGCACGAAATTCGTGCACAGGGTTGGAGGGTCCCTCAGCCCCGCCTGCACTCTCTGCAATTCAGGGCCCCTACACCTTTTTCTTATCTAGCTAACCTTTTCACATTTAAAAAAATTAACTGAAATACAACCTACTCTAGGGAACCCTCTTTGAACAAATCTCTTTACAATCTGTATTAAGTATTTTCATAGTATATCATTCTTTTTCTTTAACAGCAACTTAGAGTGGATGCATGTGCTACTCATTCTTGCATCTGAATTTTTTCTTCTTGCTCTTGTAATAGTGAAGCTTATCCAATTTACATTTGCCCTTCAAGGGTTTATATTTGGTTCAGTTTCTAGTTGGCTCCCTGCTTTTTTTTTTTTAAGCAATAAATTTGGGTTGTGATAGTAAGCCTCACTTGTAATCAAGCCTATACGTCTCCCTATCTGAATATTTCTATAATACCTATCACTTTAGCATACCAGAGATTGTGTTCATTTATAGAAAATAACAATAAATGTCACTTGATCATTTGATCTTCTAGTAATATTTTATAGCAAGATGTATTATTCTAGTAATTTAACTATTACAAAACTGAGGCGTGCAGAAATAAATCACATTGAATAAAGAATGACTCAAATATCAAAGCATAGTGCCCTTAGGGCCTCCCTTGTCCTGTGCCTCAGATATCACAGCATATTACACAGTTCACATGGAACTCAGTTTCCTTTAAAATAGGAAGAGATCCCATACTCATGAAGCAGCTACTTCCACACATATTTTTTTAAATTTAATTCACAGCACATACTCTTAGTACTAATTGTTGGAAAATCATCCTAGCAATTGCCTCTGTTCCTCTCTGTATTGTTGCCTTACATTCTGATGTCATTACTGAGCTTTTATCATCCACTCGCTCTAATAAGATTGTGAATTATTTAAGGGCAGAGATCATGACTTGAGCTTGTGTGTTCCCTGTCATGGTGCCTAGGTAAATACTCAAATGCCATCCAGTCCAACTGACGGTTGCTGGAGACCTCTGATTTTTATTTAAGGGGCCTCACTTGTTCTGTGCCTTAACAGAGGGGTAAGTAGTGGCTGAGGGAATTTGAGGAAACCCAGACAGAATTCTCCTCCTAAAAAATTTTGCTAAGCTGGCACCTGGGACTGCCAGGCATTTGTCCAATTAAAACCCGGACACACAGCAATAACAAAGGCATTGGTCTCCTACTTCTAATGCCTAGGGATCAAACCCAAGTCTGCAGGAACTCACCCCCACAGTCAGGACCTGGCCGCTGGGTGGACCTGGGCTGGTGCTCCTAACTCTGGGGTGAGGGAGACTTCCCATGACTGCAGGCTAGAGGCCCCGGACTCCGCGCCACCCACCTGAACAGGTCCATAGCACAGGCTGGTCAGCGGAGTGGCTTCTTCACCTGGGATCACGGGGAGGCCTGGCCTGACCTGTTTGCCCCGTGATGGGCGCCAGGCTGGGGGGCGTGGACCCGGGCCACTGCTTAGTGCCGGTGCACGTGCACGCGGCCACAGGATGGGAATATCCGCTTGGTGCCTGTGCCCGTAGGCCCGGAGTGGCCGGGGGCGTTCTGGGACCCTGACTGCTCAGGGCCTATAGGCTAGGAGCGGCCTGGGTCCCGAGGATGTTCCCGGGACCCAGGCCACTCGGCACCTGCAAATTAACCCTCCATCTTTGTCAGGTTAATTTGCATACTCTCCTGATTGGCTAGTGAGTGTAGCGGAGGGACGGTAATTTACATGTTTCTCTTTTATTATATAGGAGGATAGTGATTGCATTATCAGGGGTTGTAGATTCGGGGCCCATAAACTATGCAAACTCTCAGGGCTTTTGTGAACTTGGATGCAGTGGAAATTAACACATTTATTTTCACTAACCTCTAGCTGCAATTCAGCACTTCTTCCAATTATGGATGGAGGCAACAAACCACAGTATTAGCAACACCTGTGACTTTGTCACTATAGAAATGACATGTTTTAAAAATCACATTCCAGCATAAAAAACACATTACTTATATTACATTGGAGAACATATTTCAATATGATTTCCTTCATAATCCTATGTATTTCATGCAATTAAAACATTCTGAGAAGTCCATAGAATTTATAAGGCCACTGAAGGGAATCAATGGCACAAAAAAGGTTAAGAACCCCTGCACAATCCTATGTTATCTCTTAATTTCTTTGAATGTACCAGATACATATAAATTTGAAACAGACCAAAAAATAAGAATAACTTATTATTATTCAGAATGCCACAGTATTATCTCCCCCCGTTGCCCCTTTTTGGTTAATCCTCACCTGAGGATATTTTTCCATTGATTTTTAGGGAGAGTGGAAAAGAACATTAAAGACAAAGAGAAACATTGATGTGACAGAAACACACATTGATTGGTTGCCTCCTGCTCAAGCCCTCACCAGAGACTGGGCTGGGGAGGAGCCTGCAACCAAGGTATGTGCCCATAACAGGAATTGAACCCAGGACCCTTTGGTCCGCAGGTAGACTCTATCCACTGAGCCAAAACGGCAAGAGCAAGATCCCATTTCTTGACCCAAGGGAAAGTTACACAAGTGTTTGTTTTGTGAAAATTCATGGAACTGTATACCTATAATTCTGTGCATTTTTCTATATGCACGATCTATCTTGGCAAAAATACTTAAAATTATTTTTAGATGATATAAACTTAAAACTGCATTTTGGAGCTTTTATCATTATCCTGGTATTGGAATACAGACCATTTTAATTTTATATATTTTATAAAGTGAAATCCCTAAAGGACTTTAAAAAAAAGTAAAAGTGTTGGGAGTCTTGAGGCTCCAGAAATTCTGGTTTAGTGGTTTTGAGGTGCAGTTTAGGAATCTACATTTTAAATACATACCCCAGGTGATTCTGACATTTTATACTCTGAAAAGCACAGCAGATTAGAGTGTGAATGAAAAGAATAGAAAAGGCCTGGTAGCTAAGAAAAGAACTTTATTTTATAGATATTTTGATTTGAAAGAAACTATGGTGATATTTTTTTGAACGTTGTGTATTCTTTCTTCCTGACAGGCATCCAACTCTTATGTATTTATTTCCATACACTAACTAATCTCTTCTTTACACACAAATCCCTAAATATTAAGACTCTTCTGGCTATACCTCGACCCCTTCAACCATTCCCCACTGACATGTCTCAATTTGCTACTCTGATTGCACACAGTAAGTACTAACTTATGTGAATGATGCTACATCACCTTAAATCAAGTCTTCTCTTTCACTTAAATAAATAGCAAACTAAATCAAACTCTTTTTATAAATGGTATTGAATTATGGACCCTTACTGACCATGTGGTGGGGTGTGATGCCTCATGGAAATAATTTTACCCTTGTGCTTTAACTTCCCTATATGCCCTGCTTCTATTACAGAGATTCTGTCCAACAAAAGCTACTCAATCATATTAGTTATGAAAATACTATTAAATGACACAGTATCACCAGGCTGAAATATATTTAAACTGAATCAAGACCCTCTAATGATTACTGGGATTCTCTCATTGGGGGATACAGGCAGCAAGAGATACCCTATGGGATTATAGGAAGGGGACCTGCAATGTCTGAAGAGTAAAAGAAGTGAGACAGAACAGTGGGTTAAAGATGTGATGTGCCAGGTTCACTGATGCTACTGTATGACTTTCTCTTAAATAACTGAGGACAATAAAAAGAGTGAACAATAAATGGTCTCCAGTCATGTGAAGTTTTGCAAGGAACCCTGCCAAACTGGAAGCTGAAGGAGAGAGGATAAAGCCACAATAGTGCAAATGCCATTGTGTTTTGCAAACAGCAGCAGCATCATTATCATAGACTAAGATGTATTCACTGGACAGGTACTAGTGTGTATCCTGGAATGTACCATCACAGCTGTGGTTGTCAGAAGAAGCTGAACTGAAATTTAGAGAACCAAATTCTAATTCCAGAGCTTGTATTATAAACTTTTCCTGGGATTTATCTAGAAATTGAGCCAAATTTTTGACCATCTCTAAGTTCTCCTCTTTTCAAAATGCAACACTATTTTACACACACACACACACACAAATTCATAAAATATAATATAAATATGTTAGGTACTGAAATAAAGGTCCCTCCAGAAGTGTACGGTACCTACATTTATACTCAATGATGTAGGTGTTGATTTTGCTGATGACAAGACTATTATCAGAAACTCCAGTATACGAAAAGGCTTAAAAATGTAGAAAATACATTAGGTAAAATGCACCAAATTAACGCTAATAAGACCAAGTTCCGGGGTGGGAAATTCAATTATTATCATCATCATTATTTAATCTATCATGTAAAAAATACAATGATATTTATACTAAGTAATTCTCAAAAGACATACTACTAATTCAAGATTCTAGATAATGAATCTTATCTTGAATTCTTAAATGCAGTTAACGAAGCTAGATACATGAAAAAGGAAGTCCCTTTTTCCTACCAGTGTCCCTTTAAAAATGTCAGTCACTTTGCTAATGCCTTCTTAAATATTTTAAATATGAGTGCTTTAGATTCTTCAGTGAAACTTCAGTAAAGAATTACAGGGCCGAAACCGGTCTGGCTCAGTGGATAGAGCGTCGGCCTGCGGACTGAAAGGTCCCAGGTTCGATTCCGGTCAAGGGCATGTACCTGGGTTGCGGGCACATCCCCAGTGGGGGATGTGCAGGAGGCGGCTGATTGATGTTTCTAACTATCTCTCTCCCTTCCTCTCTGTAAAAAATCAATAAAATATATTAAAAAAAAAAAAAAAGAATTACAGGAAATGTTGGCCATATTATCTGATATAAGTAAAATGTGTGGCAGTTTCAGTAACTCCATGTTAGATCTTTAATTCCAATTCAATATATTACTGACAGCCTTTAGGAAAATATTAAGCATTGCTTTGACTACATTTATTGAATCCCTATTAAAGTAAATCTCCTCCATTAAATGAGTCATTTTTTTTCACATTTAATTTTTACTTTAATAACAAACCACCTTCTATTGGTGAAAATGACCTCATTCTCAAGCAAAATATTTCTAAATTAGTTTTAAATTAACAACTTAGATTTTAAAGTAACGTAAGGCCCTCATTAAAAACGTAGACTCTCAGAAACCCTCAATGTAAGCAAGATGAAACTTTTAAGAAGCAAAGTTAATTTTAAATGTTTTTCTCAAAACACCTTTCTTTAAAACAAAAAAGTATAGAAAAGTCACTGAATTTCAGTAAAAAATTAAATTAAAGGGCAGAGAATGCCTATGGGAAAGGCAGCTGTAAATTCTGAACAGCAAAATTAACATTCATATTTTTGTTCTCGAAGAGCATTGAAAAGATGACACATCAGAAATTTTGGGTTCTAGTTGTTAGTTCTGCCACTAAGTAATCAAGTGATCTCTTAATATCTTGCCTCTCATTTGTAAACACACTGAAATTGTAATAATCTGTAAGGTTGCGTTTCAACCAAGTATTTCAAGATTCTTATGGTCAAATTTTTAGCTGCTTAAAAATAGGAACAGAAAACTGATTTGGCATCCCCATTCCCACAAGGATATTCTTTGTCAAGAAAACCTTGAGTCTTATTTTCTTCCAACCAAAAATAATAAATAAAAGGAGACATACTTAGTGTATGTGCATCTTCTAATCAGACACTATTAATCATTTCTTTTAAAATTAAATTACCTACCTCACTGGGGTGTTGTGAGGATTAATTCATTAGTATTTGTAAAGCACTTTGAGATCCTCAGGTCAAAGGCGCTATAGAAGTGCAAAGTAGTAGTATTATTACTAGATTCTTTGCTTATTTAAGGAATTTCACAATCCTTTAAAACCTAACTCTCTGTTATAATTTAGACATCTATTTGTAAAACCTTGTACATAACCCACATTATTCTTAACTATTTTAAAATATATTATAGGTAGAGAAGGGCAGGATGTATAAAAAATAATTTTAAAGGTTTAATTTTGATCTACAAATGGAGAAAGAGAGTCAGGAAAATTTAGTGTGACAAATTTTGTTTAGATAAAATTTTAGTGAGAAATCTATCGATCAGATTTAGAAGTGTGCCTAACTTTTGTACCCACAACAAAAAACCACTTTAATTGAGGATTCTGCAATGAGAAATTCCTTTCTTCAAAGAGAAAAGGAAAATAATTTTCAAATCAATTCCATTTTAAAAGGGGTACTGAGCTTATATACATGCAACTGTCATGTAAACCTTTATATTTAAATCAGAATAACAGTATCAGTATGGACTGACATAAAAATAATTGAGCGACTTTTTCTTTAGGCTGGCCTCCCACGCCCAACTACACAAAGCAAACTAAGCAGTGAGAGGAGGTCAAAGCAATTTTGCTTTATGGAGTTTTAAAAGAAAAATTAAGAGGGCCAAAGCTTCAAACCAGTTAATATCTTGGATTACTCCACCACTCCCCACCCCTTTTCCCCAACAAATCTTTTCACAATTAAAGCATTGTTTAAAAATTAAAGCACACACACATATACACACACAAAGCTAAGAGAAACAGTATACATTGGCTAATCTTCTCAATAAACAGACATTTCTTTTAAAAACTGCCAATACCCTCTGATGAAAATTCTCCAGTGCAATAGAAGCTCCAGTCCCAAGAGCAAACTGAAATTTGTTATAACTTTAAAACACTTACCTCCTGCTCCTGTTGAAAGATGACAACTCTACCACCTTTATCTCCTGTTGCTAGTAATTCTCCAGAATGATTAAATTCTACTGTAGAAATTATATCTGCTGTATAATTGAAACAAACAAAAATAGGCATTAGTTTTTCTCTCCCAACTCCCTAGAGTTTTAGAACTTTGCATGCTTTCCCTAACATATTCCAAGTCTATACATACAACCTGCCATCAGAAATAAAATAAATCTAAAGTTCTTTCATAAATATTTTGGTTCATCAAAAAAAAATTCTCCCCAGAATAAACCAATATGACACACTATTTTAATAAACAGGAACACAACAAGTAATAAATATTAGTGGTTTATTAATATTTCATTACATTCATGAATGTAATGAAATCAACAACTTGTGAAACATTCTATGATAGCACCATTAAACATTAATAATCATCTTGCTAATTTTTTCTTATATACTTTTGATAAGCTCTTTTATGCAAACCCAAAGATGCACTCTAAAATTAAGGCAGATATAATTAAAATGGGAAAAATATTTAAATGTAAAAATAATTTCAGATGAAATTTTAAGCCATAAATTCATAAACTCAAATTATGGCCTCTCAAACAAAAATCTGCAAACAGAACACACTTATACAGATATGCTTTGTGCTATATGCACCTTCAGTATGCACAGCTCTTCTTGTGGCTCCCAAACACTGCAGGGGCACTAGAATCAGACACACTGCACCCAAAGTTGGTGCTAACTTCACAGTCAAGTTCAAATAAAATTATCAGGGTTTTTTCCTTGCTTTTTGACACCAGAGCCATTTTCCTAAAGAAAAAAAATCTAAGTTACAGAATTGGGTATTAAGATAAAGCAATACACTGTACCACTGACCACTGTTACTAACAAGTTCTTCTATAAAGCATTATGCCTCATTAGGGAAGACTCCATCATTTTAAACAAATAAGTCAACTTTTTCTACAAGAAAGGGGTTATTTTCTGGTCTACATTAGCCCACTCTAAGATTTTAACAGCCCTAGCCTGTTTGGCTCAGTGGACAGAGCATGAGCCCATGGACTGAAGGATCCCAGTTTCCATTCCAGTCAAAGGCATGCTGGATCCTGGCCCTGGATCAATGCTCATGGGGGTCGAGGCTCATGCGGGAGGCAACCAATCTATGTGTGTTTCTCTCCTCCCCGCCTTTCACTCTCTCTAAAAATCAATGGGAAAATAACCTCAGGTGAGAATTAACAAAAAAGAAGAATTTAATAATGTAACTTTATAAAGAACACTATGTCCCTAAAAATGTACTGACCAATATATCTTATCAATAATCTGTCCAGCATTGCATTTTACAATTTTCTTTTTTTTTAGTGATTTTTCCAAGCCCAGCTTGATTTTAGAAAGCTTTCTTTGCTTTTTCCATTGTCTAGGTCCAAGGCATTTTACCTTTTTGAAACTCTGAGAACCTAATGAAAAGTTACACATGCTCTCCCAAGAAATTGTACAAATTTAAATGCACACAAAAATATGCATACAATTTCATAGGGTCTGGACAGCATCTCACTTCCAGGTTAAAAATGTTAGCCCAGACAGCCCACCAGAGTCAGTAGTATTAGGAGTAAAGAATGTTTACTGTTTACACTGCATACATATGTGACACAACGGTGTAAAACAATGTACTGGACTACTCTATAAAGCCAAATATCAATTAGTACTTAAGAGTCGATCTAGTAGGTGCTCTGTACTGCACTGACTTATATAGTGAATATAATAAAGCATTACAAGCATACCTAGTTCCTTCACTTAAAGCACAATAGAGTACAGCTGGAGAGAGAAAATAAGTAGGAATTAACAACATTAGGAGGTTAGGTTCTAAAATCAGGGAATGAGGTAAAAATCATACATAGTAAAAAGTATCTTTAAATTCAAATTCCTCAGACACCAGCACTTAGGAGAATTCTTTCCCTTCTAAGTCCAACTAGGCTAATTTCCTTACAACATTGATGTTTCTTTGGCTAACTCATCAAATAAAGGAGCTAATTTGAACATAAAACTATGCTTTGAAAGTTTTTCTGAGTTGTAAAATGTCAAGATCTCAGAAGGCCTCACTTGGAATAAGATATATAAAAAAGATGAATAAAAGGGAGAACAAAATCAAATAGTATTTATAGTTCATAAAAAACATCCAGGAATGAATTACAGAGACCACTACTGCATACTGGTGTGCCAAATTTGCCTGGATTCTGCAGAGCACCCAAACCTGTGATCTCCAGCTATGAGCTACCTGTTTATCAGCGTGCCATGATGTGCAAAACGTAAGGAAGCATGACTCTAAAACTTGTGCTCCCACATTATGGCACACCCAGACAAGGTTTTGAAAATAGCAATAAACCTATTTCTAGAAAATATTCTTCTAATGCTCTGATTCCTATATCATTAAAAACATTTCGAGTAATGATTGCAGAAAGTCTACAACAGTGCTGTTCAACAGAACTTTCTGAATCTGCACTGTAATCACTAGCCACAGTGGTTCCTGGATGTTTTAGTCAAATTGTGTCTAGAGCCACCCACACTGGACAGCCTAGGTCAGTGGTTCTCAACCTTCCTAATGCCTCGACCCTTTAATACAGTTCCTCATGTTGTGGTGACCCCCAATTTCATTGTTACAAACTGAACATAATTAAAGCATAGTGATTAATCACAAAAACAATATGTAATTATATATGTGTTTTCCGATGGTCTTAGGTGACCCTGTGAAAGGGTTGTTCAACCCCCAAAGGGGTCGCGACCCACAGGTTGAGACCTGCTGGCCTATGTCTAAAACATTTCAGGTGAACAATTACTTTTATTGAAAAGCCCAGAATGCTAAAACTAAGAGAGAATTTTGGACCTTTTAGCAATACACTCTGGGTAACACACACATTCATTCATTCCCATTCTCATTCTCTCTCTCTCTCTCTCTCTCTCTCTGGAGAAGCAAGCCGAAATATAAATGTATTTCATGAAAATTTAGAATCCTGTATACTAGAGTTTTAGAAGCAAGCCGAAATATAAATGTATTTCATGAAAATTTAGAATCCTGTATACTAGAGTTTTAGAACAAACTACTAATTAAAATTACAAATACTGAAAAACATTTTACTCTTGAAATTAAAGTAACTATAACATACTTTTAAAAGGCAGAGACATCAACCTGGTAGAGCCATAATACCAAACTCCAGGCATGGTCCGGTATAACACAACAATGGGTCATGTTCTCACACACATCTTAGAGGTTACATGTATATATATTTTTATTGGTTTCAGAGACGAAGGGAGAGAGGGAGGGAGATTGAAACATCAATGATGAGAGAGAATCATTGATTGGCTACCTCCTGCACCCCTCAACACTGGGGATAGAGCCTCCAACCCGAGCATGTGCCCTTGACTGGAATCGAACCCAGGACCCTTCACTCTGCAGGCCAACAATCTATCCACTGAGCCAAAACCAGCCAGGGCTTAGAGGTTACTTTTATATTTCCTAAATAATCAATGTTTAAAATGTATTCAACAACAAATAGCAACAAAGAACAAGACACTTCTTTTAAAGAAAACCAAGAATATTTCTTATGATCAATAAAAATGCTATTTTACAATGAAAAAAATGCCTGTGTTAATCTTTGAAAAGAACATTTTAATATAATAAAAGGAAAGGGCTCCCTTTTGGAACAGTAGTCAACTGCGCTACTGTGAATTAAATCATCATAGCAATGTTTGATACACAATGACTTCTAAAGTGTGTAACGTAAAGGCAGTATTTAAAAGGAATGCTCAAATATTGGTAAGAAAAGACAACCAAGATGGCAGCATAGGTAAACACTTGAACTTGCTGCAGTGCAAAACCACATTAAAACTACAACTAAAAGAAAAAAAAGGAACATCATCCAGAACCACGGGAAGGCTGGCTAAGTGGAAATTCTACAACTAGAAGGAAAGAAAAAAGCGCACTGAGCGGGTAGGAGGTGCAGAAGTGCAGAGGTGCAGAGGTACAGACGCGCGAAAAAGGGGCTGGCAGCTGGGTACGCTGTTGTCTTTTTCAATCGGGAGGGAGATACAAGCTCCTAACTGCTCTGAACTCTAGTTACGGGTAAGAATCTGGGGACCCAGACTCATACGGGCCGCAACATGAGGGCGGCTTCCTCGCAGGGGTGCTCAGAGCGTTCATTGTTCTTGCATTGGGCCATGGGACACAGAGACCCAGGGACCTATAGGGGCAGGGCTGACGGGCAACCATTGCTATTTGCTCCGCCCTGGTGATTCCCTGAGACCCCGCCCCACCCAATTTACAACCCCACCCAAGCTGTGTGCAGAGGCTTTGCATAGGAATGGCCTGGCCTTTCTCTGCCTAAAAACTGTCAAACTGCAGCTGGGTCAGAGAACCCCAGAGCTTCCAAAAGAAGGATTAAGGCTGTCAGCAGCCTGCACTACTTCACAGCTGAGCCTCATCTGGGCACCTCCAAATCCCAAACAAAGAGGAGGAATCTGCAGATCTCTCTGTAGCTCCTGCTGGGTGACCTCAGGCAGTGGCTGACTTTGCAACTCCTTGGAGATCCAAGAGCCAGTCTACCCAGTGGTCAGAGTGAGACCATCCAGATTACAACTCTTCACATCCATAAGAGACACACTCAGGGGGCAGACTCAGTGAGCGCCAAAGCCCCACTGAAGCAAGTCCTGCCTCATAAGGGTGTCTCCAATACAGAAGTTCTTCCATTGTAGACATAACTGGTCCTCACAGCCAATTGGCCTGGAGGTCAATTCCTCCCAGTGATACCAAGAGCAATCAAGGCTTAACTACAACAAGACTGTGTACAAAGCCCACAAAGGGGTGCACCAAGAGTCTCCACCTCAGGTAATTAGGGAGGCTGAGTCACTGGGCCCTATAGGACACCTAGCACACAAAGCCACTCTATCAACACAGGGAAGCAGCCAAAACGCAGAGACAAAGAAACAAATCACAAATGAAAGAAATGGAAGAAAGCAAACTACTGGATATAGAGTTCAAAACCACGGTTATAAGCTTACTCAAGAATCTTCTAGAAACCGCCAAGAAATATAGTGAGACCCTCAAGGATATGAAAAAGGACCAATTAGAAATTAAGCATACACTGACAGAAATAAAGAATAATATATAGAGACCCAACAGCAGACTAGAGGATCCCAAAAATCAAGTCAAAGATTTGAAATATGAAGAGGCAAAAACACCCAACCGGAAAAGCAGAAGGAACGAAGAATCCAAAAATATGAAGATAGTGTAAGGAGCCTCTGGGACAACTTCAAGCGTACCAACATCCGAATTATGGGGGTGCCAGAAGAAGAGAGAGAGCAAGATACTGAAAACCTATTTGAAGAAATGACAGAAATCTTGCCCTACCTGGTGAAAAAAATAGACTTACAAGTCCAGGAAGCGCAGAGAACCCCAAAGAAAAGGAATTCGAAGAGAACCACACCAAGACACATCATAATTAAAATGCCAAGGGCAAAAGACAAAGAGAGAATCTTAATAGCAGCAAGAGAAAAACAGTCAGTTACCTACAAGGGACTACAAATCAGCTACGACTGTCAGCTGATTTCTCAACAGAAACCATGCAGGCCAGAAGGGAGTGGCAAGAAATATTCAAAGTGATGAATGCCAAGAACCTACAACCAAGATTACTCTACCCAGCAAAGCTATCATTTAGAATTGAAGGTCAGATAAAGAGCTTCACACATAAGAAAAAGCTAAAGGAGTTCATCACTGTCAAACCATATGAAATGCTGAAGGGTATTCTTTAAGAGGAGGAAGAAGAAAAAGGTAAAGATAAAAATTATGAACAACAAAGTGACAACAAATACATATCTATCAACAAGTGAATCTAAAAATCAAGTGAATAAAAAATCTGATGAACAGAATAAACTGGTGAATAGAATCGAATCAGGGGCATAGAAAGGGAGTGGACTGACAATTCTCAGGGGGAAGAAGGTATTGGGGGTGCAGGAAGAGACTGGACAAAAATTGTACACCTATGGATGAGGACAGTGTGTGTGTGTGTGGGGGGGTAAGGGTAGGAGGTAGGGTGGGAACCGGGTGGAGGGGAGCTGTGGGGGGAAAAAGAGGAACAACTGTAATAATCTGAACAAAGAATTTATTAAAAAATACATATTGGTAAGAAAACTGAACACAGCCCTAGCTGGTCTGGCTCAGCCTGCGGACTGAAGGGTCCCAGGTTTGATTCCAGTCAGGGGCACATGCCCAGGTTCCAGGCTTGATTCCCAGTAGGGGGCATACAGGAGGCAGCCGATCAATGATTCTCTCATCATTGATCTCTCTCTCTCTCTCTCTCTTTCTCAATGCTTTTGACCTTTGTTGTTAAATTCTATATACTATTAATAAAAACCAGGAATTTATCATGTGTTATATAAAATGGAATTCTTATTTCTTCCTACCCCCTCTTTCTAAACTGTCAGCACCTGACTTTCATCCTAAGGTGAAATAATTGCTTGCTTTTGGAGGTGGAATGGTAGTTGGTGGTGGGAATGATGACAGCACTACATCTTGCTGGTCTGTTTTCACTTCATAGGGCATATCACACCATTCCCTTTTGGTTACTTTCTCTATTTCTTATGTGCTATAACATTATAAACAGAATAGGACATAATTAGATAGCTAAAGGTTCAAAAATGTAACACACTCAGCATAAAAATCAGATGAGAGAAAATTAAATAGTATATATAAATGGTAGTAATAAACAAGTCACCAAATTAGTATTAGTTGACATTCACTAAATACTTCAATGCTTGCATTGTGAGGAAATTTATAGGGCTATTGATTGACTTTATAATTCCATTTTGGGACTATGGCCCAAATAAATAATTTGAAAGAAACCCATTAAAATTAGAACAGAAATGGTTATGGCTGTATTATCCCTATAATAAAAAAAAAGCTAAGCACATTTCAAACATTCAATAATTAAGAAATGTAAAAGTAACCTCTAAGATGGATGTGAGATTTATCAGGATGATCATTATATAATAATATGTCAACTGTAATTGAAAAATAAAAATGACTTAAAAATTTAAAAGTAACCTCTAGTATACAGATTGAAAAACTATGGACCACCAGTTGTTTTTATAAGTAATGTTTTATTGGAATCCAACTATGCCTGTTTACTTTGTTGAATAGCTGGGACAGATTGAAAGTTTTTACTATTTGGCCCTTCAAGAAAATGTTATCAACCCTTGCTTTATATATTAACATTAAAATAACAAATATGGTTTTTGTGGATACAGAGACATAACCAACTAATGTCAAAGTACACACTCTACACACAGATATGTACAACTATAATGTGTCAAGCACTGTGCTGTGAGCATTTACATATATTATCATTTAATCCTTACAATAACACAGATATTTTCAATTTATACAAGAATATAGCGAAGCACTGAGAGTTTAAGTAACTTGGCTATCACACCTCTACCAAGTGTCAGAGACAGGATTCAAATTTAGCAGGTATGAACAATCATATGAATAAGGTGGCAGCACAGAATTCTCTAAGTCACTGAATGATGAATAGAGCAATAATGTGCAGGTGCTAAATTGACTGCCTCTTTTTCGTTGCCAAAATGCCTGTGTTCAATAGAAGGGTCAAACTACATTGATTTCACATATTTACTAATGACCATTAATGACTACTAATGTCCCCGTATTTTTTCAGCACTCACTACATGCAGGTAACTTGGTGATCTACATTCTGAAGTCTATCCCTGAGAGGCTTATAAGAAAGTGGAATATAATCACAACAAATGAATAGTTAACCAAGAAAGGATTTAGTAAATGTTTAAGAAAACCAAAGGAATATCATAAAGCAAATTAAACAATTACAAAATGAATTATAACACATACAGACTGAGTATATACATAAAGATGCTCACTCCTTTTTTAAATAAAAGAGGGAGAAATCAACTGGGAGGAATTCCCTATGCATTTTTAACCATCTGAATTATAGATACCTCAAAGTTCCACTTAAAATAGTTAATAAGCACCCACTGGATGCTAACAAATCTGATTCTTTTCTTTGTCTCAATATGACTAGGCTTTAAAGCTAAATAACATAGAAGAAAACTTTAAAGGTTGAACCTCATAAAATACTAAACAGTACTGCAGCAAATAACTCTAAAAATTCGGACATTATCTGCCTTGTGTGAAACAAGACAGCATGAATCTTAATATAATTTTGAGGTTTACATAAATTCTATGATTAACCATTCTTACTTAAAACTCTGCATTCTGAATATTATCTCAAAAGGGACTGCTCTGGCCCTGGCCTGTGTTGTTGAGTAGTTAAAGCGCCAGCCCATGCACAGAAGGGTCACAGGCTCGATTCCTGGCCCCAGTCAGGGTGCATGCAGGAGACAATCAATCAATGTGTTTCTCAAAAAAATCAACAGGACACCCTGGCCGATTTGGCTCCGTGGATAGAACGTCGGCCTGCGGACTAAAGGGTCCCAGGTTTGATTCTGGTCAAGGGCATGTACCTTGGTTGCAGGCACATCCCCAGTAGGTGGTGTGTGGGAGGCAGCTGATCGATGTTTCTCTCTCATCGATGTTTCTGGCTCTATCCCTCTCCCTTCCTCTCTGTAAAAAACACAAAAACAAAACACACACACACACACACACCCCACACTGGTAATTGCTCTTGTAGCAAGTCTTTGTAGACACTTGCTCTTTTATCACCAGAGCAGGCTTTTTGTTGTTGTTAATCCATATTATATATATAAAATCAACAGGAAAAATATCCTCAGGTAAGGATTAACAACAACAAAAGGCCTGCTCTGGTGATAAAAGAGCAAGTGTCTACAAAGACCTCCCACAAGAGCAATTACCAGTGTGGTATACTGAACATTATCTTTTTACAATTAATATTTGATTTACACGAAACTCTACCAGATAATTAGTTTCCTCTCCTTTTAATTCCATTTCAGTAAAAACAAAGAACACTAAAACTAACTGTATAAACAAAGATATACATGAAAGAACCCAATAAAAATGTGCAGTAACTTAGCACTTCTTCTTTTAAAAGACTGAAGTGAAAGACACAAGTAAAAATTAAAAATCTATAATTGGCCTTCTGCTTCCTGCCATTAAGGAATAAGACAATCTGGATTCATTCTCTTACTGTGAATGACTAGGAAACAAACAAAACAATGGGCAACATGGAGTATAAGGGCTATGAACCCTTGGAGTAGAGAAAGAAAGTGAGCACTGTGTTTGCCCCAGTTTACTGCCTGGCCAATGTATGAGTCAGGAAGAATCCAAGCACCAAGTAGCAATCTCAATGACTTGTGGAGACAGAAACAGAGGGTTAGGAAAAGCCAAAGCGGCTAGAATGTGTAGAAGTAGAGAAAGTTCAAGGGATTTAAATAGGGTTCACTTAAGCATCTTTGGTTGATAGATCTGAGGATATATGGTTGACACCACCAAGCCTAGGAAAAGAACCAACAGAAAGCTTATGAGGGCTCAGAATAGTTAAGGGTCCCACCAGCCGGAATCGAGAAACCTCATTCAATGAGGCATCAGGTAGAGTCCTCCCAAGAGTATCATCTTAGTAATAGGGCTATTCAGCACTGAAGACTCAATCTGTCCTAACAAAACTTAAAAGCAAACTAATCTCAAGTAACTTAACTATGTGCTAGAACAAAATCCAACACTCAACAATGTAAATTCACAATGTCTGAATCCAATCTAAAATCACCAGGAATGTAAAGAAGCAGAAAAATATGACCTATAACCAGAAGAAAACTAAATCAACAGAAACAGAGCCAGAAAACAGAAATAATAAAGGTCTGAGCAGACAAGGGTCAATAGCTGTTGTAAATATGTTCCATATGCTCAAGAACATAGAATAAATCATGAACATGATGAGAAATGGAAGATAAAGAAGGAATATCTAAAAATGAAAACATACTATCTAAAATGCTCCCTGCTGGCAGTGGACATCCCCCGAGGGCTGCTGGGCTGCCAGAGGTATGTCTGATTGCCATATTAGGCCCAATCCCCCGGGGAGCGGGCCTAAGCCAGCACGTGGTCATCCCCCGAGGGGTCCCAGACTGTGAGAGGGCACAGGCCGGGCTGAGGGACTGCCCCCCCCAGTGCACAAATTTTTGTGCACTGGGCCTCTAGTCTATAATAATAAAAGAATAATATGCAAATCAACTGAACGGCCAAATAGCGGAATGACTGTCCAGACGACCTTCTGGATGAAGCAGGGGCTGCGAGGGCCTACTCTTGCATGAATTTCATGCATCGGGCCTCTAGTCCTATGTAATCCTATATAATAAAAGGGTAAAATGCAAATTGACCCCAACGGTGGAATGACTGGAACAACCTGTCGCTTTGCCATGCACTGACCACCAAGGGACAGACACTCAATGCAGGAGCTACCCCCTGCTGGTCAGTGGGCTCTCACAAGGGAAGCTCCGCTCAGCCACAAGCCGGGCTGACGGCTGCGAGCGCAGTGGCAGTGGCGGGACCCTCTCCCGCCTTCTCGTTAGCACTAAGGATGTCCGACTGTGGCTTAGGCCCGCTCAAGCTGTCAGTTGGACATCCTCCGAGGGCTCCTGGGCTACCAGGGAGATGTCTGCCAACTTAGGCCCAATCCCCCAGGTAGCTGGCCTAAGCCAGCAGGTGGACACCCCCCAAGGGGTCCCAGACTATGAGAGCGCACAGGCAAGGCTGAGGGACCCCATGTGTACAAATTTTCATGCCCCAGGCCTCTAGTATTCTAATAACTATGTATGGTGTTAAATGGTTATAAGATTTAGTGGGATGATCACTTAGTAAGTTATGTAATTTCTAATTACTGGGCTGTGCAGTTGAAACTATATTATAATGTATGTGAACTGTAATTGAAAAATAAAATTAAATTAAAAAAGATACAATGGATGGGATTAATAGAAGAGGCAGTGCAGTAGCCAAGATCAGTAACTGTGAAGGCCCAGTAATGGAATAATTTTTAAAAAAGAAGCAAAGGGGTGTAAAAAGAAAAATAACTTGACTTGCAGGATAGTATTAAGTGTTCTAACATATGTGTCACTGCAGTACCATGAAAAAAGGTGGGCAATATTTGAAAAAAATAAGTATGTAAGTACTCAAGCATAATGGCACTGTAAGTAGAATAATCAAATCAAGTGGCAATTCAAAAACATCAATAAGCCTTGCACTGGTGATGTGACTGCAAAATAATGAAAAATTCTTTGTAAAATTTCAATATTTCACAGCACAATCTTCCCTTGATTTGCACACAGTAAACTTAAGTTTGCACATTAAACTCATGCAAAACAAAACAAAACAAACCTAATTTAAAAAAAAGTTGAGTTTTAGGCTTAGAAGATAAAATAAGTTTTTTTTCACTACTGTGATCATTTGGGAGAATATTCTGAGTCATGCAGATCAAGGGACAATTTTTTTCTTTCCTCACGATTGTCCTGCAAACTGCCAAATAGCTAGCATGCTTGGTCCATTACTAGTAAATGGCAAATCATTGGCAAAATTAAGTCAAAATGAATTTAATAGGACAAGAGTTTATTTTATATGTAATAATAAAAAGTAAGGTAAAGATAAAAAATTCATAAATATGCTCAAAGATTTTTACTAGGAAGAGAGGAGTTGACAAAAATCTATAATAATAAAAGCATAATATTAGACTGGACATCCTTCTGGATGAAGCCGGGGCTGCAAGGGCCGAGCTCCTTGCACAAATTTCATGCACCTGGCCTCTAGTCATAATTATAATAGAAGATTGACATATCCTTCTCCATAAAAAATAAAAAAGGCAGGGAAAGGGGTATTTGGGATAGAGATGGGATACTTGAAAAATGTAACTGATAATTTAAAAATCACATTCTCTATCCACAATAAAATTAGCTTAAGAATAATAACTATTGGTTCTAATAATAACTAATTGGTTCTAAATTACCACTTGGTAATCTTAAGGGCAAAGAAAAAAATCAGTATTGCAATAAAAATACCTTAAAAAAGAAACTGGGGGGTAGAGGAGGCCAGGGGAAGGTCAAGGGGAGAAAAAAAAAAGACATATGTAATACTCTTTGTAATACTTTAAGCAATAAAATAAAATTTTTAAAAAAAACCTTAAAATGATTTATAGGAAACTATGTAATATTTAAAATAGCATTGTTTTTGTAAAAAAGATACAATGATCACTATAAGCTAACAACTTATAAAAATTGAAATAAAAAACTTGAAATACCACTGAGATAACATAACCATAAATAAATGAATTTTAGCAAACTCATGTAAACTGCAAAATATACATCAGATGTATTTATATATGTGATTTCTATAAAATCAATCCCAGATTAAAGGAATAATTAAAATTAATTTTACTTTTAAAAATTCGACAAGTAAACTACTTTGTAAAAAAAGATTATCTTGCAAGTGAACCCCACTTCTGAGAGAACTATGGTTATTTTAGTACTAGTGGCCCAGTGCACGGATTCATGCACATTGAAAGGAAATTGGGAGCCCACACCCCCGTGCCCAGGGAGTTTCCAGGTCCCTGTGAGCTGTCGGGAAGTCGTGTGGGGCATCTGTCCTCCTCCCTGCAGCTTCCTGAAAAAGTATTTCCAAATATCCTTTCTATGGCCAGGGTCACACCTTGCCAGCTGGGAGGTCCCCAGTGGATGTCTTGGGTCGTGCTGGATGCTTTCCACTGCTCAGAGCCGGATAAGAGACACTCCACGGTGAACAATACAAAATTAGGGATCTTGGGGGTTGGGGGTTCTGTTGCCCACACCCTCACCCTTCAGTTCCATCTCTTTACTCTTACCCTGTCAGTCGCCACCTTGTGGCCACTGTTATATTGCTGCCTTCCTCTGTAGCTCTGGGGCAATTGGTAAGGGATGAGATTTGATCTCGATGCCCAAGGCTGAGTTCCAGGAGCCTGGCGATGATACCAGGCTCGTCCTGGTTACTCTGAGGTCCGCACTTCAACTGTTCTCTGAAGATTGTAACTGCAGGCTAATGGGGTATGAGGAATGTAGCAGTGCGCTAAGAGGCAGGCTGCCAAGGAGGAGCCCGAGCCGAGGTCGGGCACCGCTCCCACTCAGTAGCGCTGCTGCAGAGGCGGGAGAGGCTCATGCTGCCACCGCAATGCTTGCCAGCCGTGAGCCTGGCTTCTGGCTGAGTGGTGCTCCTGTTATTGGAGTGAACTGACAACCAGGGGGCAGCTCCTGTATTGAGCGTCTGCCCTCTGGTGGTCAGTGTGTGTCATAGTGACTGGTTGACCGGTCATTCTGTTGTAACAGTTGCTTGGACTTTTATATATATACTAGAGGCCCGGTGCACAAAAATTTGTGCAGTCGGGGAGGAAGGGGCCCCTCAGCTCGGCCTGTGCCCTCTCACAGTCTAGGACCCCTCAGGGGATGACCACCTGCCGGCTTAGGCCCGCTCCCCAGGGGATTGGGCCTAACATGGCAATCAGACATACCTCTGGCAGCCCGGCAGCCCTCGGGGGATGTCCACTTGCCAGTGGGGAGCAGGCCTAAACTGCACTCGGACATCCTTAGCGCTGCTGAGGAAGCAGGAGAGGCTCCCACCACCACCGCTGTACTGGCAGCCATCAGCCTGGCTTGTGGCTGAGCAGAGCTCCCCATGTGAGAGTGCCCTGACCACCAGAGGGCAGCTCCTGCATTGAGCGTCTGCCCCCTGGTGGTCAGTGTGTCATAGTGACCAGTCATTCCCAGTCCTTCTGCTGTTAGGGTCAGTTTGCATATTACCCTTTTACTATAAAGGATAGAGGCCTGGTGCACAGGTAGGGGCCAGCTGGTTTGCCCTGAAGGGTGTCCCGGATCAGAGTGGGGGTCCCGCTTGGGTGCCTGGCCAGCCTGGATGAGGGGCTGATGGCTGTTTGCAGCTGGTCACACCCTCTTCACGGTGGGGGTCCCCACTGGGGTGCCTGGCCAGTCTGGGTGAGGGGCTGAGGGCCGTTTTCAGGCTGACGGGTGACTGAAGCTCCCAAACTCTCTTTTTTTTCTTTCGTTTTTTATTCTAGGATTTATTTACCTTCTATGGCTGTCACTGGAACTGAGAGCCGGCTTTAGCTCTGATGCTCGGCTCCAGCTCTGAGACCTCTGCTGCTGAAAGCAGGTATCTGGGTTTGTTTGGCTTTTATAATTGAAACACTGTTGCAGCTCCAGCTCTGAGGCCGGCTGGCTGAAAGCAGGTTTCTGGGGTTTGTTTAGCTTCTATAATTGCAACATTGTTGCTTAGAGTGCAGCTCAGAGACCGGCAACAGCAGGCGGGGAACCTTGGCTTCCTCCATCACTGGAGCAAGCAAGCCTCATGTTCGCGTCAACTGCCTGGCTGCCGGCCGCCATCTTGGTTGGCAGTTAATTTGCATATCGCTCTGATTAGCCAATGGGAAGCGTGTCAGAGGTGCGGTTAATAACCATATTTGTCTATTATTAGATAGGATAGACATATCCTTCCAAACGTTTTCCATGTGTATTTCACATGCTCAGTACAAAAATAACACATTTGTATTGAGAAAAAATGTTGTCTACCTTATATCAATGAGTTTAAAACAAAAGTTACAAAGTGTGTTTGATTGTATTTGTATAACACTGAAGCATCATGAAATTAGAATTTAGACAGGGAGACCAAGTAACATAAGCTTAATATCATTAGCATGATAATAACATGAAAACTGGCAATAAATGAATTTCTACAAGGTAAAGAAAGTAACAAGATACCACTACACACCATTCAAATGACTAAGTTTTTTAAAAAATGACAGCCCCTAGTACTGATGATATTGAGCAATGGGAACTCCTCACATAAGCTGGTATGACTGTAACAAGGCACACCCACTTTAGGGAGAGAAAAAAAAGTTTGGCAGTTTCTTATATAGTTAAAACAAACACCATGTGATCCCAAAATCTCATTACTAGATATTTACCCAAGTCAAATGAAAACTTATGTCCACACAAAAATCTGAACGCAAATGTTCATAGCAGCTTTATTCATAACTGCCAAAAACTAGACACAACACAAGCAATCCTCAACTGAGGACTAAACAAAAAGTGGTATAACCATATAATGAAACATCACTCAGCGATAAAAAGAACTACTGATACAAGCAATAACATGGATAAAACTCAAAATGCATTATAATAAGTAAAAGGAGCCAAATTCAAAAGGCTACATACCATATAATTCCATTTATCTGACATTCTGGGAAAGGGACAGATCAGTGGTTGCTAGGGGCTAAAGGTGGGACAGAGGTGGACTTCAAAGAAAGGAACAGGAAACTTTTTAGTGTGATGGAACTTTTTATCTTGAATGTGGTAGTCACTATATCACTGCTTCCTAATTTGATGTTTTACTTACTGGTTATACAATGCCTTCCCCTAAGGCAGTGGTTCTCAACCTATGGGTCACGACCCCTTTGGTGGTCAAACGACCCTTTCACAGGGGTCGCCTAAGACCACCCTGCATATCAGATTATTTACATTATGATTCATAACTGTAGCAACTTTACAGTTATGAAGTAGCAACGAAAATAATTTTATGGTTGCGTCACAACATGAGGAACTGTATTTAAAAAGTCAGAAGGTTGAGAACCACTGCCCTAAGGAATACCGTAAGATTTTGGGCAATCCTGGCATTCAATTTCCCCCAATATTACTTTCTAGTACTATAGCATTCACCAAATTCTCTAGGAAGGTTAAATGTTTTACACCTACCATATAAATACTTACGCTCACCTTCATGCCTCGTTTAGTTAGGTGTATTGTCTACCTTGCCTATAATACCGCCTTTTCTCTTCTCCCAATTCTTTCAGCCCTTTTATATGTTGGCCATTAAAGGGGCAAGAAAAGGGGGGGGGGGTGTTAAAGTCATACATTTCTGTAACAGTAGTAATACACCAGAAGGATAATGTCTATAGATGCATTTTTTAAAAATGCAATTTTTACACAATAACTGAAGACAAGTAGGAAAAATACTTGTATTTCTAAACACAGTTCATAGAACACAGGAAGACAATTCACAAAAGAATACTGGTAAAATGTAAGGAAATAGTCAAATCAAATTTAATATAACACTATTTTCTATCTCATAAGCTACAGGAAAAATACAAATTGTTCAAAAGACTGATATTTGACTATATTGTAGATATACATACTACTTTGGAAAAGAATTTCATAATTTGTATAAAAAGCCACAAAGTAGTCATTCCCTTGGAACTTTGTCAGTTCCAGAAGTGATCCCCCTGAAATAATCCAAAAAAATAAGATATAAAGATGCTCTAATGTCTTTAAATTATCTAAAGCAGTGGTTGACAAACTGCGGCTCACAAGCCACATGTGGCTCTTGGGCCCCTTGAGTGTGGCCATGAAGTTTCAATCACACTGCACGTGCGTACCCGCATGTGGTATTTTGTGGAAGAGCCACACTCAAGGGGCTGCAGTTTGCCGACCTCTGGTCTAAAGTGTTAGAGAATATAAGAGAAACATTAAATGTTCTAATTCTGCCAATATTCCTTTCACATTTTGCTCTAATTTTCCCTGAAATCCTTCTCCCTTTTTACCCCTTTTTCTACAAGCCTTGGTTGGCTCTTTATTAACCATCAGCAAGTGCAACAAGGTAACTGGAGATGTAGTCTAAACTCTAGTTAAGTATTAATTTGACCAAGAGTACTAGTAAGTCAATTAATTTTATGAACTTCAAATATCTCATTTGCAAAGAAACATAAATTAAGGCAATCTCTCTCTTCAGAGAACTTCTCTTTCATAGAGCATATACAACATATGTTCAGGTATTTAAATAAACTCTAAACTACTGGGGGAGGAAAAAAACCACAGTAACAACTGGGGGAAAACAACATGCTTTTATTAGAAAACTTCCAACATGGAAAACCGAGGACCTGAAATGACAATTTATTGCTAATGTTGTGTAACTCTACCCATGACGATGAATCTCCGCTAGACATCACACCCTGACAAAAATGAGTCTCAGATTTACTTCTTTTAAACCTGGAATTCATAAAAATAGTGATTTAATGCAAGATACTTTCAGTAAGTTACTAGCCAATCAATTATGAGATCAGAATAGAACTGAGACAGTGAAGCATGGTACTTTCTGCTCAGCTTGTCACACCACTGTTACAGCCCTAAACCATGGTACTGGAGATTTTCATGTTTATGAGATGCGATCTTGCCCATCCTTTATATATAAAAGTCAGAAACTACTTAATTGCAAGTGATAATGTATATACATCTAAGAAAAACTCCCCATTTTTTAAACATCACTGAACAAAACTTATATAAAAGAGCTGAGAAGAATCTGTTCGTTTTCTGTAAATTTATTTTAGCATTTTAGACTTTCAGGGTTCCAAAGATATTACAGAAAGTGCCGTATACTTCCCTAGTTTCTTCTATTGTTTACAGCTTACATTTCTAAGGTACATTTATCATGATCAAGGAACAAACAATAGAATATTATTATTAACTAAACTCCACACTTTATTCAGATTCCACTAGTTTTCCCCCTAGTGTCCTTGTTCAGTTTCAGGGTTCATCCAGGAATCCCACAGTCCATGTAGTAATCATGTCCCTTTAGCTTCTTCTAGTTCAACGGTTCTCAACCTGTGGGTCACGGCCCCTTTGGGGGTTGAACGACCCTTTTACAGGGGTCGCCTAAGACCATTAGAAAACACATACATAATTACATATTGTTTTTTGTGATTAATCACTATACTTTAATTATGTTCCATTTGTAACCATGAAAATACATCCTGCATATCAGATATTTACATTACGATTCATAACAGTAGCAAAATTACAGTTATGAAGTAGCAACAAAAATAATTTTATGGTTGGGGGTCACCACAACGTGAGGAACTGTATTAAAGGGTCGCGGCATTAGGAAGGTTGAGAACCACTGGTCTAGTCTGTGAGAGTTCCTCAGGCTTTTCTTGTTTTTGATGATCTTGACAGTTCTGAAGAGTACTTGGTCAGGTACGTACTTTGTGATATGTCTCTCAATTTGTTATTGTCAGGTGTTTTTCTCATGACCACACTATAATTATGACTTGGTGGTAGGAAGATCAAGGTGAAATGTCATTCTTATCACATCTATCAATATGACTTATTGACAATCTGGCCAAGGTAGTTTGCCAGGATGTGGAAAAACTGTAACGTTACCTGCTCCCACAGAAGGTATCCCAAAAGGAAGTCACTAAGTACAGCCCACATTCAAGGGATGGGGGTAGGGAGAGTATTAAGCCACCCCCCCCCCCACCCGCCCCACCGCCCCGAGTATCTACATAAATTTGGAGTTCTTCTGTATGGGAAATTTATCTCCCACTCCCCCATTTATGTGTCCAATCATTTATCAGTATAAACTCATGGATATTTATTTCAAGCACAAATGTAACTTAATGTGTTGCTCAAATTGTTCCAGATTTGGCTATTGAGAGCTTTTTCAGATTGATTCTTGGGTTCCTTTGACATGCTCCCATCCTTCTGTTTCTTGAAATTTCTGGAACTTTTTAAAAACATGTAACTTTCATATATTCTCAATGTTACCACATATTAAATTATTTCTTTCATTTTATAGTTATATACTAAGTTTTTAAGAATTGAACTCTCTCAGTGAGTTCTGAAGAGAAGCAATCTGACTGCGACTAAGATTTCTGTCCTGGAATAATTTCTCACTTGGTAAACTAGGGTACTTAAAAGTTAAGAAATTTTATGTGTTAGCTTTCTTAGAAGTTTTTCCATATCCCTGCAAGTTGGATTTCACATGAATCTTCTGGTACTCACTGTGCTTTTCTTTCAGATGTTGGGGAGGTGAGGGTGAGAACATTGCAGGTATACTGATCACCTTTATCTCTGTTAAAGGCAAGGACTGCTGTCAAAACATTCTGGCACACCTTAGCACAGAAATTCTCATTTTAATCTAGTTTGTTTCAGATTCAGGGCTCCCATTAAGAAGCATGCTATTTTGTTTGGACATGATCAATTTTCATGATCTTTTCTCCTTTATTAGTTCAATATATAGTCTATATGGCAAACTTCAGGATTGGCTCAACATAACTAATTAGAATATGATCAAGCCAAATTTCTTCTCCAAGGTAACTAATTACTCCCCAATATAAGAAAATACCTTCCTGAAAAAAGCATCTATAAAATGTTAGTTTCTTGTGAAAGGAGTAGGGTAGACTTAAGTATAGTTATTTCCCTATAGATCAACTATAATGCTCTTTTATCACTGTTGACCTCTAGAGGGAGCTCAAAGTTCTTGTTACTTTTCCTAAAGATCAGGACTTCTCCTACAAAGGTGGTATATTTAAAATTAAGAACATTTTATTACGGCACTGTGAAGAGTAAGTTAAATGTGTGCCATCCCTTTAGGAATTTATTGCTCCTCAGCAGTGAAGAAGGCCCCAACCATTTCTTCTCTCCCTTCCAGACTCCTGTGACTCTTCACACATTCATTCTCTTTCCCATTTGGCATAGATTAGGTATCTTGAAAAGAGGATAGCTGTAGGCATTTGGAGGCAAATGCTCCCTCTTGCTGACTCTTGGTACTTTCAGGGTAGCAGGCCAATGAATCTGCCTTCCCCATATCAGGGTGCACATAGGGAAGGTAGAGATTTGTATGGCTCACTAGTATAATGCTAAGATGAGGCTGGTTCATGTTTACCTAGAAACTCTAGTCAAGTTAAACTCCCATTCAGGCACCCGCCGCCAAGGACAGAGGGATCATTACCATACACACCTGTAGCACATTTTTGGGGCCACATCTGTAGGGAAGTTGTACAGGAAATGACGACAAATCAGACTGCCGAAGCTCCACTTCACCTGTCTATATATGACTCTGAGGAAGTAACTCAGTCCCTTAAAGGCTCAGTTTCCTCATCTTTAAATACCTGATGGAGTTGCTAAACATAAATAAATACAAAGATATGAGCCTTATATGAGGCACATGGTTAGATGCATTGATAAGCAGATGACACTGGCTAGGGTTTGGGCCTTGTTGCAAAGTAGAAACAAGCATTTAACTTCACTTGTTTCTAGGCTATTCAAGTCTATTTAGCCTAGATAACAAGTTCTCCACATGCTCCAACTTAGATCACTGCAACCTGAAGCTAAAGCCCAAACTAAAGGCACAGTGTTACAGATGCCTTTTTTTTTTTTTTTCTGCATAGACACCAAAAAGGCCTCAGGTTGAAGCCAGATTGTTCAGGAGAGGATTCTGCACCCCTATGTCTATTAGCAAAATATCACCTCGATTATACCATAATTTCCCACAATGAAGTAAGTGCTAATGGCCCTTTATAACCTTTTCTAAACCTCTGACTCAGAACGGGAACATGTTATGTGATAAGCTCAGCAAAGACCACTCACTGGCTATAGATGCTCATACAGAACCTACATTGTAATGTTGCCATGAGAGTCAGGGTCCATAGGGTAATTTCCAGAGATGTGTTCTGGAACCAGTCTCCCTTCTTTTTAACTTGTTCCCGGATAATCTGATACCATGTATGGATAAAATGGAATGGAACCATACCCTCCTGCAACAAAGAACAGAAAGATAAATAGTTGCTAATACATTTAGTCTAAAGGTTGTGATCTTAACAAACAACCCTTGGTGTATTAATCTTCTATAATAATAAAAGCATAATATGCTAATTAGACACGACAGCTGAACGACCTTCTGGCTGTCATTCCGGATGAAGCTGCGGTGGCAGGGGCCAAGGCAGAGGCAGTTAGGGGTCATCAGGCAGGCAGGTGAGTGGTTAGGGGCGATCAGGTAGGCAGGCAGTTAGGAGGCAGCAATCCTGGATTGCGAAAGGGATGTCCGACTGCTGGTTTAGGCCCGATCCCGCAGGGATTCCTGCAAGATTGGGCCTAAACTGGCAGTTCAACATCCCCTGAGGGGTCCCAGATTACAAGAGGGTGTAGGCCAGGCTGAGGGACACCCCCCATCCCTTGCACTAATTTCATGCAGTGGGCCTCTAGTGTTATATATAATGTTAAAAAGAAGAGCTTTAAATGAATCATTCTAAAACTAAAGTTCACCATCTTGGTTAGATGTTCACCAATTTTTAATTGGCTCATAATTTCACAAAGCAAATCACTGCATTAAATTGCCTTATATTGCAATTTCTCATGGAGATTATACAAAGAAATAGTACTACACAAGCTCCTGCACATCTATGTATGCGTTATTAAGCAAATTTTGTAGCAAGAATGGCTATCTGGTTAACAATATCTGCCTAAAATCATTATAAACTAGGATTGTTTGGGCCATGCTCAAGAACCAGAAAGCACTTCACTGTCTGTTTGGCTTGACAGATTCACACCCAATTCAAGTTTGTTTTCTAATAGGATTCCTCCAGCTCACCTATTAACTGGGTAAAATGGGGCAGAATATTAAGAGAAAGAAGCTAAAGTTCTTTAAAGTATGTTACAGAAATTTCATCAACTTGATCCCAATAGCAAAATGGAGTCCATTAGGGAGTTTTAAATATGAGCAATGCAATTAGATATGCTCTTAGATTACTCGGCGTCAAGTGAAGAGGATTGGGAACTGGAAGATGGGTAAGCAGGGGGAAGTATGGAGACCAATATGAGCTACTCTAGAAATCCTGGCACACAATGATAGTGATCTAATCCAATAAAGTACAGTAACAATATTATCATCATTAGCCAACATTTAAAATGCATTTACAGTATGGAAGATATGTAATCCTCTCAAGAAACATATAAAATTGGTTGTATTAATATATCCATTTAACAGAGGAAGAAACAAAAGCATAAAGGCAAAAGAGAACAAAGTGTACAGACTTGAAAATACACCTATGAAGTATATAAAGTAAGACGATAATTGATATGGTGTGGAGCTCTAAAGATGAAAGTAATAATAACATCCAGGTCTTCATGCTGGTACTTGATACCATTGGTAAATAAATATTTACCTTACATTAAGTATTATTTAACATCATCTAAATGGCAGGTATAATTTCAGGTTACAAAAAAACCCCAATATCCAGCCCTACCCAGTTTGGCTCAGTGGATAGAGCGTTGGCCTGTAGACTCAAGGGTCCTGGGTTTGATTCCGGTCAAGGGCACATGCCTGGATTATGGACTCAATCCCCAGTAGGGGGTGTGCAGAAGGCAGCCAATCAATGATTCTCTCTCATCATTGATGTTTCTATCTCTCCCTCTCCCTTCCTCTCTGACATCAATAAAAATATATTTTAAAAAACTAACAATATCCATTGGCTAAATACAAAAGATTATATCATGACTGCTTTCACCAAAACTCTTGACCATAGAAATACATAATATAGGTGTTACAGAAAAATAAATTTAAAGAAAATTCCTTTTGTTCATCTTCTTCATTTTTGTATCCTTTCCTCTTGGTTCTTGTAGCCTAGTTTGCTCAAGATGATAATTTTCTTTAACAGTTTATTTCTCTAATTCTAAAAACTGGTCTAATTTTTTATAAATCTTGTACATTTTTGTTGTTTTGTTCATTCAAGAGAGTCATTCCTTCAACAAATCCATTTATTACATCCCTGCCACTCTAGATCAGTGATGGCGAACCTATGACACGCGAACTCATTTTTTTGGTTGATTTTTCTGTTAAACGGCATTTAAATATATAAAATAAATATCAAAAATATGTCTTAGTTTTACTATGGTTGCAAATATCAAAAAATTTCTACTTGTGATATGGCATCAGAGTTAAGTTAGGGTTTTCAAAATGCTGACACGCCGAGCTCAAAAGGTTCGCCATCACTGCTCTAGATCATGCTAGTATTTCTAGGTTTTAGGGATACAAGACTAAATAAAATAGAAAAAAAAGTCCCTGCCCTCATGGATCTTATATTCTAGTGATGGGGCATTTTACAATGAATCATAAATATAAAATGTATTACGTAGTGCCAAGTACTATCCTAATAAAAGAGAAACATGGTAATTAGCCATACACCCGCTACCTTTCCCATTGGCTAATCAGGGTGATATGCAAATTAACTGCCAGCCAAGATGGGCTAATTTGCATACCGCAGACAGGGAGGGCCAGCTCGAGCTGATGTCTGGCCCCTGTGGCGCCTAAGCCCCAACGCCAGCCGGGACCCCAGTGAGCGGCCCTGAGTGACGGGGGGCTTGGCAGCTCGAACAGCCGCCTAAACCATGCCCCCAGCTGCCCTGTGTGCGGCCCTGGGCGGCAGGGGGCTTGGAGGCACGAACAGCTGCCTAAACCACGCCACCAGCCGGGACCCCTGTGTGTGGCCCTGGGCAGCGGGGGGGCTTGGCTGCACAAACAAGCCGCCTAAACCACGCCCCCAGCCGGGACCCCTGTGTGAGGCCCAGTGCCGGCGGGGCCTCCACAGCTGCAGTGTTCGGACCCAGACCCCAGCATGCCCTGGGCTCCGCTCAAGGAGGGGCTGGGGGCCTGGGGTTTACTAAACTTTACTGGAGCTGCTCCCCACACCCCAGCCCCTGCCCCAGAACCACACTGCACACAGCAAGGCTACTGGCAGCTTCCTGACAGGTGGGCAGCAGGAGAGCTGAGTAGAGCGGGGCTGCAGGGAGCCACGGAAGGGCTGGGCCACGGGAGCCAAGCTCCCGGGGGTCTGAGGAGAGAGCCTGAAGGTAGAGGAACCTTTGGCAAAGTGGTTGCCAGGAGCCGCGGCCATGGGGTCTGCAGGCGCGCGGACAGGCCTCCGCCTGATGGGCGATCCTGGGCAAGCACCATGGCTTCGGGGAAGCGGCTGGCCAGGAGGCAGGCGGCCCAAGGGGCGCAGAGCAGCGCCAAGGTGGGGTGCACTGGAGAGGGCTCAGGCCTGGGCAGGTTGCTGGCGGGTGGGGATCTGCCTCGCCTGCAGAGAGTGAGGTTCTGTATTGGCCCCAATAGGCGGGAAACAAGAGGCGACGACTGCAGGCGGAGGGGCGCAGACTCGCAGCACTGAGGCGGGGGTGGAGGGACGGCGCCACTGCGGCGGTTTGGTGAAGCTCCCGGCGCTGACTGGGCCTCGCTGCGGCCTACACACTTGAGAGGCCAGGACTCCTGCTCCTGCCTTGGCCCAAAAACAAGCCTGCGCCCGCCCCGCCCCCAGTTCCCGCCCCGCCCCATGGGGGTGCACACCTGCACAGTGAGTGCAAGCCTACCACCTGCTCCCCAGAATGGGGGGGCAGTAAAGAATGGGGTGGGGTGGAGGAGAGGAAAGAAAGTGGAGCATCCATGATGAAGAGATGCTGGAGAATGAGGCTTGGAAGCCTTACGGGGAGGTTTGTTCTGTTTGCCCTGTGGCTGTCCCTTAGGAAAGGCGGAGAGCCGGCTGTGAGGGCTCCTGCGCGAGGAGTCCAGTTCCATAGCCAACTGAAATTGGCCTCAGTTTCCTGCTCTGTAAAATGTGTTAAGCGTGTCCCAGTGCCTTCACTGAGCTTTGAGGGCCAATTGAGATACTATATAAAGAAAATGAGGGAAGAAGTGAGAAAGAAAAGGGCAAGCAACACAAAAGAAAGATTGAAAGGAACCTGTAAACCTATTGTCACTTAAATGGGGAATAGCGTCAACAGTGTTGTAATGATGGTATGAAGCCAGGTGGGTATTGGAAATACCAGGGAACACTTTGTAAAGTATATGGTTGTCTAACCACTATTCTGTAACTAATAAACCTGAAACTAATACAAAATAATATTGAATGTAAAGAAATGAAAATAGGAGTGAAACTTTTCTAAATTTCAAAGTTTAAATAAAGGCTGTAAAGGAAGGCAGGGGGAGAATAAAAATAGTGTTTTTCATTTTACCACTTTATTGTCTTTTCAGTATATGAAAAAGACAGTTGTCTTTATATGGTGCTTTTATGCTTTTCTAAGTCATTATCTCATTTGATGTTCAGGGCAATTTAAAGACAAGATAATTATTCCCTCCACTATTCAAAGAAAGGAAATCTTGGTGCCTGGCCCCAATGATTCAATCGTCAATTCCTTATTGTAAAGCAGGGTTAGTGAAATTTTCTGTGAAGGGTCATATCTATACTAATAAAAGCCTTGGGGGTGATCTGGCCAGCAGGGGAGGGCAGTTGGGGATGATCAGGCCGGCAGGGGAGCTGTTAGGGGACGATCAGGCTGGCAGGCTGAAGCAGTTAGGGGCAATCAGGCAGGCACGCGGGTGAGTGGTTAGGAGACAGCGGTCCAGGATTGTGAAAGGGATGTCCAACTGCCGGTTTAGGCCCGATCCCGGTAGTCGGACATCCTGGGATCAGGCCTAAACCAGCAGTCGACATCCCCCAAAGGGTCCGAGATTGGAGAGGGTGCAGGCTGGGCTGAGGGACACCCTCCTCCCGTGCACGAATTTTGTGCACCGGGCCACTAGTCCTATATAATAAAAGTGTAATACTAGTATGCAAATTGACCGAATGCAGAAAGACTGGTCGGCGGGGGGCAGGGCCAGTGAGCAGGCAGTGCTAGACCAGCTAAGGCATGTGCCAGCGGGCAGAGGAAGGGACTGATGATGGGGGGTGGGGTGCAGGGCCAGCTGCTCGCCAGCCACCGTCCCGATTGCCAGCCACCATCCTCTGATGGACCCGCCTGGTCGCTTTCTGCAGACGGACGTCAGGCTGCGGCTTAAGCTGTCAGCTGGACATCCCGAGGGCTCCCAGACAGAGAGGGTACAGGCCAGGCTGTGGGATTCTGGCGCCCCCCCCCCCCCCCCCCGCCCCACCGCATGAATTTTCATGCACCAGACCTCTAGTAAAAAGATAAAGACCAATAAGAAAACAGGAAGTAATGTTGGTGGTAGGGGGCAGTACTTCAGATATGGTGGTCAGAGACAGCCTCTCTGAAGTGACTTGTGCAAGAACCAAAATGAGCAGGGAATAAGTCATCCAAACTTATAAAGGAAAAGTATTCCTAGGAGAAGACCAAAGTTGAAATGAATCTGTTAAACCTGGTAAGACTAATGCAGAACAAGGTGGTAGAGGAGATAGAACATTCAGTAGAGGCCAGACCACATACAGCCTTGTAGGCCATGGTGGAAGAACTGTGGATTTGTTATGTGAATGTAAGAAGCCACTGGAGCCCTGACCGGTTTGGCTCAGTGGATAGAGCGTCGGCCTGTGGACTGAAGGGTACCAGGTTCGATTCTGGTCAAGGGCATGTACCTTGGTTGCGTGCACATCCCCAGTAGGGGGTGTTCAGGAAACAGCTGATCGATGTTTCTCTCTCATCGATGTTTCTAACTCTCTATCCCTCTCCCTTCCTCTCTATTCCCTCTCTCTTTCTCTCTGTAAAAAAAAAAAAATCAATAAAATATATTAAAAAAAAAAAAAAAAGAAGCCACTGGAGAGTTTCTAATTTATGTGTTAAAAGTGATTATCTGTTGTGTGAATACAGTGCAAAAATGAGAGAATTGTTTCTAAGTTATTGCAGTAGCCTAAGTAAAAGATAACAATGGTCTGAATTCAGGTGGCAGCCATAGAAGAACGGATGAATACAAAATACATTCCAAAGACAGCACTGCTAGAACTAACTTGCTGATGATCAGAAGATGATTCCAAGCTTTTTAGAACCAAGCCCTACCTATGGAGGAAAGACAGTGCCATTTACTGGGGAGAGATACACCAGAAAAGAGGAGCGTTGGGGTAAGATAGGAGCCAAAAGTTCCATTTCCACATCTTTGGTGTTGATTTCAAGCAGACATACAAGTACAAAGGTCATACAGGCAGCAAGATAGATTTCATAGCAGTTTAGGGAAGGAAGATGGGATAGAATTAGAGTATCATCAGCTAATAGAAGGCATTTAAAGACTAAACATGATTTCCTAGTGCGTGATTACTGATAAAAAAGAAGAGGTGCTTGAGGCTGTCCCACACTGAGCACTGAGGAGGAACCAGCTAAGAAAGGAGATCGTGCAAGAACTACTGGTGAGGTAGGAAGAACTTTTCTGGAAACCAGGCAAAGACAAGTGTTTCTAAAAGAAGGAGTGAGGAACTGTGTCAAAAAGTGCATTAAAAAAAAAAGTGTATAAAGATCAAGTAAAGTGAGGGCTGAGAATTAACCTTGGATTTGGCAACAACAAAGTGGTTTCAGTATTCTTAAAATAAAACATGTTTTCTGTGGCTTTATTTTATAGTTGTGAGAAGCAGCAGCTTTGGAGTTGCGTTGCCTAGGTTGAAATCAAATTTTCTGACAGTCTGCAGTTAGGCTTCTAAAGAGCATCCTCTTTATATGTGCCACCCATAAAGATTTTCCTTTATTTATGCCAGCGGTTCTCAACCTGTGGGTCGCGACCCCTTTGGGGATCGAACGACCCTTTCACAGGGGTTGCCTAAGACCATCAGAAAACACATATATAATTACATATTCTTTTTGTGATTAATCACTATGCTATAATTATGTTCAATTTGTAACAATGAAAATACATCCTGCATATCAGATATTTACATTACGATTCATAACAGTAGCAAAATTACAGTTATGAAGTAGCAACAAAAATGTTTTTATGGTTGGGGATCACCACCACATGAGGAACTGTATTAAAGGGTTGCGGCATTAGGAAGGTTGAGAACCACTGATTTATGCCTTTGGTTATGCTGGAAAACAGACGGTTAAACAAAACAGGACTGTGAAGCTGACTGACTCATCATGCTTCTGAGTTGCTGACTTCTTAGTGGGCTAAGTGTACTGAGTAGTATTTTTTTCAGGAGAAGTACTTGAGTGATATAATTGAGTCATTACAAGTCTGAAAAATGCCAGTTTATTGCCCTGCCTATGTGAAGGATAATTTCAATCAATTTAAGAGCCTTAGGTTAAAACAGTTTTTCTCTCAGTTTTCTAGGTGCTACTCTACTGTCTTTTTATCACACCATCCAACAGAACATTGTGATAACAGAAATGTTTTATTCTGCATTGCCCAAACATGGCAGCCTCTAGCCACATGTAGCTTTTTACTAAGTACTTAAATTTTGCACATTTAAACTGAGGAAATGAATTATTTTAATTTAATAACTACACATGACTAGTGGCTACCATTATCTGGACAGTACAGAGGCAATGCTTATCTGATATACCTTCCTATTTAAGTAACCTGTTTCTTATCTGGATGTCTATACTATTTATTTCTATAGCCTAAAATTTAAAATTCCACTAAGCTATTTGGTATAGATCTCATTTATTTTGCTTGGTGTGCACATTAGTTACTTGCAAGAGAATATTAACAGGTCCTACCACATGGAAGTTAAATGAGCTTCAACTTGCTAAATAATTGGAACATAATAAGTGTTCAATATATGTTAACTATATTCCATGAGCCCTTTTGATCTGTTCTCTAGCTCTAGAAATTTTTTACTGTTTCTCTGACTTTATCTTTTATAAATTTCCACTGACCTCTTACTCTAAACTTTTATTACATACTGGATCTACTCTTTGTGTTTCTTGTATTTTTGTCTTTAATTTTCATCTTATTTCCTCTGAATTGTGGGAATATTTCTAGAGCCCCCAAGGAGTCAGTAGTTAAGAATTACAAATTACACTTAAGAATTCCTTCCTGCCCTCTGACTTTTTCTTCAAATACTCGAGTCTCCTTGAGATTAGTTAGTTGTTCTTTAAATTTCAATTTTCTTGTTTGTTGCAATAAGTCTGTTGCACAGGAAATCACTTGCTCACACTGATCATCTTTCAGATTACTAAGCCTATATGTGCCTATCTTTTAAGAAGACTATGTTTAAAGAATTCTATGTTTATGAAATACTAGAGGCCTGATGCACGAAAATTCATGCAAGAGTAGGCCTTCCTTCCCCCAGCTGCCGGCATCAGCTTCCCTCCTCTGGCCGCCAGTAGGCACCCGGACTTGGGCTGGCTTCCCTCCAGCCCAGCTTCGTCAGGAATACATCCGGTCTAATTAGCATATTACCCTTTTATTATTATAGATTAAATTGTATTGGGTTCAACCAGAAAAGAAATTAAGAACCAAATTCAAATCTTTTTTCAAAAGGGGAGATGATTACATTTTTTACTTCCTGTATTAGTTCTCAATTGCTGCTTAACAGAGAACCCCAAATTTAGCAGTTGAAACAACAAACATGTATTATCTTAGTTTCTGTGGATCAAGAATTTGAGTGTGGCTTAGCTGGGTGCATTTAGCTCAGGGTCTCTCACAAGGTTGCATCAATGTATCAGCCAAGGTCTCTGTCATCTCAAAACTTGTTGGTGAAAGAATCTGCTTGCAATTCAAGCTCATGCACACAGCTGCTGGCAGGCACCACGTCTCCACTGGCTGTTGGCCAAAAACACTAGCTCCTTGCCACATGAGCTCCAGGCAAGCTCATAAAATGGAAGATGGTTTCCCTCAGAGCAAATGAGTGGGTAGCCCAACACAGAAGCCAAAAGCATTTTTTGTAACCTAACCTCAAAAGCGACATCTCATCACTTTACCATACTTGCAGAAGCAAGTCACCAGGTCCAGCTAGACTCAAAGGGGAGGGAATTACACTCAAGAACATGAATATTAAGAGGCAAAGTACTGGGGAACACCACAGAGGATATCTGCACACTTACTCGGTCAGCTTACAGATTCAGCAATATGAAATCAGGCAGCAGGATTGCAGGCCAAAGAAGGCAGCTTTGGAGAAGGGAGTTTCAACTTTGTGCTTCATTAGTCTCTCCTGCAACCATGAGTAGCCAGCCTCTCTTCACTGGTCATATTTCCCTTGGCAAGACCATTCTGAATCATTCAGTTTTTAATCCCTGCTTCCAAGTACAAAATATGGACCATGCTTCAATTCTAGCTCTAGTTGCTCAAGGTAGGTCCCTTTACTCACATTCCAGGAGGGCTTTTCAATCGCATAAATCAACACCAAGTCAGCCAGTAAGGGCTTACCTCACTATGTTTCTCATTTGTACTGTTTCCTGCAAATTCTTTTTAGTTTAGTTATGGCACCCTTCCAGGTTTCCAAGGAGACTGAACTCTCCCCATTATGCTTGTTGGTTATTTCAGTGTGTCTATTTGTTTTAGCACATGGGTTTATTAGATCATCACCCTCCACCATAAGTCAACATAGCTATTTTTTTTTAAAAGGAAAGCACTTCATACATCTTTTAAAAGCGTCTATTTTAATAAATATGACAGAAAATCCTTGTTGGTTTTCCTAGCCATATAATTCAATTTTATTGTTAGATAAAACAAAGGTGTTTTAATCTACATCATCAATTCCCAGAATAAGTAATTTAAGTAACTAAATTTTACAAATTTTTAAGAAAATGCAATGTCTTCAAACTTACTTCAGTTTGAAATGTGACTAATTACAAAACTTAGTAAGCCTAGAAACACTTAACAATGTACATCCAATCTTAAAAGGAACCAGACACACAGCTGCTTAGAAGGATGAACTAATCATACATGGTTGTAAAGATGCCCCTACAACTACGTGCCCAGCACAGCAGTGGGCACGTAGCATTGCAAAATGGACATAATACTTAATTGAAGACAAAACCTTTAGTCACAATACCAACAGTATTCTAACTCACAAACCAAAGTATACATTCTTTGTTTAATAATGAGAAATATGTTCCTATACTATATTACTCTCTACCACATCCTCAATTCCATGAAGTAAATTTTTTCACCCTATTTCTTTAGGACACTAATAAAGAGCGCAAGGGAGAATCAACAAAAACTAAGCCAGACGCTATCATATTTTTTGATCTGATACTCTAGTAGAGAGCAAGTATATAGACTACTGGATAACCGGAATTCAGTCGTTTTGTACTCTGTGGATGAATAGGAAAGAAACAGAAATAAGGGACTTAACACAAATGTGTTAAGCAGACACAAGGCCAACACATACTCTACACGGGATCTAACCTACACAAGCAGCCATCCTGTACAGATACAGTGTGCTGGAAGTAATCCTGTATCTTATCAGATTTCTAGATATGTTCTTAGTCAAAGAAAAGGAATTTTCAAACATTCTAGCACTTCACTTAAGGAATAAAATTACTTGGTATCTCAACAAAGTTGCAGGATACAAAATCAACACACAAAAATCAGTTGCATGTCTACACATTAGCAATGAACAATTGGAAAACAAAATTAGTAAACAATTTCTTTTACAACAGCATCAAAATAAATAAAATATTTAGGAATAACCTTGAGATGAAAGTCTTACACACTGAAAACTATAAAACACTGCTAAAAGAAATTAAAAATACAAATATAAAATCCATCCTAAAATTCATATGGCATCTCAAAGGATCAAAATGATGTCCACATGCTAAAGAATGAAGTTGGAGCTTCACCTTATACTATCTATAAACAATTAACTCTAAATGGATTAAAGGCCTAAAACTATAAAAGTTTTAGAAGAAAACACAAGAAAAAAGCTTCGTGACAAAGAAGTTGGATTTGGCAACCACTTCTTGAATATAATACTGAAAAAAAAGCAACAAAAGAAAAAAATAAATTGAAATTCAACAAAATTCAAAAATTTTGTTCATCAAAGAATACAACCAACAGAGTAAAAAGGCAACCCATGAAATGAGGATAAAATATGTGGAAATCATGTATTTGATACCGGGTTAATATCCAGAATATATAAAGAATTCCTACAACTACACAACAACAATTTAAAATTAGGCAAAGAACTTGAAAAGACATTTCTCTAAATATATACAAACTAGAGGCCTGGTGCACATGCACTGGGGGGGGGGGGGGGGGGGGGAGGAAGGAGGGGTCCCTCAGCCCGGCCTGTGCCCTCTCGCAGTCTGGGACCCCTCGGGAGATAATGACCTGCTGGCTTAGGCCTGCTCCCGGGTGGCAGAGGGCAGGCCCAATCCCTAGGTGCAGCCCCTGGTTGGGCTCAGGGAAGGGACTATTGGGGGGTTGGGGCACCGCCCCGTCACACTCAAGGCAGGGTCGATGGGGAGGTTGCGGCGCCACCCCCTGTCACGCACAGAGCAGGGCCAATCAGGGGGTTGGGGCACTGCCTCCTGTCATGCACAGAGCAGGGCCATCAGGGGGGTTGGGGCTCCGTACCCTGTCACGCACAGAGCAGGGCTGATAGGGGAGTTGGGTCACCGCCCCCTGTCACACACAGAGGATCGCCGATCAGGGGGTTGGGGCGCCGCCCTCTATCACCCACAGAGCAGGGCCGATCAGGGGTTTGGGGCACCGCCACTGTCACACTCAGGGCAGGGCAATGGGGGAAGGTTTGGGGCGCCGCAACCTGTCACACACAGAGTCGCAGGGCGATCAGGGGGTTGGGGAGCTCCCCCCTATCAGGAACAGAGCAGGGCGGATAGGGACATTGTTGCCCCGCCCTCTGTCACACACAGAGCCGCAGGGTGATCAGGGGGTTTGGGCGCTGCCCCCTGTCACGCTGATCCCGGTGCCAGGAGGCCTCTCGGCTCCGCTGATCTCGGTGCTGGGAGGCCTCGCGGCTCCACTGATCCCAGTGCTGGGAGGCATATTACCCTTTTACTATATAGAATAGAGGCCTGGTGCATGGGTGGGGGCCAGCTGCTTTGCCCTGAAGGGTGTCCTGGATCAGGGTGGGGGTCCCCACTGGGGTGCCTGGCCAGCCTGGGTGAGGGGATGATGGCTGTTTGCAGCTGGTCACACACCCTTCAGGGTGGGGGTCCCCACTGGGGTGCCTGGCCAGTCTGGGTGAGGGACTGAGGGCTGTTTTCAGGCCGACTGAAGCTCCCAACTGCTCTTTTTTTCTGTTTATTCTGGGCCAGCTTTAGCTCTGGCTCCAGCTCTGAGGCCTCTGCTGCTGAAAGCAGGTATCTGGTTTGTTTGGGTTCTATAATCGAAACAATGTATAACTCCAGCTCTGAGATCCTGGCCCACTGAAAGCAGGTTTCTGGGGTTTTGTTTAGCTTCTATATTTGTTACAATGTTTCTTAAACTGCAAGCTCAGAGGCCGGCAAGGCAGGTGGGGAGTCCTCCGCTGGACACTGGAGTCCTCTGTCACTGAAGCAAGCAAGCCTCATGTTCGCTTCCAGCTGCCTGCCGCTATCTTGGCTGGCAGTTAATTTGCATATCGCCCTGATTAGCCAATGGGAAGGGTAGCGGTCGTACGCTAATTACCATGTTTCTCTTTTATTAGATAGGATGGCAAAAGACAAAAAACAAAAACCCACCCCACACATGAAAAGATGCACAACATAACTAATAATCTGGGAAATGCAAATCAAAACCACAATGAGAAACCATTTCACCTCTATTAGGCTCTCTAGTATCAAACACAAAAACAAAAGCAGTAATGTTGGTAAGAATGTGGAGAAATTGGAACTCTAGTACATTGCTGGTGGGAAAGGTAATGGTGCAGCCACTGTGGAAAACAGTATGGTAGTTCCTCGAAAAGTTAAACATACAATTACCTTATGATCCAATAAATTGTTACTTCTCAGTATATACCCAAATGAATTCAAAGTAGGGACTCAAACAGATATTCAAACACTAATGTTCATAGCAATATTATTCACAATAGCCAAAAGTTGGAAGCAACTCAGATGAATGGATATACAAAATGGTACATACGTGCAAACAATGGATTATTCAGCTTTATAAAGGAAATTTCAACACATACTACAACACAGATGAGCTTTGAGGACTGAATAAACTGAATGTTTGTATTCTTCCCTAACCCCTAATTCATATGCTGAAATCCTAACCTTTAGTGTGCTATTAGTAAATGGGTGCCCTTATAGAACAGACCCTAAAACAGACCCCAAAGAGCTCTCTCGCCCCTTCTCCCATGTAAGAAAACAGTGAGACGAGCCCTCAGTGAATAAAGAAGCAGGCCCTTCACCAGACACAGAATCTGCCAGTGCCTTGATCTTTGATTTTCCAGAACTGTGAGAAATAAATAGTTGTTTTAAGCCACCCGGTCTACGGTAGTTAATGTTATGAAGCCTAAATGGACTAAGACAAGGACATTATGCCAAGTGAAATAAGCCAGTCACAAAAGGTCAAATACTATATAATTCCACTTCTATGAGGTACCTAGAGTAGTCAGATTCACAGACAGAATGACTAGGGCAGGGGTCCTCAAACTTTTTAAACAGGGGGGCCAGTTCACTGTCCCTCAGACCGTTGGAGGGCCGGACTATAATTTTTAAAAAAACTATGAACAAATTCCTATGCACAATGTGCACATATCTTATTTTGAAGTAAAAAAACAAAACGGGAACAAATACAATATTTGTATTTACATGTGGCCCGCGGGCCGTAGTTTGAGGACCCCTGGACTAGGGAGTTGTCAGTGGATGGGAAAGGAGAGAATGGGAAGTTACCATTTAATGGTAATGCTGTTTCAACTTGGGAAGATAAAAAAAAAGTTCTGGAGATGGATGATGGTGTGTGTATTTACAGCTACTAAACTGTACATTTAAAAATACTTAAAACAGTAAGTCTTATGTTATATATACAGAGGTGAGTAAACGTAGGTTTAGAGTTACAAGTATGTAAAAGTTTGTTCTTGTATTATTACTCATTAATTATTGCATTATTTACCATACAAACTGTAAACTTATTTTTGCCCATTCCTGTATTTTAATCACAATAAAATTACCTGTTCTCTCCCATAATAAAAAATTGTTAACTCCTACAGTCCTAAGTTAGGGCAATTAAATTCAAGGTTAATTCACTGATTTCATAAAAAATTCAGATCTTTTCATCTTTATCTGACAAAACATAGTTATAAGATTGGGAATTAGGGTTCTCACCATGAGAGGAGAAAAAAAACTAAACACCCCACAAATATATAATGGAAGTGGTAAGGAAGAACTCTGTGGTATTCAATCTAAATCGGCAGATCAGTATAAGCTGATATTTAAAAATTTTTATCCCCGAGTGCTTCAATTATACACAAAAATATGTTGAAGAGCAGAGTATAATGAATTCCTATGTTTCTAGGACACTGTTTCAGCAGTTACAACAAACTCATGGACAATTCTGTTTCATCTACAAAGCCATGCCATATTATTTTATGAACATCTCAGATAACAAATTAAATCACCCATAAATATTTCAAAAGATACCTTGAAAAGACCACCAGTTTAATATAACCAAACATCATATCTGTAAAAAACCAATGGTATTTTCTTAATATCAAATATATAGGGTATATTTAAATTTTCGATTTATGTCCAAAAATATTTTTTTAACTGTTTAACAATCCAGTAAGGTTTTCAAACTACAATTGATTGGTATATCTTTAAGTCTTTTTAAATATATATATGCCTTCTATTTTTTTCTTGCAATTTATATCTTTTGAAGAAATCAGGTACTGTATGTAGTTCATTCTATATGAACTCATAATTTAAAAACAAACCCCCCCCAAATCCTTTTTAATTTACTAGTTCTGTCTAGAAAAAAAATGACAGGGCCTAGAAATATTCTATTCTAGTAGTAAAGAACACAGCACAGAAAATAGTTTCTAAATACCATTCCCTACTAACAGAACCCAAGGATCCTTAGAAGAATATTAATTCCAGGTCTGGGCAATCAAGGACTGATTGAGACATATAAACAGGAGGGATTTGATGGGTCTTTCGTTAGGCCAAATTTGAGACAAGTTGAACATCAAAAGGAATTGTGGCATTAACTAATAAAAAACAAACAAACTATGAGTTCACAGAGATACTAAAAAGAAGAGGAAAAACTGGGAAATTAGAAAATCACCATTCTACAGATGATATATTATAGATTGTACACCTGAAACCTATAACTTTATTAACCAATGTCACCCCAATAAATTTTAAAAAAAGAAGAAAATTACCATTCTGCATCTGCCAAAGCAGAGTACCTCAGGCCAAGACCATCACTGAATGCTATTAATAACAAAGGGGTAAAAAGTTATTTTTAAGAGATCTGGCAGACACTACATGACCAAGTGATCAAACTAAGAATCATCAATAATGAGACAAATTTACATGATTTGATGCACCAGGAAGTACACATTATGTAAGCAAAATATGTCTTGCCAAAAATATTTAACCTGGAATTATTGTTTAACCTGGATTTAAAACAGTGAAATCTAGAAAGTGTTATTTTATAGGTAAGACTAGTGGCCCTGCGCACAAAATTCGGAGAGGGAGGGGGGTTACCTCAGCCCAGCCTGCACCCTCCCCAATCGGGGACCCCTTGGGGGATGTCCAACTGCCGGTTGCAATCTAGAACCACTGGCTCCTAACCACTTACCTGCCTACCTGCCTGCTCACCCCTATCTGCCTCTGCCTGCCTGCCTGATTGCTCCTAACCCCGCTGCCTGCCTGCTTGATCGCGCCCAACTGCCTTCCCCTGCCAGCCTGATCTCACCTCCAATTGCCCTCCCCTGCCGGCCTTGTTGCCCCCAACTGCCCTCCACTGCGGGCCTGATCTTGCGCACAACAGCCCTCCCCCACAGGCCTGATCTCGCCTCCCAAATGCCCTCCTCTGCCGGCCAATTCGGTTCTGATTGGTCGGTTTCTTTTCTTTTTCTTTTTTTAAAATATATATATACTAGAGGCCCGGTGCACAAAAATTTGTGCACTCGGGGGGGGAGGAGGGGGGTCCCTCAGCCCGGCCTGTGCCCTCTCGCAGTCTGGGACCCCTCGGGAGATAATGACCTGCTGGCTTAGGCCTGCTCCCGGGTGGCAGAGGGCAGGCCCAATCCCTAGGTGCAGTCCCTGGTCGGGCTCAGAGCAGGGCCGATTGGGGAGTTGGGGCGCCGCCCCGTCATGCACAGAGCAGGACGGATTGGGAGGTTGCGATGCCACCCTCAGTCACGCTCAGGGTAGGGCCGATTGGGGGGTTGGGGCACTGCCCCCTGTCACACTCAAGGCAGGGTCGATGGGGAGGTTGCGGCGCCACCCCCTGTCACCACAGAGCAGGGCCAATCAGGGGGGTTCGGGCTCCATACCCTGTCACGCACAGAGCAGGGTCAATCAGGAGGTTGGGGAGCTCCACCCTGTCATGCACAGAGCAGGGCCCATCAGGGGGTTGGGGAGCTCCCCCGTGTCACGCACAGAGCAGGGCACATTAGGGGGTTGAGGAGCTCGCCCCTGTCACTCACAGAGTAGGGCTGATAGGGGAGTTGGGACACCACCCTGTCACACACAGAGCAGGGCGGATCAGGGGGTTGGGGCACTGCCACTGTCACACTCAGGGCAGGGCCGATGGGGAGGTTTTGGCTCTACCCCGTCACACACAGAGCAGGGCCCGTGGGGGGGGGGGGGTTGGGGCGCCGCACCCTGTCACACACAGAGCAGGGCCGATTAGGGGGTTGAGGCGCAACACCCTGTCACACACAGAGTCGCAGGGCGATCAGGGGGTTGGGGCACTGCCCCCGTCACGCTGATCATGGTGCCAGGAGGCCTCGCGGCTCCACTGATCCCAGTGCTGGGAGGCATATTACCCTTTTACTATATAGGACAGAGGCCTGGTGCACGGGTGGGGGCCGGCTGGTTTGCCCTGAAGGGTGTCCTGGATCAGGGTGGGGGTCCCCCTGGGGTGCCTGGCCAGCCTGGATGAGAGGATGATGGCTGTTTGCAGCTGGTCACACACCCTTCAGGGTGGGGGTCCCCACTGGGGTGCCTGGCCAGTCTGGGTAAGGGGCTGAGGGCTGTTTTCAGGCTGGTGGGTGACTGAAGCTCCCAACCACTCCTTTTTTTCTTTTTCTCTTTTTTTAATTCTGGGCCAGCTTTAGCTCTGGCTCCAGCTCTGAGGCCTCTGCTGCTGAAAGCAGGTATCTGGTTTGTTTGGGTTCTATAATCCAAACTCTGTATCAACTCCAGCTCTGAGATCCAGGCCGGCTTCTCGGGTTTTGTTTAGCTTCTATACTTGTTACAATGTTTCAAACTGCAAGCTCAGAGGCCGGCAAGGCAGGTAGGGAACATTGGAGTCCTCCGTCACTGAAGCAAGCAAGCCTCATGTTCGCTTTCAGCTGCCAGGCTGCTGGCCGCCATATTGGCTGGCAGTTAATTTGCATATCACCCTGATTAGCCAATGGGAAGGGTAGCGGTCGTATGCTAATTACCATGTTTCTCTTTTATTAGATAGGACTAGAGGCCCGGTGCACAAAAGTTTGTGCACTTAGGGGGGAGGAGGGGTCCCTCAGCCTGGCCTGTGTCCTCTCACAGTCTGGGACCCCTTGGGAGATAACGACCCGCTGGCTTAGGCCTGCTCCCGGGTGGCAGAGGGCAGGCCCAATCCCTAGGTGCAGCCCCTGGTCGGGCTCAGAGCAGGGCCGATTGGGGAGTTGGGGCGCCGCCCCGTCATGCACAGAGCAGGGCGGATCGGGAGGTTGCGATAACACCCTCAGGGTAGGGCCGATTGGGGGGTTGGGGCACCGCCCCCTGTCACACTCAAGGCAGGGTAGATGGGGAGGTTGTGGCGCCACCCCGTCACGCACAGAGCAGGGCCGATCAGGGGGTTGGGGCGCTGCCCCCTAACATGCAAAGAGCAGGGCCCATCAGGGGTGTTGGGGCTCTGTACCCTGTCACACTCAGAGCAGGGCCGATCAGTGGGTTGAGGAGCTCCCCCCTGTCATGCACAGAGCAGGGCCCATCAGGGGGTTGGGGAGCTCCCCACTGCCACTCACAGAGCAGGGCCGATAGGGAGTTGGGGCACCACCCCCTGTCACACACAGAGCAGGGTGATCAGGGGGTTGGGGAGCTCCCTCCTATCATGCACAGAACAGGGCCGATCAGGGGGTTGAGGAGCTCCCCCGTCAGGAAAAGAGCAGGGTGGATAGGGAGGTTGTGGTCCTGCCCCCTGTCACACACAGAGCTGCGGGGCGATCAGGGGATTGGGGAGCTCCCCCCTGTCACACACAGAGCAGGGCCGATCAGGGGGTTGGGGTGCCGCACCCTGTCACACACAAAGCCGCAGGGTGATCAGGGGGTTGGGGAGCTCCCCCCTGTCACGCACAGAGCAGGGCTGATCAGGGGGTTGAGTAGCTCCCCCCCGTCAGGAACAGAGCAGGGCGGATAGGAAGGTTATGGCCACGCCCCCTGTCACACACAGAGCCGCAGGGCAATCAGGGGGTTTGGTCGCTGCCCCCTGTCACACTGATCCCGGTGCTGGGAGGCCTCGCGGCTCCGCTGATCCCGGTGCTGGGAGGCATATTATCCTTTTACTATATAGGATAGAAGCCTCGTGCATGGGTGGGAGCCGGCTGGTTTGCCCTGAATGGTGTCCTGGATCAGGGTGGGGGTCCCGCTTGGGTGCCTGGCCAGCCTGGGTGAGGGGATGATGGCTGTTTGCATCTGGTCACATCCCCTTCAGGGTGGGGGACCCCACTGGGGTGCCTGGCCAGCCTGGGTGAGGGGCTGAGGGCCATTTTCAGGCTGGCGGGTGACTGAAGCTCCCAACCTGTCCTTTATTCCTTTGTTTACCTTCTGTATTTGAAACAATGTTGCGGTCCTGCTGGCTGAAGCCCGGGGTTTTGTTTAGCTTCTATATTTGTTACAATGTTGCTTAGAGTGCAGCAAGGCAGGTGGGGAAGCTTGGCTCCCTCCGTCACTGAAGCAAGCAAGCCTCACTGTTCATGTCAGCTGCCTGGCTGCCGGCCGCCATCTTGGCTGGCATTTAATTTGCATATCGCCCCGATTAGCTAATGGGAAGGGTAGCGGTCGTACGCTAATTACCATGTTTCTCTTTTATTAGATAGAATTATTGATTTTTTACAGAGAGGAATAGAGAGTGATAGAGAGTTAGAAACATCAATGAGAGAGAAACACTGATGAGCCACCTCCTGCACACTCCCCACCGGGTATGTGCCCGCAACCAAGGCACACGCCCTTGACTGGAATCAAACCCAGGACCCTTGAGTCCGCAGGCCAATGCTCCATCCACTGAGCCAAACCGGTTAGGGCTGATTGGTCGGTTTCTATGCCAGTCAGCATCAAAAGCTCCGCCTTCTAGGCAGTCACTGGTTCCTCACACTTCACCCAGATTTGGTTCTGATTGGTCAGTTTCTATGCCAGTCAGCGTCTCTGGGCCTATCAAGGGGCCTGATCAGAAAGGTGGGGCTGATCAGCAGCCCCAGCGGAGGCCTGGAGAAAAATGGAGGCTTGGCTGCTGGCCAGACTGGGAGAGAAAGAGAGAGGCAAGTGCTGATCAAAAGCTGCCACAGAGGCAAGGGACTAGTCTCTGCTTCTCTCTTCAGGCCTCTCTCTGGCCCTGATTTGCAGCCCCCTCAGCAGTCAGTGCTAGGCAACCCAGCGCTGACAGCAGAACTGACTTCTGGTTGGTCTAGCCTCAGTCGTTACTGGTCGTTTTGACCCAGGGTTTTTATGTATTAGGATAACAAGCCTTCACTCTTCAAAATTAGCCAAATGCTGACTGGATCCCAGATTGAAAAAATATTTTAAGGACAGTTTTTGAGGCAGTTGAAAAAGTTTAAATACGAACTGTTTTAAAAAGAACATTTCTGGCCCTAGCTGGGTTGGCTCAGTGGATAGAGTGTCAGCCTGTGGACTGAAGGGTCCCCAAGTTTGATTCCAGTCAAGGGCACATGCCCAGGTTGTGGGCTGGATCCCCAGTAGGGGGCGTGCAGGAGGCAGCCAATCAATGATTCTCTCATCATTGATGTTTCTATCTCTCCCTTTCCTTTCTTCTCCGAAATCAATAAAAATATATTGAAAATAATAAAGAACATTTCTGAATTAATGCTATATTTCTTGGGTATTATAATGATATTGTGGTCATACAAAAGAGTATTCTTGTTCAAAGTGATAAAAGCTGAGTGGGTTATTTAGGGGTAAAGAACCATATGCTGTTTCCAACCTACTTTACAAAAGATCTGGGGGCATGAGTGCAGATGTGTATATAAGAGAAGAGATAAAGAAAATGTGGCAAATGTTTATAATTGGTGAATATAAAAGAATAGTCATATTTATTTTTCAACTTCTTTACGGGCTTAACAATGTTCAAAATGAGTCAGAAAATAGAGGAACAGAAGAAGGGAATACAGCAGCTCCATATATTCTCATAACTGTAGCAAAACAAGAGCCTCTCTTCCTTCGGTTTCTTTTTAAAGGGCTGCAATGCCTTTCACAGAAACCCCCTGGCTCCTGCCTCCAGCAGACATATTTCATTGTATAGATCTAATATTATCTGCCTGACCTCATTTCATATTTAGCTTAGTCCTAAAACCACAAATCCACCTATAACGAAAAAAAAATGTCAGACTTGCCTTTTCTTACCTAGCCAGCACCAAAAACAAGATCTAAGGTGGCATGTTTTTCCCAAATGATCACTCAGCCTAATAATCTCCCCTATTCTATTATATATTCAGGATATATACAGCATTCATAATTGGGGGAGGAGCATTCATGCCTCTTAAAAAGGAGATGTAAGCCTTTTCCATCCCCCATCAAACAAGACATAATTACACCCAAGTTGAAGATTTTTAACTGTTACTATTCTGTGACAAGTTTTGAACAAGGGGATATGAGTAAAATTTCCATGTCACTTTCTTAAAAAGAAACTACTTGCCCTCCTTCTCTGTCTCTCTCCCATAAGCTGAACACAGATGAGCCAGACCTGGCCACGCAGACAACAGCAATATTCTACGGAAAGGTTAACGACAAGAGAGAAGAAACCTGGGACAAAAGTAGCTTATCCACTTCAGATTCCTCTATACCACTAGGTTACATGAGAGAAATAAGCTTTTAATTTTGGGAACCACTGTATATTTGGGACTTTTACAGTAGCGTGGCCTGTATCAATAGCTTGTGTGTTGCTGGGTACTTCTCTGGGCCTTATTTTATTGATTCACAAAACTGGGAAGAATGATTTATGTTATTAAACTTCTTTAGCTTACTCTATTTCCTTTTTTAAAAAAATATGTACATTTAGTAAAATAAAAAATGGAACTTTCAAATATCTTTAAATGGGATGATATGTGAAAACACCTTGTACGATTTATCTACCAATTCAACAAAAAATTACAAAAAGCCGACTAAGTGTCAGATACTATTAAGTGCCTGAAACCATTCAAGATGCTAAGAATAAAGTGGTAGAACAGAATGAACAGTTTATTCCTTCATGAGTGAAACTCAAACTTTGAGATGGAGCCTAAAAGAAGCAAGCAAATAATAAACAAGATTATTTTAAGTAATAATAAGGGTATTGAACAAGAGCAAAAAAGCAGATACATTGAGTACACTTTGGGATTGGAAGGGCAATCATTTAATTTACACAGGGTAATCAAGACCATGCAAAACCCTGGGTAAAATATATTCCAGGTTAAAAAGGTTAAGTTTAAAGTCCTCAGTAAGAACAAGACAGCATATATTCCTGGACCACCAAGAAAGCCCTTGTAGCTTGAGCTACTACTAAGCAAGGGAGAGAATGAATGAAAATATCAAAGAGGTAGAAGAGGTGGCATCGTATTAAGCATACTAATGCTATGTTATTAACATCAGGAGATGAGTGCTCCTATTACTACTCCCTTAATTCTATGTCTTGGTTTCAGGAATAAATGACATTCCCAATAGAATATTATGATCTTAGCTGCCCTGCAATCAGTAACTGACTGTAAGCTTACATTTTATTTAAAAATGTCTTTACTATGGGACAAGCATTTGAATTAATTAAAAGTGATTTTAAGAGTAAACTGAAACTCCTTCATTTCTAATAAAGTTAAAGCTTTCTCTGACATTTTAAACGTGAACAAATTTTTTATGAGCATCTACTATATATATCAGACGCTGCTATAGTTGAATACACAGCAGTAAAGACTCAGTTCATATAGAGTTTAATAAATCAGAATACATTTCAAAATTTAAGAATAATAAATTTTTTCTTAAAGTCTCACTGCTTTTGGCTGACTCCTTAATGCCTAAAATTTAGATTTGAAAAAGCAAGTTAGTGGCTTTATTTAAAATTTTCTCATTTTTTGCTGTAATTGAGGAAAAGAATTACACAATTTAACAAGGTTTGGTGTATTAAACATTATAGCACAGAAAGACAAATGCTACATAATCTCACTTTATATGCGGAATCTAATGAACAAAATAAATTGACAAACAAAATAGGTCCAGATGCAGATTTCAGAAGGGAGAGGAGACAGGAAAAGATTAACCAAAAAACATATAGGCATATATGCCCAGCCCATGGATACAGACAACAGTGTGGGGGAGGCATGGAGCAGGGGCTGGGTGGAGGGGGAAAGAAAGGAGGGGTGGATGGGGGACATCAATTAAAATAATAAAATTTAAAACTATAGCATACATTATAATTAGATCTAAGAAAACAATCCTGTGAATTTTCCTTTTCCATGGCAGAGAAAGTAATTACCAAGTGTTTTGAGACATAAAGGAAACAGAACTATAATCATTTTGTTGATAATACTTGTTAAACATGGAGCTTTAAAACATTCATTTATCTCTCCCTTCCAGATCCCACTAAAAATGGCAGTAAGTGAATAAAAACTGTTTAAGACAATAAGAATAAAGGGAACATGCAAGGCAGTTGCAGAAGGAACTCAAGGACAAATGTGCTGGAAAATGTAAGGAGGTAACTTAGCAGAATAAAGGAACTTGAAACCTAAGACCATATGGAAGAAACTGCCAAAGAGAGGCAAGCAGATTCACCCTGCAGATCCTGCAAAGGGTCAGGAAAAGGTCCACCACGAGGCATGGGATTCAAAAAAGGGATACTGGTTGAAACATCTACCAAAGATGTAAAGAAGCCCCACTCTGAGGAAGAAAACTAACTACCTTTACTTTCTGAAGAAATTGAACCAGAGAAGGTTATCAGTGAAGCATGTACCTAACTGAAAGCAATAGTAAGTGAAAAGATACATACTGAACAGTGAGTTGTTCACCTATCTTCCTGACTCTCAGAACGTGGGCAGAGCACGCAGGCTTGAGGATGACATCTCCCACACACACCTCCTTCTGAGACAGGACACTGGAAGTTCCTTCTCACATTGAGACAGTGCGAGTCCCCTGCTCAGTAAAGCCCAACAGATTATTAGCTTAGCCAGATAATGCTTTTCAGCACTTCATCCCTAGACAACCAGGGATGGCCAGATACTGCAGTCTACTAACACAAGAACAGAAAAATTCAAAGGAAATGGAATGCCAAAATTTTTAATAAAATTAATCTTCTCAAAGATACTCCGTTTACAAAACAGGGGTTAAAAAAAAAGAAAAGAAAGAAAAGAAATACTCCAAAGGGGAGTGGGTGAAGTTTTTAAAAATATAGTAATTGAAAGCAAAAGGTCAGTGACATAGTTGGAAACAAAATGGAGAAACTGTCCCAGAAAGCAGAACAAAATATAAGGCGTTATCATTTTAGAGAGAAAAAAATAGTGACCAGAATGGCATCAGGCTTCTCCAATGCCACAGTGGACACACCTTACAAATTCTGAGGAAAAATGATTTCTAATAACTAGCCAACTTGTTACAGTAAACCCTCGATTTTGTGGGCCTTGATTTAATGGACAAATTTTCCGGTCCATATGTCACATGTGAAAATTAACTTCCTGTTAATTTTAAAGTGCTTTTAGCTAAGATTTGCTTATAATTAAATTAACATGTCTTTTTTGTTATTAACTCACTGTTATTTTGTCAATTTTGAACACGTAAATAAATATTACCTATCTACAACTATAGTCTAAATCCAAGAGTCACCACTAAAACAGCGAATGATAAGCATGTGATCACACCTCTCGCAGTAATTGGTTCTGTGACTTTCTGTAGCAGTTTTAATGCACTGAGTTAGGCCCCAGCCGTGTACATTTGTTTACTGGAAATGACTGGTGAATTCAAGCATTTACTAGACCAATTCAGTAAACTTCTGTGAAATTAAACTTTTCATACATACTTAATTAAACCTACCTTTATTATTATATAACTAACTTTCAGTTTTAATGGACACCTCCTCACCTGAATTGGTCGGTTATATTGAGGTTTTACTGTAGTGTGAAAATAGAATAAAGATATCTTTTCCAAATAGGCATGGTCTCAAAAGCTGTACCACCCATGCATTCACTCCTTTTCATGAAATACTGGATGCTGTGCACCAGTAAATGAGGGAGTAAACCAAGAAAGAAAAATACAAGGATGGGATTGAGACAGGCCAGTAAGCCAGGACATGTGATATAGGGAAACGGAGACCAGACAGTTAAACAGCAGTTTGCAGCCATCTAGTAACTCCTATCTTCACTAAACCAGGGACATTTAAAAAGAGTAAATGATTTGCACTTCTCCCCAACCAGAGAGTAAATAGCTTAAATCACCTTACTCAGGGAGACAGATAGCAGAAATCTAATTAGTGCCATTTGCCAACCACTCCCAAAGACAGCTAAAGTTAACAGAATAAACCTCATTTTTATACATCAGCATAAAGCTGATGAATACTCTATTGAGATCTTCCCTTAAGACCTCCCCCTAAATATTTTTTTATTTTTAAGACTGTGATTCATTCTACCTACCTACCTACCTACCTACCTACCTACCTATACTAGTGATCCGTCATGTGAAATCACGCAAGACCCGGGACACCCCTCCCACCACCACCCCCCCCCCCCCCAACACCATGGGACCGCCCTGAGTCCCGAAGTCCTGCCCTGCATGGCTGGTGTGCTGCGGGATGGCCCGAGTTTTGGAGTGCTGCCCTTATGCCCCGCTCCTGCGGTGCGCACACAGGGCCGCAGGAAGCTGGGCGGAGCAGCTGCCAGCCCCACCCCTGCTGCCATCTTGTGACGGCGTTATGGTGTGAGGGTCAATTTGCACATCACCTCTTTATTATATAGGATTTTATTGATTTCTGAGAGGAAGGGAGAGGGAGATAGGAACATCAATGATGATAAAGAATCACTGATTGGCTGCTTCCTGCATGCCCCCCACTGCCAACACAGGTATGTGTCTAGACTGGGAATTGAACTGTAACCTCCTAGTTCATAGGTTGACAACTACAGAGCCACACTGGCTTGGTACACCCAACCCTTAAAACCCCTTTAACTGAAGGTCCAGCACACGCCCATGCCTCCTAACCCTCTCTCGCCCACTAGCATGCATCTCCTTTACTCTAAGGGACCCCACGAGACTTGCAACCAGGGCAGCAAGGGGCAATGGTAGTTCATCCTGTGCAACTCCCCTGAACCTGTGTCCTCAAGGCCCCTTTTTCTTTGACTTCTTAGTGAGCAAAAGCAGACCAGCCTAGGCTCATTTCCCCAGCCTTTCTTGTTTCACTGTCCCCAACTTTAACACCCTCTAAAATTCATCTAGACCAGCCGTATACGGCCCGCGGGCCGGATCCGGCCCGTTTGAAATGAATAAAACTAAAAAAAAAAAGACCGTACCCTTTTACGTAATGATGTTTACTTTGAATTTATATTAGTTCACACAAACACTCCATCCATGCTTTTGTTCCGGCCCTCCGGTCCAGTTTAAGAACCCATTGTGGCCCTCGAGTCAAAAAGTTTGCCCACCCCTGGTCTAGACTCATGTTGTGAAATTTTTCCTTCATGAAGCCAGGAACCCACACACTACAGGTCGGCCCTAGGCAGACCTGCTCAGGGCCATGTCCTCCTTCTGGTAACAGGATCCCAGACACGGAGAGCCAACAAAGACTAGGCAAAAAGAATTCCCATGATGGTGATGTGAAAATGCTAATAACAAAGGAAAATCCAAGGACAAGAGCCACACAATAAAATTAGAAAACATATAGGCCAGGCTGAAGGAATATGGAAGGGATAGAACTCAAGGGAAAAGTAAAACTAATAGAATATATGATGTGCTTCAATATACTGACAGACTTGAGGATGATTTGGTGATAGATTCACAGAAAATGAAGGAAATCATTCCAGACTGAAATATCACAATGGAGAACTTGGGTATGGATGAAGGGAGATGATAAACTAATAGATTATCTGATTCTTTTGATCATGGAGAAAATTACATTGAAAAGTGCAGAAATGTAAGATAGAGTGAATAAAAAAACAAAAAGTGAGAAAAAGAGGTAAAATTATTAACTCTAGAGAAAACAATTTACAGCAGTGAACATGATTTATATGGACATAATAAATGCCTACTCTTAGACAATCAAATCTCAGTTCTCGAACATCTCCTACCTCGAACAATAGAGTTCTCGACCAAGTTATTCATGAAAAGTCTGTTTTAATGTTTGTTCTCCACCTGACAACCCTTTCATGCTGATACATCAGCTTGACAAAAAGCTTCTCTCCCACCACAAAAAAAGGAGAGAGTGGACCAGTAAAGTCAGTTTACAGCTAAACCCTGCCTTACTTACATCTCAGGAAATTGTGCTGTGAATATTTTTGTGTGTGTTTTCTGCTTTTGTTGCTAGAGAAATGGATAATTAGGACAATTTTAAAACATACAGAGACCATCAAGAGTGCTAATGTTGCTAAGGGTGTGAAAGAAACAATGATCACAGGCAATTGAAGAGGTAGAAAACTTCTGAACTGGACAAATGAAAAGCAGTTAGCTGGTGACAGCATTTTGGAGGCCACCATAAGTGAAAAAGCATGCTGACTTCCTAAAAGACACCCCTGGAACAGAGGCTGAATTAAGGCTAGTAGGAGGTGGTTCGATAAATTTAAGAAAAGTGTTTGTTTATAAACAGTGCATTAGACATGTACTGCATTTAAGAAAAACTAAAACAGGAATCACGGAGGAGGGGAGGTCTGGAACAAATTAATTCAATTTACATTATTTCTAACTAGGGGCCCGGTGCACGAAATTCGTGCACTGGGTGGCGGGGGGTCCCTCAGCCCAGCTGCCCCCTCTCACATACTGGGAGCCCTCAGGCGTTGACCCCCATCACCCTCCAATCGCAGGATCGGCCCCTTGCCCAGGCCTGACACCTCCGCCAGAGGTGTCAGGCTTGGACAGGGGACCCCCATCTCCCCCCGATCACTGGCTCTGCCCCCCCCCCCAGGCCTGAGGCCTCTGGCCCAGGAATCATGCCTGGGCAGGGGACCCCCATCTCCCTCTGATCGCTGGCTCCACCCCCCACCCAAGCCTGACGCCTCTGACCCAGGCTTCAGGCCTGGGCAAGGGGACCATCATATCCCCCCAATCCCCGGCTCCGCCCCCCGCCCAGGCCTGATGCCTCGGCCAGAGGAGTTGACCCTCATCACCCTCCAATCACCAATCACCGGATCGGCCCCTTGACCAGGCCTGAGGCCTCCGGCAGAGGTGTCAGGCCTGGGCAGGGGACCCCCAGCTCCCCGCGGTTGCAGGCTCCACCCCTGCCCAGGCCTAACGCCTCTGGCCTAGGCGTCCGGCTCGGGCAGCGGGGACCCGCAGCTGCAGCAGCCCCACGATTGTGGGCTCTGCATTAGGCCCAGGCAAGGGACCCCTAGCTCCCGGGACTGCCAGCTTTGACCGTGTCCAGCTCCCATCGCTGGCTCCACCCCTACTTCCTGCTATCACTGGCCAGGGTGGCAAAGGCGCCTGATTCTCCGATCATGGCTGGGGGGCAGGGCAAAGGCGGCCCCAGCTCTTAGCTCCCCCCTGGGTTTCCAATCACTGTCAGTGGCAGGGGGCTTCTTCCTGCTTTCCCTTTCGCCTCCCTGCATTGTGCCTACATATGCAAATTAACCGCCATCTTGTTGGCAGTTAACTTGCATATAGCCCTGATTAGCCAATGAAAAGGGTATCGTCGTACGCCAATTACCATTTTTCTCTTTTATTAGTATTGATGGGAAAAACTGATTCGGTTTTCGAACAAATTGTTTCTCAAACAGCCTTCCAGAACAAATTCAGTTCGAAAACCAAGGTTCCACTGCATTAGTCTCCTATGGCTACTGTAACAAATTACCACAAGTTTGGTGGTTTAACACAACACAAATTCTTTTACAGTTCTGGAAGCCAGAAGTCCAAAGTCAGGTTTACAGGATTAAAGGTGTCAGCTAAGCAAGCTACTTCTAGAAACTCCAGGGGAAAATCTCTTTCCGTGTCTGTCTTTCTTCCTTTTTTTTAAGCTTCTGGCCTCCTGCATTCCTTGGCTTGTGCAACCCTGCCCTTTCATCATGCCAGCCTCTTGCTTCTGGTGTCACATCTACTACTTCCCATTTAGGTCTTATCTCCTATTTTTTCTTTATAAGGAACCTTGTGATTACACTTAAACCTAGAAGATAATCCTAAATAAATCCATCTCAAAAGCCTTTAATTATACCTCCAGTCCCTTTGCCATACTAGGTAATATTCACTAGTTCTCAGGATTGGACGTGGCTATCTTGAGAGAGGAGGAGTTATTCAGACTGACAAAACTCTGAACATTGGTTCAAATAATATTAATGGTATAAAAAGATTGAGAAAACAGGGGAGGAGCAGGAGGAGGAGCAGGATAGAGCTCAATTCTTAGCTACCATTTATATGTGAGGATGTAAACTGATAAAGAAACAGCTTTATGAGCATAATGTTTGGAAGTAGGAAAATAAATACTAGAAGAACAAAAAAGTTTGGGAAAAGAGACACAAGTTGAGGATATGTAAGAGGACATAAAACAATTTTCCTCACAAGCATTTTGAAACTATTAACTTGTGCATGAGCTATGCAGATAAAATCAAAATCGACCTAAAACAAAACTAAGATTAAGTAGCTGGGGAGGGAGAGAAATTCTGATTGGAGAATAAAAAGGGATTTCAAGGCTAATGAAGCAAACAAAATCACAAACATAAAAATTAAAAAGTTACTCATTTATACTTATTAAAAACCTGTGTTAGATGTTATGAAACAACCAATTATGAAGTTAAGATTTCATTCCCTAAATTCATCCTTTTTACAGCACTGAGGGACAACCTGCTTTAAAAAGGCAAATTACTAGCAAAAGAAAACCTTTTCATTTAGTAAGATCTGAGCTAAACTTGAAATACAAACACAAATTGAATCTACAATTAGGGATAGCTAACATATAATGCTATGATGGAAGCTACTCCTTTAACAGCTAAGACAAAGCTCCCTAGGAGGTGTTTATTCATTTACTGAAATGTTAACTGATGTGAGAATAGCACAATGGATACTCAGTAAAGAAATTAAGATACTACCCTACCTGTTGCTCCTTTCTCTAAAAAAGACTAAAAGCTGCCCTAACCGGTTTGGCTCAGTGGATGGAGCATCGGCCTGCGGACACAAGGGTCCCAGGTTCGATTCAGGTCAAGGGCATGTACCTTGGTTGGGGGCACATACCCACTAGGGAGTGTGCAGTAGGCAGCTGATTGATGTTTCCCTCTCATCGATGTTTTTGACTCTCTCTATCCCTCTCCCTTCCTCTCTGTAAAAAATCAATAAAATATTTTTTAAAAATAAAAATAAAATAAAAAAGACTAAAAGCTACCTTGCCTGTCCTTCCAAGTGCAGACTGCAGACCACAGAGCAGCAGCATCATCATGGGCATCATGTAAATGGTTAAAAATGCAAAATCAAAGACTCCACCCCAGACCTAGATGCCTGCAAGAAGAATCATAATCTGCATTTTGACAAGATTCCTTGGAAATTCAAAAGCTCCAGAAGTACTGGTATCGGTCTAATACAATTCCTTTGACAAAACAAAACTGCAGTCTGGCCAGTGTGTCTCAGTGGTTGAGCACAGACCCATGACCCAGGAGGTCACAGTTCGATTCCCGGTCAAGGCACATTCTCTGGCTGTGGGCTTGATCCCCAGTAGGGGGAATGCAGGAGACAGCCGATCAATGATTCTCATCATTGATGTTTCATTATCTCTCTCCCTCTCCCTTCCTCTCTCTGAAATCAATAAAAACGTATTTTTAAAAAACAACAATATTGCACACTTCTAAATAAGGAATCAAGAGAAAAAAGGGTCCTCATTACTACAGTAAAATTTGCTTTCTCTTTGGACTCTTGTAGAATTTTTTTATGGGCTCTACATATATTCCTCATCCTACTCAAAATTTGGTAAAGGATTCAGATCATCAGCTAAACTGTGGAGGAAAGTGTAATAAGAAAATACTTATAATGTAAAAGAATACTGTACTTACAATGTTGCCTTAGGCAACAAAGGGGAATGAGGGCAGGGCTTTTTAGAGCCTTAGCAGTTAAGGGTCAATACCTTTATGGGATTTTCCTGAGATTAGACCTTCAAATGCTCCCAAACTCCACTCCTACATTCTAAGGGAAAATTAAACTAATAGCAAAGGATGCTTTGAGCACTATTGCATGTTCAAAGTCCCCTCTCATTTCCCAATTATTCTTTTTTTTCCTTCTTTTAAATATATTTTATTGATTTTTTTACAGAGACGGGAGAGGGATAGAGAGTTAGAAACATCGATGAGAGAGATCAATCAGCTGCCTCCTGCACGCCCCCCACCGGGGATGTGCTTGGAACCAAGGTACATGCCCTTGACCGGAATCGAACCTGGGACCCCTCAGTCCGCAGGCCAACGATCTATCCACTGAGCCAAACCAGTTAGGGCCCCAATTATTCTTGATAGATGTAGAGCAAGCACATCAAACTCACAACCCACAACGAATATTTTTGCAGCCCAGTCAATACAACAGTATGTAAGAAATGTTTTAATAAAAATTTTGAAATTTAATTTTTACAATATCCTGTTATACATAATTATTAATAACAAACTACAATGTTTGCTAATGACTGATTACTATAACTGTGTTGCATTCATTTTCTCTTACATGCCTTATGCACAGGTGCACCATTTCTCTCCACTAATACCAGCAGCGAATATTTTAGCAGCCGAATGCCACGTCATTAGTCTTGGACTGACTTGTTTGGTGTGTGCAATAGGAAATATTTCGCTTTCGGAGAACAAGAAAAATCGGTTTATTTGTGTTACACTTATTAATTTGTGGTTATTCAGTGTCTGGTAAGTTAATGGAATCATATAATATATAGTCTTTTGTGACTGCCTTCTTCACTTTGCATGATGTTTTCAAACTTCATCCATGTTGCAGTGTTATCAGTCAGTGCTTCATTCCTTTCTATGACTGCATATTATCCATTATATGAACACACAATCTTTTTTTTTTGATTTAACAATATTAAATCCTCACTCCAGGATACTTTTTCCATTGATTTTTGGAGAGTGGAAGGGGGGAGTAGAGAAAGAGAAACATCAATGTGAGAGAGACACACATAGACTGGTTGCCTCCCACACGAACACCAACTGGGGCCAGGGATCGAACCTGCAACCCAGGAGCATGCCTTAACGAAAATCAAACCCTTTGGTACACAGGCTGACGCTCTAACCAAGGAACCACCCAGCCAGGTCTACACAACTTAAAAAAAAAAGTTTATATTGATTTTTAGAGAGAGGAAGGGAGAGGGAGAGATAGAAACATCGATAAGAAACTTCATTGATCAGCTGCCTCCGGCATGCCCCCTACTGAGGATCGAGGCCACAACCCAGGCATGTGCCCAGACCAGGAATCGAACTGTGACCTCCTTGTTCATGGGTGGACGCTCAACCGCTGAGTCACTCTGGACGGACTACACAATCTTTTTCAAATACATCATCAACTGACAGACATTTGGTTTGTTTCCACTTTTCGACTATTACAAAAAATGTTGCTATAAACTTTTGTGTACAAGTTTTTGTGAATACATTGTCAATTCTTACACTAGAGGCCTGGTGCACGAAAATTCGTGCACTGGGGGGTGGGGGTGGGGGCGTCCCTCAGCCCGGCTTGCCCCCTCTCACAAGTCCAGAAGACCTCAGGGGATGTCCTACTGATGGCTTAGGCCTGGTCTGCGGGAGGTGACCGGGCTAATCAGGGGAAGGCACCACCCCCATCAACCACTGCTGCTGTCACTGCTGGCCGCCAGGGCTCACGGCTCCCTGAGTCCCGGGCCTTGCAGTCGCCGGGGCTCAAGGCTGCCTGAGCCCACAGCTGCCTGAGCCCCAGGCCTCACAGCCACTGTGGCTTTGTTAGAATAGACATCCGCCCTAATTAGCATATTACCCTTTTATTAGTATAGATCAGCCGTGTGCAAACTACGGCCCGCAGGCCGGATCCGGCCCTTTGAAATGAATAAAACTATTGAAAAAAAAGACCATACCCTTTTATGTAATGATGTTTACTTTGAATTTATATTAGTTCACACAAACACTCCATCCATGCTTTTGTTCTGGCCCTCCGGTCCAGTTTAAGAACCCATTGTGGCCCTCGAGTCAAAAAGTTTGCCCACCCCTGGTATAGATGGTAAATTTATGTTTAACTTTTTAAGGAATTGTGAAACGAAAGTTTTGAAATAGCATACAGAGAAAAGAGAGAAAAAGGCTTGTAAATTACTACAAACATTGACCCAGAGAAATCTCTAATAATATGTACCAATAAATTCAACTCACAATCATTTGAAACCATTAAAAGACCTAATTATGTCTTAGAAAGACTTGAGGTATGATTCTTTCATTTACCTCCCCTACAGCACATCTCAATATCAACTTGGAAGAAAGAAAGTAATTTACCACTCACACTCTGGCATTAACTGTAAAATTTTTGCATGAGATTAGCCAAGGATCTCCTAGTAATATGAACAGATTAATACCAAAAGCCACCAAGTGTTATAGAAAATGCTTAATTTTAATAAAATTGACCTCTTTAATATACCTAAAATGAAGAAAGCATATCTTTTTATTTCCTTCACATTCTCCATAGTGCTAGGCACTCAACATACACTAGTTGACTATGGATGAATAAGGCCTTGCCTTAGCTCCATCCATCCCACGAGAACCAGAGATTTAGATTTAATGAGATAGTATTTTTGAAATTTAACCGTATAGAAGCAATGTGGGAGTCCTAAGGACAGAATAGTTTTATTAACTCATAATAATAACTTAAATTGCTCAACTTCAATGAGTTTCAGTGTCCTCGTTCACAAAGTGACAATAATGTCTACCTCAAAGGAAGAAATGCAACCTTGGTCATTCCTTATCAATAATTTCATTACAAAGAAATGCAATGAAGTTATCAAGTTTTCCTATAACGCTGAAGACTTTGCTTAATTAAAAAAAACACACAAACAACATACTGGCTGTCTTTATTATCAATACAGAGTTTTATAGTAAGGGAAAGTGACTTATAAAATGTATGGGTTCCTTTTATTTTTTAAACCAGAAACTGCAAAACAAATGAGGTGAAACTTTGGTCAAAATTTTGGATTTTGCCTAATTTTATCCTGGAATAGCCTACAAAATAAAGTAATCCAGTTCTAATTTTCAAACTGTTAATCTAGGATAATAGATTTGTCTCACAGAAGTACCAATCTGTGTTCTTTAATGTCTTCTAATATGATACTTTCATATTCTGCCTAGGGCTCTTTCTGTCTACCACCAATCACTTATAGGAAGTACTTTAGCTGTTCCTTCTCACAGAACCCCTGCTATATATAAAATGACAAGGAGCACACAGCAAGAGGTGGAAGCAACCTAAATGTCCATCAACAGAGGAACAGATAAAACAAAATATAGTACATACATACCATCTTAAAAAGAAAGTCCTGTCACATGCTACAACATGGATAAATCTTGAGGACATGAAATTCAATGACAAAAAAACAAATGCTGTAAGATTCCACTTGCATGAGTTATCTAAATTAGTCAAATTCATGGAAACAAAAAGCAGAGTGGTAGAAACCAAGGACTCAGGGGAAGACAGAATGGGGAGGCTTTTAATGGGTCCAGTTCCAGTTTTACAAGATGAGAAAGTTCTAAAGATATGTTTTATAACAGTATCAATATAGCTAATACCCAACTGAACTATAACTTAAAATGGCTAAGATGGTAAACTTTATGTCAAGTGTTTATTTTACAATAAAAATGCATTAAAATAATAGGGAGCTAGAAAGTATTTCCCTGGAAGAATTAGTTCTGCTGCTAGGAAAAAAATAATTCTTTTTAATGTCAAAGGAAAATAAGGGCAATCCCATCTCTACTACGAGTTTCTACAATAACCATTTTGCATGTTGCATCCCATCCCTAAATAATTTGACATGAACTATTTATTGCCTACAACAGCCTGTGTGTGTTGCAAAAGAGCCTTCCCTGTCTACCAACCAATAGAAAATATTAAAATTTCCTCTTATGCGATCTTAGAAACAGATCTACTCCAGGCTCATAAAACTGTTAACTCCGGGAAGCTGGGGAAAAGGGTAACACTAAAAAAGGTTCTATTTCTCCTTTCAAACGAAGCAGACCTGAACCTCTACAATGGCAAATTCCAGATCTTTAGAAAATGTTTAAAAATTGCCTACCAACACCTATTACCTACTTTGGTTTTTCTCTTAATACAGACTACTGAAGAAGAATTTAGATTCCTTCTAAATGAAATTCAAAAGGGGCAACTGGTTCAAAATCCAATATAGTTCTCTAATATTTTTGCCTATAATTAAAGTGACAGTAATTTGTAATTTAAAAAAAATTTTACCAAGGGAATATACTAAAGCCATAAGTCCAACATCTTAGAGAAGATTCATCCCTCTAATATTACATCACAATAAAGAAGTATTAAGAAGCCCTGTTGGTGTGTCTCAGTTGGTTGGGTGTCATCCTGTTGTTGGTTCAATTCCTGGTCAAAGCACAGGACTGGGTTTTGGCTCCATCCCTGCTGGGGATGCAGGAGGCAGCCGATTGATTTTTCTACTCTTGCATCATTCTCTCTCTCTCTAAAAAGTTAATAAAAATATTTTTTTAAAAAATATTAAGAGGATTCCTAAGAAACAGTATCTTTTTAATGGACTAAAAATTATCATTACCATATAAAAATATCCTTGACTCCTCCAGATTTCAGTAAGCATAAAACCATAGGCAAAATTTTACATTAAAGCTGAGGTTCTTAAACAGGGTCATTGGTTGGTCCACGATTCCCCTTGAACTGGGGATCATGCAGAGACTCCAGTTGACATCTGAACATTCAAGGAAGTCAACCAATAGAAACTACAATTAAGGGAGCACAACATGGTATATAGAAGCATTCAATGATTTGCTAAGGATTCCACATATGCCACTGGCAAAGATCTAGATGGCATTTTAATCAACTACTGCTAATATTAACTAAAAGTAGTTACTTAATATAATAGATTAGCTTTCTTTTTAAATAAACCCAATGTTTGAACCTGGAAAGAAAATTGCTACATCAAGTTTTAAAAGTCCTAAATACTTTCACAAATTTTTTAAGGACATAAAATAGCCACAAAAATACTGAAAATACATGCAGGCATATAGGCCTAACCAATGGACACGGACAACGGGGGTGGGGGGGGGGTGAGGGCATGAGCGTGCGCGGGGGGGGGGTGGGGGTGGGGGGGGTAGAGGGTAACGTGGGGACAAGGACACATATGTAATATCTTAATCAGTAAAAAATATATTAATTATAAAAAAAACTGAAAATACCAAGCAACAAATAGTTGATATTGCATTCTAAGAATGGGAAATTCAGCAACTATTTTAAAATAGAATTATGTTGTACTTTAAATTAGAATTTAAAGAAAAATACAGTTTCTTCTCCTTTTCTTCCTTCTCCTAGTTAAAAGAGTTGGGAAATAGAAAGTTGTTATGCATATTTTATGCCTTTCTTTCGGGAATAAAACAGCATATCAAACTTCAACATGTTGGGCTCAAAACACAATGCCAAGGGCACCAATTATTTTCTAATGACCAGGCGGCCAACCCAGAATTGCACTAGACTAGGCTCTGAGTAGTTCAGCAATCATACATTAACTGCTAATGATAGCTGGACTTGAGTGGAAAATGCCCTGGAAAACTTTTAGAGCTCAAGTATTTTGGCAAATATGTACTGGTATTTAATCTCAGGGACAGTTAAATTTAAAAACACATATTTTAAAGTCCTGAAAGTATCCTTTCTTCACCAAGATCACCAGATGAAAGAGTTTAAGGCTGATCTGATTTGGTATCTAAAGAACAGCAAGCTGAAACTTCAAGTCACAGGAAAGCTTTAAGACATTCATGTACCATTCTGATCGCTTATCTTGAGGTTCATGAGTCTTTTAAACTTTAAAATATTTATTCATTTGAAAAATATTAATGATAAGCCTTATACATTAGCAAATTTATGAAAAATAACTATTGTCTCCCAAAATAAATTAGTAAGAAAAATGGCATTTTACATGTCTGCAAGTCTCTCTAATGCCTGATTTAACAGAAGATGCCTAGATTCTCTTAATTGCTTCTTCATTCAACATACTACTCTTGTTGTATTGGTTAAGTATATGAAGAAAATCCAGCCTCACATAGGTATATAGTTGGAAAGAGAGGAGTATTTTAATAGGCTTTGCAGATAGTTATGAATATCTTTTTGATATTACACCAAAACTCAACATGTGGTAGTTTCTTCAAGGTTTGTGGTATCTGAAACCCTATTCACTGTTTGTTACATTAAAATCCAATGTTCCAATTTGCACTTTTACTTATGCATGATGTTTTTCTGTTTTTTTTTTAAATATATTTTTATTGATTTCAGAGAGGAAGGGAGAAGGAGAGAGAGATAGAAACATCAATGATGAGAATTGTTGATCAGCTGCCTCCTGCACTCCCCACACTGGAGATGGAGCCCGCATGTGCCCTGACTGGGAATCGAACCATGAACTCCTGGTTCATAGGTTGACGCTCAACCACTGAGCCACACCGGTCGGGCTTAGGCATGATGTTTAAACATTACAGGTAAAATACTGATTCAGTTACACAGACCTCCCAAAGGCTGGCACATTTCACTACACAATATCAAAAATCGCGGTCACTAATATCATTACTGATCTCATCCAAAAAATCTTTAGGTACTGGGAAGTTATCAAGCTCAGATGGCAGATACCAATTTCTAAAATTCTAATTTTTGCTTGAAAACTCAAAATTTACCAAGGGTAACAAATACTGTCCATTGAGGCAAAAGATTCATTGTTCATCTGAGAAAAATGTCTGCCAAACATCCAACTCTCAATAACCAGAATTTATCAGTAGTTTCTACTAGTAAAAATAATGCTCAGTGAAAAGAGCAGATAATTCAGCTTGAAACTCAAATAATTACGTACACCAATGCTTTTCCTCCAGAAAACCACTGTACTCTGGCCCATGGAAGAAGTGCTTTAGGTATACTTCTCATTTTGTCACATAAAAACAGACATGTATTCCAGTCAAGATATAATAAAATTAATAATTTTTACTGTTTCATCAAGAACATTCTTAAGTAAAATTGGCATTTTTAAACTGCTGATACATGGTGATGGAAGATGACCATGACTACTTACTGGTATTGTTTGGTGCCAAAACCTTAACTCATGTAAAGGCACCAGCAGATTTACCTACGTTGCTTTTGTACCATTGGTGCAAATTCATTTTTGTTATTATGAAAATACTTTCGACTTGATAAGCTTTTTGAAAGAATTTAAGGGTTGCCCAGACCACACTTTGAAACGCAGTAAATGATACGTAGCTGTTTTAACAATGGTTATGGACCCTCTCTGACCAGAAAAGTGCACATACGAACAAGCACACGCAATACAATTTTACATACAACTTCAGAAGGTTCACAAAGCCCCTACTGCCCATTCATAGCACTTTCTAGCTAAAGAATTCCATCAGCAGAAAATGCAGGCCTGCAAATTTACTTCAAAACAATAATAATCTACTAGGCACTATAAACAAAGTTTATTATAAGCAAGTCACATTCTAACAACCTCAAACAATTTCACCTGAACTAAAAGAAGTAGCTAGAGTTTTGAAAAAATAGAATTACATTAGGGAAAGTAAAAGGTTTCAGGTTAAGAATCCCAGCTCTACCACCTGCTCAAAAACACACAGTTACTAAATTAATCTTCCTAGACCAGTTTCTAATCTGTAATATGGAAAAACAACAGTGTTGCCCTGGCTGAGTGGCTTAGTTTATTGGATCGTTGTCCCAGTAAACCAAAGGTTGCAGGTTTGAGTTCCGGTCAGGGCTCATACAGAAGGCAACTGATAGAAGTTTCTCTCACATCGATATTTCTCTCTCCCTTCCTCTTTCTAAACATATCCTTGGGTGAGGATTTAAAAAAAAGGTGAGGGGAAAGAAAAAATAAAAACAACAATGTCTACTTATTTCATGGAGTTTTTGTGAAGATTAATGAACATATAGGGTGTCCTCCAAAAAAATGTATATGTACATACTTTAAATCTTACTAATTCCAATGGGTTAAACCTCAAAAGAAAGAAACATCAGCCCACCCAGTCGCTGTGGCTCAGTGGTTGAGCACTGATGAACCTGGAGGTCATAGGTCAATTTTTGGTCAGGGCACATGCCTGGGTTGCAGGCTCAATCCCCCAGTGTGGGGCATACAGGAAGCAGCAGATCAATGATTCTCTCTCATCACTGATGTTCCTAACTCTCTCCCTCTCCCTTCCTCTCTGAAATCAATACAATTAAAAAAAAAAAAGAAAGAAAGAAAGAAACATCAACAATTGGGCTACCAGCTTAGTAGTATATACATTTTGGGGGGGTTGGAGGGAACACCCTGTACATAAGACACATGAAACAATACCTAGTTAAGCACTAAATAAATGCTGGCTGCTGTAATTAAGACGGCCATGCCATTTCTTCCTGATACTGACTATATAGTGATAATTAAATTCAATTATCTACAAGAAATATATTTTACATATTACCAGGCCTTTCCTTCTACTAAGAAAGAAACTTGCTGACTCTTGATTACTCAATTATAATTTCCATTACCACCTAAGGTAAGGGAGATTATTGTTGAGAATATTAACTAAGAGATCTATCTCCAACCCTTCAATTTTCCGACTTATTAGCATAAGAAACTTAAAATATAGTTTACCTTTCTTCCTGCAACTCAACTAAACTAGGCAATATATGTGTGCAAATACATAAAATATGGGAACCTTTTTACTAATAAAATTAATTCTTTGCTTCAAACAAACTTTCATCATGCTGCTTACTCCATAAGTTTTAAGCTTAAATTTTAGTTCACTAGAAGTATTAAGAAATAAGTAAGTTTAATTTTTCATTTTTGTTTATTTTAATAACCTGAGACAAAATGTCAGCTAAAACTCTTTCAAAGCCATTATCTTATATTTTTATCAATAAAGGAATAAGAAAATTAATATCTTAAAAAGAAGACACAGGTACTGCCTAAAATCAGATAAATATGGTTATTCATGTTACCTTATGTGCAAATTTACATTACTCCAAGTGATTGTACTGCATTAAGTAAGTACTTAAAAGAAAGGAGGAGCATCTCATGGGATATAAGGTAAAAATGTTAAATAAGACCATTGCTATGGGTCATTAGGTTTGGAATATAGCTAATCCTATATAATTCAACTGGTCGACCAGCCACTATGACATGCACTGACCACCAGGGGGGCAGACGCTCCAACCAGTAGGGACTGGGCAAGATGGCCCCAATCGGGACTAGGCGACACGGGCCAGGCATGCCCTGGACGAATCCATGCACCGGGCCTCTAGTGTGCCAATATTTGAAATCTGCAAACAACAAATCTACGACTTTTTTTCCTGCTAATTGCCTAAATCTAACATGCATTCTACTCTAAAAAAACATGTAGCATTACATATAGAGTGGATTTAAAACCATTAAATATTATGTGAAACCCCAAAGATTAGTTGTTTCTCAAAATTTTATTTATGTCCTTATTTGGGGAGTATTTTCACTCTACCATTGACAATTATTTTCCTAAGAACCATCCATAAACGTCTTAATCCTACCAAAAATAAACAGGAAGCCAAGTGTTGAAAAGATGCACTGCATTTGGATCAAAGGATCATAAAAACAGGCTTCATGTAATAAAATCACATTCTAAAATAATTTCCTATGGAAAAAAGTTTAAGAGTATCAAGTATGAAGCTAAGGAAAATTATACTTACATTAAAATGAAAATCATAAAAAGTACTTAATATTTAACAATAGTAAGTATTAAACTAATGAAAATTCTAAGCCTTGAGTAACTAAGTTCAGTAGACTTATCTTTAAACTAGAGACCCAGCGCACGTAGCAGGTAGGTCGCAGGCACACCCCGCAGCTTCCATCAGCACTGCAAGCCCCAGCAGCAGCAGCAGCAGCAGCGGTGCCTGCATGAGCGACCCTGAGCCGGCAGCGCACCCCATCAGTGGCCAGTCTGGTGCACACGAATGGAGGTTAAGTCACTGGCACCCGCTTTCCCGCCGGACTGAGCCCCTGAGCAGCCTGAGATGAGCTGGGGATCACAAAGGCCTGACAGCCAGCCCGGTCCTCCCGCTACCGACCCAGGTTCCCCTGTTGACCATCACTGATCCATTGGAGCCTGCGAGCCCGGGGGGAGTGGGGGGGGGGGGGCCGACGACACGGGGGGGGGGCGGGGGGGGGGACCAAGAGGTCAGCCATTCCGCCTTCTCGCCAGCTCCGCCACCACCCACCCGCTTCGCCATGGTTCCCCATTCGCCTACGGGCGGGGTTTGGGGAGGAGAGGGACCAAGAGATGGTCAATGCACCTCATGGTGACTGGTTGAGCGGTTGTTCCAGTCATTACTCTTATGGTCCCTGGACTTTTATTATATAGGATTAAGGCTCCCAGAGAGTCCAGCATCTCAATCAATTTAACTGTTTCTTTCCTGGACACCTTTGAGAATTAACAAGATTAGAAGGAACAATAGAAATCACCTAATCCAGTCTTGTAATCTTAAAATGAAATAAACTGGAACCCAGTGGAGAGTTTATCTAAAGTGATATATACTAATCTGTCATTAGGATAAAAACCCAAGTTCTCCTGACTTCTATTATACTGTTGTATGTTATCAATCCCATTATAAATCCTACCAAGTAAATAAATCCATAATGACCAGAAAGATCTCATCAGCCTACCTTTTACCTGCTGTCTTCCCCCTGCATAACCTCATAATAATAGTAACATTTATATTCCTTCACTCAACAAATACTGAACACCTACTGTGTGCCAGGCATTGTTCTATGCACAGCAGTTTTTATATAGGCCAGTGTAGAGTACAAAAATACATTAGTCCTGCACTAAGCTTTCAATAAGTATCACAGTAGAGGTTTGAGGTACTAAATATACATATATATATCTTATACACACACACACACACACACACACACACACAAAATGTTATGAAGGAAGATTGTGGGAGGAGTGACAGCACAACATAAACACCCAAAAGTATATAGGATTTGTTTGAAGAACAGTATCCATTTAGCTGTACTGTAAACCATATTAGCTAATCAACTTAGAGAGGTAGAGGCCATAGTGGTGGAGAGTTTCATATTCTAGACTGAAATATCTGAAAGTAATTTATAATCCCATGGATACAATGACCACTAAAGATTTCTAAAGAAAATAACACTAGTGAAAGAAATGGACTTACAGGTCCAAGAAGCACGGAGAACCCCAAACAAAAGGAATCCAAAGAGGACCACACCAAGACACATCATAATTAAAATGCCAAGAGCAAAAGATAAAGAGAGAATCTTAAAAACAGCAAGAGAAAGAAACTCAGTTACCTACAAGGGAATACCCATACGACTGTCAGCTGATTTCTCAACAGAAACTTTGAAGGCCAGAAGGGAGTGGCAAAAAATATTCAAAGTGACGAATGCCAAGAACCTACAACCAAGATTACTTTATCCAGCAAAGCTATCATTCAGAATTGAAGGTCAGATAAAGAGCTTCACAGATAAGGAAAAGCTAAAGGAGTTCATCACCACCAAACCAGGATTATATGAAATGCTGAAAGGTATCCTTTAAGAAGAGGAAGAGGAAGAAAAAGGTAAAGATACAAATTATGAACAACAAATATGCATCTATCAACAAGTGAATCTAAGAATCAAGTGAATAAATAATCTGATGAACAGAATGAACTGTTGATTATAATAGAATCAGGGACATAGAAAGGGAATGGACTGACTATTCTTGGAGGGGAAAGGGGTATGGGAGATGTGGGAAGAGTCTGGACAAAAATCGTGCACCTATGGATGAGGACAGTGGGTGGGGAGTGAGGGCGGAGGGTGGGGCGGGAACTGGGAGGAGGGGAGTTATGGGGGGGGGGGGGGAAAGAGGAACAAATGTAATAATCTGAACAATAAAGATTTAATTAAAAAAAAAAAAAAGAAAATAACACTAGGAACACATTTAAGGTTAACTTAGAACAGTGGTTCTCAACCTTCCTAATGCTGCGACCCTTTAATACAGTTCCTCATGTTGTGGTGACCCCCAACCGTAAAATTATTTTTGTTGCTACTTCATAACTGTAATTTTGCTACTGTTATGAATCGTAATGTAAATATCTGATATGCAGGATGTATTTTCATTGTTACAAATTGAACATAATTAAAGCATAGTGATTAATCACAAAAACAATATGTAATTATATATGTGTTTTTCGATGTTCTTAGGCGACCCCTGTGAAAGGGCCGTTCGACCCCCAAAGGGGTCGCGACCCACAGGTTGAGAACCGCTGACTTAAAAGAAAACAGCACAAGAAGCAGAAAATCATTTGGGAAGTTAATCCAAACCTGATGAGAGAGATATTGAGAACCTGTATTAAGGTGAAAGTGAGTATGGAAAGATTACAACATTACAGAAGTAAAAATGGTATGCCATGATAGCCAACTACAAGTAGGAGGGGAAAGAGACAATTTGGCGCCTTTGATGGGAAAGAACCTGGGCTATGTAATTAACAGAAAATAGGCAAAGCTAAAGATTGAGCTAAATGTAACCTGTTTGGAGATTAGTACAAACCAAGGGGGCCAATGTATTAATCTTACTTCATTTCAGTAAAGCAAATCTTCCCTTAGCAAACACAACAGACTATGATATGCAAAGTATAGTATGCAAAAATACCCGTTAAAAGAGTGTAAGTTGAAAATTAGTACATTTGTACAGACATAGATACTAGAACAAATCATATTTTTATTAAAATATACATATTAAGCCTCAGCATGTTAATGCTAGGAATATACTGTATGCTAAAGTAATGTTTAACAATCTCAGAAAATTTTGCACTAAATCAGTAGCAAAATGAAGCTACTAAGTATCAGCAGAAGAGAACAACTGATCCATCATACATATCACAATCATTTAGTTCAGTCTGGAATCATCAATTTCTCTTGATTAAATAAAATCCACGTGCCTAATTTGGGAGCTCATCTGCACCAATGCTTCATGGAACGAGACACAAAAGTTTAACTGAACTGGTTGGTTAAATAAAAAAGGAGCAACCCACCAACTTAAACTTAGCTTCTGGAATGTGAAACTTTTTATTCCAAGTTTCAAAGGCAGGGCTAAAGGGGACCAAAGTTTTGCCACCCCAAAATATGCCTTTTAGGGTATTGATTTTGGGCTGGTTTTTAGGAAAAAGAAGAATCATAAAGAACCTTTGACCCTCCCTCTACCTGCCTAAAGGAATTCAATAGAAAACCCTGCTTAAAAAAAGGGTCACCTTAGCATCATAATATAAACTAAATGTGGCATGCAGAGAGATTCCTAGTAAAGCGTGTTTACTGCACTTCCCTCTGGGTGCCGCTGTTTTTGAGTGGCTCAGAAAGAATTTTACATGTTCACTCTCTCATCTACCTGTAAACTGCCTATTTTCCCTTTGAAATCCCAGCCCCCCACCCCCATTCTCCTTTGTCTAAAATGGCATATAAACCTCAACTGCATTTTCTTATGGCACCCCCCCATGTACTCCTGGAATTTTGGACATTTTCTATTTTAAAAAATAAATGAGGAAACAAAAAACACCCATGTAGTCTTTCTGCCCACCATTTAACAAGTAAACTATGAGCTCCTTTGGGGCAGGGCTGTGTTCTAGACACCTCGTGGCCCCAGTGCTCAGATTTCAGGAGCCCCCCCCCCCCCCAAACAGATCTCTGATAAAAGGAATAAATGGAAATAAATCAACCAAGGAATGTTTTTCAAGTATACAGCACTTTCATAACTTGGTGAGTATTACACAACAGCATAGAGCTATGATCCAGTATTTGAGTGCCTACTATTCAACAGGTAATAAAGTTACAAAATGAGTAACACATGACTCCTCCCTGGAACTTAGAATTTATTTCTCTAAACAAGTCTAACACCAAAAGGTTTCACCAGAAAACCTTGATTTGCCTTATTTGTGTGAACATAAATGAGTCTCTTAACTTCTTTAAGATTCTGGTTTCTCATCTGAAAAACAGATGAGGATTCAAAAGAAGAAATGTGAGTGTGTCCTGTAAAGTATCACAAGTATAATGTATGCCAGTTGGCTCCCCACAGGACTCACCAAACTCTGATCAGACACTGCATTAAAAATGACACTGATATATCCAAGTATTCTACTGGCTAAACACAAAGCCATTATCCTACCATAACATGAAAAAATCCTCAAAGCAACAGTATTCTAAGTCAGAAACAGGGTCTTAATATGAGGACAATATAATCTTGAGAAAGTTGATTTATAAACTTTCATAAGACATTTTTAAAAATTAAAAGTACATTTTTAAATTTATTATTAGAGAGAGAGAAAGGGAAACATCAACTTGTTGCCTCAATGGTTGCTTCTTGTATGTGCCCTGACCAGGGATAAAACCTGCATCTTTGGCGGATCGGAACAATGCTCTAAGCGAGCGCCCCAGCCAGGGCTTAAAAGTACATGTTTTCATTTATCTGAGTTTTGTTGGAAAATTCCTACTGTCATTCAAGACAGAATACTATTACATTAAAATTCGAACTTTAAAAATAATATTGCTGAATAAAATAATGTAACTACTTTTGGGAAATAATGTCTCCTACACATCTCAAAGTTTCAAAACTTCACACTTTTGAAATACACTAATAAACAAATTTGGAGGAAAAAACTAATACTATACTATTACTTCAACTGATCAAATCCAGCTTTTAACTGCACAATAAGCTCCCTAGAAGACATGTGATATGTACATAGCACTGTTATTTTTATCCACCTCAATTAATCCTTATAAGACAATAAAATGAATCATTTGAGCCAACATTTCTTCACTGAATATGCTAATCAACACCACTCTCTCAAAGTAGGCAAGTTAAAAAAACAAAACAAAACAAAACTAAAAAGCTTCCCTCTAAAATACAAGATACTGTCAAGATGCTTTCTGAGCTGAATGTTGATGGCACCTATTTCACCTTAATTACCTAAAAACGATGTACAACATGAAAATGCATCACCATTCACTTATATGTGGAATTTACACAAGGAAACCTTTATCACATAGACCTTGGATTTCTCTTTTGATGGTGTTTATCATCTCCTGCTCCTTTCGTTTAATTCATGGAAAATTAATAATGGGGCCTAAAGAATGAAAGATTTAAGACTATTTTCTGGAAAATGTTCTTCCGTTGCTTGGACAACACAAAACGTTCCTATATAACAGACTCATCTACAAAGAAATCCTTCCGTAATCAAGATTTTGAAGATTCTGTATTCAAAATTTGCGTTAGTAAATGCTTTCTTACCTTCTGCTACATCATCATCTACTGCTCCTTTCACCTGAGAAAAACACCACTGAATATCATTCCCTCCTCCAGCTCCTGGAAAAAAGAACACATACCGATTAAAACTGAGTTCTGTTCATGTTTACTAAACATTGAGATGGTATCCACGGTTGGCATGATACTAATAGAATAGCCTAGTACTGCCCACATACATAACCACCACCCCAGAGCACTAATTGGGAAAGGGTTAGTCCCCAGTAGTTGGTGCTGCTTTAGGAAAAAAGAGATCTGGGTATGAAAAATTAAAAGGCCATGTACTGTCATTAACATTGTACATGTGTTCAAAAGTTCCCTTCCATTTTCCCTTCCCCTCAAATACTGACTGGTAGGTCTTGCTTAAATGTAAGAAAAAAAGCAAATAGCCAAAGTTAGTTTTTCTTTAAGTGTGCAAAAAGTCTGCAGAAGAATCAGTAAGGTTAAACTACCATAAAACATGAAACGAGTAGAAAACTTCAAGGAACATCACTGCCTGGGTGAGGAGTAATGAACAATCGAGTATGAACCCTATCACCAAAGCGCACATAGAGAAACACAACACTCACCACCCACTTCTTGCACTGAACTGCCAGCAAAATCACTGGCTCCAGAGGAAAAAAGCTGGTGAGAAGATTCTCAAAGGAAGCCTGTTTTGCCTCTCTTCAGTTTTGCCTTACCCCTCAGATTCCAAGGGACCTTGCAAAGAATTAATTTTGCTAACTTGTCATCATCTTGTGCAAAACAATTTTAATTTTACTAATAATTCAAAGAGCAACTTGTTTATAGCAAACCATAAGTCAATCCAACCTGTTAACTCTTCCAAAGGTTTAATTATCTATCTAAATATTGAAATAAGCCAAGAAAACTGGTTTGGTCCCTGAATGCTTCTATTTCAGGTCTACATACTGAAGAGGAAATGTCCTGGATCTATGGAGAAACTGAACCTCGATCTAGAATCTAGCCTGCTAGATGGAGATATTCAGCCACACCAAAATGTACAAAAGGAATCCTCGAAGCAATTACCTTCCTCTTCCTTCACATCTATTCTTTGCTAAATATTCAAACCTGTTTTTCCCGATGCATCATCCCCCCCTTCCAAGCTTTTACCTAAATCTCTTCCCTCTTGGCTATTTATATCCCTGAACTCCACAACTATTTTAACTCAACTGAAACCCCTTTGGGAAAAGGACATCTGCACAAAAGCTAACATGCAAAACGGAAAGTTGAAATCACATTTTTCATGCAACTTGCTGTATTAAAGGCCTTGCACTCTTTGGACGTCAAGGGTAAGAAACGAAAGGAGATGGTTCGACACAAAAAAACTCAGGTGAATAGTCTCAAAATGTACGTGCCTACCGGGGGAGGGGGGCACATTGCATTTTAACTTGTAAAGCACTTTTTCTTCTCAGTGCAAAATATATTTGTATATAGACACCCAAGAAGGCTTGCATCGAGGGGGGAAACAGTAATTAAATGAAGAAAGATCCGCCAAAAAGTCCGGGGAGAGGGCGGCACGGAGGTCACACCCGGCTCCGGAGCAGGAGGGACAAATCTGCCCGCGCCCCCACCCCGCCCCACCCACGCCTCACCCCGCAGCTCGCCGGCGCGCACCCCACCCCCATCCATGCCGAGGCGCAGCCCTCAGTGAAAAGCCGATTCGACATCACTGGCCGCGCAGAGCCCCCCCGCCCCCGACACCGCACCCCACTTGACCAGTTCCCCGAAACCCGAGGCGCCCGCGGCTCTCCGAGAGGCTCAGCGGTCGCTAGGGGGTGACGGAGGGAGGAGAAAGGAAGCGGAGCCTTGTCAGTGGCCGAGGGTGATTTCTCCTTTACCTGCCATGTTGCGCTGCAAATGGTGACCCTGCTGGGTGCCTCGGGGTCTCCGCTTCCTGAACTCACCCCCCTCACCTGGGGATGGGGGGGTAGAGAGGGCGGATGGCGGCGGATGGCACCTGTGGGGGTCGGGGTCGGGGGTCGGGGGAGAAGGAAGGAGGGGCGGGCAGACGAGCCAGCAGGATGGTGGGTTTCACTCAGGGGCTTCCCCGTTCTTGCTCTTCCTCCTGCAGCAGCGGCGGCAGCTACGACAGCGACGGCGGCGGCGGCAGCAGGAGCAGGCGACTCCACTTTCAAAATGGCGCCGGCTGGCCTGGGCAGTGACGTCATCGGGGGCGGGGCCTCCGGGCGGGGCCGGAGGCGGGGCGAGGCGGGGAGCGGCCGGGCGGCCTCCTGGCCCCGCCCCTTCCTCTCCGCGGGGCCGCCTGGTCCCACCATCCTGTGCCGCGCCCCGGCCCGCGCGCTGGGGAGCTGGTCTCTTTCGGCGGCCGGTGCGGGCTCCTCGGCCCCGCTCTTCTCGGCCCAGCCCCCCGGCCCCCAGCCCTCGCGCCGTACCGGGCCCTGGCGGCGCAGCTGTCCCCATGAAGTCCTCGCTCGCAGGGATTCGGGCGGGCCCGTGTCTTTTTAGCGAATACCCGTTTTGCTACTTAAAATAGTGACCCTGTGGGTTAGTCCTGGGGCCGGTGGGGGCAAAGGGACCGTGGTGCGAACTCTGCTTAGCTAAGGTGAGAGCTCGCGGACCTGGGAAGGACGCAGCCGAGCTGTTCCATGTGGGTGACCGGAAACTGCGGCGGGAGCCCTCGGCGCCTGGAAGCTCTGGAGTGTGGTTTCTAAACAGCAAACTGAGTTTGCTAGTAGCAGAATATGGTGGCCAGCTCTGTCCAGCTAAAAGCGTAGAAACAGTGGTTAAGAGCCAGGCTGCCAAATACTGACTCCACACATGAGATGATGCTAATTCTTTCTACCTCCCAGGACTGTTTCAAAGGTTAAATGACTTAATTTGAGTGCATGATAAATGTTAACTGCGGTTATGATTAGATGTGTACTGAAAGCATCTTCAATGGAGTTAAGAGGTGTAAGAAAAAAATAAACCGGAAACCAGTCATCAGCCAAGAAAGGATGTGCACGTCATTGAAAGATGTATTAGTGATGCAGTCACAATACTGTACATTTACATGTCAATCTCCACAATACTCCTATGAGATAGATGTCCACATGTTCCGCATGAAAACACCTGCAAAAATACCCAGAATTTGACCTTAAGGTTGAAGTGAGTGATAAGGCATTTGGAGATGAAGGTAAGTTTACAGTATTTACACCTCCTGTCCGTCATTTCCCCTTTCTATCTTATTCTTCATCTCCAGAAAGTGGAATTGTACAACAAGTTTCAGAATTCCTCCGCGGTGGGACAGCTGCACCATTGTGTTATTATGCCTCCATTTCTACATTAAGAATTTTCACTTTACCGATGGACAAACCAAAATTAAAAATCCACCCTGTATCTCATCTTTCAGCTACCTGTACAAACAGCTATAAAACTTAAATGCACACTGCTGTATTTCTATTTTGGTTGATTTCATAAATGTACTTCTCTACATATGTCTTTACTATTTCTTTTCCTTTTCACTAGTGAGGGCTTCCCACCTTAACCAGAACTCATAGAAGAGAGAAGAGAGAGAAAACAGACCATTAAACTGGGGACTTGCACCCCAATGTGCACATCATTTTTCTTAGGCTTCAGTTTTTGCCATATGTAAGATTTGAATCTTCACACATCCTGAAAAATGATTTGGTCTACATAAATTATTTGTTCTTAGAAGCCATTAAAGCTTGCCTAAAACTGTGATAATTATAACAAAAGTTCCTATAGCACAGACAATGTCCTGAGTACTTTTCTAAGAACATTGTATAGAGTCATGAGATGAGCTGAGATGGATCTAATAATCAAAGGTCTGGGACCCAGATACAAGTGACCCGGCACTTTTGGCCCTGAGCAGTCATTTCAGCACACCCTAAACTGCCTCCCTTTCTTCTGAATGGCTCTTAGGAAGAGAGGCCAGCATACCCACTAGCCCAGAGGCAAGGGTTGCTTTTGTCTATCTCCCCTTCCTTATCTTACATTCTGTCTTCTATCCTCTGCACTAAGGCTTCTGTCCCTACCACTTTACTGAAAGGGTTTCTGTCAAGGTTATTAACAATCTCCATGTTACCAAATCTCATGGTTACAGGCACTTCTTTGGTTTTATCTTCCTCTGCTTCCCAAAGGCATTTGAAATGGCTGATCACCAAATCCCCATTGAGACCCTTTTTTTTCCTTGACCCATGATTGGTTTCCTTCCAACCTTTTTAGCCATTACTCTGTTCCCCTTGTTGGCTTCTCCTCCCAGACCACCCTCTAAATATTAGCATGATCTGTCTTCTTGGCCTCTGTCCTGGACCCCCTTCTCACTCTTCCAGACAACCGCATATACCATTTCCAGATATTTACAGATGCAAATGCCATGTATTTACCAGGGGCTGCCAAATCTAGATCTCCAGCTCTGTCCTCCCCCCTCCCCCTGAACTGTAGACACACACACCTCTACTGCCTACTTGACATTTTTACAGTATACAATAAGCATTTCAAACAAGCACTGCCAGAATACAAGTCTTGATACCACATCCTCTCCACCTTGACTAATGCTGTTTCTCTGCTAGGAACATCACCATCCACTCACCCACCCCACCCAACATTCTGCCAATCCCATTCTTCTTTCCTCAGCCAGTAAATAGTTCTTTCAAAAACAATTTAGATGTAACTGCCTTCAGGAAGGCTTCCCTGATTTTTAAAAAAATATTTTGCTCTACCATATCCAGTTTGGTTCAGTAGAGAGAGAGCCTGTGGACTGAAGGGTCCCCAGATCAATTCAGGTCATGGGCACATGACCTGGTTGGTGCATGTGTGCGAGAAACCAATCAATGTGTCTCTCTCACATTGATGTTTCTCTCTGACTCTCCCCCTTCTTGCTGCTCTCTCTAAAAATCAATGGAAAAATATCCTCAGGGGAGGATTAACAACAAAAAGTTTACTCTTTGCTTATTTATTTATTTTAAAATATATTTTTATTGATTTCAGAGAGGAACCCAGGCATGTGCACTGACAGAATTGAACCGGGACCTCCTGGTTCATAGGTCAATGCTCAACCACTGAGCTACACCAGCTAGGCCACGGATATTTTTTTCCATTCTCTACTCACCTTACCCTGAGCTGGGTGCCCTTCCTAAATATTCTCAATAAATTTAATATGCTTCTCTGTTCCTAGATTATGTTTAAATTATCTAAATATGTGTCTGTTATTAGACTGAGTTCTCTGAGGATAGGAAGTATGTCCTCATATCATCAGTCACATAATTTGTTGGATTAATGGATGAATGAATAAATCTCTCTGGCTTGGGAAGAAAACCAGTGGAATGTTGGCTCCTTAAAGCTTGCCATATCATAAATTTTTTTTGTTGTTGTTGTTGTTTTTGTTATTTGTGTGTTTTTTTTTGCCTAGCTATTCAGACCCCATTGCCAATTTATTGAGTATCCTTCAAGAGATATTTTAAGCATTTTTATACATGATTTTTTTCACACAAATGGTAACATACTTTATATAATTTTCTGCACATCTTTTTTATTTTTAATTTAATTTAATTTTTTGTTAATCCTCACCTGAGGATATTTTTCCATTGATTTTTAGAGAGAATGGAAGGGAGGAGGAGAGACACACAGAGAGAAACATCAATGTGAGAGAGACACATAGATTGGTTGCCTCCCGCACGGGCCCTGGCCTGCAACTGAGTTATGTGCCCTTGAGTAGAATTGAATCTGGGACCCTTCAGTCTGTGGACCGATGCTCTATTCACTGAGCCAAACTGGTTAGGGCTTTTTTTTAAATTATTATTAGTTAAGGTATTACAAATATGTCCTCATCCCCCCCATTAACCCCCAACCTCCCTCCAGCCCCCCCGCCCCGCACATATCATAAATGTTTTTACTCATGCTTCTTATCCCTGGAAGAAAGAGGCTTTTTACAAATTATGTTGGTCATTCTGATCTATATTAGTTAGGCCATAGTTGGTTAAATATGTAAGTTGCTTATAGATAGATTCATCTCAACTATTTCTAACTGTTCCTTTGTCCCTGAATACATATTATACAAGACAATTCTATAGGGCACTGTTCTCTCATTCACTTGATCCACCTGCTTTCATGAAAGCATTTTTTTATGTGAGCTGCTAGCCAAACTTCAACACCTGGCCACATGTAACATGCTCCCTGCAGAACTGAGTTTAACTTAGGCACACAGGAGGAAAACTGGCTGTGGGTTTTCCTGGTGAAGTCCCGGAGAATCTATAAGTCCTGGAAGTGTTCTACTTCCAGTCTGACCTGGGCGGCACCAATGACACCCACAATCTTGCCAGCAGAATGGAGACAAGAGAGGCTCCCACCACCACCGCTGTGCTTGCCAGCCCTGAGCCTGGCTTCTGGCTGAGCGTCGCACCCCCTGTGGGAATGCACTAGCCATCAGGGGGCAGCTCTTATGTTGAGCATCTGCCCCCTGGTGGTCAATGTGCATCATAGTGACGGGTTGTTCTGCTGTTCAGTCAATTTGCATATTAAGGTTTTATTATATAGGATGATGAGAGAAGAAAGTTGTTCTTTTTCCTTGAAGTTAGATAAACACAACCTTCCTCTACACTGAACAAGAAGTGACACTGTTGGAGAGAACCAAGATGGCAGCATAGGTAAACACCTGTACTTGCTGCCTCTCACAACCACATCAAAATTACAACTAAAAGACAGAACAGCTATTACCCAGAACCGTGGGAAAGCAGGCTGAGTGGAAGTACTACAACCAGAGAGGTGAAGGAGAAAGCGCATTGAGACTGGTAGGAGGTGCAGAGGCGTGGAACAGGCTGGCACCCGAGTGCGCTGCTTTTTTAATCGGGAGGGAGACACAAGCTCCCGCTTGCTCTGAACTCCAGTTCCGGGTGAGACTCTGGGGGACCCAGACACATACCGGGAGAAACTGGACTGTCTGGCATTGGGGCAGGATGCGAGGGCAGCTTTCTTTCAGATGGAGGTGCTTGCAGCAGTCATTGTTCCTGCGCTGGGACCTCTCTGGTGCAGGGCTGACTGGCAGCCATTGTTTTTTGCTCCACCCTGGTGATTCCCTGAGACCCCGCCCCACCCAATTTACAACCCCAGTGGCTTTTGCATATGAATGGCCTGTCCTCTCTCAGCCTAAAACCTGTCAAACAGGCAGCAGCTGGGTCAGGGAGCCCCAAAGCTATCAAAAGAAGGCCCAAGGCTGGCAGCAGCAGCCTGCCTTGCTTCACAGCTGGGCTTCATCTGGGCACTGCTAAACCCAATACAAAGAAGAGGAATCTGTTGATCTTTCTGTAGCTCCTGCTGGCTGGCCCCAGGCAGTGGTTGACTTTGCACCTCCTTAGAGATCCAAGAGCCAGTGTACCCAGTGGTCAGTGTGAGATCATACCAGATTACAACTCTTCACATCTATAAGTGACACACTCAAGGGGCAGACTCAGTGAGCACCAAAGCCCCACTGAAGCAAGTCTTGCTCCATAAGGATTTTTCCTGCAGAGCAGCTCTCCACTGTAGTCACAGCTGGTCCCCACAGCCAATTGGCCTGGAGGTCAATTCCTCCCAGTGACACCAACAGCAATCAAGGCTCAACTACAACAAGACTGTGCACACAGCCCACAAAGGGGTGCACCTAGAATGTCCACCTCAGGTGATTGGGGAGGCTGAGCCACTGGGTCCTATAGGACAACTATTACACAAGGCCATGTTATCAATTCAGGGAGACTTAGCAGCTACCTAATACATAGAAACAAACATAGGAAAGCAGCCAAAATGAGGAGACAAAGAAACATGTCACAAATGAAAGAAATGGAAGAAAGCAAAATACTGGATATAGAGGTCAAAACCATGGTTGTAAGGTTACTCAAGAATCTTCTAGAAACCTCTGAGTAACAGTGAGACCTTCAAGGATCTTAGTGGGAATGCCAAAAAAAAAAAAAAAAAAAATGGAAAAGGTCCAGTCAGAAATTAAGCATACACTGACTGAAATAAAGAATAATATACAGAGATTCAACAGTAGACTAGAGCAGTGGTCAGCAAACTGCGGCTTGTGAGCCACATGCCGTTCTTTGGCCCCTTGAGTGTGGCCATGAAGTTTCAATCGCACTGTACGTGTGCGCCCGCACGTGGTATTTTGTGGAAGAGCCATACTCAAGGGGCCGCAGTTTGCTGACCACTGGACTAGAGGATCCCAAGAATCAAGTCAAAGATTTGAAATACGAGGAAGCAAAAAACACCCAACCAGAAAAGCAAAAGGAACAAAGAATACAAAAATATGAAGATAGTGTAAGGAGCCTATGGGACAACTTCAAGCATACCAACATCTGAATTAGGGGGTGCCAGAAGAAGAGAGAGAGCAAGATATTAAAAACGTATTTGAAGAAATAATGACAGAAAACTTCCCCTACCTGGTGAAAGAAGTAGACTTACAATTCCAGGAAGCACAGAGAACCCCAAACAAAAGGAATCCAAAGAGGACCACACCAAGACACATCATAATTGAAATGCCAAGGGCAAAAGACAAAGAGAGAATCTTAAAAGCAGCAAGAGAAAACAGTTAGTTACCTACAAGGGAGTACCCATATGATTGTCAGCTGATTTCTGAACAGTAACTGTACAGGCCAGAAGGGAGTGGCAAGAAATATTCAAAGTGAATAATAGCAAGAACCTACAACCAAGATTATTCTACCCAGCAAAGCTATCATTTAGAATTGAAGGTCAGATAAAGATCTTCACAGACAAGAAAAAGCTAAAGACCCTGACTGGTTTGGCTCAGTGGATAGAGCGTCGGCCTAGGGACTGAAAGGTTCCAGGTTCAATTCTGGTCAAGGGCATGTACCTTGGTTGAGGGCATATCCCCAGTGAGGGGTGTGTAGGAGGCAGCTGATCGATGTTCCTCTCTCATCAATATTTCTAACTCTCTATCCCTCTCCCTTCCTCTCTGTAAAAAGTCAATAAAATATATATTATTGAAATGCTGAAGGGTATTCTTTAAGAAGAGGAAGAAGAAGAAAAAGGTAAAAATAAAAATTATGAACAACAAAGTGACAACAAATGCATATCTATCAACAAGTGAATCTAAAAATCAAATGAATAAAAATCTGATGAACAATAAACTGGTGAATGTAATAGAATATGGGGCATGAAAGGAAGTGGACTGACAATTCTCGGTGGGAAAGGGGTGTGGGGGGGCGGGAAGAGATTGGACAAAGATCTTATATCTATGGATGAGGACAGTGGGAGGGCGAAGGCCTGGAGTGGGGTGGGAACTGGGTGGAGGGAAGCTATGGGGGGGAAAAAGAGGGACATCTGTAGTAATCTGAACAATAAAGATTAAAAAAAAAAAAGAAGTGACACTGTTTAGAAGCTTCTTTCCTCTAGGCCAGTGGTTCTCAACCTTCTTAATGCCACATCCCTTTAAGACAGTTCCTCATGCTGTGGTGACCCCCAATTTCATTGTTACAAATTGAACATAATTAAAGCATAGTGATTAATCACAAAAACAATATGTAATTATATATGTGTTTTCTGATGGTCGTAGGCGACCTCTCTGAAAGGGTCGTTCGACCCCCAAAGGGGTCGCGACCCACAGGTTGAGAAACGCTGTTCTCGGCAGTTGGAACTAGGGGGTGGGAGGAACGGGGAGTGGGGGACGGTTTGTCTAGGAAACATCATGAACTCAAGGGTGAAATAAGTCCCTGATCAGAAAATGATAGAGTTTAAAATATTGGCAAACCATACCTATGCTTTCTGATATGGAGCAGGTTCAGGAGCTTTACAGGGGAAAATTATAAGAATATTTTTATGTACTTTCTTCATATCTACAGACTTGGCCTGGAAGGCAGTTTCCCAAAACTCTGCAAAATCTAGATTACAATGACAATTCACACCACAATATTGAAAGCGTAGAACTCACTATCAAATCACCAAAAATCCTACACTAGCAGGTGTTTAAGAAAAACTATAGTGAATCTACCAGGTGGATTATTATGTAGTCAAATGACTGTAAAAACAGAAGAAATTGCTCGTGCTTTAGGAGCAGGATATAAAAAATGAAGATACAATATGATCACAGTGTGTACAACAAATAACCCAAATATATGGAGCCAAAAAAGACAGGAAGGAAATGTACCAAGGTGTTCCCAGAAATGTTCCTGGCAGGGACACAATAGATAATTTTTTCTCCTTTTGACATTTGTGTTTCTCTAAATATTGTATAATCAACATATATTAAGGGGAAGAATAAACTTAATTTATAAAGTTATTCTAATGCTGGTATTAGAACATGATGACAAAAATCTACGTTATAGATTTTCCACATTGAAGTAAAAGTTGTCCATTATAACTGTTAATTAATCCCTGGTTTGACCATAAAACAGGAATGTTTTGTTTTGGTCATTTAACAGTGTGCATATGTAAAGATGGAGGAGAGATTAGTAAATTCATGCCAATACCTTCTGTTTGTAAATTGCAACCAAAATCTTGTTTTATGCTTTCATGGGAGGTAAAGTCTATAAATATATAAGCTGAATATCTCTTTGGTATAAAATGCAAACTTTGTGAAATTAAACATTATCTCTGAAATCTATTTTCAGTGCTCTTATTACTTGATCATAAATAACCTATAGTAAAGATAAACTGTTATCCAAATAAAGTTTTTTGAAGTATGAGTCTACTTCCACACTGTAGTTTTAAAAATATATATATTTTATTGATTTTTTACAGAGAGGAAGGAAGAGGGATAGAGAGTTAGAAGCATTGATGTGAGAGAAACATCGATCAGCTGCCTCCTGCACACCCCCTACTGGGGATGTGCCCACAACCAAGGTACATGCCCTTGACCAGAATCAAACCTGGGACCATTCAGTCTGCAGGCCGACGCTCTATCCACTGAGCCAAACTGGTTAGGGCCACACTGTAGTTTTTTAGCTGACATTTGAGTTTAGCTATGACACTGGTATGTGTCTTATGCCTAAACACAGAAATGTATAGGCTCAAGGTTAGAAGGAACTTTAGGCATTAACTAGCCAAATTCTCACAATGGATACTTAATTTCCTTATGCAACATGCCTTTTGGTATTCATACAGCCGTAGCTTTAAAACTTCCATTCTAGTTCAGCCAGTATTGCTCAGTGGTTGAGCATAGAACTTTGAACCAGGAGGTCATGGTTAGATTCCCATGGGGGTTTCGGGCTCCATCCCAAGTAGGGAGTGTTCAGGGGCAGCCAATTGATGATTCTCTCTCATCATTTATCTCTTTCTCTCTCTCTTTCCTCTCTGAAATCAATAAAAATATATTTAAAAAAACAACTTCCATTCTGTATTGAAGTATTAAATGAAAAAGAGTCTGAACTAAAATTTATCCATATTTCTTCACAAATTAAAATGTATTTCAATGCTATTGCTTTCTCCTTTAAAAAAAAAATTATTTCGCCAAAACCGGTTTGGCTCAGTGGATAGAGCGTCGGCCTGCGGACTGAAAGGTCCCAGGTTTGATTCCGGTCAAGGGCATGTACCTGGGTTGCGGGCACATCCCCAGTAGGAGATGTGCAGGAGGCAGCTGATCGATGTTTCTCTCTCATTGATGTTTCTAACTCTCTATCTCTCTCCCTTCTCTTCTCTGTAAAAAATCAATAAAAAATATATTTAAAAAAATTATTTTTATTGATTTCAGAGAGGAAGAGAGAGGGAGAGAGATCGAAACATCAATGATGAGAGAGAATCATTGATTGGTTGCCTCCTACATATCCCCCATTGGGGAATCAAACCATGACCTCCGGGTTTATAGGTCAACCATTACCACTGAGACAAGCCATCAGGGCCTTTCTCCTCTTATCTTTCCCTAAAGGTGCTCTGCTTTCACTCACAGGCAGTGGTGTGATGGAGCCAGCTTGTATTGCTTTCAGAACTGGTTGTTAAATTTTTAGGAATTTTGCAAGCTGGTTGTTGAAAAACAGCCATTTTTAAAAATTAAATTTTAAAAACATAATTAAATTGCTTATATTATAAGCAAAGGTAATACGTACTGAAATCTCATCACTTCCTAATTATTTTCCTTACATTTTACTATTTTCTATGCTCTTGAGGTTCTTTACATGTATTGTATCTGTGTGGTTGAAATTGGCCACAATGGGAATATTTATAAACCAGAAATCAGCAAGTACTAGAAGTTCAGTGCTCCCTCCCAAAAGCCTGAACACCCCCCCCCTCCCCCGCCTTGCAAAACAACTGGTTGTTAACCATTGCCAGCACATCACTGCCCATGAATTTATGGACTTACACATAAGCAAATCTCTGCCCTACCATTATACTCTGCTTTCCTTCCCAATCAGCTTATTTTTACCCTGAAGCATTTCTTCCCATTGACATGGTCCAGTTATGATGACCCTCATCTCCATGATGAGTCTGAACTTTTTATTTTACACTAGAGGCCTAGTGCACAAAATTCATGCATTGGGGGGTGGTCCTCTCAGCCCAGTCTGCACCCTCTCCAATCCGGGACCCCTCAGGGGATGTCTGACGGCCGGGCCTAAACTGGCCGTCGGACATCCCTCTCACAACCTGGGACCACTGGTTCCTAACTGCTCACCTGCCTGCCTGCCTGATTGCCCCTAACTGCCCCCCCTTCCAGCCTAGTTGCCCCTAACTGCCCCCCCCCACGACCTGGTTGCCCCTTACTGCCCTGCCCCCCCCCTCAGCCGGCCTGGTCACCCCTTGCTGGGGTCCAACCCCAGCAGGTCCAGGGGTCCCCAAAGGTGTGGACGGAGTTGGCGAAGAAGGAGTGACACGGAGACAGCGTTCATTTGATCAGCAGCCTAGCCAGGATCTCTAGCCAGGATCTCCAGCCAAGTTCTGGTCTGGATCTCCAGCAAAGTTCTGATTAGGATCTCCAGCCAGGTTCTGTCCAGGTTCTCCAGCCAGGTTCAGTCACCAGGTTCTAGTCAGGTTCTCTTGCCATTTTCTATAGTCAGGTTCAGTCCAGGATCTTTTGCCATGTTCTCTCGCTAGGTTCTGTCTCTAGGTTCTGTTGCCAGTTTCTGTCCAGGATCTTTTGCCATGTTCTCTCCAGCAAAGTTCTTCTGTCTCTAGGTTCCGTGTAGGTTCTGTCTTCTAAGTTCTGTCTTATTACATCTGTATTTATACCAGTTGATTCCAATCCTATCAATCTCTATTCCAAAGATTAGGGCGTTTCTTATCTCCATTCCAGGGAGTAAAGATTATGTAGCTTAAGCATGATTGTTCGTAGTTAAAGTGATTAATTACCCGCCTGGCACTTAGTTAAGAGGTTTTATTCCCTCCCTAACTTCAGGGGAAAATCCCTACCTGGGGAAACAACCTTTCTCAGAGACCTTGGTTAAAACACATAGTGCCAAGAAGGTGAGCAAACATATTAAGAACAGTATGCCATATATGCCAGGTCCCTTGAAACAGCAAGCATGGACCGGCTCCCGGCAACCCCTTACTGCTCCCACTGCCAGACTGGTTGCCCCCAACTGCCCCCCCCCCCCCGCCAGCCTGGTTGCCCCTAAATGCCAACCTCTGCCGGCCTGGTCACCCCTCAATAACCCCCCTGCCGGCCTGGTTGCCCACGCAGCCTGCTGCTCAGTCATTTGATCATCCCTCACTAACCCCCCTGCCGGCCTGGTCACCCCACGCAGCCTCTTCAGTTGCGCTGGTCACTTAGGCTTTTAGATATATAGATTTTCAATTTTAGGATGTTCACTAAAATATGCCTGTACCTTGGATGTGAACCTTGATTTCTATTGAGATGGCAAAATTGTCATGTTAGCCCTGACCAGTTTGGCTCAGTAGCTAGAGTGTCGGCCTGTAGACTGAAGAGTCCCAGGTTCGATTCTGGTCAAGGACATGTACCTTGGTTTCGGGCACATCCCCAGTAGGGGGTGTGCAGGAGGCATCTCTCATGGATGTTTCTAACTCTCTATCCCTCTCCCTTCCACTCTGTAAAAAATTAATAAAATGTATATTTTTTAAAAAATTGTCATGTTAGAATTAATGAAGCCTGACCAACCAATATAAAAAGAAATCTATGCTTACAAATCAAGGTTGTTTTTGAGTTGCAATAAGGTTTGGCTGGACATGCTCAATGCTGCTACTTACTCATTTCTAACCAGTTGTATAGCTCCCATAATTCCCCCACCAAAAGTCAGTCCGCAACTCTGCTCCCATGTCTGATAATGCATTTTAGGACTTACTTAAGCATTTTTTTCTGTGCTTATTGTGGACATCCATTACATTAGGTTTATTGTATCTGGCCATTACCCACTCCCCTGCTAGATCAGGGCATTCTGCAGCAAGTCATGAGAAACTCTCTTGTGCTAATGGTTCTTCCAAGCCTCGTGGCTGGAGATTCTGCACGTCCCTGATTATCCCACTGGACTAATGGACAATACTGATGACACAGTTCTTCCATGAGCCCTACTTACATACATTTCCTTCCTTACACACATTTTTAGCCAGGGAACCCTCAACCCTGAATACTAGATCCTTTGATGTGCCTCCACCAGTCTTTGTATGCATCAGCTTCACACTAATTATTTGGATAAACCTTTGGCTCTGATACATTAAAGAGTCCAGGGGTCCATTCATATTAATTACTGGATCCTATTCTGTTATATCCAAGTCCAATCCATGTTGCTTCTAAGCCCCCAAAGCAACAAACAGTTTGCCATTTAACCATACAGAAAATAGCCTTTGATATTGACACAACCTTCACAATGCCCTATCTCCACAACAGCACTTCTAAATTCTAATCATAGTTTGGGATTCAGTCTGCCTTAGGCACTGAGAGCCCCTGAAGTGATGGGGTGCCAATGTAGGTCTTCCTGTTCTCACCCTCCAAATTTTTGAGTGAGCCAAAGCCCTATCCACTTTGGTTTTTACCACAATTAAGGTTTTAAATCTTAAATTGCAAAATATTATTAGGACAACAAAATCAACAATAATATTTTACATTGGGACAGTATACTAGCCTTGTTTGTCATGTAAATTGTCTCAAAGATGTTCATAAGATAAATGAAAACACCAGAGTTCTAAGAGGTTAAGGCATTTGTTATTAAACACTGGTTGATTTTTGAGGTCACCCAGCTAGTTAGATAATGCTCTTTTCATTATCTCACCAAGCTGATTATTTCTCTACTGTTTATCTTGGTACTGTACTGTGATCCAGAGCACTTACAGAAGATAAGTCCTTTAACACATACATTTTAAAAACAAACTGTAACTGGCCAAGGACAATTTCCTTTGGAGTAAAACATGTAAACTCTCACGGAAGCCTCAAAATATGGCTTGGTATGATTGTACCCCCATCTTTAGAACAGACTACCCACCAGTAAGGTTATGAATGCTTCCGCAAACCCTTGAAGATGGCTTTAGAGAAAATTGAAAGCTCAGGGAATCCAACCAGGCACATGCTTCATAGATCTGAAAAAAACCTCTCTGACATGGCACATCGGTGGTTTTGCAATAAACATTGAAATTTAATAATTTCTTAATTCTGAAGGTCATAAAGCTACAACAAAAGTTGAACTTCAAAACTGCTTTCAGCAAGGGAAATTAGATGAGACATCACCCTGCAAATGCTATTTGACGTACCCGCCTGCACAATTTAATCTTATCCGCCCCAGCAATGTTCACAATTCCCACCAAGTGGCAGAAGGAAAAGTGTGTGCTTCTTTTGAAGGTCACATGGAAGTGCTCTTGAGTGTCCCACTACGTTCTCTGTCAGAGCCTTTCCAGCCTAAGGATTTCCATCCAGCACAGGGACCCACCATCACAAGTTAACCTCTTTGGTCACCGTGAGCTTCATGGCCTCAAGCAACTCATCCAGGAGAAAACACCGCTTTGTGTAGGGAAGCTAATGAAAATCAAGACAACACGATAAGGTAGTAAAAGCTCCAACAAAGTTGGGAGACAGTGTTGGAGCAAAAGTCCTGACACATCCAAAAATAAATGGGCTTAAGTTTCTTTCATATAGCAAAAGTCTACAGTAACAGCAAACTGAAGAATGCCAATGGTTGGCAGGCTATTAAATTAAGATAAATGAATTAACCAGCTATGTTAGGAAATCTCAAGATGAAGCAGCAACAGTTGGATGAACATTGAAGTATTGATAACTGAAATCTATATATTTTTTACAGATTGTGTAAATTTGACTGAGTCCTGCTCCTGATTGGTCCCAATCGTGATTAGAAAGGAGTTCCAAAAGCCAATCTCAAGAGTTTTTCATAGGAATCACTGAATATCAGTACAGAGAGATAATAAAGGGGCTTCCCGAGGATCTGTGAGTCTGTAACCTGCGTGGTGCAGGAGAGATATATGATTAGCCCAATTGGAGGCAGCATTCCCTTTCTGTAAGGAAATGGCACTCTGTTCTTGGTGGGTCCCCAAAAATAAATTTTTAGCACAGGAAGGTAAGAACACCACCTACAGAAAACTGACTAACTGATCATTGTCGCTGACCAATATTTAGTGGATATTTAAAAATCCAGCCCTAACCAAACAGGGCCTCGTCTGCAAAGAGGGCAGATCTGTCTTTTAACAAGCAAAACAGTTGCAGAAATCAAAGCATTGCCTTCTCAGAAAGGAACCCTAATGAAGGAAGGAGAAATAGTGTGTTCATGGAGGAAGCAACACTTTGTATCTGGGAAAGAGAGAAGTTAACTCAGAGAGGCTCCCGAAGGAGTGCGGGCTTCCGACACAGAAACTCCGCAGAAAGCAAGTGGGTAGCAAGGTGCAGGATGCACATGTGAGACCCCACTCCCACCACAAGTGTGTTTGCGAAACTGCTCTCCGAAGAGTCCCTGAGTTACCCTACAGGATTGCTAGGACCCAGATAACAGACAAGAAAAAGAAAATTAACAGGAGTTCGAACCAGGCAACTTTTCTTTTGATTGACAACTTGACATTCTCACCTGGAAGGGCTGACAGCTGAGTTGAAGGTCATTGAAACGTTTATAAAAACCACTGCCCACACAGAAGTATTACTGATGGTAGAATTATCAATAAGGTGACACAAGAAAGATGGCAAATGGGATTTAAAGAGAAATAAGTTCATGTTTGCCTAATGTCCCCGTTTCACTCTCAGGAGTGTCTAAGTTTAGATGAGGAAGTGGACGGTCAGCTTATTAATTAGTTACATTAGCTTCCTCCGCTCACCTGGTCTGGTAGTGGCATAGCGGAGGGTGAGAGAACACTGAATCCAGGAGACCTGGGCCCGTGTCTGACCTTGCCACCACCCGCTGAAACCTCAGGCTGGGACATAACGAACCTGGGTTACTTTCTCATCTATAAAATGAAAGAAACACTGCTTGAGTATCTCAGTGTTCTCTTCTAGCTCTAAAATTATGACTCTATAGAAAAACTTTTTTTTTTTGCCTACTTAATCCCGCCTACTCAGCCTTCACCTTACCCGCATTTCCTACAATAAAAGGAACGTCACTCCTTAGATGTCCCTGCCTCATTCCTGGACTTCTTCACCCATGCAGATTTAATGGAATCATCTACTTATTGAAAATCAGCTTAAAAAATCTTTTGGCCGCCACCTCCTCTTTGTTTTCAGCTCTTGTAAAGCATACTCGGGCGATTGGATGGAGTTTAATAATCCAGAGCAGCTTTTATTTTTACTTCTGCTTCTTTTTCTCCCCATCAGAATCTCTGATTAAAATGAAGCCTTTCTTATGTGACAGTTGAACAATACATTTCTTGGTGACATACTAAATGATGTGAGGTGCAAGCCCATTATTAACTTAAAGAGGAAAATGTTATACTCCACATAGAAAAGATACAGAAAATACAGGGTTGCTAAGGGGCTTGAATGTCCAGATTACCTGGATTATTCATTCTCTTAATTACGGAGAGCCAGTCGAAGAGTGTTTCTCAACCTTGGTCGAGCACCCACATCATCTGCAAGCTTTAAACACTATTAATGTCTTGCTCTCACCCCCTAGAAATTCTGATTTAATTGATCTGGGGTATGGCTTGGGCACACATTGGAATTTTTAAAAGCTTCACATATGATTCTAACATATGGCCAAAGCTGAGAACCATTGCAAGAGGAGGAATTAAAAGTATAATGGCAAAAATAATTAGATTCCAAGGTTCGTCTTATGAAGGTGTGGCCCTGGGACTTGGCATTTGAAGCGATCACCATGGAGATGAGCCTCAAATAATTTTGGAAAGAAGATTCAGTCCATAATTTTCTTTTTCTAATTCTTCCATGTCTATAACAGAAAAACCTCAGTGGAGATCAATAAACCTCATGACATTGCTTGCAAACTATTCTACTCATATCTGAATGTGCACTATTCCAAGAAAAGAACCCATTGTTTTCATCAGTTTTTTAAAGGAGTCCATGACCCAAAATATCAAGAACCACTGATTTATTGGAAAGAAAAAGACCATATGAGATGATTTATTTGGGATGGTAAATATTCTTATGTTGGTAGAATATTGGCCCTTTAAGTCAGCCCCTGGGAATTAGTGTCTCTGTTTTGTTTTTGTTTTTTTTACAGTTGACATTCAGTATTTTATTTTAAATTAAATCTTTATTGTTCAGATTATTACAATTGTTCCTCTTTTTTCTCCCCATAGCTCCCCTCCACCCGGTTCCCACCCCACCCTCTGCCCTTACCTCCCCCCCTCTGTCTTCATTCATAGGTGTATGATTTTTGTCCAGTCTCTTCCCACACCCCCCACACCCTTTTCCCCCATGAGAATAGTCAGTCCACTCCCTTTCTATGCCCCGATTCTATTATATTCACCAGTTTATTCTGTTCATCAGATTATTTATTCACTTGATTTTTAGATTCACTTGTTGATAGATGTGTATTTGTTGTTCATAATTTGTATCTTTACCTTTTTTCTTCTTCTTCCTCTTCTTAAAGGATACCTTTTAGCATTTCATATAATACTGGTTTGGTGGTGATGAACTCCTTTAGCTTTTTCTTATCTGTGAAGCTCTTTACCTGACTTTCAATTCTGAATGATAGCTTTGCTGGATAAAGTAATCTTGGTTGTAGGTTCATGCTATTCATCACTTTGAATATTTCTTGCCACTCTTTTATGGACTGCATAGTTTCTGTTGAGAAATCAGCTGACAGTCGTATGGGTACTCCCTTGTAGGTAACTAACTGTTTTTCTCTTGCTGCTTTTAAGATTCTCTCTTTGTCTTTTGCTCTTGGCATTTTAATGATGATGTGCCTTGGTGTGGTCCTCTTTGGATTCCTTTTTTTTGGGGTTCTCTGTGCTTCCTGGGCTTGTAAGTCTACTTCTTTCACCAGGTAGGGGAAGTTTTCTGTCATTATTTCTTCAAATAGGTTTTCAATATCTTGCTCTCTCTCTTCTTCTGGCACCCCCATAATTCGGATGTTGGTACACTTGAAGTTGTCCCATTGGCTCCTTACACTATCTTCATATTTTTGGATTCTTTTTTCTTTTTGTTTTTCCGGTTGGGTGTTTTTTGCTTCTTCGAATTTCAAATCTTGACTTGATTCTTGCTATCCTCTAGTCTACTGTTGGAACTCTGTATAATATTCTTTATTTCAGTCAGCGTATGCTTAATTTCTAGTTGGTCCTTTTTCATAACCTCGAGGGTCTCATTAGATTTATTGAGGGTTTCACTACATTTATCGGTGGTTTCTAGAAAATTCTTGAAAAGCCTTATAAGTGTGGTTTTGAACTCTATATCCAGTAGTTTGCTTTCCTCCATTTCTGTCATTTGTGACCTGTTTCTTTGTCTCCGCAGTTTGGCTGCTTCCCTGTGTTGATAGAGTGGCTTTGTGTGCTAGGTGTCCTATAGGGCCCAGTGGCTCAGCCTCCCCAATTACCTGAGGTGGACACTCTTGGTGCACCCCCTTTGTGGGCTTTGTACACAGTCTTGTTGTAGTTAAGTCTTGATTGTTGTAGGTATCACTGGGAGGAATTGACCTCCAGGCCAATTGGCTGTGAGAATCAGCTGTGTCTACAGTGGGAGAACTTCTGTGCTGGAGACACCCTTATGGGGCAAGACTTGCCTCAATGGGGCTTTGGTGCTCACTGAGTCTGCCCCTGAGTGTGTCCCTTATGGATCTGAGGAGTTGTAATCTGGATGGTCCCACTCTGACCACTGTGTACACTGGCTCTTGGATCTCTAAGGAGGTGCTAATTTAGCCTCTACCTGAGGCTATCCAGCAGGAGCTATGGAGAGATCTACAGATTCCTCTTCTTTGTTTGGGGTTTGGAGGTGCCCAGATGAGGCCCAGCTGTGAAGCAATGCAAGCTGCTATGGGGCCTGGGCCTTCTTTTGGAAGTTCTGGGTCTCTCTGGCCCAGCTGCAGTTTGTTTGGTAATTTTCAGATTGCAAAGGGCCAGGCCTTTCATATGCAAAAGCCTCTGCACACAGCTTGGGTGGGGCGGGGTCTCAGGGGATCAACAGGGCGGAGCAAGCAGCTATCGGAGCTCCTCAGCCCTGCCTTAAGAGCCCCTGGGTCTCAGTGTCCCTCAGTAATTGTTGCAAGCACCTCTGAGAGAAAGCCACCCTCGAGTTCCCCCGATGCCAGACAGTCCAGTTTCTCCCCGTAGGAGTCTGGGTCCCCAGAGACTCACCCAGAACTGGAGTTCAGAGCCTTCAGGAGCTTGTGTCTCCCTCCCAATTGAAAAAGACAACTGCATCCTCAGTTGCCAGCCCTTTCCACGTGTGCCTCCGTACCTCTGCACTTTACTTCCACACCTCCTCTGAGTCTCAGTGTGCTTTTCTCTTTCCTTCTAGTTGTAGAATTTCCACTCAGCCAGCTTTCCTGTGGTTCTGGGTGATGTCCGTTTTGTCTTTTAGTTGTATTTTTGAAATGGTTGTGCGAGGCAGCAATTTCATGTGTTTACCTATGCCGCCATCTTGGTTTCTCCCCAGTGTCTCTGTTTAAAGAAAGTATCACTCACAAAGAGTATTGTATTTTTATTAGGTCCTAGCCCTGATGAAATGGGATTAATTCTATATGTTCTGTCCAACAGAGGTATCATGTGAAGCATCTGCATGGCCAGTTTTTGCTCTTGGTACTAAGTGAACTTTCAGAAGGGAATGCAATAGTAACATAAGCAGCAAATATTTACCTTGAACTTACTAGCAGCTCCAGACACTGATCTAAGTCAGACCTTGACATATATTAACTCATTTGTTACATATGTTAACTCACAACAACCCGAGGAGATAGGTACTATCATCTTCATTTTACATGCAAGAAGATGGGAGCACAGAGAATGTGAGTAACTCAACAAGGTCTTATAGCTAGTAAGCGACAGAACTGAGATTCAAACCAGGCAGTCTGAGTCCACAGTCCATCCTTCACTAAATGTCACAGAAATGAGAGGACTAACTGGACATCTAGTCATAAATGTTTGGAAAACCTTTCACTGCTGCAAAGTAAGTGCTCCTTTTTATCCTCCTTACTGTTATTAGTGGGCTAGAAATTTAGGGTGACTACAATACAATTGGATGTATTCTGGTGGCAATACTACAGTTGTGAGAACTGAAGTATGATACAATGGAATGTGTTCTATTTCTGGTTATTTACCAAGAGTTTCCACTCACTTAAAAGTTGCCACTGAAAATGTTTGACCTCTTTCCTAAGTGCTCATGGAGACAAGAGTTTGAAGAAAGGCCAATGGTTACTACAAACCTTGAAGATGGCAAGCAGGCTGCTTTGGTTTTACATGAAGAATCATCCTGAGTCTTCTTTGTCATTGGATTGAACCCCTCTGCAGAAAGTCTAAATGTGCAGTCATAAAATACATGCCATTTTTTACCACTCCCATCGCTGACACTCGAATGATTCCATGCTAAATACAAGTCCTACTGGTTACCGTAGGAACCACTCCCCCCAAGTTATGCTTAGAGAGGTGGCTTGCAGCTTTGGATCTCAAAGGATGAAGAAATTGGATGTCCTTCAAGATGACCTTCTGGCCCTTCCAAAGACATCACTGTGGCCAAATCTAAAATGTCTATGGCCTCCATCATAAAAATTGATGGAAAGTGCCATGGTATTTGTGCATGTCTCTTTCATTTTCCTTCATCAGCCAAAGCTTTGCAGTTTGGAATATCACTGATAATTTCTGAACTGTCTCCTGCAACTCAAAGGCATGCACTTGCTCTGCCAGTGACTCACCAGGAGACCTCTATCCAGAACCTCTATAGGTAGCAGCGTTGAAGGTTATGCTCTCCTCTGTCACCAAACAAAGCATCTGAGGGGACCATGCAACCGCATTGCTGATCTTGTCTGCTGTGTTGGCACCAGAAGTTACATAGTGACATATACAAAGCCTAGGGGAATGGAAAGGCAGACATGTGACACCCTCACATGTGACACCATCATCCCAGAGGAGTTGAATGTTTCTGTGTCAGAGACATGACAGAACTGTCAAAAGTAAAAGTTAACTCTAGCCTTGGTCTAGTGGCTAAGTTTGTTGGAGTTTTCACTCAAAAAGGTTGAGTGTTTGATACCTGGTCAGAGTGGGTATGGGAGGCAACTGATCAATCTCTCTCTCCCTCTCTCTCTCAAAAATCAATAAACATATCTTGGGGTGAGATTTTTTTAAAAGTTTTCTTGAATGGCCTTTATGTTGTGCAATAGCGTATGTTTTTGCTGTTGTTCAGTAACAATGTAGAAACAGCAACATTTTTTTTTCATCAAAATAGAAAGGAAAAACAAAGAATAACTATAAACACACTGGTATCATTCAGTCGGTGACCACAGCACCTTCATTGTCCCATCCCCACTTGACTGTCACTACTGTGTTTATGTACCTGCTCACAGGTTGGCATTTCTTTATGCACACCTTTCTGACTCTCCCTCGTGACCTCCCTCCTGAGAGATGCTGAATCTCTTAGGCTCTTCCCTCAATTACTTGGCTTCTTAGCAGATGCCCTGACTACTGAGTGGGAGGGAATTTGGTCCAGTTCAAAAGAGACCCACTTCCCTCCTCTACCCACAACCTCATCTAGTTATATAACAGACTACCCCCCCAATAAGGTTATGAATGCTTCCACAAACACTTGAAGATGGCTTTAGAGAAAATTGAAAGCTACATCAGTGAACAGAATAGACCAAAATCTAATAGTTCAATGGCTTGCTCAAAGTAATTCATTAAACAATTATTATGTACTTATGATGTATTTTGTTAAGCTAAGTTCTAGAAATACAAAGATAAAAGAGACATTGTCCCTGCTTGCAGGAGCTTATAGCCTAGTGAGAGACAAGTATTTAAACAGGTAAGTACCACATTATGAGATAAATCCTATATAGTACAAATATACACAAGGCAGGACAAAATCAGCAGTGGGAACAGAAAGGTCTAGACTCTAGAGGCTATTTTTACCCATGATGCTTTTAGCTTCACTCTCCATTTTTAGGTAATTTTATTATTCTGCTAGTACAGCAGTTACTTGAGAGCTACTAATGAGATGTTAGACTGGAATGCCATTTTCATTTTTGGTATCACTAAGAGAATGAAGCCCATAGGACTAAACTACATGACAATTGCATAAAATTCAGTGCTACACTGGTGAGGTACTGATATAAGGTGCCATTTTAGGGGTAGGCAAGTAATAGTGTGGGTTGGACACCATGGTGGGGATGGGGTAGTCCAAGATGGGAGGGACTTCTTTACTTATCTGCAATATTCCAGGCACTTCACACCTGCTAACCTTATTAAATTCACACTGAAGCCTTCGAAGCATTTCATTATTATTATTATTATTATTAACAATCTCTCCACCCTGACTGGTGTGGCTCAGTTGGTTGGGCACCATCCCGTGTACCGAAGGTTGTTGGTTGAAGTTGTGGGCTCAGTCCCCACATCGATGTTTCTCTCTCTCTCCTTCTACCTTCCTCTCCCTATATTATAAAATATTTTAAAAAACAAACCCCAAATCCCACCCACCCCCTCCTTTTATAGAGGCAGATACAGAGGTTCAGAGAGACTGGGTAACTTGCAAAGATCACACAGCTAGTAAGTAAGAGAGCTGTCATGCAAACCGAGGTCGCAAGGCCTACGAACCTTGAGATTCCCCTACTTCACTTCCCAGCGGTCCTGCAGTTCACAAGGTGCAGAGTCTGGGCTCCGCCCCTGAGCTGGTCTAACAGAGCTCTAAGCACTACCCTCTGCATTTTTCTATTGACTGGAAATTGCATTCGTAAGGACCTTAAACAATGCGCCGGTGCCCTGAACCTCTGAGCTTGGAGCTTTCCTAGGTGTTCAAGTCATTGCCCAGGGTTCAGCCAGAGGAAAGCATTGTTTGAGGAACTGGCCCCTTGCGATGGCCAGCGTGAGATAAGACTGCTGACGAATGCCAAGAGGCTGCTGCAGGGGCAGCTCCATTTGGGAAGGAAAATGTGTCACTTCCTCCCGGCTCCTATGTCGTTTCTCTGCGTGGGAGGAGGGGAAGGGATCCGAGCCTTGAAAGAATTTAGAATGGGTCTGGGTGGGGTGAGGGAGGAGGCTAGTCAGAGTGGAAGAGTAGGATTTAACTGGCTCTGGCTACACCCTATTTAAAAGCCCAGCATATTTTTATTTCTTGGCTCATTCTCAGCCTACCCTTCTAACTGCTTCCTCATCCTTATTTTAATTCAGTGCTGGAATCTCAGCACATTTACCCCTTCCCCCTCCTTCTCATATGCAAAATTTCACTCCTCAATCTTTGCTGCATCTATTTTTCTACAAAGCTGGAACATTAAGAGCTGGCCCAGTGCTTTCCAACCTCTACATAGCCCCACCCAATAGAAATGTATGTGTGCGGACACACACACACACACACACACACACACACACACACACACACTGCCTAATTCCCACAGAATAGTAATTTTTCAAAGTGTCCTGGTTTCGCTCACAGCCATACTCAGCTATTTCCCCCTCATTGTCTCATTGAGAAAGTAATGGAAGGAAAAGAAAAAGTGGGATTCATGCTAAACCAATTTGAGTGTAATGGGGCTACAGTATTTAGAACTGGAAGAGCTGTCTTTCTGCAGATGAGAAAACTAGGACCCACGGAGCCTTATTACAAATCCCCCAGCTGGTTAGGAGCAGGGCCCAGATGAGAGCTTGAGTCCCCTCAGTGGGCTTTGCAGTGTCATCAGAGATTGGGCCAGAGGTGGTTTCCTCATGCTGACATGTCCGAAGCCCAGTTCTTCATTCTGTAATTCACTACACGTGCATTAACGCACCACTAGGGCTCTGGTGGCATTTAAGGGCCCTCCATGAACTCCACCTTAAATCCCTTCTTTCCTCAAACAGCCCTGAGAGGTGGGCTTGCCACTCAGGTGCATCTTGAGTTTCACAGGCAGTAACTCCTCGAACCCCTGGCATTCTGAAGCCACCTAGATTTTGGCAACAATGAGTTTCTTTATTTGCCCTGTTCTTTATTTGGAAGCAGCTGAGCTTTCCCCAAAACATGCTGGGACAATTCTAATTGGCACGGTGTGTGTCAACACTTCTAAACTCACCGGCCAACTTGCATTGTTCACCTTTCAAAGTGGTTCCAGGAGAGAAGCCGGTTCCCTTCCCAGGCCTTGCTCGATACCACACACACCCAACCCACGCGATCAGAAGGGCTTGTGCAAGGAGAATTTCCTGTTCTGCTGACTCATCTGCAATGAGATGGAAGACACATTTATATTTTCTTTTCCAGCTTTTAAAGGGAAATGGGCATCTTCCGAGTTTGGATCTCTTTGAGATGAAATCAAGTACAGTCAATGCCTGGCACGTAGTAGGACTAAGTCAGTGAATACTGACTGTATTTATGATGGCCCAGAGAGCTGACTCAGAGTGGTGAGCATTCAGATGGGCTGCAAGGCAGCTAGGGTTGGAGCACCCTCTGTGTTTCCATTTTGGAAGGAGACTTTGGACTCTTGGCCAGGAGGAGAGTTTGAAGGGGTGCTCCGTGGATTTCACTTGTGAGTAGGTCTCAGTGCAGCAAGCAGACTTGATGTCCCCATGCTTTCTGACTGAGAACAAAAGGCATTCCTCTTCTTCTATCTAAACCTAAATCAAGGGAAGGATGATTCAACTCAGTGTAGGAAACAAAAGGAAATCCGTCAATAGCATTTACATTTGGGAGGCAGTAGAGCCAGTCTTTTGCCAAACAAGATAGGAATTAAGGGGGAAAAGGATCCTGATAAATTTGTGCATTTCATTGTATGTAAATGTTACCTTTATATACATATAAAATATATAAAATAATGGAGTAGGGGGTGGGGAGTGATGGGTATATGAGGGTCTATTATAATATTGTGTTTACCTTGTAAATGTTTGGAATTTTTCACAATAAAATATTTTAAACACTTGGATCCTATTTTTGGTTCTAATTTTTTCTCTCTCTCTCTTTATTTTATTTATTTACTTATTTTGTTAGTCCTCATCTGAGGATATTTCTCCATTGATTTTTTTTTAAAAATTAACTCATTTCTTTCTTTTTTAAAAAAATATGTTTTTATTTATTTCAGAGAGAGGAAGGGAGAAGGAGAGAGAGATAGAAAAACATCAATGATGAGAGGGAATCATTGATTGGCTGTCTCCTGCAAGTCCCACATTGAGGATTGAGCCCGCAACTTGGGCATGTGCCCTGACCCAGAATTGAACTGTGACCTTCTGGTTTATAGGTTGACATTCAACCACTGAGCCATGCTGGTCGGGCTCCATTATTTTTAGGGAAAGTGGAAAGGAGGGGAGAGATAGATAGACACATCGGTTGGTTGCCTCCTGAATGTGCCCCAACCAGGGCCGGGGATTGAGTCGACAACTGAGGTATGTGCCCTTGACTGGAATTGAACCTGGGACCCTTCAATCCACAGGCTCTATCCACTGAGTCAAACCGGCTAAGGATGGTTCTAATTTCCAATGTTTGCTATAATCTTTATTTCTATACTTCAACATCAACTATCTGAATGTATCACTTCTTGGTAAGGATGGTCAGGGTATTTGTGAAATCATGTATATGAAAGTACTTTGCAAATTATAATGTTCTTTTGAAATGTGGTGGTTAGAAAAGGCTCATGATTACAATACCATGGTAAAGATCTGGGCACATTATCAGAAAGAATTCAAGCTGTGCAAAGGGTATGACATGACAGTTTCTCTCTCACAGAACTCTCCTTCAGAGGCAATCCCTGTTATCATAGGAATTCCATGGAGATGACATTTCATATTTTCATAAGAAGTTTTAAAACGTTCACATGAAGTTTTCTACCCCCCTCTTGAAACTTCTAAGCCAGAGGGGTCTCAGACTTTAGAAAAGATTCACTGAAAACTCCACTAGCCTTTTTAACTAGCCTTTCAGGAATTCCCTGGGGATTTTGTTGAAATGCAGGTTTAGGGCCTGAGATTCTGCATTTTTAAGCAACTGGTCCAGGACCACACTGAGTAGCAAGGCTTTGAGGATTCCGAACTCTGCCTAGAAAACTCCTTCAGCTTATTCCAAATACTTGCAGTGAGTCTGTAAAGCACATAGAGTTCTAAGAATCAACTTAATTTCTTCCGGCTTTAAAATGTAGAAGTAAAATAAAAACCTCAGTGCCACCCAGCTGGTGCCTCCCAGGCATAAAATCACATGTTTGTACCAACATACAGCCCCAGTTTTTCACTTCACTGCCACTCACCAAGGACAACTGATCTCAAAAGATCTTTTGAGCTTTTAGCCTCAGCTTTTTGTGGTCTAAAATTGAACCAACAGGTAAGTTTCCCACAAATTACATATATTTCATATAACATACATATGAAATTTTGGGCCCCTTGCAGGAGGGAAGAGATTCGTCTGGCATTACTGATTAAAGTTTTGGGAAACATTAACAGCATTTCCTTTAATAGTTGAAAGAACACCTACTAAGAAATCTAAATTATATCATAGTGACATAAACTTATTTTGAGTTGAAAACATTTGATCGTCAACAGATGCAGGAAGAGGCTTTGTCTGACGCCCCCTCCCCCACCCCCCAACCCATCCACCCCACACACACCTTCGCTGATGAAAAGCAGAAACTGCTGGGAGTAAGGCTATCAGAATTGCCACTCTTCTGGGCAGTTTCACTCCCAAGAAGAAGACCTAGAAAGAAACTACCATAAATCGCCTCTTCAGGGGAGTTTCATGCCCCAAAGAAGAGGAAGAAGACCACTCACCAGCATAATCAAACATTATCACAAACTATCATATCTCCCATTTTGTGCTCCTAAAACCCCATTTGTTTTTCCTAAAGAAACTCATTTGTTCCTCCCACAGGAGCCTTTTCCCACCTCCTCTGTCTTCCCTATTAAGTTAGGTGGATAAGCTCCTAATTTTAGTTATTAAACAGAGTTCCTTTCTTTGTGATCTTTCCAGTATGTGAATAAACACTGTCTTATCTCTTGTTAATTTGGCTTTTGTCAATTTAATTCACAGGCCCCCAAGAAATGAACATAAAAGGAAAGGTGTTTCCTCCCTGACACTTATTTGTAATACCTCATATATGATAGAAAAGTCTTGATGGAGAGCATGAAAAACACAGACAATAGGGTGGTGAAGGCCTGGGGTGGGGGTTGGGCATGGGCTGGGAGAGGTCAATGGGGGAAAAAGGGGACATATGTAATACTTTCAACAATAAAGATTTTTTTAAAAAAAGAGAGAGCATGTATTACTTTTATATTTCAAAAAATTTTATAATTGTGAAAAGCTACACATAACAAAATTTACTATTGTAACCATTTTTAAGAGCACAGTTCTGTATTAAGTACTAGAGGCCCAGTGCACGAGATTTGTGCACTGCAGGCGGGGGGGGGGGGGGCGGCCAGGGGGGAGTGGTCCCTCAACCCAGCCTGTGCCCTTTCGCAGTCTGGGACCCCTCGGGGGATGTCTGCCTGGCAGCTTAGGTCCATCCCTGGAGGCCTAAGCCCGCAGTCAGATATCCCTCTCGCAATCTGGGGCTCTCACAGTCCCGGACCCCTTGTTCCTTACCACCCGCCTGCAGCGGAAGTGGGAGAGGCAGCTGTGAACCTGGCTTCTAGCTGAGCAGTGGTCTCCTGTGCGAGCACACTGACCACCAGGGGGCAGCTTCTGTGTTGAGTGTCTGCCCCTGGTGGTCAGTGCGCATCATAGTGACTGTTCGTTCTGCTGTTTGGTCGATTTGCCTATTATGCTTTTATTATATAGGATATTTACAGTGTTGTGCAACCAATCTCCATAACTTTTTCATATTGCAAAACTGAAACTCTATACCCATTAAAGAAAAGCTCATTTGACTCTCCACCAGACCCTGACCACCATAATTCTACTTTCTCTCTCTATGGCTCTGATTGCTCTAGTACCTCATGTCAGTGAAACTTTACAGTATTTGTCTGTTCATGTCTGGCTTATTTCTTAGCATAATGTCTTTGAGATCCATCCATCTCATATCATTGTAATTATCTAGTTATTAATATAAAAGGAGCAAAGGAGGAAGGCCAGACATTATAGGCATGTCATTTGGGCAGCTTCACCAGGAATCTGCAACTTTGCACTTCCAAGGGGTCCGACAAATGAAAGGTATATGCAAGCCCAGTAAAACTGGGGTGACATAGAAAAGATACTTGTTTGTCAATCACACCTGGGGATAGAGATGGTTGGCTAGAATGGGCGAGGCCACTGCAAGTGCTCAAACATTTGGGAATACGTAATCCGCTAAACAAATAAGTTTGTGCCCTGACCATTTGCTTGGGGTTCACTCTCTTGGTTCTTGTTTTTGATCCCCGCTATAGGTTCCTCTTGGCTTGTGGGGCTCTCTTGTTCTGCTCCTGCCTGAGTTTCCTTCATAGCCATGTGGCCCTGCAGATCCCACATGCTATGGCCTGATGCAGGACTGGACATGGCTCCAACATGGGAAGGAAACTCTGGACACTGACTGATTTTAGCTCTACTGAAATCCCAGCTACTCTTCTTTTAAGACTGGACTAAGGAAAATGGGACTTTGGAAACCCAGGGGTGTATTTCCATGGAAATAAAGTTTTCTAACATATTGCATCATCTCTTACAAGTCTCAGAAAATTCCTTTTCTTGGGGTATTGCAAGAACTCCACCACCAGCAGCATCTGGGGGAGACAAGCTCCCCTTCCATCCTGTAACACATCTATTTGAAATTTTTAAAAAATATATTTTTTATTTATTTCAGAGAGAGGAAGGGAGAGAGAGAGAGATAGAAACGTCAATGATGAGAGAGAATAATGAACCGGCTGCCTCCTGCACACCACTACTGGGGATCAAGCCCATAACCAGAATCAAACCATGACCTCCTGGTTCATGGGCTGACACCACTACTAAGCCCCACCAGCTGGGCTATTTGAATTTTTTGAACAAAATTAATTCTCATTCATAGAGATATTCCAGAGTCAGTGTTCCATGAAGTTTCCTATTGTCAGATTTTATTTCTGTAAGAAGTTTTGGCTTCAGTGTGTGTGTGTGCGTGTGTGTGTGTGTGTGTGTGTGTGTGTATCTGTGTGGATATGCATGTGCATGTTTGTGCCTTGTGCCTGTCTGTATGCTTTGTTTTATTTATCTTGTCAAGGCTGGCACTTCACCATCTGAAAAGCTTTTAGTGATTCATGTCATCTTACCTCACACTATTCCTGTTAAGTCATGAAGCTAAAATAAATAGACATTTCAGAAGCAAGTAAGTGGTTGGTTGAAAGTCAGATTGCTGGGCTGTTCTGTTTGTAGCTGAACTCGCTCCAACACTGCTGTAGGGAAGGTAAAGTCTCGGTTGCAATCCTGAGTGGGCCGGCTTTCTCATTCATGTCCTATGGGCACCATATTCATGTCTAGCCCCCCTCTCTCGATTCACAAGAGACGGGGAGCATGACTGCAGGAAGGCTATCTATAAAATCACATGAGGCCCATGTCCTATGGGCTCTGGGACAGTGGCATCATTGCTATGAATAAGAATGTATTCATATTCCTGGCGTTCTCCCAAATGTTCTTCGATTCTTGCCAGAAGGAACTGAAAAAAATGAAGCTCTATCTTCCTGGAAATTGTCTTATTTTTATCTCTCTGCGTGCTGATCCTCTGAGGGCTGTGGGAGAGGGCAGAACTCACCCGACACAGTCACTCATGTCCCCAGTGAGAGCCCATGCGCTGCTCTACCCCAGTGCTTGGGACATGCTGCACACATGGTAGATATCCAATACCTATTGATTAAGAAAAACGAGTGCATTTCCCCACATGACCTTGGACAAACCCATTAACTGCCCTCGTCTTCAATTCTCCACTCTGTAAAGTGAAATAACGAGCTAGAGCTCTGTTTTTCCTCTCAGCTGGAGTATTCCTTGATTTGAGAAAGAACTTTCTAAATTTAACTGTTATCACTTCTATGTCAGCATGTTCTGGGTAAGAATAAATACCAAGAGAACAGTTTTAAAACTTTATCTTCCCAAAGAAATAAAAATGGTTTTCTCCTGTTAGGGCAGAAGTGGAATGGGGGCTGGGCGGAGAAGAGCAGCAGAATTCTGGAGATTAGTCATCAGCCTAGAATAAGATTCCATAGATGATTGCCTGTCACTGTTTCAGGTTACTTTGGGACATCAGGAATATCTTGATAAGGAGACAGAAAGATGTTCTATTAAAAAATTTCATTACAAAAGAGAGGAATCAATAATCAAGCTATCCAAGTTATCCAACAAAGATACTAGTAACATGTGCATTTAAAAGACCACCATGACTTCAAAAATACAATTAAAAGACGGAACGGACATCATCCAGAACCACAGGAAGGCTGGCTGAGTGCAAGTTCTACAACTAGGAGGAAAGAGAATAGCATACCGAGACTCAGAGGAGGCGCAGTGCTGAAGTCAAATACTAAGATGCGGAGGTGGCTGGTGGCGGAGGGCGCGGTTGTCGTTTTCAATCGGGAGGGAGTCTCAGACGCTGAGCTCCAGATCTGGGCGAGTCTCTAGGGACCCAGACTCAAATGGGAGAAGCGGGACTGTCTGGCTTCAGTCGGAACTCGAAGGCAGCTTTCTCTCTGAGGTTTGCAGTGGTTGCTGGGACTCTGAGAGGCAGAGCCCCCAGGATGGGAATGAGAGCAGCCATAACTGCTCTCTCAGCCCACCCTGTTGATCCCTTGGGACCCGCCCAGCCCAAGCCCTGCACAGAGCCATTTGCCGGATAGCCTCAGGCAAAGGCTAGATTAGCACCTCCCCAGAGGACAGAAGTTCTCTCACTTCAGACACAACTGATTCTCACAGCCACTTGGCCTGGAGCTCAAATCCCCTCTATTATTACCTACAACAATCAAGGCTTAACTACGACAAGACTGCACACAAAGACCAGTAGGGGGTGCACCAAGAAAACATACAAAAATGCGGAGACAAAGAAACAGGACGCAAAGGTCAGAAATGGAAGATATAGAGCTCAAAACCACACTTTTAAGGTCTTTCAATAATTTTCTAATAACTGCTGATAAATGTAGTGAGATCCTCAAGAAATCTAATGAGACCCTCGATGTTGTGATAAAGAACCAACTAGAAATTAAGCATACACTGACTGAAATAAAGAATATTATACAGACTCCCAACAGCAGACCAGAGGAGCGCAAGAATCAAGTCAAAGATTTGAAATACGAAGAAACAAAAAACACCCAACCGGAAAACCAAAATGAAAAAAGAATCCGAAAATATGAAGATAGTGTAAGGAGCCTCTGGGACAGCTTCGAGCGTACCAACATCAGAATTATAGGGGTGCCAGAAGAAGAGAGAGAGCAAGATATTGAAAACCTATTTGAAGAAATAATAACAGAAAACTTCCCCCACCTGGTGAAAGAAATAGACTTACAGGTCCAGGAAAAGCAGAGAACCCCAAACAAAAGGAATCCAAAGAGGACCACACCAAGACACATCATAATTAAAATGCCAAGAGCAAAAGACAAAGAGAGAATCTTAAAAGCAGCAAGAGAAAGAAACCCAGTTACCTACAGGGGAATACCCATACGACTGTCAGCTGATTTCTCAACAGAAACTTTGCAGGCCAGAAGGGAGTGGCAAGAAATATTCAAAGTGATGAATACCAAGAACCTACAACCAAGATTACTTTATCCAGCAAAGCTATCATTCAGAGCGGAAGGTCAGATAAAGAGCTTCACAGATAAGGAAAAGCTAAAGGAGTTCATCACCACCAAACCAGTATTATATGAAATGCTGAAAGGTATCCTTTAAAAAGAGGAAGAAGAGAAAGCTAAAGCTACAAATTATGAACAACAAATATGCATCTAGAAAGAATTCACACAGGGAGAAACCAAGATGGCGGCATAGGTAAACACCGGAGTTTGCTGCCTCGAACAACCACTTCAAAATTACAACTAAAAGACGGAACGGACATCATCCAGAACCACAGGAAGGCTGGCTGAGTGGAAGTTCTACAACTAGGAGGAAAGAGTAAAACATACTAAGACTAAGAGGAGGCGCAGTGCTGAAGTAAAATACTAAGGTGCGGAGTGCATGCGGAGCGGGCTGGCGGCTAAGGGCGTGGTTGTTGTTTTCAATCGGGAGGTAGTCTCAGACTCTGAGCTCCAGCTCCGGGCGAGTCTCTAGGGACCCAGACTCATACGGGAGAAGCGGGACTGTCTGGCATCGCTCAGAACCCTAGGGCAGCTTTCTCTCAGTGGGGCTTGTAGCAATTACTGGGACACTGAGAAGCAGAGCCTCTGAGGGCAAGACTGAGAGCAGCCATAACTGCTAACCCTGCCCTGTTGATCCCATGGGACCTGCCCCGCCCAAGCCCTGCAGGGAGACTTTTGCTGGATAGCCTCAGGCAGAGGCTAGATTAGCACCTCCCTAGAGATCCAGGAGCCAGGAAGCCCAGAGGTCAGAGTGGGTCCATCCAGTTTGCAGCTCTGTGGAACCATAAAAGACACACTCAGGGGGAAGACTCAGTGAGCACCAAAGCCCCATTGAAGCAAGTCTAGCCCCAGAGGGGTGTCTCCAGCACAGAAGTTCTCCCACTGCAGACACAGCTGATTCTCACAGCCAATTGGCCTGGAGGTCAATTCCTCACAGTGATAACTATAACAATCAAGGCTTAATTACAACAAGACTGTGCACAAAGCCCACAAGAGGGTGCACCAAGAGTGTCTACCTCAGGTAATTGGGACACTTAGCACAGAAAGGAACTCTATCGACACAGCGAAGCATAAAAAATGCCGAGACAAAGAAACAGGACACAAATGACAGAATTGGAGGAAAGCAAACTGCTGGATATAGAGTTCAAAACCACACTTTTAAGGTCTTTAAAGAACTGTCTAGAAGCCGCCAATAAACTTAATAAGGCCCTCGAATAGACTGGTGAGACCGCCAATAAATGTAGTGAGATCTTCAAGAAGACTGGTGAGACAGCCGATAAATGTAGTGAGATCCTCAAGAAATCTAATGAGACCCTCGATGTTGTGATAAAGGACCAACTAGAAATTAAGCATACACTGACTGAAATAAAGAATATTATACAGACTCCCAACAACAGACCAGAGGATCGCAAGAATCAAGTCAAGATTTGAAATACGAAGAAACAAAAAACACCCAACCAGAAAAGCAAAATGAAAAAAGAATCCAAAACACGAAGATAGTGTAAGGAGACTCTGGGACAGCTTCAAGTGTACCAACATCCGAATTATAGGGGTGCCAGAAGAAGAGAGAGAGCAAGATATTGAAAACCTATTTGAAGAAATAATGACAGAAAACTTCCCCTACCTGGTGAAAGAAATAGACTTACAAGTCCAGGAAGCGCAGAGAACCCCAAACAAAAGGAATCCAAAGAGGACCACACCAAGACACATCATCATTAAAATGCCAAGAGCAAAAGACAAAGAGAGAATCCTAAAAGCAGCAAGAGAAAGAAAATCAGTTACCTACAAGGGAGTATCCATACGACTGTCAGCTGATTTCTCAACAGAAACTTTGCAGGCCAGAAGGGAGTGGCAAGAAATATTCAAAGTGATGAATACCAAGAACCTACAACCAAGACTACTTTATCCAGCAAAACTATGATTCAGAAGTGAAGGCCAGATAAAGAGCTTCGCAGAAAAGAAAAAGCTAGAGGAGTTCATCACCACCAAACCAGTATTATATGAAATGCTGAAAGGTATCCTTTAAGAAGAGGAAGAAGAAGAAAAAGGTAAAGATACAAATTATGAACAACAAATACACATCTATTAACAAGTGAATCTAAAAATCAAGTGAATAAATAATCTGATGAACAGTATGAACTGGCGATTGTAATAGAATCAGGGACATAGAAAGTGAATGGACTATTCTTGGGGGCGGGGGGAAGGGGTGTGGGGTGAGGGAAGAGATTGGACAATAATCGTGCACCTATGGATGAGGACAGTGGGTGGGGAGTGAGGGCGGAGGGTGGGGTGGGAACTGGGTGGAGGGGAGTTATGGTGGGAAAAAAGAGGAACAAATGTAATAATCTGAACAATAAAGATTTAATTAAAAAAGAAAAAAACAAAAAAAACCCAAAAAACAAACAAACAAACAAAAAAACCCCAAATACGCATCTATCAACAAGTGAATCTAAGAATCAAGTGAATAAATAATCTGATGAACAGAATGAACTGGTGATTATAATAGAATCAGGGACATAGAAAGGGAATGGGGGAAAAGACTGGACAAAACTCGTGCACCTATGGATGAGGACAGTGGGTGGGGAGTGAGGGCGGAGGGTGGGGCGGGAACTTGGAGGAGGGGAGTTATGGGGAAAAAAAGAGGAACAAATGTAATAATCTGAACAATAAAGATTTAATTTAAAAAAGAAAAGAAAAGAAAAGAAAAAAAGACCGCCATGGCTTTTACAGTTTACCAAATAAATCAGTTATACAGAATTTTGATCAATTTTTGCTTAAAACAATTTGCTTTTAAAGCAAAAGTTTTTTTTAAAGGAAATCTGTGATAAGCCGTTTTCCTCCTCTGATAAGCTGATTGTTCTGTGAAGTGCTAGGTAACTTACCATACTGCTGCCTTATAACAGAACAATGAGACAGCCTGTTGTGGTCCTATTTTATAGTTGGGACATTTCCGGTATTGGCAGGTTGGGTATAAAATGAAAGCATAATTGCAGTGTTGTTCAAAATGACATTATTTTCACTCCTGGAGAAGGGCATGTACTTGTTACCAAACCTTAAGAAAGATACAATGGAGAAAGAAGTAAAAACTTTAGGAGCCCTAATTTGAGCACTATCCTTTTCTGCTTAATCATCAAACACCTTCATTATTTAAAAGCCATAGAAGGAGGCACAGAATTTTGTTGGATGGGTATTCAGGCATTTGGCACAGAGCCTGTGTCTGGGGAAGGGAGGTTGGTGACTGGGAGACTGGAGTCAGGGTTGAGAAATAGAAACTTAGTTTTCATAATATACTTCTTATATTTGAATTTTGCAAAACCATGTGCATTTAGTACATTTTCAACTTTTACTCAAGCCATCAGGATAAAGATTGGTTTAGCCGAAACCGGTTTGGCTCAGTGGATAGAGTGTCGGCCTGCGGACTGAAAGGTCCCAGGTTCGATTCCGGTCAAGGGCATGTACCTGGGTTGCAGGCATATCCCCAGTAGGAGATGTGCAGGAGGCAGCTGATCGGTGTTTCTCTCTCATCGATGTTTCTAACTCTCTATCTCTCTCCCTTCCTCTCTGTAAAAAATCAATAAAATATATATATATATAAAAAGATAAAAACATGTACTGAATTGAATAATAAGGCATAATAAAATTGTAGAACAAAAGTTGAAAAAGATATCATGGCATAGTGAAAACATGTTGGAATAGCAGTCATGAAGGACTCTATTTCTGTCTAGTTTGGTCATCTTGACAGATTATTTCTCTTTTTCGGTACTCAATTGCCCCAATGAATAACTGGTTGGTGTAGGTCAGTGGTTCTCAATATTGGATGTATGGTAAATAGTTTCTTGTATCCCACTCCTCATAGGTTCTGATTTAATTGGTCTGAAGATACTGGTTTCTCAATTTCTCAATTTCTTTTTTATTATGTCTTTTCTAAGGAGCCATTTAAAGAATATTTTTTCTTAATTGCTCTTTCCCATAACATTTTAATATAACCAGATATACTGTCTATCTGTGTATGTACTGTATGTACATCTGTGCTTTTTATATAAAAAGAGTAAGTTTATTTTTATCTATGTTGAGAATTCATGGTCTAGATTAATTTTTAAGTCCCCCATAAGTTTAGCAATTATGCAACTCCCTAAAATTAACTTTCTGAAATAACATGAAAAAGAAGTAAGGAAGAGGATACCCTATAGTGCAAATTCCAGCATGGGTTTTGATAGTCAGTGATATAACCCCCACATGTGTATTTTGTGCCCTGTTGGGTGGGACCAGCCTTGGCTGTTTAAGACACTACACTCAATGAAGGAAGCAGATGGAAGGGGAGAAGATCCTCATCTCCCATGGGAAGTTTCCTTGCCCCAGAACTGTGCAGCAATGGACGGGACCGCCTCACAGTACTGATCTAACAGCACTGGGAGTGGTCAAACAGGGGCCAAATGTAAAAGAGAATCCCAGAATTTATTGGGAGTTTGGGCTAAATAACTTCTAATGCCCCTTTATACATAGTTCTATTCCCAAAGCAAGAATACAAGATAAAACAATCTTCCCTCTCTAGGACTTCTATGGCAGATGTCTATGTACTAGGTGGTATTAACACTTCCAGTTGTGCCCTGACCGGTTTGGCTCAGTGGATAGAGCGTCAGCCTGCAGACTGAAGGGTCCCAGGTTTGATTCCGGTCAAGGGCATGTACCTTGGTTGCGGCCACATTCCCAGCAGGGAGTGTGCAGAAGGCAGCTGAATCGATGTTTCTCTCTCATCAATGTTTCTAACTCTCTATCCCTCTCCCTTCCTCTCTGTAAAAATCAATAAAATATACATATAAAAAAAAAACAACAACTTCCAGTTGTGCTGTGTTATTTGTGAACATGCCTGTGGTCCTCCTACTTGTATGAAAAGTTCAGCTGCTGCCCATTCAGTGGGCAAGACAAGTAACAGTTACAGCACTCACAGAGTATGGAATGACTTCCAGGAAAATGTTTTTAATTAAGTCCTTTCATTATGAAGGAACCTTTTATACATAGGCTGGACTCCTTCCAATAGCATTTGTTTGCTTTAAGAATAAAAACAAAAACCTCAGAAAAGCCTACAAGTTCTAGACACGCATTTAAATATGTTCTTATTGATTTCAAAGAGAGGAAGGGAGAGGGAGAGAGAGACAGAAACATCAATGATGAGATATAAACATCAATCAGCTGCCTCCTGCATGCCCCCAATGGGGACTAAGCCCACAACCCAGGCATGTGCCTTGACTGAGAATCAAACCATGACCTCCTGGTTCATAGGTCAACACTCAACCACTGAGCTATACTGGCCAGGCTAGATATGTATTTATAGATACACAGAATCCGAATTTTAAAAGCCAGGTTTGATCTGAGGTACTTATCTGAGATGCAATCATTGTGAACCTTGATCCTAAATGCTGAGGCTTCTTTTCCTTCTGGCTGAACAGTAACTATGTTCCTCTCTTCATTTTCATGTGAATGCACTCCTGAAAACATTTTTGCTCTAAACTTGAAGATTCAGAATCAAAGGAGAGAGTGGGTGGTGGAATGGAGATGTCAGCCTATAAAATAAAGAGCAAATAAAACAACAATAATGATAATAAATCTGGAAACTGAAGTTAGCCTGTGTGTCCTCAAAGGTCTTACAATACAGTTGGTAAGTCAGTTTATTTTTATGAAAAGTTAAGTAATGATAGAAGGTATCATTAAATAGGAGGTACCAGTAATATGAAATTTAGAGGTGCGAGTGCTCCGTGAGAGCTGGTGTCAAAGACATGCAGGAATGCAGGGGTGGAAATACCTGCAAATACATAAGGCAGGAATAAAAGTCAGCTGGATACTGAACAGGTACAGAGTAAATTGGGTTAAACTATTAAAGAGAAGTTGGGAATGAAGTTTCTTTTCCTAATTTTGGTCCCTCAGGCTGCTGCTCAGGAGCTGTTCCTGTGCCTAACAGTGCAAGTCCTGAAGAAACGGATGTGGTGTTGCATGAAGGTGCTGTGGCCTACAGATGGAAAGAACTTTGCAGTGGGAAAATCCAGGAAATGCAGCAATTCTTGGGGCTAAATGTGAGGAGGCCATTGGATGTATCTCCTCTGGCAATGACAGCTTGATGAGGAGTGCCCAGTGTTCACCAGTTCAGCACAATGATGGGGAAGCCAGACTGGACGAAACATCATATCACCAACAGAATCCAGAATTACACACCTGACATGGTGTGGGTGGAGTAATGTGACCTCCTAAAACCCAGACACATTAACCCCAGTGAGGATGACATTAAGATATATTTCACATAAGTTACTCACAGGGACTCCAGTCCTTTTGATAGCAGAGTGGAATCATTGCTCATGCAGATGGACCTGTAGCTGGCATTGGAGGAGACTTGCATTTTGATGAGGCTGAAACCTGGATTAAACACATCAAAGGCATGTATCTTGTTCCTATTCATTCCAAAAATACAATGGCTATTTATTATGTTCCCACCTACCATTATGATGACCCCAACAGATTTCACTCCCTACTCAGGACATGTGACCTTCAGCCTCTCTGTGGAGATTCATAAAAGCACCATCTTATGTCACATCCTTACACTATGGAACCAGCTACCTATGGTCCCAGTTTGAGTGTCAATGCTATCACTACAATTGGAGGGGAAATATTTTTCTTTAAAGATGGGTTCCTCTGGTGGAAGCTTCTTATCAAGCCATTTATATAACTGGAGCCAGGAGTCAGTTTTTTCCTTTTAAAGATGACAAGTAGCCCAACTGACGTGGTTCAGTGGTTGAGCATCGACCTATGAACTAGGAGGTAATGGTTTGATTCCCAGTCAGGGCACATGCCCTGGTTGCGGGCTTGATCCCCAGTGTGGGGCATGCAGGAGGCAGCCAATCAATGATTCTCTCCCATCATTGATGTTTCTATCTCTCTCTCCCTCCCGCTTCCTCTCTGAAATCAATAAAAATATTTTTTTAAAAAAATCAAGATGACAAGTACTGGTTAATCAGCGATTTAAAAAGCACAGCCAAGCCCTAGCTAGTTTGCTCAGTGGATGGAGCATCATCCTGGGGATTGAAAGGTCCTGGGTTCAATTCCTGTCAAGGGCACATGCCCAGGTTGTGGGCTCAATCCTCAGTGTGGGGCGTGCAAGAGCACACATTGTCTAAGCTTCCCTGACTCCGTGAAAAGATTGATGCTGCTTTTTTTAATCTACTCCTCTACAAAACCTACTCTGTGAGGACGAACAATATTGGAGTTGAGATGAGAAAAGACAATTCATGGACCTTGGTTATCACATGTTGATTACGGAGAAATTTCCAGGAATTGGACCTGAAATTGATGCAGTCTCTCCTCCAAATGATACAACTGTATTTTTTTAAGGACATAATCAACTTAAATATGATAAGCTATTTAATCATGTCACCAAAGGCTGGAAAGCAATAGTGGGTTTGGTTTTTAGGAATGGCATGGATCAATTTTCTTCAGCTTATTAGATGTTTATTGTACATGGGCTTTGTGCCTAACATCCTATCTAATAAAAGAGAAAAATGGTAATTGGCGTACGACGATACCCTTTTCATTGGCTAATCAGGGCTATATGCAAATTAACTGCCAACTAAGATTGGCAGTTAACTGCCAACAAGATGGCGGTTAATTTGCATATGTAGGCACAATGCAGGGAGGCGAAAGGGAAAGCAGGAAGAAGCCCCCTGCCACTGACAGTGATTGGAAACCCAGGGGGGAGCTAAGAGCTGGGGGGGCAGGGCAAAGGCGGCCTTGGGGCCGCCTTTGCCCTGCCCCCCAGCCATGATCGGAGAATCAGGTGCCTTTGCCGCCCTGGCCAGTGATAGCAGGAAGTAGGGGTGGAGCCAGCGATGGGAGCTGGGCACGGTCGAAGCTGGCAGTCCCGGGAGCTAGGGGTCCCTTGCCTGGGCCTAAAGCGAAGCCCATGATCGCGGGGCCGCTGCAGCTGCAGGTCCCTGCTGCCCGGGCTGGACGCCTAGGCCAGAGGCGTTAGGCCTGGGCAGGGGCGGAGCCTGCAACCACGGGGAGCTGGGGGTCCCCTGCCCAGGCCTGACACCTCTGCCAGAGGCCTCAGGCCTGGTCAAGGGGTCGATCCGGTGATTGGTGATCGGAGGGTGATGAGGGTCAACTCCTCTGGCGGAGGCATCAGGCCTGGGTGGGGGGCGGAGCTGGGGATTGGGGGGATATGATGGTCCCCTTGCCCAGGCCTGAAGCCTGGGTCAGAGGCGTCAGGCTTGGGCGGGGGGTGGAGCAAGCGATCAGAGGGAGATGGGGGTCCCCTGCCTAGGCATGATTCCTGGGCCAGAGGCCTCAGGCTTGGGCTGGGGCCAGAGCCAGTGATCAGGGGGAGATGGGGGCCCCCTGTCCAAGCCTGACACCTCTGGCGGAGGAGTCAGGCCTGGGCAAGGGGCCGATCAGGCGATCGGAGGGTGATGGGGGTCTACGCCTGAGGGCTCCCAGTATGTGAGAGGGGGCAGGCTGGGCTGAGGGACACTCCACACACACACACACACACACACACACACACACACACACACACCCAGTGCACGAATTTCGTGCACCGGGCCCCTAGTGTCTTTATAAAGCAGTATCTTAAAATAAGAAGGCAAAGTTTATAGATAGACCATAGATTAATGCTTATGACAAGTATAAACTGATTTTTTAAGTAACATTTTTAATTGTGAAAACTCCCCGGATCTGATTTCGTCATTTTCAATTTATACTGTTAAGTTTGAAAATAGAAACCTTCCAAGGCCAAGAGGCTACCTTTTAGGGAATGCTTAAGCCATAAATTGATTTCTAAAATACTTGGACTGAGAAATAATAATTAACCACTCCCCTCCCTCCCCCCCCAGCTTGCCAAAAATTAAGAAAACTACGGAAACAGTGATAATATAATCTTAGTCTGTTTTAGGATTGACTTAAAATATTACATATAAAATATATAAATTAAAACTCTGGGGGGAAAAAAGCCAACTGAGATCAACGTTCTGTTTGGGTCCCCTAATCCTGTGTCAAAGGCAACATGCCCATGGCTTTGACCTATTTGGGGTTCCCAGTTCCCACTTCTCGGTCCACCCCTGGGCCTCCCACTGGCCAGCTTTGGCCTTTGCTGGTGCACAGCCCCCAGTGAGACACTCCATGGCACACCTCTACAACCTTCTCACCTGTGGGGTAGTAGCAGGAAGCAATTGGACGTAGGCCTGTGGGCAGCTTGGGGCTTAGGCAAGTGTGAGGATCAGAGCAGGGCATTCATGCAGGGCGAGTGATCTAAAGAAAGATGCAGAGCCCACCGGTGTGGCTCAGTGGTTGAGCATGGACCTATGAACTAGGAGATCATGGTTTGATACCCAGTCAAGGCACATACCCGGGTTGCAGCCTGATAGGCTGTGCAAGAGGCAGCCTATTTATGATTCTTTCTCATCATTGATGTTTCTATTTCTTTCCCTATCCCTTCCTCTCTGAAATCAATAAAAAATATATATTTAAAAAAAAAGATGCAGAATGGAAAATGTCAAAGGTATTTGGGGGCTCTAAGTTGGCCAATTTGTCTGGAACAAATGGCTTGTGGGGGGAACATTGAAGTAAAACTAGAAAGGAAGCTCAGAGTTCTACTGATGAGGCTTCTGTTTGCCAAGCCAAGGATAGAACTTAAGTCCTTTAAGCCTCAAAGATACAACAGAACTGAGCCTCAACCTCTAGGTATTGTAAAGAAATAAAATACTGGGGAAGAGAAGGTAGCATTAACGCCTGGCATCCAGTTCCTCCTTCTAGCTGCTGAATTTTGTAGTCAGGCTTTTTGGGAAGAAAAGGGGCAAAAGTCTGGTGTATTAACTCAGTTCTCGTAATGTATGGGGCAAGCCCACATTTTTACCAAATTTATCTATATATATATAAAAGGCTAATATGCTAGGTGTCTGACCACCTAACCGTTCATTATTATGCATACTGACCACCAGAGGGCAGACACTCAATGCAGGAGCTGCCATGACATGCACGGGCCATTTACAGAGAAATGGCACTGCAGACCTGATGCCCACAAAGCAGTAGTTGGCTTCCCCCAAGTGGGACACAGGTCCCGCCACCACCCCAGAGCGGCACCCCACCAAATCGCAGCCGAAGCTGCTGAGACTCCATGGTACAAAATGTGGCCCACAGACCAGCCCAGCCTAGCCCCAAAACATTGGCTGTGGGTGCCGGGTAATGATGTCATGTAGCAACGCCCGGCTTCCTCTCCCTAGCGACTAGTCTCCTTGCAGTTTCTTAAGCCCAGAAACATAACTTGCTTTATAGCCAGGTGGAAACATTTTTCACTTTACCCAAATGCCTGTGAAGTGTTTTCCCATGCCTCATCTCATTTGATCCTCACAGAAGTCCTGGAGTAGGTAGATAAGAGACTTGGTGGAATCTTATTTTCTTTTCATTAGCCGGAAAATGGAGATTTAGAAAGTTTAGAAACTTGACCTGACTGAAAAGAAGTTAGAAATGATGGACCTTGAAAATGACTTCAGGTTTTCTCACTGCACAGAATATAGTCAAACACTGCTGCAGTTAAATATTTTACCTTTTGTTCTCCCTGCGTGATTTACAATAATAATCTGCTTTGTGTTGATATTTACTGCTGTGTTGCTGACAATTACCTGAAAGAGAAGTTGGGCTGCTTCACTGGGCTGGAAAAAGTGTAGCTAAATCAGAAAGCAGGTCTAATTAAGTAAGTTTATTCTATATATATAAAAGGCTAAGTTGACTCGCGCATGTGTGATATATATAAAGCTCTCACTGGCGCCAATTGCATGTGTGTGTTTTGATCTGTCATTGTTGATTGAGAATTTGGTTGACACTTCAATTATAGATAAAGGGCGAATAGAGATATGAAAATATTTCTTCTAATTAATTTCCTTTCAGTGTGCACGAATTCGTGCACTGGGCCACTAGTATAACCATATACACTTAGGGTGAAAAAGGGCCTTCAAGTTCTTATATTCTATGCCCTCACCCATTGTTTAAAAACCTGCAATGCCCAATAACAGAAATCTGGCCCAGGCTTAAACCCTTCCAGTGTTGGGCGGCTCCCTACTTCTCAGAGTAAATGGTAATCTTCATCCATTTTAGCTAGTTCAGCTTTCTGGGAGTTACAGAGTACCTCTAATTCCTTTCTCCAGACAGCCAGTCTCCCCACCCCCACCCCCAGGTTTTCTCCCCTCTTTTCTCTTCACCTTTCCTGGTGAACATCCTCAGGTTCTTGAAACATTTCTCATATGACATGGTTTTTGAGCCTCCCATTCTCATTTCTGTTCTTGTAATACCTTTCTTTATAAAGAACTAGAGGCCCAGTGCATGATAATTCATGCACTGGAGGGGAGGTCCCTCAGCCTGGCCTGCCCACTCTCACAGTCCGGGAACCCTCAGGGGTGGGAGGTGACCTGGAGATCAGGGGAAGGCGATGCCCCATCACACCTCTGCTGCTGCCACTGCCGGCAGCGCAAGCCTCGGCTGGCCCTGGTTACCTGAGCCTCAGGTGACCCTGGGCGGCAGGGCAGCTGCCATCCAAGGCTTGCCTGCTCCTCAAGCCAGACCTGGGTGGCAGGCAGCCACCATCTGAGGCTTGCCTGCATCTTGGGTGTCAGCTGGGCCACGCCATCTCAAGCTTGCCTGCACCTAGGGTCAGCCCTGGGTTTCTGGGGGGCTGAGGGGACTGGGGGACTCTGGAGGCAGGCATGCGGAGCAGCCATGCGCCTGCCACCCTGGCGGGGCTGAAGAGACTGGGTGCCACCATCTTGTGGCTGTGGGTGCTGCCATCTTTGAGGGTGGGACAGTCAATTAGCATATTCCCTCTTTATTAGATAGGATAATATTTTATTGGTACGGACTGGAAGAAGCATTTATATAGTTTAAACATTTTTTTAATGACCATAATATATGTACCATAAAACTCACATTGTAAGGTGAATTTCAAACACTTCCATCCCCTAAAGGTCTCCCTTGTGCAGATTTACAGTCATTCCCAGCTCCAGGCACCATCTACTTCTGTATCTATACTTCTGGGTTTTTTTAAAGGTTGCTTTTTATATAAAATTTTTTCTCTATCAACCATCTAAGAGCCTGTGGAAACAGTTTTGTATTATAGAACATTTCTGTAAGACGGTCTGTTCTTAGGATTTTTGCCTATAGATGCAGACAGGGTTAAAAATCCATGAATGATTGTTCCATAATGGGCTATTATGATTTCTTTTCCTAATTGGTAAAGAATCATCCAAATACTATCACCAAGCGCTCTCCCAAAATATCCCCTGGAGCTGCTGTCCCCAAATAGAGCTGGATGGGTTACTGATCCAGCCCTGGTGCTTCTGATGATTTTGATGCCCTGCCTGGTGCCATGGAATAAGGACAAGGGAGCATGCAGGGCCTCTGGGCTCTCCTCCATCCTCCCCCCCCAGAACCTCCAAGTTCAGTCCTCCTTTGTCTACATCCCCTCTCTGTAAGGAAGGCCTTTCCTCCTCTCCCCTCCCCTGAATCTAACCCACACTTTAAGCTCCAGCCTGGTCTCTGATGCCTTCACTGAGCACACACTGGAAACACTCTCTAGGTTCAAACACCACATATTTCACAACACCAGGTTCAAAAGCCACACATTTTATGACATTGTATAAATGGCTTGAGAGGGGGACCTTCTCATTAAACTTTCTTCTGAGCTCCTACAGTTTTAGACGAATGGACTGTCTTGACCACTGGCCCCAGATCTTTCCCTCCTTTGAGCCCTTCTAGGTCTTTGAACCTTTATTATTTTCTGCCTTACTTCGAAGTCCTTTGAGTGCCTGTTATGTCTCGGGTGTCCTGTGGGCAGTAGTTTACTTGCCATTAAGTCTTCCTTTTGGGCCTGGCATAGTGACTTGTACATCATAATAACAATAAAATAATGACCACTATCATTTGCATATCACTTTGCAGTTTCCGAAGTCCTTTCATACCCATTCTATTTGACCCCATGGCAATCCTGTGATAAAGGTATGATTATTATATCCCTTTTACAGACAAAAATCAGTGCCCAGGGTCCTCGCTTCTTGGATATTCTCATGCAAAGTGCCAGCACTCTGCTATACCACCTCACAGCTCAAGAAAACTTTGTTGAATTGATTTAATGCTAATTGATTGGTAGCATTGATTTGGATAAGGGTACAAGTCTCAATATAAAGGACTAGTTCCGGCAAGGAGGTGTCCTTTAAAGCTGAAAGTCTGTTACATAATAAGGTAGGTTTTCTGAGGGCGCATGTTAAAAAATGAACAAACTAGTTAGTTTACCTGTTTTTGCTTATGTAGACACCTTTGTGTGATTAAAACTAAGTATGTACAAAAAGTGTAATTTCACAAAAGTTTTCTGTATATATTATAGTAATTTGAAATTTATACTGAATTAGTCTAGTAAATGCATGCATTCACCAGTCACTGAGAATAAACAAATGCCCATGCCTGGGGCGGGGCTTAGTGCAGGTGGGAACATCAGCCGGAGTGTGTTAAAACTGCTGCAGAAAGTCAGGCTGCGTGACAACAGAACCAATCACCAGGCTATGAGGTGTGATCATGTGCTAATAATTCTCTGTTTTAGTGGTGATTCCTGGTTTTAAATATGTAGATAGTTGCAGATATGTAATATTTAATTATGTTAGCAAAATTAGTACAATTTTTTCCAATATATGGCCTATTCACTAAAATTGTTAAAAATAACAGTGAATTAATAACAAAAAAACCCCTGTTAATTTAATTATAAGCAAATCTTGGTTAAAGGCATTTTAAAATTAACAGGGGTTAATTTTCACATGTGACATATGGACCGGAAATTTTGTCCATTAGATCTGAAGTTTGTTAAATCAGGGTCTGTGAAATTGAAGGTTTACTATAAGAAATGGGGTTGGGTTGTTTTGGTTGTGGCTTTTGTTACTGTTTATGTATTCACTAGAGGCCTGGTGCACAAAAATCGTGCACTGGGAGGGGGTCCCTCAGCCCAGCCTGCGCCCTCTCGCAGTCTGGAACCACTTGGGGGATGTCTGCCTGCTGGCAGTCAGACATTCCTCTTGCAGCCCTGGGCTCTCGCAGTCCTTACTGCCCACCTGCAGCGGATGTGGAAGAGGCTTCCGCCTCCACCGCTGTGCTCACCAGCCGTGAGCCTGGCTTCTGGCTGAGCAGTGCTCCTCTGTGGGAGTACACTGACCACCAGGGGGCAGCTCCTGCATTGAGTGTCTGCCCCCTGGTGGTCAGTGTGTATCGTAGCGACGCATTGTTCCATCGTTTGGTCAATTTGCATATTAGGGTTTTATTATATAAGATTATATGTTAATCCATTTATTAATTCAACAGACAAATACTGAGGGTCAACTATGTTCTAGTACAAGGCACCAGGTAGGCACTGGGAATGCATGCTGCTCACATTGTGGTGAGGGTGACCCAGAAGTAAACCAACAATTGAAATATAAAAATGTGTTAGGGCTGTGGGAACCTAGAGGGCCTTGCAGGAGCCTGGGGATGTCAGCGAGGCTTTCTCAGCAAAGGCATCCTCTGAACTGAGTCTTGAAGGGCAGGCAGGAGTTAGCCAGGGTTTTCTTGTGATAGAAAGTGTTTCAGGTGGGTGGACGACAGCCTGCTTCCTGGGGTCTGATTTGCTCCAGGACATGTAAATGTTTTAGCAGGACAGGAGGCAGAGCAGTCCAGTGGCTTAAAGGCTTCCATGTCGCATGCACCTGAATTTGAATCCCACCTCTGTCATTAATTAGCTTGTGACTTTGAACAAGTCACATATGTTCTTACTTAGACTTTTAGCTTTCTGATCTGTGAAATAGATAAAAAGTCTTCTCTCCAAGACTGTTGTAAGGATTTAAGCAAGACTGAAGGCAAAAGACTTAGCACAGTGTCTCACACACTGGGATCCTCAATAAATGAGAGAAGACAAGATTTCCTAGAAAATGTCAGTGTCTTCTCTGGTATCATTAAGAGATGGAATTAGCAAGAGAGCCTGGACAGACCTGCCACTTCCTTCTCCTTCTGCTTTCTCTGAGAAAGATGCCCCACCATCTCACAGGGCAGAGGAAAAATGCCCACCTGGGGCCTGGAAATGCCCAGAGTGGCAAAGAGAAGAGGAGGAAGGGTGGGGGAAATTATTAAAACACAGAAACACAGGCTGAAGTGCTGAACCAACATAGAAAGAGAAAAAAATTGAGTTTAAAGACAGAAAGAGTGAGAGATATTGGGTAGATAAATCTGTGAAGCTCAAAACCAGAATATTCCTTTTCCTCTGAGTTTTGGGAAAGTTTTAATTAAGTCTTTCTTTAGACAAGAAAATCGATCCTGCGGTTCTAGTGTTTGGGACCTCAGGTCTCCCCTTGTGTGTTTTCTTCCGATGGCTTATTCCTAGTTTGCAAAGCACTGTGCCATACAGTGTCTCATTTAAGTCAGTCAGCTGCTTCATTTCAGGGGAAGAAACAGGTTTAGGAAGCCAAGTCTCTGATATGAAGCGGACAAACATCATCTCGTTTTCGAGCTTCCTTTAGAAATACCCAGAGCTACCAAACAGGGCATGCAGGCTCGATGCCCACACAGGGAAAATTCTTTGAATCAGAACTACGAAGGCCAGAAGAGAGTAAGCAGTTCCCCTCCACCACGGCTACGTTCATGGCTCTTCAAACACATCTGCTACTGAAGGCTTCAGCAGAGTAAGCACAGTCGTCCAGGCAGCACCAGCTCACCGAGGCCAGCACTTGACCTGTGGGCTTGAAAAGCCTGTCTTGATCAGGAAGATTGAAAGGTCCACCCACTTTGGCTGATTTTCAATGTGCTTCATGGCTTTATTTCTGTTAAAATATTTTTCTCAGCTTTATTGAGAGATAATGGACATATAACATTGTGTACGATTCAAGTGTACCATGTGACAGTATGGGGTACATATATATTGCAAAATGTTTACCAAAATAAGGTGAGTTAACACATCCTTTACCTCATACAATTACCATTTTGTTATGGTGAGACCATTAAAGCTCTATATTTATAGCAGTTTTCAAGTATATAATACAAATATTCTTTTATATGGATATGTAATATATATATCATATATTTGTTATTGATTTCAGAGAGGAAGGGATAGGGAGAGAGAGATAGAAACATCAATGATGAGAAAGAATCATTGATCAGCTGCCTCCTACACGCCCCCCACGGGGGATTGAGTCTGCAACCCAGGCATGTGCCCCAACCGGGAATCGAACCAGGGAACTTTCAGTACACAGGCTGACGCTCTATCCACTGTGCCAAACCGGCCAGGGCCAATACAGATATTCTTAAAAGAACAATTTATGGCCAAACAGTTTAGGAGGTCCCCTGATGTGGTCCTATTGATGCCCTATGGGACAATCTGCCAGAAGCAGGCAAACTAGGAGTTTTAAAGGTGAGCATTTATTTCTGTGGCTCACACTGTATGTAAGATTCAGTGCCTTCTAAAGCACTTTACATGTTCCTCATGGTAAATGTAGGAGGTGAGAATTATTATCAGCATTTACAGGTAAGGAAACTGAGGCCCACAAAGGCTACTTGGGGTATTTTTTTTATTCCATATACATTTTTTGGAATATTTGTTCTAGATCTGTGAAATATGCTGTTGGTGTTTTAATGAGGATTGTGTTAAATCTATAGATTGCTTTGGGTAGTATGGACATTTTAATGATGCTAATTCTTCCAATCCATGAACACAGTATATGCTTCCACTTGTTTGTTTCTTCCTCTATTTATTTTTTCAACATCCTATAGTTTTCTGAGTACAGGTGTTTTACCTCCTCGGTTAATTTTATTCCTAGGTATCTTTTTGTTGTTGTTGTAATAGTAAATGGGATATATCCTCTATAATAAAGAGGTAATATACAAATTGACCATCACACCCTCACACAAGATGACTGTCCACATGTGGTCATAAGATGGCCGCCACAAGATGGCCAGCAGGGGAGGGTAATTGTGGGCGACCAGGCTGGCAGGGAAGAGTAGTTGGGGGTGACCAGGCCAGCAGGGGAGGGTTGTTGTGGGGGGCCAGGCCAGCAGGGGAAGTCAGTTGGGGGGATCAGGCCTGCAGGGGAGGGCAGTTAGAGGTGAACAGGCCTGCAGGGGAGGGCAGCTAGGGGCGACCAGGCTGGCAGGGGAGGACAGTTGGGGGTGACCAGGCCTTCAGGGGAGGGCAGTTTAAAGGCAAACAGGCTGGCAGGGAGGACAGTTGGGGGCAATTGGGTTGGCAAGGGAGGGAGGGCAGTTGGGGGTGAGCGGGCTGGCAGGAGAGGGCAGTTGGGGTGATTGGGCTGGCAGGGGACAGTAGTTAGGGGCCACCAGGCCGGCAGGGGAGGGCAGTTGGGGTGATCAGGCTGGCAGGGGAGTGGTTAGGGGGTGATCAGGCTGGCAAGCAGAAGTGGTTAGGGACAGGCAGGCAGGCAGGCAGGTGAGCAGTGAGGAGCCAGCAGTCCCGGATTGTAAGAGGGATGTCTGACTGCTGACAACTGACACCATAGAAATCCTTTGTATAGGTGTATAAAAATTCCATCAATTTGTCTTTAACCTTTGTTATTTTAATTATGATGTGCCTTGATATGGGTCTCTTTGGGTTCATTTTGATTGGGGCTCTCTGTGCTTACTGAACTTGCATGACTTTTTCCTTCATCAGATTAGGGACATTTTCTGTCATTACTTATTCAAACAGCTTCTCTTGCTCACTTTCTCCCCTCCTTTGCCCCTACTACCCTGATGATGAGATGTTGTTACATTTCATGTTGTCCTAATGATCCCTTAAACTATCATAATGATTTTTAAAAATATGTTTTTATTTATTTCAGAGAAAGGAAGGGAGAGGGAGAGATAGAAACGTCATTGATGGGAGAGAATCATCATTGAGGATCAAGCTTGAAACCCAGGCATGTGCTCCGACTGGGAAGGCAACCATGACCTCTTGGTTCATGGGCTGATGTTCAATCACTGAGCCACACCAGCTGGGCTATCATCATAATTTTTGATTATTTTTTCTTTTTGCTGCCCTGATTCAGTGATTTTTTTTCTACCTTGTCTTCTAATTTGATGATTTGCATCTCTGCCTTCACTAACCTACTGTGTATTCCTTCTAGTACATTCTTTATTTCAGCTATGCCATTCTTCATTTCTGACTGTTTTTCATGGTTACTATGTGCTTTTTCATGATGTTGAGCATTCTTAAAACCATTATTTTATACTCTGTTTCTGATAACTTTCTTGCTTCCATTTTATTTAGCTCTTTTTCTGGAGATTCCTCCTGCTCTTTCATTTGGGGCCTATTTATTTGTTTTCCCATTTTTTGCTGTTTCTTTGTGTTTGTTTCTATATATTGTATAAGACTGCAAAATCTCCCAGTCTTGGTAGGGTGGCCTTTTGTAGTGGGTGTCTTGTGGGACCCAGTGGTATAGTCTCCTTGATCTTCTGAGCTGGGTGCTCTATGAATGTCCTTTGTGTGGCCGATGTGGGCTCTCCTACAGTAATTGAGTCTTGATAGCTGTTGTCCCCTTTGTGGGTGGGCTCAGCCCTCAGGCTGGCTGACTGTGAGGCTCAACCCCACTCATATCTTGCTAACGGTTATACAGGTGCTGAAGAACAAAAAAGACAGAATAAGACCAACATGAAAACAACATGAAAAAACAAACAAAATACCAAACCACTACCACCACCACCAACAAAAAGAATAAGGGAAAAAAAAGAATAAAAGGCTCAAAAGGCTTTGCAGGATCTGGGCCAACCTACCTCACTGACCTCCTATGCACTGTCTCCAAAACAAGATCTGTTTTTCAAAGCCAGGGCCAATGCTCTTTTTTCTCCATTTATTATCTCCCAAGGAATTTAGCTCCTGATTAGAAACTTTGTGTTATTCTCTTATTGTTGTTTGATTTTCTGCCCTATAGTTCACCTCTTTTTCACCACAGGGCATAATGATTAATTTTTAAATATGAAACTAACTTTTATTGAAAAGGTGGGATTTGGCAATCACTGTGCTAGGCCCTTTTTACATGGTGATTTATGAGATTGCTGTCATTTTTATCTTTTCTTTGTTTGCCTAGGTTGTTATAACCAGCTCCAAATGAAACAGAAGTACATTGCGTAGATATAAAAACTGATCAGTTCCACTTTCCCTCCTCAAAAGTAACCACTTTTAATGGATTTGTGGGCATTTCCTAGATATTTTTCTTTGCATTTAAAAATTTGTGTTGAAGACAGATACAAATATATCATGTTCTTTCCATCTTATGGATGAGGAAACTGAGGTTCAAAGAGGTTGAACTATTACCCAAGATTAAACTGTAGGTGAGTAACAAAGCTGAAATCAGAATTCGAGTCTTAACATGCTGGCCCCACTTCAACCCACCACCTCTCTCATGAGTCTTCAGTCCCAACACAAGAGCCAAAGAGATTTTGGATCAATTGTTGGCTTGACCCTAACACATATACTTGGTATTTGATGAACTGTTTAGGATAGCCTTTGGACTTTAGTTTGTCTATTTAAGGAAAAAAATGTAAACATTTTATTCTGCTTTGGCCACAGTGGTGCTGAGAGAACTAATTAAAAATGTCTGAGGGCATGCTGAGCTCCCAGGAAAAAGACACTGCATGAATGCAGAAGGTATTGGTGGGAACACACTGTCCCTTCACGCAGACAGGCCCCTGCAGCCTCCTTTGGAGCAGCCCAGCATTGCTCTAGGGTTTCTTTCCAGCTGACTCATCCTGTGACCTTGAGAAAGTTCCAGTCTCTCTGCACCTTTGTTTTACACTAGGCTGTACAGCTGGGCTAATAATACTTGCTCTCTCGTTCATAAAAGAGGAAATTAACAGACCAGTCCTTAGAGTATATTAGTACATAGCCAGGGCCGCAGAGATGAAATGACTGAAGTACCATCTATTTCACTTTAGACAGAGATTGGAAAAAGTGACTGTGGAAAAAGATAACACATTTTAGCAGAAATGTATTTCTCTAAGGAAACTGAGTCTTTTTTAGATCCTCATTTTTGTGAAAGTTTTTACCTCATGCCTTTGTTAAAATGCCTTGCTCCTCCTGAAATGTCCTCCCCCATCTCTTCTTGTGAAATTATACCTGTCATTCAAGGACCTACTAAAATACCACATTTCCATACAGTTTGCCTCGATTCTTTCAACTAAGAACCATTTCTCTCTTCTTTGGACTCTGGACATTGTTTATCTTCTCTTAATTTCATATTCTGCCAGGAATTATAGTAATTTTTTATATAAACCTCATTCTCGTAGTAGATATAAGTTTACTAAAGGCAAGAATATCTTATTTATATAACTCCTTAAGCTACTATCATAGCATAGTACACATAGTAGTTGCCAAATAATTAATTGCTGAATGAATAAACCCATGCATGAAATTCTTGTAGAGGAAAAGTTAAAGTAGTAGTGAAGTTCTGATGAATACTGACACCACAGAGTGTACCAAGAATTTTTGCTGATCAGTGTTGACCTGTTAAAATTTCACCCATCCATCAATTCTTTGAACAACTACTACCTGATCATCTTATGGTGCAGGATGCTGTGTAAGGTGCCTTAGCAAAGAACTTGGCAGATCCTGAGTGCTTGAAGTGAGCCCTTGCAGCCCGTTCTGGCGTGGGTTTCAAGGGAGAATTAAGGTTCACCTGGGTTCAAATCTTGGTTCTGATCCTTGCTAGCTATGTAACCTTAAGCAAGGCACCTCATAAATCTCAGTTTCAGCTTGTGAATACAGCTAATTGCTGAAGAGGGGATAATACCTTAGCGCTTGCATGTCAAGTACTGTAGGAAAGGTTCAATAACCAAGTGAAATATTTTGCCTTCACAAAGAGCACTATACAAGACATCCACCCACCCAGGTATAAACATGTATACATATACATACATATATATTTAAATTAGAGATTACAGTGCATCATATATACCCAACACATTATAAACAGTGCCTTTAGGTACCTTACAAAAAGCTCAGTAGGTTCAATTACACAAAATTCAAAATTTGCAAATAGTACATGGCAATTATTTGTTAAGGAATTTTACAACAAAGGCTAGAAAATATTGAAAAAACAAAATTATAAATTTCACTGTAAAGCGCCCACTATTAATATGGTTCTATGACATGACTTTTTCTGGTCATTGTTCATACACAGTGTCACATACTTGTATTCAATGTGTATATTCTAGTTGGTGTTCTAATTTTATGTTTAGGATTATTTTGAACAGACCTTTCCATATTTATAATTTTGACAGCAGTATTATTCCTCTATCTTTCTGTCTATCTATCTAATACAATAAATTTTATTTATTTCCCAATTGTTGATCACTTGAGTAATTTTCAATTCTTCATTATTACACACAGCCTATTTTTAATCGCAGGCAGATTCCTACCCGCCACCACCTAACACATTCTTGGCTTGGGTCCCTCTACTGTCAGTTGATATATACCCAAGAAATGCCAGCTCATTTTATTATTAGCCTGAGCAAAACAGAATTAGGAAGGAACTACAAATGTTTTATTTTTAAAATCAGGTTGTGCATTTCCAAGATGGTGTGTGAATGTTTTCCTTTGGGAAAAGGGTTTGGGACCACTGCACCACAGCTTTACTCTGTCGGGGAAGAGGAGTGACCACCTACTATGTGCCAGGAGCTTATACATTTAGCAAACATTTACTGGAAACCTCCAAGATACCAGGAACTGCTCTAGGTCGAGGAAAAATATATAATCCTTACCCTCAGGGAACTTGCAGTTTAGTAAAGCATCAAAACCAGCAAACAGGCAATGACAATGTAGTGTGTCAGTGTTGTTAGAGCTGCAAATTCAGGGCACACACGAAGGAGCACCAGAGCAATGCCAGTCTTGTTGGGGGTTCGGGGAGAGGTGTCATGGAAACTGAGGCCTGAGGGCCAGTGGGTATAAGCCTGGGGAGGAGGAGTCCAAGCGTGGGAAACAGTGTTTACAAAAGCCCAAATGAGACAGAGAATTGGAGGGGGAGGGGACTGCTAAATTGGGCACAATTAAAGTACTGTATACAGACTGAGTTTAAAAACAACAACAAACAAACTCAATAGCTGGAGATAAGGGTGGAAAGGTAGGCTGCAACCAGATTGGAAGGGCTTTGTAAACCATGTTAAACAACTTGGATCTAAAGTATCTGAGGATGATGCAGTGACTTTAGAAAACAGTTTGGCAGTTTCTTAAAAGTGAAAGTTAATCCCTGGTCAGTGTGGCTCAGTTGGTTGGAGCGTCATCCCATACACCAAAAGGTTGTGGGTTTGATTTCTGCTCAGGGAACATATGCAAGTTGTAGGGTTGATTCCCAGTCGGGATGTGTACCAGAGGCAACTGATCAGTTTCTTTCTCACATGAATGTTTCTCTCTCTCTCTCTCTCTCTCTCTCTCTCTCTCTCTCTCTCTCTCTCTTTTCCCCTTTCTCTCAAATCAATAAAAAACATATCCGCAGATGAATGTTAAAGAAAAAAGGTTAAAGTTTTTAAAAAGTTAAACCCAGAAAATCCACTCAAGTCCAGCCAAGAGAAACAAAGAAGTATATCCATACGAAGACTGGATGTGAATGTTTATAGTAGAATTATTTATAATAGCAAAAAAGTGGAATCAGCTGATGAATAGATAAACTAAATGTGGTATGTGCATACGATGGAATACTATTCTGCCATAAAAAGGAATGAAGTACTGGCACACGCTACAGTATAGATGAACCTTGAAAACATTAAGCTAAATGAAAGAAATTATTTCTAAAAGACCACATATTGTATGACTCCACTTATATAAAAGGGAAGAATAGGCAAACTCATAGAGACAGAAAGTAAATTATTGATGGTCAGCTGCTGAAGGGGGTTAGTGAGACATGAGGAGCAACTTCTAATGTATTTAGATTTCTTTTTGGGCATCTAAATGGCATTGGCTATATGAAGATGTTCTACAACTCATTGTGGTGATGATTGTACAACTCTGTTAATAGATTAAAACCATGGAACCGTACACTTTAAATGAGTAAATTGTATGATATGTAAATTATATCTGATGAAGCTGTTAAAAAATCTGGTGGCAATAAGGAGGGCCATTCAATTTTAAGCAGGAAAGTGCCATCATTGGATTTGTTCTTTGTAACCTTTTCTCTGGACTCAATATGGAGGTTGCTTGGGATAGGGCAAGGCTGAAAAGAGTGAGTTTGGTTTGAAGGAGGTTGCATTAGTGGGAGGAACATATGGTACCTTAAACTCAGGCTGTAGTCATGTGGGTAGAGAGGAGTGGACACAGCTGAGACATGAAGGAACAGAATGAACATGACTTGGTGAGTGTCAGATATAGGGATGGGAGGTTAGGAATCTCACCCCAGTTACTACCTGTGGCCCTAGGGAGTTTGGAGGAGCTATTCACTCAGATGGAAAACAAGGAGGAGTGTCTGGGGAAAATGCTGGGTTCAGTCTGGACATGCTAAACTGGATGTACCATTGGGGCATCTAAATGGCATTGGCTGTATGATCTGGAGCCCAGGGGAGAGAGCTAATCCAGAGATGGTACATAAGATGTTATTCATCCACTGGACAGGAATCAGCATAGATACTGTAGTATATAATTTAAGCAAGATTGGCTCTTAGCCCCCTGCCATCAAACTCTAACACGAAATATAAAATATTTCTTGATTTAGGGGCTCAAATCAGTTTCTCCAATTGGCTTATTGTAGCCAGTATTTGAATATCTTCAAGGATCACCTTTTTAAAACACTTATATTAAGACTTCTGTTCTGTCAAGGGTTGAATAAAGATGTAATGAAAAGAAAAATCTGAATCCAAGACTAGCTTAGAATGTAGACTGTTTAGCCACAACCTGTATCGCTCTTGACAGTGCATACCGGGAAGCAACCTATCTAGTGGACAGACAGACAGGCAGACAGACAGAGCAGTACTCATTGAGCACTTACTTGTGTGCTCTTAGCGAGCTCTCTGATTCTTAGATTTCTGATCAGAAAAATGAGAATGACTATATTTACCATGTTGTAGGATTACAGATAACAACTTTATAAAGTGCCTGGCCTGGCACAGGCCAAAATCTCAATAAATACTAGTTAATTCTTATGAATATGATGATCTTATGTAAGCTTTTAAAGAGGTTTGCTATATTGCCATAATGTAAATGCTCTGACTCTCTGTCCTTTTACTCTCTTCTAGTTCCTAGATCTGTTGTAGCTACACAAATCAATCCTGCCTCTTGGTAAATGTTATTTTAGGCTAAGTATATTTTGTTTGTTCCCTTAATGAATTGCATGATTTTAAAAACTGACAGCTCTTTGATCTAATTTGCTGGCAGATATTTTACTGAAATGCACAAGCTAGCCAATTTTCATGACCCCTCCTTTCTCTCTCTCTCTCTCTCTCTCTCTCTCTCTCTCTCTCTCTCCCTTTCCCTCTCTCCTCTCTGCCTGTGTTTAGTGGGAAGTGAGGAGTGATTAGGCATAAAAGTAAGTAGAGTAGAGGAATAGCTTTTGTTTCTGATTCAGACTCAGATGGCACAGACCTTAAAGACCTCTGTGTGCTGGTGAACTTGGCCTCTTCAGCACCTGTTTCTGCACTGTCCTTGACTTCTTTTCTCTGTAATGAATCTTGACCTTCTCCATGCCTTTCTCTTCTGGGGTGTCCATTACTATCTGGGATTTTCAAATGGCCCAAGAGGTAAATTGGGATTATTCTGGACAACCATAAGGTCAGAGGGGAGTAGTTAGAGCTGCTTCCAGGCTGGGACAGGGAGGCAGGCTGGTGGATGAGAGCGTGACACTCCCCCTGAGGGTCCCAGGAGGTCCTGGCTGGTTTGGCAGCCTTCCTTTTGTCTTTTCATAGATGCTCCTAGGAGCCAACCAGAAAGCTGTCTGTGTTCATTTTGTATCCTGGGAGCAAACACAGCTTTGGCGAGGGAAGATCAGACCTATAATAATAATACAGTTCTCTGACATTAAAGTGCAAAAGCATTTTCCATGACAGCTTAAAATTAATCACCACCATTTGTTGCTATAGATCCCTCTCCTGCATGTAGTGCCAGCGTTACGACAACTGTTAAGGCAGCCACATGACTTCCAGGGAAAGAGTGTGAAGTCTGCAGAGACAGTTTGCAAAGCTGATTTTCTCCATTCTCCCTTTTGTCCTGGGGAGGATGTGCTTTCCGCTAACCAAGTGTAAGACGGGGCTATAATTGATCATGGAAGACATACCACAGTCCACTCTTCAGGATGGGATTATAAATGCATCTGCAGCTCTTAGTGACATTGCTAAACCGCCAGAGATGCCTGCTGTGCAACCAAATGTCCCGGAAATTGCTCCTATGGTCTTTGAACTCACATCAAGGGGAAAGAGAAGAACCTTCCCATCACTTTCTTTATCCTGCTGATGGAAAATAATAACCAAATTCAACGCAGACAAGCTCAAAGTAAAACTATCCAACAGACACTTGTTTATTTTATTATTAAAATTTTAAAATTACTTCCTGTGCATTGTAAACAGTTCAAATTGTATTGGCGGGTAAATGGTGAGCATGAAAATTTTTCCTCTTTCTCTTAATCCCAACCTGTAAAGGTTGCCACTATAAACAGTTTCCTGTATATTGTTCAAAAAATTGTTCTTGCACCATGGCTGGTGTGGTTCCATTGGTTGACCATCCACCTGTATACCAAGAAGTCACCAGTGGGTTGCTGGTCAGGACACAAATTCAAGTTGTGGTTTCCATTCCAGGTTGTGATGCGTATGGGAGGCAATTGATCAATGTTTCTCTTTCACATCGGTGTTTTTTTCTCTCTCTCCCTCTCCCTTCCTCTCTCTCCAAAATCAACAATATATATATATATATATTATATATTTTTATTGATTTCAATCACTGAGCCACACTGGCTGACCTCAATAAAAATATTTTTTAAAAAAGAAAAGAAATTGTTCCTGCACACACAAGCCTTTGTGTATGAGTGTTGTATCTGTGTGTTTTTCTGTATATATATATATTTGTGCTCTACAGCCAGCTTTTTAATTAATTAATTAACTTATTTTTAATCTTCACTTGAGGACATGTTTGAGAGAGAGGGAGAGAGAGAGAGAGAAACATTGATCAGTTGCCTTTTGTATGGTGCCCCAACCAGGGATTGAACCCCAACTCAGGTATGTGCCCTGGCTGGGGCTTGAATCAACACCCTTTGGTGCACAGGATGACACAACCAACTGAGCCACTCTTGGCCTGGAAATGGCTTTTTTTATTTAATGACTAGAGGCCCAGTGCACAAAATTTGTGCAAGGGTATGTCCCTAGGCCTGGCCAATAATCAGGGCTGATAGGGGCTTTCCGGCTGCTGGCTGGGGCCTTCCTTCATTCCGCACCACCCCTCCTGGTGGTCAGCACACGTCATAGTGAGTGATTGAACTCCCGGTCTCCTGGTCGAACTCCCAAAGGGACACTTCGCATGTTAGCCTGTCACAACCTTTTGCAGTGAGGATTCAGGATCTGGAGAAAGGGCTGATGCACAAATGGCTATGTTATGGGTTGGCTCAACGAGATAGACCACTGACTCAGAATTGAAATTTAAGAGCCTTTTATTAAGCTGGCCAGGTGACCACAGCACCTATCTCCCCCTCTGGGAGATTCGGAGCATGTGGCAGAGATCAAGGGTGCAGTATGATCCTTTATAGCAAATCAGTGTTAGAAAAAAAATACAAAGCATTCCATTAGCTATTCCTTAGAAGTTCACAGAAAGTTCATAAGCACAAATGGGGGGTAAACAGAGTCACACCTGGCTGGAGCATATCATAACACATTGTTTTTCTAAGACAATCTAGCAATTTTTCTTCTATGGTTCCTAACCCTGACACAATCCTCCATACGTCAGTCCCTCCTCCCAGCACATTCTGTAACATTCTGTAACCCTTCCATGCCGCAGTCCCTCACCCTAGCACAGCTATACTAGACAAGAAATATAAATTTAGAAATTATTGGGGGGAGCCAGACAGAGACCTACTCTCTAGTGGAGTGGCTCCCTGAATCTCTGGACCCATAGCTTTTTATTTACTAAAATATACATTTTCCCTTTAGCAAAACAAACAGACATCAATGGTAATGTTTGGTAAATAATAAAGGATTATCAGGTTAGGGGATTGCCTTCAGCCCTTCAGCCAGCAGCAGGGTAATACAATGCTGATTCTCAGCCCTTGCTGAATATCAAAGTTTATCAGCCTCTGACAGACTTCTCACATTTATATGTTAACTACTTGTTGGTCTTTGTCTCCACATATCCCCCTTTTTGTTTTTTTTAATAAATTTAGAAAGGTGTATGCCATTCACAGAGCTCAGGTCCTTTTAAGATTTTTAAATTCAATGAAAAGGATTGAGTTCTTTCATGGCCTTTAAATTGCTGCCAGGCATTCAGGGAATTAGTCTGTAGTAGGCTCCTTTCTGAGCCATCAGTTCTTTGAGTCCCCATCCCAATCACTGTCCCCTGTGACATGACAGCAATGATATTCGAGTTCTGGATGGTGGATAAACTGTGGGCAATGGCAATGCAGGTCCGACCTTCTTTGGCTTTGTCCTGGGCAACCTGCACCAATGCACAGCTGATGACTGCTAACATGGCAAGGCGTCTTTACCATCCCCCATCCCTGGACTGTTTCTCCTCTGTCTCGTCAGTGTGTTGCTTGGGGCCACAGCTATCTGTGGTTGGAGTAGTCTGGCCAGTTTCTCTCTAGGATCCATTGCTGAAATTTCCACATGGGCTTGGAGGAGTTTTCTGGAAATACACAAGCATATCCTTGACCAAAGTTTAATAAAGGGACCCTTCCATAAACCAGACTAGGGATCTTTCCATTTAACCAGACCATTTTCCTTTGGCTTATTCTGACACCAGTATAATTCCATGGGTGTCTTTCCATCAGCATTACAAGTGAAAAAAATTTTAAAGTGAAAAATGACGGACTTCTTGCATTTATATGTTAACTACTTGTTGGTCTTTGCCTCCAGCATTAGCCTTTTATATATATAGATATATACGGAATGCCTTTCCATACCTGGAAATCTACTTCATAGTTTGTAATGTTACATAGTGGTCCTTGGTGTGCATGTATTTATTTATTTATTCTGGACACTTGAGGGTTTTTTTATTTTTTCCTTTGTTCGCTACTATGAGCAATACTTCAAATTGCATTTTTTGGACTTCTGTTTTCACACTTTTGCTATCATATCTGTAAAATATATTCCTAGAAATAGTATACTTAGGTCAAAGGGTATGTGTAATTTAATTTGTGGAAGATTGTGAAATTGCTCTCTAAATTGCTGATAAACGTATACTAAATGCTCTCTCCATGCCAAGTATTGTGCTGGGTGCTAGGGATGAAAGGTCACAGCCCTGTTCTTTGAGAAGTTCATGGGAGAGACACAGCCAATAAATTATTATAATACAATGTGGTGAGCACTATAATAAAGGTTTTATAGCACTTATCACCTTACTGTGTTAGCTATTAGTTTTATTCCTTACTGCAAACTTTTAAAGATTTTTGAAGGTTTTCATTCGAAAGTAATTATTTGAACTACGGTATCTTTCCAGGTTAAAAAACAAACAAACAAAAAAGCCAAAAACCAAAAATCAAGGTGGGCTTGGCAGAGGCAGCAGGAGACTGCCCAATCAATATTTGATTTGAGAGGCAATTAGGTCCACACACTCTTGTGCCGGTTATGTCATTGAATCTTTTAAAAGTTACAATTATTCCAGTTTTACTGATGAGGAAACTCAGATCAGAAGTAGGTAAGGAATTTTTCCAAAGTCATAACTTAAATGAAGGATTTAATTTGGATTGGAACCTGGGTCTATTTGAAGGCAAACCCAAGGCCCTAGCTACCGATGGAGCTGTTTGTCCATGCCTCAGCGAGTCACACTGTCCCCAAGGATTCTAAACCACAGCCTCCACAATAGCCATGAGTTTACTGAGCAGAGGCCTAGTGCCAAGAATGGAGAAAAATGAGTTGGAAATCTCTCTGTTTCATGGGGGAAGAGTGGTCTCCATCTAAATATGTATGAACCATACGACAATCATTCAAATTGACATCATTCTGGACCAATGCAGTGGCCCTAAGGAGATGGTGATTCTCTCAAATTAAGAAGATTGGTTGGTCTGAAGCAGTGGTTCTCAACCTTCCTAATGCCGCGACCCTTTAAGACAGTTCCTCATGTTGTGGTGACCCCCAATTTCATTGTTACAAATTGAACATAATTAAAGCATAGAGTGATTAATCACAAAAACAATATGTAATTATATATGTGTTTTCCGATGGTCTTAGGCGACCCCTGTGAAAGGGTCGTTTGACCCCCAAAGGGGTCGCAACCCACAGGTTGAGAACCGCTGGTCTGAAGGATGCAAGGATGGTTTGGGAGGAGACTGGGAGCATGGAGCTGATGAAACAGCAAGGGCGAGGCATGGGGAGGGTCAGTGTAGTTAAGTGGCTGGATCCTGATATGCATCGGGGAGACAAGTCAGGCAAGTTAAGTTGGGGCATATTATCAAGATGTTCGGCCACATCCAGGAGTCTGAACTTTTTTTGTTAAGAATGAACGTTTTTTTGAAAAGGAAAGTGACACGCATTTTTCTGCAACACAGATTTTTGTGTTGCAGGAAAATGAAAGTCACTTGGCTAGTGTGGTTCAGTGGTTGAGCATGGACCTATGAAACAGGATGTCATGGTTTGATTCCTGGTCAGGGCACATGCCCAGGTTTCAGGCTTGATCCTCAATGTGAGGCATGCAGGAGGCATCTGATCAATGATTCTCTCTCATTATTGAAATCTCTCATCTTTCTCTCCTCCTTTTCCCTTCCTCTAGAAAATCAATAAAATTATATTTAAAAAGAAAAGAAGAGAAAAATGAAAGTCAACAGCATAAAGGAAAAATTAAACTGAGGAACACTTGGAGACAGGGAAATCAATTAAGGGACCACTGTGAAAGTCTGCATGAAAGGAACTAATGGCCTGGAGGAAACTGAATGGGCAGGCATGGGTTTGAGAGGCAGAGGAGCTATTAAATAAGGAGAGAGAAAATAAGAGATTTCAGCCCAGGGTGAGTGTTAGGCTGGGGGAAAATGATGAGTTCAGCTTTATTTATTTTTCTGTATTGATTAAGGTATTACATATGTGTCCTTATTTTCCCCTCCTCCCCCCCCCCCCCCCCCCGCATTGCCTCCCCCATCCCCCATCCCCTTACCCTCCTGGTGTCTGTGTCTATTGGTTAGGCTTATATGCATGCATACAAGTCCTTTGGCTGACCTCTCCCCCTTACACCCTCCCTCCCCTACCTTCCTTCTGAGGTTTGACAGTCTGATCCAGCTGTGGGCAAACTATGGCCCGTGGGCCGGATCCGGCCCGTTTGAAATGACTAAAACTAAAAAAAAAAAAAGAGTAGTCCCATTTGTTTATTTTCTCTTTAGCTTCCATTGCCCTAGGAGCTGTATCAGTGAAGATATTGCGTTGGCATATGTCTGAGATTTTGCTGCCTGTGGATTCCTCTAGTATTTTTATGGTTTCCTGTCTTATGTTTAAGTCCTTCATCCATTTTGAGTTTATTTTTGTGTATGGTGTAAGTTGGTGGTCTAGTTTCATTTTTTTGCCTCTTATCTTTTCCTCCATAGTTATCAGCCTATTGAGATTTTTAGATTCTTCCTGATTGAGTTTTGGAAGTTTGTGTTTTTCTAGGAATATGTCCATTTCCTCTAGGTTGTATAGTTTGTTGGAATAGAGTTGTTCATAGTATTTTTTTTAACAATCCTTTATATTTCTGTGGGGTTTGTTGTTATTTGAGGAGTTCAGTTTTTGTAAGTAGAGTTTAAAACTACACAGGATGTGCATGTGGGATGTCTAAAAAGCACTAGGAAAATGCAGTCTGGAGATGGGGAGAAACACCAGAGGCACAGATGTAAATTTAAGTCTCATCTCTAGAGATTGTAGTTACAACTAAGGGATATTGTTTGGAAGAAGAAGAGGACCAAAAAGCAGACCAAGGGGGAAGTCTAAATTTAAGCAATAATTAGAAAAAGAAACTAGGGAAGAAAACTGAGAAATAGAGAGGTAGGTGAGGATGCAGTTAGTATGGAAACCAAGGGAAATTTTTTAGAAGGAGGAGTGATCAATAATTTGTATATTGTAGAAAATTTGAAAAGTTATGAGTTGAATGTTATTAATTAATATGTTGAGTGTCATAATTAGGAAATCTTTGGGTAATGGGTCTACTGGACTGAAACAATGAAGTACGTTGGAAGCAAAGTTGCAAGTGAGTTGAGGAGGGTGGGAAAGGTGACTTAATATCCTCTCTTTCCTAAGGGAGGGTGGGAAGTGGAGTGGAGCTGAGGTTATGTAAACCATTTGTCTCATCAGTTGTGACTGGCTCAGAAACTGGGCCAGCACGGGATTTATGTTTGGGGACACCTGAGGACCAGCTACGAGGACTTGAGTCCAAGGTACAAAGCCCAAAGAGTATGGGCATGCTCCAGTTAGATTTGAACAATAGTTCAAAGCATTTCCAAGAAGAGGCAATTGGGTCCTAATGTAGCAAGCCAAGTATAACTGATGGAAGAATCTGCAGCAGCTGGCCATGAGTCCCCCAGGAGATCTGTGATCATCCTGGACCCACAGGCCTTTCTTTTCTTTTCTTTTTTTTGGCCTTTCCTTAAAAAAAATTTTTTTTATTGTCTAAAGTTTTACATATGTCTCCTTTTCCCCAAGTTGACACCTCCCCCACTGCAGCCATTCCCACCCTGGGCAAGCCCCCACTGCCCCAGTGTCTGTGTCCATTGGTTATGTTAGAACCACAGGCCTTTCTGAAGGAAAGTGGACCCACTATCATGCTCAGGTTAAAGGTGAGAACTCTAGGTTCTGGAAAAAAGAACTCTCAAGAGTGAGACACAGTGCTGGCCAGTGTTCTCAGTGGTTTGAGCATTGGCCCATGCACTGAAGGGTATTGGGGTTGATTCCCAGTCAAGAGCATGTACCTGGGTTACAGGTTTGTTCCCAGGCCCTGGTTGGGGTGCATATGGGAGGCAACCAATCGATGTGTCTCTCTCAGATCAATGTTTCCCTCCCTCCCTCCCTCCCTCCCTCCCTCCCTCCCTCCCTCCCTCCCTTTGTCTCTAAAAATCAATGGGGGCGGGGGGCGGGGGAGGAAGAGTGAGATACAAAACAGGGACAAAGAAGGGGCCCCCTTTGCAGAACCTGGACCAGGGATGTGGGGAAAATGAGGTCAGTGAATAAATTGACTGTAGGTCCAATTGGCAGCAAAAGAGTCTCTAAGAGAACTCTTAGAGAACAGCATCTAGACCTGGAGAAGGCAAGGGGCCTAACAGAACTGCAGAGGAAGATTTACAGTCAGGTGACAAAGCTGAAGTCTCAGGGCCTCTCACTTGCTCTGTCCTCTTCTAAGACTCTGTGGAGACAAGTGTTCACATGGCCAGATGCTTTAGTAAGATTTTCTAAAGCAAGACATTTCAGGCATAGTTAAATGGGACTGCTGTCCATTCCATTGGTCTTGCTCTCTGTTATGTTTCCCTCTGCGTTGGTGGTGTTGGAATGGCCATGGGCATTTGGGGGGATTCAGTGAAAGGGAACTTGATTTGTGGATACATTTAATCTCAGTTTAATGGGATATGTTTATGTGGTTCACAGTTACTTCCATGTGTACTTAAGTTATTGCTGAACATCCAGGTGTGGTAAGAATTATTAATGATTAAAAAACAACAAATTTTGGCCGGCTGATGTGGCTCAGTGGTTGAACATCAACCTATGAACCAGGAGATCACGGTTGGATTCCCAGTCAGGGCACATGCCTGGGTTGTGGGCTCATCTCCAGTAGGGGGCGTGTAGGAGGCCCTTCATCATTGATGTTTCTATCTTTCTCTCCCTCTCCCTTCCTCTCTGAAATCAATTAAAAAATATGTTTAAAACACAAATACACAACAAATGTTAAAAGCCATGTTAGAATAAAAGAGGGACTTAAATTTTTATTCTATCTACAAATTATATTATTAAATCATTGCCAGATAAAGAAGTGATCAAAGCCGAAATCGGTTTGGCTCAGTGGATAGAGCGTCGGCCTGCGGACTGAAAGGTCCCAGGTTCGATTCCGGTCAAGGGCATGTACCTGGGTTGCGGGCATATCCCCACTGGGAGATGTGCAGGAGGCAGCTGATCAATGTTTCTCTCTCATCGATGTTTCTAACTATCTCTCTCCCTTCCTCTCTGTAAAAAATCAATAAAATATATTAAAAAAAAAAAAGAAAGAAAGAAAAGGATCTTTAAAAAAAAAAAAAGAAGTGATCAAAGAAAATATAGTAAAAAATGTAGGAAAAATGTGCTATAGAGGGCTATTAGGCAGCAAATAGATAAAAATATTGTATTACCCTTTCTGGATTTTGGGGTCAGCTTTTCTAGATGTATCAGCTTTTAAAAATTGCTGTTTATTGTGCTTTATTTCCCATTTTGATTAAATATTCATTTTCACATCTAATTTTAGTTCTATACTTTTTCTCTGAAAGAAGGCCCCCTACATTCTATAAGCTTGAGGCTCCATAAAACCTGGATCTATGCCTCTATGATCCTTATATACTTGCAGTACCAGGAATATTAGTGGTTGTGAAAAGGACCTTATGTGTCTAAACAAGGAAGACAATCTAGATATTTAAAGACATGGGCTCTAGTCTACTGTGACCTCTTTACTTGATACCACAGAGAGATGCAGGTCTATGATTCATCCTGCATAGTAATGAAGCATGGCTAAGAAAGAATTTTAGAACATTTCAATAGGCAAAATTTTTGGAGCTAAGGTGTACTTTGCGCAATAAATATCTGCTGATTTGAGGAAATATGGTATGTAAGTATATAGTCTCTACTGAAAAAAGGTAAGAACTTTTCATCTAAGGGAAGCTAGCAGCTGGTTGATATAATCAACATAGTTCCAAGTGAACTTCTCCTTCCTTCTCATCATCTAGTCACTTCTCTCCTCCTAATTACCTGGTATCCTAGGGTAAAGGGTGGACCCAGGCAATGGGGCAGAAGAGATTACAACATGCATCCATTCATCAAGTTTTTATCAAATATCAACTGAAGCTAGTACAACCTGGGTCAGCAGTTTGTGTGTGCAAATGTGATCACATCTCTGCTCTTTTTTCAATCAATCATTCAGGATCCCGGATGCTCAACTTAGCAGGAAGTACATCTCCTCCCTCTTGAGGCATCTCTGAGGGAGATGTAATGGGGTGCCTGGGGATTCAGAACTTAACATTGAATACATGTAATAATAGCTGCCAAACAGTGGGCTGAATGAACTCTAAAAGCATCAGCTACCCCTGCTCAGTCCAAAATGCTTGGCTAGTCCTAGTTCTGCCAGGCAGAGAGAACAGTAGTTGAATCCGTGTCCCACTGTGTCCCACTGATGTTGTTTCTTTCACAGTCTTGCTGTTGCTGTTAAACTGGTCCCACTCATACCTACAGATGTTCATCTATTATGTTGATGAAAAAAGAAAAGCTTCTTCCCCTTTAAGTGACTTGATAATTTTGTTTGTGTAGACACTTCCATTAGCGGTAGTTGTGCCTCAACTTTGGACTCTAAGTTTAGAGCTCTTTTAATCCACACTTACACACTTAGGCATTTATTCCAAAGCTTGATCCGGTTGCCAAGGAGGTTGGATCTGGAGGTGTTTCACAGCATTAGCCACCCTTCTAGGCACCAGCCCTCCCCCAGGAGTGTAGATCCAGACCACCAGATCAGTTTTTTGCCCCATGGTTGTGCCATGCCAACCATGGATTTTCCTGCCAGCATTAACTTCATCATAGAGTTTCTAATAATGTTGAACTTCAAAAAGAAAAGAATTGAGATCTCAATCTATTTTTTAGCCACCCAACAGCCCTTTGAATGATTTGCATATTTATTCATTTCATCTTCTCTTACCCCCTCCACGCAAGAACAACCACAGCTCTGCAACTGAGGGCTTTTAGATGGAGTTGAGTTTGTTCAGCCCACTGTTTGGCAGCTATTATTACATGTATTAAATGTTAACTTCTGAATCCCCAGGCACCCCATTACATCTACTATAGTTCAGGCTCTAGAACTGAGGATAAAAAGTACAATCTGGCCTTCCAAGAACATACAGCTTATAAATAAATAGCAGTTTCAATGTAGAGAATACATGAATATGCAGCTTGCAAAGTGTATGTAGGATGCGAGGGAACCAAAAATGAGGGGTACTTAAATCAATCAGGCAAAGCAACAATCTGAGTGACAGACTCTGTGCTGAGCTCAGAAGTGCCCTTCCTCTCCAAGGCTAGCCCCTTATCTTCAAACAAACATACCCACCTCTACTCACTTCCTGGAGGCTCCTTACCAGGTCCTCTTGATAATGGTAAAGGGTCCCCCCAGGGTGAAGAAAAATTTAAGGAGGCACCAGAAGCTTCAGTAATTGAGCTTAACATTTTTAAAAGTAGCAGAAAATTATGGCCCATAGGTTAGCTGCCTGGTTTTATAAATCAAGTTTTATTGGAACTAACATTAGAATTGGGGTAAGGTGAGTAAGGCAGGGTCATGTTGGGGTAAGGTGAGTAAGGCAGGGTCATGAAAGTACTGGTTTGGATCTTGTCTTTATTTAAAGCTGTGATATTTTGTTCATCATGAGGTTTTAAAATTATTTTCTACTTTTAAAAATATTATATTAAAATGGGATTTATCTTGATTTCTGAGTTTTTGGGGCCCCTGTAAATTCTGTGCCCAAGGCAAGTGCCTCACTTGCCTCACCCTAGGCCCAGCCCTGGGTCCACTCCCTACAGCTTTCAGACACATTTAGTCACATCTGCGTCATGAATTAAACACAGCCGATGCCCAGCCGGTGTAGCTCGGTGGCTGAGCATTGACCTATGAACCAGGAGGTTACAGTTTGATTCTGGGTCAGGGCACATGCCCAGGTTGTGGGCTCGGTCCTCTGTAGGGGGCATCCAGGAGGCAGTCAATCAATGATTTTCTGTCATCATTGAAGTTTCTATCTCTCTCTTCCTCTCCCTTTCTCTCTATAAAACAAACAAACAAACAAACAAACACAACTGAGATGGCTGCTGAATGTACCGATTTACAAGATATGGTAAATCCTATATAATAAAGAGCTGATATGCTAATTAGACCAGATGAAGGAATGACTTTCTGGAAGGACCAGTGGGTTGGGGGTGGGGCTTCTGCGAGGGCTGAGCCCCTTGCACAAATAACTTGCATCGGGCCTCTAGTTTTATAAATAAAAAAGGACAGGTATTTGTCCTTTTTATGTATTGTCAGGACACATAATTTTTACATCCCTTTCAATTACTCTACTGTGTAGAATTATTTTAGTTTTAACCTACAGTAAATGTATCCAAAGCTTGCTGCCAATCTTTTCCCCATAATTTCTCAATTATCTCTTAGTTGGCTGATGCTCAACCTCTGGTCATTTCCTCAAGGAAAGGTTCGTAAAATTGATATTTCCTGAATTCTGTTATGTTCAAGACTATTTCTAATGTTTGCAGTTGAAAGATAATTTCGCTGGATATAAAATCCTTGGGTAAGACTTTTTCCCCTTGAAGATCTTTTACGTATTTCGCCACAACCTTCTGGCATTGACTGTTGCTGTGGAGAACTCTGAGGTCAGCCTGACTTCCCTCCCCTGCAAGTAACTTGATCATTTTGTTTGACAGAGCCAACGACTTTTAATATTTTGCCACATGAGCTTTTCCTCTCTCTCTCTCTCTCTCTCTCTCTCTCTCTCTCTCTCTCTCTGTGTTCTTTCCTTCTGAGACAGGCCAGTAATCCAGGACAAGCGAAATAGGAAAAGTGAGACTGAGAGTTAAATAGCAGTTTATAGCCATTTAGAATACCTACATGCCAACCAGTTTGCAGCCATCTAGTAAACCCTATTTTCTCTAAACCAGGGCCACAAGAATAAACGGTTTGCACTTCTCCTCCCCAACTAGAGAGTAAATAGCTTAAATCACCTTACTCAGGGAGACAGCAGAAATCCAATTAGTTCCATATGACAACCACATCCAAGGACAGAGGAAGTTAAGAGACTAAACCTCATTGTGGTATATCAGCATAAAGCTGATGAATATTCTACTGAGAACCTCCCCTAAGACCTCCCCTAAACACTCAGTCTTTTAAACTCCTCAAAACGAAGGTCCAGGCCTTGTGCTCTCCTTCCTGGGAGCATTCCCATGCCTCCCCCCACTTCTTTCCACACAGGTGTGCATCTCCTAAACTCTAAGGGACCCCATAAGGCTTGCAACCAGGGGAGCAATGAGCAGCAGCAGTTTGTCCCAGACAAACCTCTGGACCTGTCCCCAATGCCCCCTTTTCTCTGACTTCTTAGCGAGCCAAGCAGACTAGCCTAGGCTTATTTTCCCAGTCCTTTCTTGTCTCACTGTCTCCAGCTTTAATAAACATCCTCTAAAACTCACCTGGACTCATGTGAAATTTTTCCTGCACGAACTAAAAACCCCACACACTACCAGCCAGCTCTAGGCAGACCTGCTCAGGGCCAGGTCTCCTTTCTGGTAACACTTCCTCCTTTCATACACATACTGTACACACACATTTCCACACTTATTTTCAAAACAAAAAAATTTAAAATGAAAGATAGCAGTTACTAGCATGGGTTAGGGTCTTACAGGAATAATCAAATCTGAAGAAGGGATTAGAAGTTAAAGGAAGGGAGGTGATAAACAATGGTCTGAGGTCCTTAAAAAATGAGAGGGGATTTACCTGAAGGAACTAGGTTCTGAGAGAAGGGACTCTTCTTTGCAAGAAGAATGAAAATAAATGGATGTAGTGGCAGGTAGGTTTGTGAATTTAGTGGTGGGAAAGTTTTGTCTGTGACTTCTATGTTATAAATTAGGATTTAAAGGCAAGGCTAATGCTAGGGACTGGATGTATCTTCCGGGAAGCCATAAATGGAAGCTTTCCCTGGTGATAATATTAGGAGGTGAGGCCTTTGGGAGGTGATAGGTCCTGAGTGTGGAGCCCTATGCAGGGATTAGTGCCTTTAAAGAAGAAATAAGAGAGAACCTGCTTCCTTTCTCTCTCCCCACCATGTGAGGACACAGCCAGAAGGCAGCCATCTACCAGCCAGGAAGTCTCTCACCAAACACAGAATTGGAAGGGATTAAGAAGTACCAATTGGCAGTTACAACATAGTTATGGGATATAAAGTACAGCAAAGGGAATCCTATATAATAAAAACCTAATATGCTAAGTGTCCAAACATTGGACTGTTTGACCAGTCACTACGACGTGCACTGACCACCAGCGGGAAGACGCTCCCACCAGTAGGTTAGCTTGCTGCTGAGGTCTGGTCAATTGGGACTGGGCGAGACAGGCCAGACACGCCCTGCAGCCCTCCCGCGGTCCTTCCCTGGCCCTGATTGTGCACCTGTGGGGTCCCTCGGTCTGGTCTGCCATCCTCTTGCAATCAGGGACCCCTCAGTGGATGTCAGAGATCCAGTTTTGGCCCAATCCCCGCAGGCCAGGCCAAGAAACCCTGGCAGTGCACAAATCCGTGGACCGGGCCTCTAGTACAGTCAATAATATTCTAACAACTCTGTATGGTGTCAGGTGAGTTCTAGACTTATCGAGGAGGGGTGACTTCTTATATAAAACAACAACAAAACACAGAATCTGCCAGTACCTTGATCTTTGAACATCTTAGCCTCCAAAACTGTGAGAAAAATATGATTGCTGAGGGGTAGTAAGGAGTAAAGGGAGTCCAATATATGGTACAGAAGAAGATCCAACTTTGGGTGGTGGGCACAAAATACATATACAGATCATGTATCATAGAATTGTACACTTGAAACCTATATAATCATATTAACCAATATCACCTCAATAAATTGATTTTTAAAAAGAAATAAACCCATAGTCAAATAACAACAACAACAACAAAAATGTTTGCTGTTTAAGTCACCAGTTTATGGTATTTTTGCTAAAGCAGCTCAAACTGACTAAGATGATCATTAACTGAGGATAAAGAGAGTTATAGAAAGGCATGATATAGCTTTTGTGCTGAGGAGGCCAGAAGAGCATAGTAACCCTGTCGAATAGGTCTTGAATGCCCGTTTGATGTTGGTAACCCAGAATTTAAAGGGCCACAGAGTATTTTTATCTGTCTTTCCCAAATAGTGCCAACTTGAGTGCTTTTTCTCCCACGATGTCCGAGGCATCAGTGTAAGTCAAAACAAAACAAATTGCTGGGCTCATCCCCGGCTGGAGTGTCACCGAAGAAGAATGATGCTGGGGAAGTGAGAGGATTGAGAGAGCATGAACGGGATGCTGAACATGGCATCTGACCTGGCCATCCCCTTCACTCCTTAAAGTTCTACTACTCGGGAGCCTAATACACTGAACTGGTGATCGGAGGCCAGATTAACCACAGCCTAGTGTGGGAACCCGTTTGTAAAGGTATGACCTGGAGGAGGAGACTTGGAGAGAATAAGGCTTCCCTGGCAACAGAAACATTTAATAGGGGTTTCTCTCCCTTTTGAGCTTTTCAAGGATGTATATATTCATATTTGGAATAAAAATAACGTTATTTCATTTCTCATAAGCATATAATTGTTTGTGTCTTTCTTAAAAGAGCTGGGAATATTTCCCAAAGATGGTATTGTTTATCTACCAATGAGTGAAGAATGTGAATTGATAATTTTAAAGTGGGGAAATTGAGCATTGAGATAACTTGCCTGATGGTACCAAGCAAAGAAGCTACAGAGGTGGAAAAAGAACCTGGACAGTCAGCTTTCTAGTTAAATAACTAGAAGCACCAGCTTTTGTTTCCCCGGAGAAAAATTCAGAGAACTCCAATCAAACAGATGCTGAACATTCTCTTCCTAAAGATACATGCGGACCATGTTCGTCAAGGTTTGCAAAGCTTTCAGAGAGCTAGGAATAATTTTGGTGGGGGTGTGAAAGACAAGATAATTTTAGTTTTATTTTGGAAAGCATCCCATCCCACCCTGTGAGACGCTGAATTCAATGTCAGTTTGGTGTTTGCGCGGTGGAGGTTTTCTATAACACAAGTCAGTCTTGCCCATCAATCATCCCTTTTACCCACTCTGTCCTCTCTTTTTCTCTATTATGCAACTTTGACTCAGTTCCTCCCTTAAGAGGCCCTCTTCCAAATAGATTTTCCCTGAAATTTAGCCATGGTGATCTCTCCCTGTGTTACACTTAATGGCCCTCTATGCTTATGCTTATTATTAAAGGGCAAATACTGGTATCTGCATTTCTCCTACAGTGCGGTTGGAGGTGGGGTACACTAAATGGCATGCTAAGAAATGCTTAACAACCCGGCTCTTATTTAAAAAACAAAGACCTGATTTGAAAGGTTTGCCAATTTTCATGGTGTAAATATTCACCATGACTGATTGCCAGCTACCAACACAACACTGCACAACAATTTAGGAAGGAATGTGCATACTAGGCTTTAGTGAGCAGGTACAAAGGAGCTCCACATGTCAATGGTGTATTAAAGACACTGTGCCTCTTCAAAATTTCTTGGTCTCCCTCACGGGAGGCGGGGGTCCCGCAGCCTGGCCTGCACCCACTCCAATCTGGGATTCCTCAGGGGACATCCCTCTCATAATCCAGGACAGGTGGCTCCTAACTGCTCACTTGCCTGCCAGCCTGATTGCCCCCTAACTGCTCTCCTGCCGGCCTGATTGATGCCTAACTGCTCCCCTGCTGGCCTGATCGACCACAACTGCCCTCCCCTGCCGATACCCACCTGCTCTGCGTGAGGTGGCGAAGACACCAGGACCAGCCTCCTCCATGCTGCGCAGAGCCGCAGGACCCCCAGGCCTCACAGCATGGAGCTGCCCCTGGGCCCTGCCTTTGCTGTGCGCGCGGCCATCTTGTGACAACATGAGGGCGTGATGCCACCTAGGCTATTATTAGTATAGGTAATAATTGTAACTTTGGAGAGTCTGCATGGTTCTAGGAGAGCAAATTGGGACAGACACCTAGTCTAGTTTGGGGACAGTCAGATAAACTTCCTGGAGGAGATGTTGTTAGGGGCAAAAATAGAATATTGGGGACCAGTTATAGTTAAAAGAAATATTAATCAGGCTCTGTTAACCCTGATTGCCTTATTCTGATTAAACAAAGGACATTCTAACCTGGCTGGGAGTTGTACACCCCTGGAACCGGGGGTTAAACTTGGACCTGGCAGTCAACCTTGGACCTGGGAGTCAACCTTGAAATTCGGTCCATTCTCATTCAAGAACTGTCTATTATCATGGAAAGATTAACAACCTGATTGCCCAAACAATGGAGTCTAGCCCCAGGCTGCATTGCCTACTTCCCCATGCCTGAGATACCTATTTTGTATACCCATTTTATTCCTTTTGCCTACTTCCCCATGTAATCTTTGTCCAGCCCAATATAAGCAGCTGGCTTATGGGGGGTTGCAGAGCAGATTTTTGTGGATGACCTGCTGCTCTTCCATCCTGCCCGCAGTATTAGAATAAACGCTCGTATATGATTCAACCCTATTGCTGCTTAATTGGCTCAAGTAGTGACAGGCAGCCCGGACCCATTGGTTGACCAGTTTCAATGTCATCCAAGTTAAGAGCTAAAGGAGAAGCAGGAGATGGTGGGCCAGGTGGGAGGTTTTAGAAGAATGTGCAGGATGCAGAGGCCAGAGAAAGCAGAGAAACTGAAAGGAATGTGAGCTTGGGAGTTGACTCTGAAGAGGAAAGCGAAGTTTACACTCTAACTGGCTTTGTAATCCAATTAAGAGCACTGGACTTCGGCCTGAGGCTGATGCAAAGTCCTCAGGGAAATTACAGGATTCGTTGTGCTTCTTGGACTGATCACTCTGGCTGCCGCGTGAAGAATTGATTGGCCGGGGGCAGGACCAGAGGCAGGGGGACCAGGTGGGAGGTTTTACGGTAATCCAGGGAGGAGACAATGAAGGGATGGAAACAGGGATGGACGGAAGAAGTGGGCTGGCTAGAAAGGGAGTCATACATTGTCACAGCTAGAACTTGGTGATTGCTTGGGGAGCAGGGAAATGGGTGATAAAGGCCCTGTTTGCTGAGAGAGGAAATGCTGAAGGAGGAGCCGACTTGTTAGAGTGATATAGAGAGGGCTGGGGAGATAAATTCAGGTTGGAATGTGATACCCGGTAATATTTAGTCAACACTTATTGTGAGCCTTGTGTTATAGATGTATTTTGCCATTTAATCCTCACAATAACTCACTTTTTAAAAAATATATATATATTTTATTGATTTTTTACAGAGAGGAAGTTAGAGAGATAGAGAGTTAGAAACATCGATGAGAGAGAACATCGATCAGCTGCCTCCTGCACATCCCCCCCTTGGGGATGTCCCCGCAACCTGAGCACATGCCCCCGACCGGAACCGAACCCGGGACCCCTCAGCCCGCAGGCCGACGCTCCACCCCCTGAGCCAAACTGGCCTCAGCAAAAACTCACATTTTTATCTCTAGTACCATATGCCAGGAACATGCCAAGAACTTTACATGAATTGATTTATTCAGATACCTAATTAGGCTATTATTACCCTCTCTCCACCCCCACCACCCCCATTTTATAGATAAAAAGACTGAGGTTCAGAGAGATTAAGTAATTTATCCAAACTCCACAGATACTAAGTGGCACGATTAACACTATGATACGTGATTTTTGGACTGGAACACAGGGTGTTTCCCAGAGTCTTTGTCTGTCGGAGTCAAAGAATAAATCCACGGACTGAAGATGGTATAGCAAAGGTGGAGATTTATTAACAAACAAGTACAGACTCTTATGTGGGGAAGGGGAAAGAATCTCACAGCAGACTCCCATGTGGGGAGGGGGAAAGAGTCCCACCTGTTTATAAAGGCTGTAGTTCCTGTGCCCTGATATCCCCTCTGATTGGTCAGTATTCTCTTTGATTTGGTTACTATAGTAACTCTTGAGCTCAAAGGTCACTTGGTACATGGGAGACCCCCCTCCCTCATTGTTCTCCTATTCCTTTTGGGCTTTCTTCCTTCTTCTTTATTTTGTAAATATAGACCTTTTGGCTACTCCCAGTTCCCCTGTATTATGTAAATGTAACTGTTGTCTCTTCCTTCTCTTATGGAAGTGTAACTGTTGCTGCTCCCTTGTCTTATGGAAATGTAACTTCTCCCAGATCTCTTGTGTTATGGAAATATACCCTCTTCCAGCTCTGTAGCCCTGTGTGTTTTCTGCATGGACCTCCAATTTCCTAAATCTGTATTTCACCCCTAAAATTCCTATTTCAATGAGAACAGTTTATGCTAGAACTCTTGTCTGTTTTTTCCTGTTAGAACTGTTATAGGCAGCGGGAATGGCACCAGGTGTCTGACTGGTGGGATCTGATCAAACCTGGGTTCAGCAACCTTAGTACTTGGGTTCTGGCTAGGAAAGAATTCAGAGCCAAGACCCAAACTGTAAGAGAATATTTATTTGGTAAATCATAGAAGTAGAAAAAGTAATTCCAGTACATTCTCCCTCCAGGGAGCACACCCATGCTATTCTCTTGTCCCTCTCCTTCCCCTACAGCAACGGTTCTCAACCTGTGACAGGTTGTGACCCCTTTGGGGGTCGAACGACCCTTTCACAGAGGTCGCCTAAGACCATCGGAAAACACATATATAATTACATATTGTTTTTGTGATTAATCACTATGCTTTAATTATGTTCAATTTGGAACAATGAAAATACATCCTGCATATCAGATATTTACATTACGATTCATAACAGTAGCAAAATTACAGTTATGAAGTAGCAACAAAAATAATTTTATGGTTGGGGGTCACCACGACATGAGGAACTGTATTAAAGGGTCGAGGCATTGGGAAGGTTGAAAACCACTGGCCTACAGGCATGTATCCCTAACGTCTAAGGGACCCCATGAGACTTGCAACCAGGGGAGCAATGGGCAGTGGCAACTTGTCCTGGGCTAACCTCCGGACCCCATCTCCAAGGTCCCCTTTTCTCTGACTTCCCAGTGATCCAAAGCAGCCCAGCCTACGCTCTCCTGTTGCTTCTTCTACGCCAGTGGTTCTACCTTCAGCAGAAATAATGTATTTCTTCTTCTTCTTCTTCTTCTTCTTCTTCTTCTTCTTCTTCTTCTTCTTCTTCTTCTTCTTCTTCTTCATCTTCTTCTTCTTCTTCTTCTCCTCCTCCTCCTCCTTCCTCCTCCTCCTCCTCCTCCTCCTCCTCCTCCTCCTCCTCCTCCTCCTCCTCCTCCTCCTCCTCCTTCTTCTTTTTCCTCTCCTTAAAGAGTACCCGTCAACATTTCCTGTAATACTGGTTTGGTGGTGATGAACTCCTTTATCTCTTTCTTGTCTGTGAAGCTTGTTATCTGACCTTCAATTCTAAATGCTTGCCAAAACCGGTTTGGCTCAGTGGATAGAGCGTCGGCCTGCGGACTGAGGAGTCCCAGGTTTGATTCTGGTCAAGGGCATGTACCTGGGTTGCAGACACATCCCCGGTAGGAGATGTGCAGGAGGCAGCTGATCGATGTTTCTCTCTCATCGATGTTTCTAACTCTCTATCTCTCTCCCTTCCTCTCTGTAAAAAATCAATAAAATATATATTAAAAAATAAATAAATAAATAAATGCTAGCTTTGCTGGGTAGAGTAATCTTGGTAGTAGGTCCTTGCTATTCATCACTTGAATATTTCTTGCCACTTCCTTCTGGCCTGCAAAGTTTCTGTTGGGAAATCCACAGACAGTTGTATAGGCATTCCCTTGTAAGTAACTAACTGTTTTCTCTCACTGCTTTTAAGATTCTCTTTGTCTTTAACCTTTGGGATTTTAATTATGATGTGTCTTGGTGTGGGCCTCTTTGGGTTCCTCTTGTTTGGGACTCTCTATGCTACCTGGACTTGTAAATTTATTTCTTCACCAGATAGGGTAAGTTTTCTGTCATTATCTCTTTAAATAGGTTTTAAATATCTTGCTCTCTCTCATCTCTTTCTGGTAACCCCATAATGCAAATGCTGGTATGCTTGAAGTCATCCCAGAGGCTCCTTATACCAAGCATGTCAAACTCGCAGCAAGCAGGCCCCATATGGTCCATAACAAATATTTTTGTGGCCCAGCCAATATAATGGTATGTAAAAAACATTTTAATAAAAGTGTCATAGCTTAATTTTTATAATATCGTGTTATACATAATCATTAATAACAAACTACAACATTTGCTACTGACTGATTACTATAATCATGCTGCATTCATTTCCCTTATGTGCCTTACGTGTACATCTTAGTAGTGTGTTGAGTGGATTCAAGAAATGAAAGAAAGCAAGTATGATGATTAGCAGAGTGTTCACCTGAGGAGGATGTGGGCTATAAGGGGAGGCTATTTCTGTGAGATAGGGGATTTGGGCATGTATGAATGCTGGTGGGAATGAGCCGGTGCGGGGAAGGTGAAGATACAGGAAAGAGAGGAGATTAGAAATGCAGTAAGGTTGCTGAGGTGTGGGAGGGTTCTGATCCAGAGTTCAGGTCCCTTTTATCATTTATTTAAGACATTTGCTTGACTGTCTATTACTTGGAAGGGTGGGTCTTAGATAAGACACTTCTTCACTTCTTCCACTGTATCTGGAGGGGAAGGGCAAGAACAGGGGCTATGTGTGATTTAGATGGAGGTGGAGGAGGAGGAGAGGCCCCGTGCAAGGTCTTCAGGCATGAACATGATTCACGGTGTTGAAGGAGGTTTGAAGGCAATGGGTAACAGAAGGAATACTGTGTTGTGTTGAGGACCTGCTGAACCTGGGAGGCATGTCATGTATGTGATGACTCCATCAGCACTCAACTATCTGGGTGATGGAGTCAGGTACACAGTTGGTTTGAACCAAAGCTTTCTCCCGCCTTTAGGTCGGAGCAGTAAGACAAAGGAATGAGACTATTGGCAAGAGGCTAGGTGAACTGGTTGACCAGATGAGGTCTAGAATACAAGTGGTAGGAAGTGAAAATGGGATGGGGCTGATAGAGAAATTAGAAATTTCAAGGGGTTAAAATATCAGTGAATCAAAGAAAAGGTATACTGGGAATAAAAAAAAAAGAACACTGATAACTTAAAATATGTCTACAAATTCTTTGGCATGCTTTTCAAAAGGGGGAGCCTAAGTCCCCCCTTCTTGAGTATGGGCTGGATCTAAAGCAGTGGTTCCCAACCTTTTTTTGGCCATGTCCCACCTAAGCATCTCTAAAATCCTGATGCCCCCCTGTGACATATAATTCTTATTATTCAAAAAGTGAACTCCTATTCATGTGGAGGAAGCCTAAAAGGCCATTAACTTGTTCCAAACAAACTTGGCACAGAAAGAGAGAAATAAAAAAACAGAAGGACAGTTGAAGCACTGAGGAATAAATCACTAAGAAGTTGTTAAAATAATAAGAGTATGAAGTGATATGAAAAAATAGCAAATAAAGTTTCAAAACATCTAATAGAGAACTGAAATGCATATATATGTCACAATATATATTTATTCTAGATGCCCGGTGCACGAATTCGTGCACAGATGAGGTCCCTCGAGGTGGCCTGCGGGGATTGGGCCAAAACCGGCAGTCCAATGCACCTGCTGCTTCTGCTTGCTGCTCCTGCTCAACCCAGCCCCGCTGTGCCTGCCGCAGGCTCATGCCCAGCAGTCCCGATCAGGAGAGACTTGTCCCGCTGCAGTGCTCGCCAGCCATGAACACTGTGTCTGGTGCCCATCCCGAGGGGGGGGGGGGGGGCTGGGATGTGGTTGGCCCTCCAGGCTGGCAGTGGGATGCCCTTGCCAGCCCGGGATCCGGATCCATCCCACTGACGTTCGCAGCGGTTGTCAGGAGCCACCTGGTGGCCACTTTTATATTATTTCTTCCTTGCAGAGCATCTAGGGAGGGACTGCAGTGCCTGAGGCCAACTTCCAGGAGGCAGGCACCGCTGTCGGGATTGTGCCCGTGGCGCTGGTCCATTGGTGCCTGGCTCATTCTCTGGAGATTGGACCTGCAGGACTACTGAGGGAGTGAGTGGCTGCCGCCAGGCTGATGGGCCACTGGGATGGGTTGGTCAGCTGAGCAGTGCTCCCGCTGTGGGAGCACACTGACTACCATTGAGTGTCTGCTCCCTGGTGGTTAGCGTGCATCATAGCGACCAGTCGACTGGTCATTCAGTCATTTGATCATTTGGTCGCTTAGGCTTTTATATATAGAGACTAGAGGCCTGGCGCACAAAAATTTGTGCACTCGATGTGTGTGTGGGGGTCTCTCAGCCTGGCCTGTGCCCTCTAGCAGTCTCCCTGGGTCACAGATCAGAGGCCCGGATCCCGTGGGCAGCGTCTTGCGCTGCCCGCCCCACCTGCAGTATGCAAATTTAACAGCCATCTTTGTTGGATTAATTTACATACTCTTCTGATTGGCTGATGGGCATAGCAAAGGTACAGTCAATTAGCATCTTTGTCTTTTATTAGTGTAGATACTGTATATGAGGCTCCTTGAACCATAAGAAATACAAAAAATTCACTGTTAATAACTCATTCTCAAATTTCCCCCCTTAAAAATAAAATTGCCCCCATGTAGGGTGTGTGCCCCATGTTGGAATGCACTGATCTAAAGATTTCCTTCCAACATATAGGAAAAAAGCAGAAGGTATTACATTATAAAAGGCACCTCTCTCTTGGATGGCTTGCTCTGGGGAACTTAGTTGCCATGTCTTGAGGATGTTGGAGAATCCATATGGAGGGGGCCACTTGGTAAGGAATTATGGCTCCTGCCAACAACCCTCATGGACTCTCCCAGTGTATAAGTGAGCTATCTAGGAAGGAAGAAGATCCTCCAGCTTTGTGGGGCATCTTGGCTGCCACCTGCTGGGAGACCTTGAGCCAAAACCACCCAGCTAAACTGCTCTTGGATTTCTGACATCAGAAACTGTGTGAATTAATATATTTTTACTAGAGGCCTGATGTACGAAATTTGTGCAAGAGTAGGCCTTCCTTCCCCTGGCTGCTGGCATCGGCTTCCCTCTGGCACCTGGGACCTGGGCTTCCCTCCTCTGGCCGCCGGCAGGCACCCAGGACCCAGGCTTCCCTCACAGCCCTGGCTTCATCCAGAAGGTCATCTGGTCTAATTAGCATATTATGTTTTTATTATTATATATTGTCTTAAGCAGCCAAGTTTTGGGGTAATTGGTTTTGTTGCAATAGATAACAACACAGGGACTGAAAATGGGAGATGAGAAAGGAGAGTAGAATGTTTGAATTGCACATTTCAGAGGTTGAACAGTTGTGGGCTCCTGGCAAATGGATGTTTGAAGAGGACTAGAAGTGATGCACACTGAAGCTGAGAAGCCCAAGAAACAGGTGTCAGCCACGTTATCTGAATGTATAGTGAAGTTATCCAAATAAAGGCAGAACTCAGCTTAAAGAAAGACTGTGAGTCACAGGCTGGGTCTTGAATGAACAGGAATAACTGGGAAGTGGGTAGATGATGTCAGTAAGTGGGGGTAGATGGCACAGGCAGGAATTTTTATGCAAAAGTGAGGGAATAATGATTTGAGAGCTACGGAAGCTAGTGAGGACCCCAGTCTCTGGATTCCGGGTCCTCAGGGTGTGGCAGGATGAGCACAGCACTTAGGAGAGACTTGGAGACACCTGGGTTTTCCTGAAAGCCAAGAGCTGGGGATCCACTCAAATAAGAGGATAGAGTGTACATGTACAAAATTATGTTAACTGCGGAGTGGGGATGCCAGAAGGGACAGTAAATGGTTTTGGAAGAAAGGGAGTGTAGGTGTGTGTGTAGTTGGAAGGGTGGTGGGACCGGGGTAAGAAGTGTGGTGGGTAAATCAAAACTGAAGTACATTGGAGAGGATTCAGGTCAGGTTAATGGGCTGGCTTGTGAGTTTCCTAGGATATCCCTGCATCCCTGTCCCAGCACTAATTCAATTTACCAGTAGTTCATGCCTATAATAGGCGCATTACTGGAGTCTCCCTACCAGAGTCCCTGCATGTTAAACATGCCACGTGGGTCACACTCATTCAACACATGGAGATTATTTTCTCAGCTAAGGTTAAGCTTGAAGTTTATTTTTCTCATGCAAAACATTATTCTTGCAAAAGCTATTTATTTTCTCATTGTTTGAAGGACTATAGCTAGAAAACAGATGTTTAAAAGCAGTTTTCCAATTTTATGCAGGGAAATAATAAACATTAGTGCCGTCTCCTCCTCCTCCTCCTCCCCCTCCTCCTCCTCCTTCATTGAAGAGGTTATTCTTTTTATTGTTTTGTAAAAAAGAGCTTTTTAAAAGTCCCTGAAAGATCTTATAGAAAATAACTCAGTGTTTGAGACTTATAGAATAGAGGTTTTGTAGAACAAGTAAATTTTGCTTAAATATTCAAGTATATATGCTTACATAACAGGAATATTCTTCTGAGTTGGAGTTATAAAGATGGTAATTTGAAGTCTGTAAAGGAGTGAGATGGGTATATGCATATACAACATATGAAAACATATATTATTTGAAGGCTAGGGAAAATATAAACTTACAGAAGTAACCTAAGTGTCAAATGACTTCTGAAAATAATTAAAAGAAGATATGAGATGAGAAGGGGAGGTTACTTAGTGTTCACTTAACATGTGGAAACAGCTAGAACTAAAGATCCATTGAGTGTTTTCTGAAAGCAGAACAATGTAGCATTCTAGACGCTATGACATCATTTTTTAAAAATAGCTGCTTTCACCAACAGATAGCAGTTCATAATGAAAACGTTTTTTTCATTTCTTTTGGGAAGAGGGAGGGGAAAGTTGGGGGAAAGGGTGACTAGTGACTAAGTGAGATAAATGTTCTGATTGTCCCCGGTCTCCATATAAATAGAAATGCAACTGGCACCAAGCTGCATGGTCACGTGCACATTCTCTCATTAAAATATTAAGCAAATAGTTCATTCGATTGTTTGGTTTTATGACTGGAGAACCATTAACATGATTATTACTAGCTTACTTTACACAGATTAGGAGCAATCAGTATAACAAGACAGAAATCCCCATGGATGCTTCCAGGGTGCCTTTGGCGAGGATGATAAGGTGTGGCCCTAGATGTGGCTGTGAGGTCTCAGAAGCTGAGGGCTGGCACTTGCCCAAGACCAGCCTCAGCCTGGGCAGCTGGTGACTCTGCTTTCAGAGTCCCTCTGTGCCCCACACAGTCTCCTGTTACTTGGTGTGTAAAATTTCATTGCTTTCAGAGTCACAGAGAACCTCGTTGCTGGTGGTGTGCTGGGAAAGTTGGCCCTTGAAAAAGTTTCAGTGGTAAAGATGCTCCCCAGTTTTGGCTGATTTCAAGTTCCCCAGTTGAGAATGAGTTTGGATGAGGAGAGAGTAATCAGCTCTTGGGAGCCAAGGCCAGCGGGCTTCAGCATACCTCCTGTGCTGTGCCCAGTCCACCCCCGGGCAGCCCCTTCCCTGCAGGTGCAGCTACTAGGCCACAATCAGTGACTTATTTACAAGGTTTGGATTCCCTTCAAAATATAAATCTCCCTGGAAAGGCTGGAGGTGTAGGAGTTCCTCCTCCTTTTTCTTCTGCTGCTGCTCCTCCTCTTCCAGCTTCTCTGCCTCCTCCTTCCTCCTCTTTTCTCCTAGTCCTCCTTCTTCTCCCCGCCTCCTCCTTCTCCATACTTCTTCTCCTCCTCCTCCTCCCGTCTCCTCCTCTTTCCTCTTCCTCTTTCCTCTTCCTCTTTCATCCTCCTCCTCCTTTTTCTCCCCCTCCTCCTCCTTCCTCTGCTCTCTTTCAGAATTTACCCAGGGCAACTCTATCCTAGACAATGTGTCAGACACTGGAATACAAACACTGGTCAGGATTCATCTCTGACAGTAGGAAACTATGGTCTAGCTCAGTGGTCAGCAAACTGAGGCCCCTTGAGTGTGGCTCTTCCACAAAATACCACGTGCGGGCGCACATGTACAGTGCGATTGAAACTTCGTGGCCACACTCAAGGGGCCAAAGAGCCGCATGTGGCTCGCGAGCTGCAGTTTGCTGACCACTGGTCTAGCTGATGGAGACCAACAGAGGAAGGCAATTGACATTTACATATTCAATGACAGAAGACTGCACAGAACGCAGTTGGACTCAGAGGACAGTGGTAAATTGTATGCAATACAGGAGTATATAAGGAAAGGCTTCAGGAAGGTGCTGGTGCTCAAGTTCCATCATCAGAAGTGTCCACACATTTGAATTTGTGTTTAAGACTGAATTCATATCAAGCAAAACTGAACACTGACAACAAAAATAACAGCAGCTTTACTGAGCACATCCTAGGTATATTCTCTCATGTAATCCTTGCAGCGACTTTATGAAGCTTATGCTCTTAGTATTTTAGATGAGAAGATTGAGGCAAAGGGGGGTTAAGTAACTTGCCAAAGAGCACACAGCAAGTACAATGTGAAGCTAAGATTTGAATTCAGGCCCTCTAACTGTACAGTCCCAACCATTTACAATATACTGCCTCAAATACTGTCCATATAACTACAGGGTTTTCAGGAGTTCAAATAGGGAGAGTAGGGAGTGACTCAAACAGTCACTTGTGTCCTCAAGAAGCTGTGGGCCAGGACGTCAGTCCTGTACTATCAGAGCAATTAGATATTCGTGTGGAGCCTGTCATTGGACATACCCGCTTGGCAACAGTTCATTAGCTCTAAGTGTGGGGCTGCATGTGCCATGAAGAAATTTTCTGTAACCAATTCCAATAATAATTGGATTAGAGACTTGTTACGTGCAGATTTCAATAAAGCTGCAGTGTTAACTTCACATTCAAGTGAACAAAACTGCTTTGCAGAGATCAAATGGCACCGCACGGAATTGGCATTGAAGGTTGCCCACTGGCAGAGTTTTGGTTTAGCTTGGGGTTGGATTATTTGAACTAGCAAACAAAGCTTTGAAATTCAGAATGCCATTTTGTACAACATCCTATGCAAATAGAGGGGCTCTGCCTTACTATTACGAAAGTCTCAACAAACTAAAGAGCTGGACTTCAGGCTTCAGGGTCTTATTTTTAAATAAGAGTGTTAACTTATTTAAAAACAGGTGAGTAAATGTAGCAAAACATGATGTAGCATATTACATTAATTAGAGGCCCGATGCACAAAATTTGTGCAAGGGGCTTGGCCCCTGCCACGGCGGTGGCTGCCTCTGTCTTGGCCCACGCTGCCATGGCTTTGTCCAGAAGGTTGTCCAGAAGGACGTCCTGTCTAATTAGCATATTACCCTTTTATTATTATAGATAATGCTAATTTAAATATTATTGCTTTTGTATCTTGGTTTGGACTTAATGTGTATGTTTGCCTTGGCTTTATAGTTGTATAAGAGCATGAGAAATTGATCTCCTTTAAGTAAATATTACAAATTCCAACTTCTATCTCATCTTTCATTTAAAAGTTTTTGATTTTTATAGTGTTTCTAATTCTTGAAAACTGAGATTGGACACTTGGCTAAGATGATTTGTGAATATCCAGAGCATGGTTCATCTGTGGAGTTTTGGATGCCTTCTCCATCCCTAGGGCTTGTATGCTACACCTAAAGTCAGTGGTTTTCAGTTTCATGCTGCGAGTGTGCAGATAAAGCACTTAGAAATGCACTTAGAAATGCACTTAGAGCGGAGAATCCTCTCAGCTGCGGGAGCATTTGGGAAGGCAAATGTTTTTAGTTGAGGGTGGTATTTTCTTAAACAAAGTCAAGGTAATACTGGCAAGGAAGGAAGAAGCAGAGATGGATATTGGGAAGGACACTAGCAGAGACTGTTGAAGTGAATGAGTAAATGAAAATAAAAAGTCAAAACAATTCTTACATTTCTCTATTCAGTCCCTCCTTCCCACCATCCTTTCCTTGTACCATAAAAGCAGCGGTGTGCTGCCACGTGTGTCACATAGTCTTTCAGGGGGTGGGGAGCTCTGGTTTATAATGTTTGCCAGTTTCTGTGGTGTAAACTTTCCCACAATGGTGGGTTTCAAGCTACCAACGTGATATCACAAGCAATAGCACAGCATCTCAGTCCAGAGTATTTCCACCAGACGATACAGTAGGAGCCAATAATCTTAAAATTATGGAAACTAGGAAAGGTGGTGGGTGGGTCTGGCCCTCTGTGGGGGACGTGGCCAGGTCGTGACAGAGGTGGAGGAGTTGGTTTGAGGCAGGGAGGGAGTACAGGTGACCGGCTTCGCGGAGCAGTTCCTCTCCTACTCGGCCAGCCCCGCATGGAAGTCACCACGCGCCACCTGCCCCGCTGCCACCGCCCTCCTGACAGTAGAGGCCACCTGGGCCAGCTACGGCCCCTCTCCATGGCTTGGGCTTGGGCCAACCACCACTTCCTGGGTGGCAGTGACAACAAAGACCTTTTAGAAAAGGTGATGGAAATGGTTGGTGGGGTGGAAGTGGGAGACCTGCCACAGTTTACTACCAGAGTGAAGGAATGAAAAAGCATCAAAGCTAAGGCAGAAGATTCATCACATTTGCATTATCAGCTACAGACTGGCAGGGAGGCTGAGAGGAATGTGACCTTGACCGCAGAAGCTCTCCTCAGACCCCTGCTGTTACCAACACGCAGGAAAGAGGCAGTTGGAATGGAAGTGGCATGTTAAAGGCCTCATTCTTCCAAGTAGCTGTCATTGTGAGAGCAGGCATGCATTTTGGTGTATTTGTAAATCGTGCCCTTTTTTATTTTCAGTTTTTGAATATTAAACTTTTGGTTAACAATGTGTATTTTTTTTTAAACTTTTTTTTAAAAATATATTTTATTGATTTTTTACAGAGAGGAAGGGAGAGAGATAGAGAGTTAGAAACATCGATGAGAGGGAAACATCGATCAGCTGCCTCCTGCACTGAGGATGTGCCCGCAACCCCGGTACATGCCCTTGACCGGAATCGAACCTGGAACCCCTCAGTCCGAAAGCCGACGCTCCATCCACTGAGCCAAACCGGTTTCGGCAACAATGTGTATTTTTAAATATTGATGTAATAATGGCAGGTAATGGATTTTACACTTGAATTTTTCAATGTACCTTTAAGTGCAGGAAAAAAGATTATAGAAATAATATAATGTGTTAGTTTGCTTGGGCTGCCATAATAAAATACCGTAGACTGGGAGGCTTACAAAACAATCATTTATTTTCTCGCAGTTCTGGAGGCGAGGGGTCCAAGGTAAAGGTGCCAGCCGTGCGGTCTCCTCCGGGGTCTCTCTCCTGGGCCTGCAGGTGGCCACCCTCTTGCTGCCTCTTCACAGGGTTGTCCTGTTTTTCTGTGCAGGTGTGCATCCCGGTGTCTCTGTGTGTGCAGGCTTCCTCTTCTCCCAAGGACACCTGTCAGGTTGGATCAGGGTCCATCGGAAAGACCCATTTTTAACTCAGTCACCTCTTTAAAGATTCTGTCTCCATATACAGTCACATTCCGAGGTGGTAGGACTTAACACATGAGCTTGGGAGTGGGCACAACTCAGCCCTTAACCAATACAGTTAAATAACTAGGAAGTGATGAATTGTTAGTATTTCCTTTGTTTTTAATTGCATTTGCTGAATCACAATTTATAAAATTTAAGTTTTAATAATGGCTATGCTTAACAGTTGACCTGAAAAATTCCTGAAGATATAAAAATCAGCTCCCCTGAGCCAGTATGAGCTGATTCCAACATTGCTTTAAAAGAAAAGGAAAGCTAAGCAAAGCTCCTGCCCACAAGGGTGTCAGTTTTCCTAAGGATTTTTTTGCTGGCAATGGTTTCATTATTGTAAGGAAATGAAATAATTCCCAGGATCATACAGCTCTAATATTCTTTCATTTTGTAAAAGATCCTAATAAAAGCTAGAAGTTTCATGATGGTTTACAATAAAAAAAATCATCTTATTCCACACTGTACTTGTTTAAAAACATATTTTTATTGATTTCAGAGAGGAAGGGAGTGGAAGAGAGAGATAGAAACATCAATGATGAGGATCACTGCTCACCCCCTCTGGCACACTCCCCACTGGGGATTGAGCCCACAACTTGGGCATGTGCCCTGATCAGGAATCAACTGTGACCTCCTGGTTCATAGGTCAACGCACAACCACTGAGCCACACCAGCCAACATTACACTGTAAAAAGTCTTTATTGAGTGCATGCAATGGACTAAATGTTTGTGTCTCCTGCCCCACAAGTTGAAACCCTAATCCCCAATATGACGGTATTTGGCGGTAATGACATTTAGGTGAAATGATTAAGATGGAGCCTCCATGAATAGAATTAGTGTCCTTAGAAGAAGTGGCATGGGAGAGAGCCTTTCCTATGGGAGGATACAGTAGGAAGGCTGCCATCTGAAGATCAGGAAGACAGCCCTTAACAAGGACCATGATCTTGGACTTTGGGCCTCCAGCATGGTGAGAAATGTCTGTTGTTCAAGCCACTCAGTCTGTGGTTTTTCTGTCATAGCAGCCTGGACAGACTAAGACAGTATCCACCAGGGGCCAGGCACTGTGCTTCAATATGGGGATACAGAGAGGACAAGACAGACAGGATCCCTTCTCTGCTGGAACTCACATCTCTTGTGGGAAATAGATATCGAACAAATAGTCATTTAACTAATTCATTATAGTAGTTCCGACTGCTAGCAGGAATATGTATAGGGCACTATGGGAGCGTGTAATAGGAGGAACTAACTTACCCAGGAGCTCACAGAAGACTTATCTTGGGAATGACATTTAATCTGTGTATGGGATAAATTGTGTTCCCTCCATCCCAAATTCATGTGTCAAAGCCTTAAAACCCTGAACCTCAGAATGTGACTATATTTGGAGATCAGGCCTTTAAAGAGGTGATTAAGGCAAAATGAGGCATTAGGGTAGGCCCTAATTCAACTTGTGTCCTTATAACAAGAGGGAATTTGACCACACAGCGGAGACACCAGGGATGGACACACAGAAGAAAGACCATGTGAAGGACACACAGAGAAGGTGGCTCTCTGGGAGATGAGGAGAGAGGCCTCAGGAGAAACCCAACCTGCCAACACTTTGATCTTGGACTTCAAGCGTCCAGCACTGTGAGAACATAAATTTCTTTGTTTAACCCATCCAGTCTGAGGTATTCTGTTACAGCAGCGGTAGCTGACTAATGCAACCTGAGGCCCAGGGGTAAGCAGGACCTGATTAGACTAAGAGGTGACAGGAGGATATTGTAAACAAAGGGACATATCTGGTGGGATCCTCAAAGCAATAGATAGAAGGGTCACAGTCTAACCTGAAACAGTGGTTAGAGGTGTGGGCCCAGGAGTGAGAAGAGCTGGACTCAACTCAATTTAACCTTGGGAAAGTTTCATGACTCTCGGTGCCTCTGTTTTCTCATCTGTAAAATGCAGCTGATACTAGATTCTATTGTAGGCTTGCTAGAGGCATGATTAAAGTGCTTAGCTGTAAAGCATTTAGCTCAGTACCTGGCACACAGTGCTGGAAATGTTCAAAAAAATGTTAGGTGGTGCTGATTATCTGGGATAACTCATCGTCCTGAACCCTTAGTTGGAATGTTAGCTGGAGTGGCAAGTCTTTACTGGCACCATTCCAACCTGAGTAAAATGGTTTTCTCTCCCTCATTGGGAAGAAAGACCATCTGTTTCTAAAATCTGGATTCTCCATTTTGTGTTACCGAAGGTTTGGATTTTGTCCTAATGATAGGGAAACCTATCATTTTAAAAACAGAAGTCAATTTGGGGCTTCGGGGAGTGAGGACTGACTGGCTGTGGGTAGAAACCCTGGTGGCTTTGGGAAACAGCAGCAGGAGAGGGACTTAAGTGCTGGCAGGAAGTGCCAGGGGCAGGGGAAGAGCCACTCTGGGAGCACCATGAAGTGCCACGAGCATTAGGATGCTTGCAAGGACACCACCTGCAACACCCGAAGATTCATAAATCCCCAGACGACTGGCAATCCAGTAGGATGGCAGTGCCAGGGGGTGGGGGAAAGACAGAGAAAAGCACCTGCACTCATACTTCTCAGTCGGGCTGGAGTACTTCCATGCACCCCAAATTAGGGACTTCAGGAAAAGGACAGCATGTAATTCATTAACCACACCATCATATCATGTTTATCTATGAGTTCCTTCATAGGACTCAGGTCCTTAAAGATAAGCACTGCATCTTTGCTTTCTGCATCCTCCATGCATAGTGCCAAGCCCCTGTATTTGTTGAATAAAAGCCTTATTTATGGATTAGTCACTGGAGGCCAAGTGATTGTGTGACTGGCTTAAGGCCACACATCACGCAGTGAAATTGTGTCTAAAAGCCAAAGTGTCCACTGGCTGAGGCTTTGTTCTTGCCAGCAAACCCCTGAAGGCAAAAGGGTGTGTCTCATGCTTTTGCTTTCCCCTGGTGCCTGGCACCATGGTTAGCCCACGGTCAAGCACAGGAAGAACCTGCGAAGCAGTAGTGGAATCTAGAAGGTTGGTCAGTGGATTGATTGATACAGGTGTGCAGTCCAGAGCAGATAAATCTTCTCATCCAATTTTGGCTCCAGAGAAATCCCCACATTCATTATTCATTCATTCCCAAGATGTTTAGAAATGAGGATGTTACAGGTCAGCTTTTTGCATGGACAGCTGTCATTTACATTTATGCTCAACAAGGTAGTGAACAGAGCATGGGCTTTTATCTACTCATTCAGCATACACTTACTGAGCAGTATCCCAAGGGTTTACTAGCACTGACTGTGTGTCTAAGAGTCAGATGGTTCATCTCTGTGCATTTCAGGTTACACATGGATGGACTGAGGACAACTGTACCTATTGCCACGCTGGTTTAAAGTTTAATAGAGGCTGAAGACATGAAATCTTGGCATGTGTTAATGTCACTCAATCCTCTCATCAGGGCCGGTGACTGATTATCACACTTCCCTCCTGCAGTGCAGGGGAGGCCATGGGGGCGGGGCTTCTGAAACGTTGCTGACACCCTAACTTGGTTCACTAAGTGACTGTGAAACAGGAAAGGCAGGACTTCCCAGGGCAGAGTTTTCCTGGGCCTGGCCCATTAATAATGCACAGCAAGTATGCATTTAGCAGTCAATTGCTCTGGCCTCTGGAATGAATGTGGCATTTTAATAATGCAGGAAAGATGTGACTCACGACACAACTCTTCTCCTCTGGCCACGATCTCTTCCTATGCATTGAGCAAAACAAGTTCCCAGTAAAATAGGATTATGTTGTTTCAACATAAATTCTCTATCAGTTAGGACTAGGTTTATCTGCATAAAGTAGAAACACTCTTCCCCACACATCTCCCCTCCCTCAATTTAGTCTTGGATAAAATAAAATTCCACTTCTTATTCGTGTAGAAGGTTAGAGTCAGGCATTCCAGGACTCATGTGATTAGCTCCACCAAGCCATCAAAGCCCGTGCCAACTTCCAGGTCCTGCCCTGTGGTGGCGTCTTGGTCCATGCTGGCCCCTAATGGCCCGGTCATCACATCCATTTCAGGCAGCAAGATGGAGGAGTGGGGAGAAGAAAAGAGCATCTTTTTTTTTTTTCCTTAAAAAATAAAAAAGTCTTTTCTAAAATAAATAAATACAAATAAAAAGGCTTTCCCAAGTCCCACACAATACTTCTTAGGCACATGGCCCCTGCGAGAAAGGCTGGGAAATGAAATCTGAGGTTCTAACACAAAGGAGGAAAGGGAGGCTGGAATTTTGCAATCTCTCTCACCTCTTCTGCTCCGGGGAAGGCACATACTGTTTTACCTTTTGTGTTTCTCCCACTCTACACAGAAACTGTCATTAATATCTTGACATTTTAACTGAGGGGAAGAGAAGTGATGTCGCTAAGGTTTTTCATTGTAGGCTAAAACGAAAGAATAAATTAGATCATTCTCCCTCCTACACAGTCATGGTCTTTTTCTTCACATAGGTGCACAGAGCTCTTGTGAAAACTGCCCTCTGAACTGCCCTGGTCATTGTGTGCTCAGTCCCTGGATAGTCACTGCCATCAGCAGGACCAGAGCATTTCCTCTGGCTCAGGAGCAGCTCTAAGGAGGGGATAACCGCTTCACACACCAGGGCTCTGTGGGACCTGGACCTCTTCATTCATTTAATGATTACAGAGAGGACTCTCACCTCAAGAATGAATGTTCACCTCTTACCTGCCATACAATAAAACGAAGATTAGTAAAATAATAAGCAGCGGGGTGTGGCAAATTCAAGGTCAGAACATTTTGCAGAACACCCATTATCTACTAATCTAGTTATGGGCTATGACAGAATTGAAGTCAGGATTTAAGATGGTGATTGGGGTTAGAGGCTAGGGAGAAGGGTTAGCACCAGAAGGCCTGGCTAAGCCCTGGTGTAGCCATTAGATTCTGGGTGAACTTGAGCTGTTGTCTTCATCCTTAAAATGATGATATGAATGTCTAGTTCACAGCACCATTTTAACATTAAATTAGATACAACATGGGAAACCCCTGACACAGACCCTGACACAGGAGAACTCAGTGATTTCTTTCTCCCAGAGGAGAGTCACAGAGAATAAAGAAACAAGAACGGGAGACGGTGGTGTGAACAGTTGAAGTGGAAGTTGTTTTAAATAGGCCCTTACCAACCCACTAGTCGAATTCAATTCAAACTGTTGGAAGCAAGCAAGCACACCTGCATTCCACTTGATTTTATTCTACTTTAAGACCAGTTCTGTTCAGCAGACATAGCTTATGTATAAGACATATCAAGCAGTTACATTTTTAACTACTGTACTCCAAGTTTTTTCAAGATTATAAATAATGCTGGCGTTATTCTTTTAGGAGTTGAACCTTAATAGTAGTATTTTATTTTCCACAAAGAAAACAATTGTAAAGAACTTCAGTGAGTCCATTACACCGATGATGAGTTTTCCCCCTTCCTCTCATCTCACCCACTCTTCTTACCCCCTAAGACAGCGCATGACCAATTTTTGAAAGTATTTGGCTCACAAATGTGCTAACTCAGCACCTGAAATGAGCTCCTGTGAATCCCCCTCTTCTCACCCCCAACACAGGGGTCCTCTGGCTGCCCCTGGGTGCCCCTAAAGAACACATTGTCCTCCCTGCCCCCACCTCCTACATGCCAAGCTGCTCGCCGCCTCACTCACAGTGGCTGCGCGGGGAAAGGAGCAGCCAGGAGAGAATTCAAATGACTCAGAGCAGACGCATCATGGCTACGGGGCCTGCAAACCCAAGCCCTCCGAGGACCAGGAGCATCATTTTCTTACAAACACTCAGTTATGTACTTTTGAGTTCACCGATGAGGATGGGAAATTAGCACTGAGCTCAGAGTTGTTGCAGGTGTTAAACAGGAGACTGTGTAAAAGGGTCCAGTGCAGTGTTCAGCCCCAGCACTGTGTTCATGTGGCCCCCAGCCCCCAAACCCAGCCCCAGATTCTCCACACATTCCTTTGGCAAGTACTACTGCAAGCCTATGGGTTCTTGGTATGTTTACACACAGGGTGGGGCAAAAGTAGGTTTACAGTAGCGAGTATGGGAAACACAGTTTATTCTTTTTATTTAGTAATTATTATATTATTTTCCATACCAACAACTGTAAATCTACTTTTACCCCACCCTGTACATTACTTTATCTAACCCTCAGGGTCGTTGACTAGGATGAGGCCATTGAGGAGCTCACTTCAGTCCAATTTAAGGGGAGGGTGCTAAAAAACCCACCCCAACTTAGTAATCAAGATACATAACATTTCAATGCAACAAAATAAAAATTAATGCAAAAAATCAATGATGATAAAAATATCCAGGTTTTAAATAAAGGCAGAATATCTGTGTTAGTGATTTTTTTCTTTGGCACCAGCTCCTAACGGGCTGGGCATGGCACTGCTAACCCTCTTACACTCTTGAGGTAGGGCCATTGGTATGGAGACTGGGACTCAGAAGAGCTGAGTAACTTACTGTAAATGGTAGAGAGGGAACTTGAACCCAGGACCCCATAGTCCGTGCTCTTTTCATAAGACTGGCTGATGCTTAGGACCTCAGCCCTCTGCCTTCTTCAAAGGATGCGTTAATATGCGCTCCAGGCAATGGTACCCTTAGCCTCGGAAGTAGCTTCTTTTCAGAGGTGCCAGGGGGGAATTTGCGGAGTGCCCCGAGGGTGTAAATCACCCTGTTAGCCTCCCCTTGGCTTGTTGGGGTGGAGGCGGGGGTGGGGTGGGGTGAGCAAAACCTTTCTTCACTGCGACAAACACGCTGAGATAGAATCCGCCTGATTCGGGTCTTAAAGCCACACCACCCTTCCTTTAAACCCATCCCTGGCAGAATGCTTTTCTCAGGACCGAGAAGGGATGACCGACCACAGGATCAGTTACTTGAAGTAAAAACAAATGAAAGAGCCCGTTCTGAGAGCGAGGGGTAGGCAATGGTGTGACAAACTCGGCTGAGGCTTTTCCACGCCGCACTTTGATTGCAGACGAGCCTGTGCCAATCCGAGTTCCAGCACCGCAGGCGGGAGGCGAAGGGAGGCCAGGGGATGGGAGGCTGAATGCAGCCTGGATCCGGGCAGAGCCCCCTTTTCCCGGGTGTTGGTCTGGCTGGGCGCCGGCGCCGGGACGGCCACGCCCGCCTCCGCCGCCTCGCCGCGAGCACACTGCCCCCTACGGAGCTCAGCAGGCTAGCACCGCGGCCCTGCCCTGACCCGCCTGGCCAGTCCAGCTCCAGCTCCTGGACCGGATTCCTGCGCAGGACTTCCGATTCATTACCATCACAAAAGCTAAAAACCAGGTCTCACGTTGCCAACTTCATCTCGCTAACCTTATCTCCTGGCAATGTGGGAGGACTCGCTCCCGAAATGCATCTTTGGAGCCCTGTAAGTTCAATTCATGTTCCCAAGTACTACATCTGCAAGTGCGAAGGCTGGACAGTGAAAAGAGCTGATAGGAAAATCATGGATTCATTTGAAATATGGTGTTGGAGGAGAGCTCCGTGGATGCCCTGAACCCCTGAATCCCTGAACCGCCAGAAAGATCCACCAGTAGTAGGTCTTAGGGCAAATTAAGCATGAAACGTTGCTGGAGGGAAAAATGACAAAACCGAAGCTGTCGTACTTTGGCACATCTTGAGAAGGCAGGGTTCTTTGGAAGAGACACGAATGCCGGGAAAGTAGAAGGCTGCAGGGAAAGAGGAAGACCACATCTGAGATGGATTGACCAAAAAGAAGCCATAGGCGTGATTCTGCAGGCGCCGGCCGGCTGCTGAGGACAGGACAGTGGACAACACTCACATGACAGCACTCATTCATGGGTTTCCAGGAGTTAGAGTCCATTTAGTGGCACATAACAACAGAGGTCAACTTTCTTTATCAGTCTACGGACCCGCTTGCTTTCCCACTGATCATTAAAATAAAAAAACTGTTCATATTTATTGATAACTCCTAAGAGTTATCAATAGCCAGGCACTGTGGGAACCCAGGAGCCTCTGTTTTTTGTTTATACAGGAGCTCTCCTACTCCCCTGGGCAGATCCCAGCCCCCGCCCCCTTCATCTTCTCCCATCCTCTTTGTCTATTAGTTAATGTGAATCCTTTCAAGATGGCTTACATCTTTCCCCAAACTTGACATATACAAACGCTTGCAAAATGCCTGATGGACGAGTTCTCTTTCCTACCTGGCCATACTGCTCATGTGGTAGACTCTATGCCCAAGCCTGCACTTCTTCTTCTTCTTCTTCTTCTTCTTCTTCTTCTTCTTCTTCTTCTTCTTCTTCTTCTTCTTCTTCTTCTTCTTCTTCTTCTTCTTCTTCTTCTCCTTCTCCTTCTCCTTCTCCTTCTCCTTCTCCTTCTCCTTCTCCTTCTCCTTCTCCTTCTCCTTCTCCTTCTTTCTCCTTCTTCTTCTAACAATGGCCTAATAAACCCTTTCTTTTAAAAAGACTTTTCAGCTGTGGAAGTTAAAATTTTTGTTTCACAGTTGCTTCCTGACTCACCAGGGAAATAAGACACAAATAACATAGTAAGAAATGTTGAGTACTAAAATGGAGGTCAAGCCATTGAATGTCTTTGAGTGTCTTTGAAAAAGTAGGAAGTAAATACATCTGGTTAATGGGTATTCTGCAAAAGTAAAAGATAGGGATAAAACAAACAAACAAAAAGGGCCCATTCTTATTATCAGAACCTTCTTGGTTCCAAACCCTGAGTTTTCATTCCACCTTACATTCAGTTCCATCTAGAGCCCAGTGAAATGAACAATGTCATTCAGTAGCACGGAGGGCCAGACGGACCACTGTCTGCCGTGACTGGGCAATGGCATCCTTGGGTTTATAACAAACATGCTATTTAATAATACCTCATAACACTGTCAGATAAAGAAGATTCAGTGAAGTGTACTTCATGGTGACACCACATAAAACAGCATACTCTTCCTTTGATGACTGAGCAGGATTTCTTCCGTAGACATCCTCGGAGTCACAGGTCAACTATGATCATCATTGCAGGGAAATTGGAAAATAATGGCTTCAGGATGAAGGAGTGCTGAATGTGCCAGCGTTGATCTAATCATAGTTGCTGGGAACACATTTTAGTAGCTTGGGCTAATGAGCCTGTAAACAGTACCTGTGCACGCCTCTAAGTAAGTGGTTTCGACAGCCTTTCCTCTAGGGAATTAAAGCCTAAGGAACTGGTGGGCTGGAGCACAGCAGGGTGGTCCAAGCCATATTTCATGCAAGCTCCTGTCTTTTGGATTAGTTATATTGCTGCCTTGTGCCTGCCTTCATATAACAATTTATAGAATGGGCATTCTAATGTTTTCTTGCTTCCCAGAAAGTTGTAGAGGGTAACTTTGTCTGCAGAGTAGCTTGAAATATAAGCACTGTGTGAATATATAAATTTACCTGTGCTATTTATTTTCTTTGGATGGGTGTTATTTATTTTCTTTGGATGGCGAGGCCATTCTGAAATAAGTTGCTACAGTTCCTAACCTTAGAATTGAATGGCAAATTTATAATAATGGAACTGTAGGCTTATAAAATCAATAGGAATACAGGTCAGTATCTCTCAAAAGTGTGGTCTCCAGGTGGTTTTCTTTAGAGGCACTTGGAGGGGCTACATTATTTAAAATACATATGTCTGGGGCTCACCCAAACCTACTGACTCAGAATGTTAGGCAGTTAAGGTCTAGAAATCTGAATTTAACCAGCTTCTTTGATGCATCTTGTGTGTAGTAACATTCAACAGCCACTGGTTTAGTCCTTAAAAAGCAAAATAGAACAAAACCTGAAGGGCAAGCCATGTATTGTGTAGAAGACTCCTTTACTTACTTCTGTACATAGTTCCTGTACCTGCGTGAAGCAAGCTCCTGAGTGAGCCCAGAGCTCTGCCCAAGCTGATGACCTTAGCGGTGTGTGTGTATGGTGGTGGTGGTGGTGGGGGAACAGAGGCACCCACTGACCCTGATGGTCCTCATTTATCCTTCAACACTCAGCTTACTCCAGGCAGCCTTGACTTGCCTTTGTTGCTCTTATCTCTGGTGTAATTTTGTTTGCTATTTTAAAAATTATTTTTAATTGTGCTAAAGTATACATAACATACAGTAGATCACCTTAACCAGATCAGTTCAGCGGCAGTACGTGCATTCACATTGCTGTGCAACCATCCCCACCATCCATCTGCAGAATTCTTTTCATTTTGCAAAATGGAAACTCTGTCCCCGTCAAGCACTAACTCCCCATTTGCCCCTCCTCCCAGTCCCTGACAACCCTCGTTCTACTTCCTGTCTCTACGAATTTGACTTACTCTGGTCATATAAGTAGAATCACACAGTATTTGTCTTTTTGTAACTGGCTTACTTCACTTAGCATCATGTCCTCAACATTCATCCATGTTGTGGCATGTGTCAGAATTTCCTTCCTTTGCAAGGTTGATTAATATCTCATTGTGTGCATACTCATGCCATGTTTTGTTTATCCATTCCTCTGTTGGTGGATACCTGGGTTGCTTCCACGTTTGGCTATTGTGAACAATGCTGCTGTGAACCTGGGTGCACAAATGCCTTTTTGAGACTCCACTTTCAATTTTTTGAACTTAGACCTGCAATTGCTGCATCATATAGTAATTCTATTACTAGTTTTTTTGAGAAACCACCATATTGTTTCCCATAGTGGCTCTCTGGTGTAATTTTGCATTGATTTGTGTGATTATCTGAATGTCTTCCCCAGAGCTGGGGTAGTGTTATTTTTTGCCAAGTCACCTTCTGTATCTCAGTATCCAGATTCTAGAACAACAATGCCGGGCACATGGTAGTCACTGAAATATCTGATGATTTAATGGACGAGTCAGCCTAATATGAACACAGTATTGTAGAGAGACTCAGTCTCTGCACTTAATGAGTTGACAAATTGGTTGGTGGGATGTGATGCATACAAGGCAGAGAGCAAATAAAGGAAGGATGTAATTATATACTAAATTGTGGTTCTGCTTTTAATCATAGGAGGAGTTGAGAGGAGATATTTTTGTGGGAGGGCAGTCAAGAAAAGATGGGTAAGTTTGGAACAGAAGGAAGAAAGTCAATTTAGGGAGAGGAAACAGCCCTCCTCCTCCCCCACCTCCTAATTTTATTGCGGTATAGTCGATAAATAAAAACTGTATATGTTTAAGGTATGTAACTTGATGTTTTGATGTCCATATACATTATGAAATGATCACCACAACCACACTAATCAACATATCCATCACTTCACATAGTTGCTTTTCACACAAGTGTGGTGATAACACTTCATATTTACCTGCTTAGCAAATTTCAAGTACTCAAAACAGTGTTGTTAAGTATAGCCACCATGCTGTACACTAGATACAGAACTTATTCATCTTACATAACTGAAACTTTGCTACCCTTGACCAACATCTCCCTCCCTCTAGCCCTTGGCAACCACCATTCTACTTCTGCCTCCATGAGTGTGACTATTTTATTTTTTAAAATATTTTTATTGATTTCAGAGAGGAAGGGAGAGGGAGAGAGAGATAGAAACATCAATAGCCCTAGCCAGTTTGGCTCAGTGAATAGAGTGTCAGCCTGTGGACTGAAGGTCCAGGGTTTGATTCCAGTCAGGGCACATACCTGAGTTTCAGGCTCACTCTCCAGTGGGGAGCATGCAGGAGGCAGTCGATCAATGATTCTCATCATTGGTGTTTCTATCTCATTCTCCCTCTCCCTTCTTCTCTGAAATAAAAAAGAAATATTTTTTAAAAAGAGAAACATCAATGATGAGAGAGAATCATTGATCAGCTGCCTCCTGCATGGCCCCTACTGGGGATCAAGCCCACAACCCAGGCATGTGCCATGACTGGGAATTGAACTGTGACATCTTAGTTCATAGGTTGATGCTCAACCACTGAGCCATAGCAGCTGGGCAGTGAGTGTGACATAAGTGAGATCATGCAGTGTTTTTCTTTCTACGTCTGGCTTATTTCACTTAGTGTAATGTCCTTCAGGTTGATCTATGTTGTTACAAATAGCAGGATTTCCACTTTTTAAAGTTTGAGTAATATTTTATTGTACTAGAGGCCCGGTGCACAAAATTCCTTTGGGATCAGGCCTAAACCGGCAGTCGGACATCCCTCTCACAATCTGGGACTGCTGGCTCCCAACTGCTTGCCTGCCTGCCTGCCTGCCTGATTGCCCCTAACCACTTCTGCCTGCCAGCCTGATCACACCCTAACCACTCCCCTGCCAGCCTGATCGACACCTAACTGCTCCCCTGAGGGCCCAATTGCCCCCAACTGCCCTCCCCTGCTGGCCTGGTCACCCCTAACTGCCCTCCCCTGCTGTCCTGGTCCCCCCAAGTGACCTCCCCTGCTGGCCTGGTTGACCCTAACTGTCCTCCCCTGCCAACCTGGTCACCCCTAACTGCCCTCCCCTGCAGGCCTGGTCCTCCCAACTGCCCTCCCTCCCCTGCAGGCCTGGTCACCCCCAACTGCCCTCCCCTGCTGGCCTGGTTGCCCCTAACTGCTCTCCCCTGCTGGCCATCTTGTGACCACATGGTGGTGGCCATCTTGTTCGAGGGTGTGATGGTCAATTTGTATATTACTGCTTTATTATAAAGGATATATATACCACAATTTCTTTATCCATTCGTCTATTGATGAACACTTAGGTTGTTTTTATGTCTTAACTACTGTGAATAATGCTGCAATGAACATGGGAATGCAGATTTCTCTTCGAGATACTGATTTCATTTCTTTTGGATACACACACAGAATTGGAATTGCTGGGTCATATGGTAGTTCTATTTTTAATTTTTTGAAGAACCTTCATACTGTTTTCCATAATGACTGTACCAGTTTACATTCCTACCAGCAGTGCACAAGGGGAGGAAACAGTCTTCACTTGTGATTTTTTTCCTGGGGGGTCCACATTGGAAGCCTGGCTGTAGGCTTAACTAAGGAGTCTGAAGACAGCAGCTCAGGGACAGCAGTATGCAATGTGGATGAGGAGTGGGCATGGAGGATGTAGGAAGCAGTCCCACTTGACAATTAAGCAGGCAGGTAGTGCAAGGGGATCTGGCAAGTCTTGCTTCAGGAGACACTGCCACAGCCACACCCTGGCCCAGGACTTGGCAATAGGTATAACAGGGCTGGGGTCTCAGTATTTGTCTTTTTGTGACTGGCTTACTTCACTGAGCATCATGTCCTCAACAATCATTCATGTTGTGGCAGGTGTCAGAATTTCCTTCCTTTGTAAGGTTGACTAATATTTCATTGTGTGTATACTGCATACCATGCTTTGTTTATCCATTCCTCTGTTGATGGACACCTGGATTGCTTCCATGTTTGGCTATTGTGAACAATGCTGCTGTGAACCTGGGGTATACAAATACTTTTTTGAGACTCCACTTTCAAGTCTTTGAACCTTAGGCAAGAACTGGGGATGAGGGAGAGGGAGTATAGCTTCATCCTAAGAACTCAGGCACAAGATGAAGCACTGGCAGGTGTGGTCTTTTTAGCCCTGAACATCCCTAGCCCATGGAATTTGGCCTGTATGGATAAGTTCCAGAGCTGGGGCAGGGCTGCATCTGCTAGGAGGGAGTGCAGCAGCCAGCTGTGGGGAGGTAGGAGAAGAAGGCAGAGGAAGAGGGTCTGGGGACAGGAGCAGCATAAAAACAGGTGAACAGGTGAGTGGGGAATGAAGTGGAAGAGTGACCTGACTGGCTGAGAAAGCAGAGACCGGCTGCCAGGGGGACAAGGCTGGACACAGGCTGATGTGGAGGCAGGGTGGGGCCTGGATGCCAGGTGGAAGCATTCTCTTATTTCACACACCTCCTCCTTGAGTGAAGAGGGAAATAAATCATTGTTCAATATTTGAGCTTAGAATTCCTAGGGGAGACAGCAGTCTCTTTAACAAAGACCTTGATGGGGCAACTTGATTGTGAAAAAATGGAACTCAGGGCCTCTGTGGCCAGGGTCAGGTGTGACTCAAAAGTCAGCTAATTAACTACGCCAAAGAAATGAACAGAAAATTTTGTTATGAGGAGTGAGAAAGTTCTGGAAGAACTGTAGGAAAAAGGGTGAGTGAGGGAGGTGTGGCTTGGGTTTTCTAGGAAGCAAGTACTGAGAAAGAGGTTAGTGTTCAGGATGTCTGTTAAGCAGGGCTCACTGTGTCAAAACTATGGGAAGAAGCAAAATTAACACAGGGGGAGGCTCAGCTGTGCCCTACAGCCTCAGCAGGCCCTGAGGAGAAGTCTGGAGCTGAAATGGCCTGTTAGAGTTGTCTCTAGTTGGGCTGAAATGCCTGGGTCCTCCATCAGTCATTGGACATGGGCCACCTCAGAAGGTGTGGCCTTGAGTGCACCCTGGAAGAGATGACTGCTGGAGGTTGTCCACTCAAGCATTCTCAGAAGCTCGACAACAGATCCTTCCTTGAAGGACATTGGGGCTGAGCATCTGCCTGTCCAACACAGGTTCTAGGGCTTTGGGAAGACATTAGGTTCTACATCATATGTGGGATGGGTTTTGAGCTGATTTTCAATTATACTGTGAAGGACAAGGAAACTCTAGCAAGGTAGACTTGGAAATATTGAGGGGTTAATATTTATCTAGGTTATTAGGGTAACAAGACTTTAAGAAGGCTCCCAATCACTCTTGCCACCTGGTAGTCAAAGTCCTGTGCGGTCCACTCCCACACTGAATAGAGTTGGCCTGTGCAATCAAGAGGATATTACGGAACTGATGGTGTGTGATTTCTGAGGCTAGGTGAGAATAAGACATTGTGACTCCCATCTGGTTCTTTCTTGAATCATGCCCTCTGGGGAAACCAGCCACCATCCTGTCAGGACACAAGCAGTCCTCTGGAGAAGTCCATGGGGCAATGAACTACATCTGCCAACAACCAGCACCAACTTGCCAACCATGAAATTAGAGCCTCTAGTCCCACTCAAGTCTCCAATGATTGCAGCCATAGCTGTCACCTTGACTGTAACCTCATGAGAGAACAATAGCTGGGAGCCAGAAAGCCACCTAAGGTGCCCTGAGTTTTGCCTCACAGAAAATGAGAGGCAATACGCAGTTCAACATGTTGAGTTACATCATTAAGTTTTGGGGCAACTTGTCATTGATCAAGAGATAACTACTGCCTTGTGCTCTTAGTCAAAACTTATATTTTGGATAATTATCTCAACTCCATGCCCCACTCTCACATACACATTGTGTGTTGTACTCAGAGAGAAGTGTGTCCCTTTTCTCTCAGACACTTTAAAGCACTACTTCAGTAACACTTTTCCAAGGTTGTTGTGTACTAAAGCAACTTAAATATAGAATTCCAAATCCTGGAGCCATATGTATTTCTAACATAGACCAATATAGGAAAAAAACAGTTGCTTGTACACATAAGGTACTTGTTCAATTCCCATCCAACTTAAAAACCACACAACATTTTGACTTTATTTTATTAAAAATAAAAAAACAGCCCTGACTGGTTTGGCTCAGTGGATAGAGCGTCGGCCTGCGGACAGAAGGGTCCCAGGTTCGATTCCGGTCAGGGGCATGTGCCTTGGTTGTGGGCACATCCCCAGCGGCGGGTGTGTAGGAGGCGGCTGATCGATGTTTCTCTTTCTTCGATGTTTCTGACTCTCTATTCCTCTCCCTTCTTCTCTGTAAAAAAATCAATAAAATATTAAAAACAAAACAAAACAAAAAAAACACACAGATAGATATAACATGCCAGTATATTTACAGCAGAATTTTTAAAGATGCTATGAGATGTAAGATGTAAGCCTTGTGCATCATGACTAATTTATGAATGATTATCATGCCTGCTGTGTATCACTGATTGATGTTTAAGACAATTGGACCACAAATAGATTCAAACAATGAAAATATCCAAACCAGTCACATGCACAATGTTGTTTTCACCAACAAACATGAAGCTATAGTGGTAGTAGATAACAGGCTGTCGATGATGGAACAACAGAAAAAAAAAAAAAGAATGAATTATCCATGGCTAGTAATTGCTAATAAATTAATAAGGTCACACATTCTCAAAATGTCTATGATAATGAGTATGAAAAATAAAGAAAATAAGAATCAAGTTATGTCAAAGGACCAAATAGATTATTTTAGGTAAAACAAAACTTGCCACATGTATGGTATACCCAGGATCACATCATCTCTCTCTAAAGCAGTTTCAAATACTAAGGTTGGACAGTGAGATGAAACCAAAGGCAGAAGGGTCTGGTGGAGAAAGAGTGAGTTTAAGCAATTTGGCATTATTAGAGGAATGAAAAATGTCAACAATCCAACAAGCTCTGAGCTGGCGTTAATGTGATCCACACTCCAGCCAGGGCCCAGCATTGGGAACATCCAAAAGGACTCCCATCAGGAGTCTTTGATGCAGAGGCAGGAAATCCTATCCACAGGGTGGAACTCCCCACTGTTTTCTCTGGGACTTTATCAGCTCTCCATAGGCTCACAACCTGGCCCTTAGCTGCTTCTCATCCACTGGCATGCTGGATAATTATGTCCTCCAAATCCACGGTGACTCTCAAAGGTCCAGCTAGAAGGCTGGGGTCCCTAGGCCCTTTACAAGTCCTTGCCTTGCCCTAAATCACCGCTATTATTTGGCCCCTGAAAACCTACTCCCTGAGCGTTGGAGTTTTCTCCACCCAAGCAAAGGGGGCCTTTCCAACTGGGACTTCCTCCCTACTGGCAGTGAGCAGTGCGGCCCCTGAGCTTTCTCAGAGTTGATGATTCTGCAAACTCCCAGTGGTAGTCCTGATCTTTCTGATGTCCAGTCGCCTTTGTCACTGACTTAGACCAAGTTCCCATGAGGAAGGAAGGAAGCTGCTTGGGGAAATTCTGCTCTGTGCTGCACCAATGATCTTCCCCTGACTCACCTCCCACCATGAGGATGCAGGTCCCTCCTCTTTTAAAGCAAGCTCCCTTTACCTTCCTGTCAAGAGGCTTGGGGCCTACATTTTTCTCCTTTCCTTTGTGCAGGAATCTTAATACTATGCCTGAACATGACTCTGACCTCTAAGTTTCTGTCCAGGGACAGTTATGAGGAGGGACAGCCAGAGTTCTGAAGTGGGGATGAAGGTTAACATTAACTCACGTTGCCAGCCTGGACCTATTTTAGGCAAAAGAGTCTTTTATTTTTTTCTTCCTCAGGCTCATTTCCAAAGCATTGTTTGTAGCTTATGTCTGAAAATAAAAAAAGAAAAGAAAATACTAATTTTAAGTCTGACCCTTGCAAAGGTCTAAATTTGTCCTGGGAACTAAGGTTATAAGATAGAACAAGCCCATTTGTGGTCGCATATGGCCAAAAGATAAGTAAGCATTCAGTCCACACACAGATCTGAACAAGGCATTTCTTTCCTAATAATAAAGTTCAAGGTCCCATCACAGTGTACAGGGCTCTTCAAGACCTGACTCTACCCAGCTTTTCAAACTATCTTCTTTAAGTATGTTTTTTTTAGATAGAAAGAAAGGGAGAGGGAGAGATAGAAACACTGATGAGAGAGACACATCGATGAGAGAGACTCATCGGTTGCTCCTCCTGCGCACCCCTTACTGGAATCGGTCCTGCAACCTGGGCATGTGCCCTGACCGGGAATTGAACCTGGGACCTCTTGATCCATGGGATGATGTTCAATCCACTGAGCCACACCAGCCAGGCTCAAACTATCTTCTTTACCCACAAGGAAGATGTCTCCAGGCCTGTAATGGCTCTGATTGTGTCACTCCCTCAGTCTTGTGTGGTGGTTAACTTTATGTGTCAATGTGACTGGACTGTGGGATGTCCAGATAGCTGGTAATATATTATTTCTGGTCTAGACTGTGAGGGTGTGAGGGTTTTCCCTGAGAGATTAGTATTTGAATTAGTGAGCTGAGTAAAATTGATTGCCCTCCCTAATGTGGGTAGGCATCAGCCAATTCTTTGAGGGTCTGAATAGAACAAAGTCATAAGAAAGAGTGAATTTGCTCTCTTGAGCTGGGGTCTCCAACTTCTCCTGTCCTGGTTCTTGGGCTTTTGGACTCAGACTGAATTACACCACTAGCTTTTCTGGTTCTCCAGATTATAGAGGGCGGGTCATGGGACTTCTGGGCCTCCACAACCGTGTGAGCCAGTTCCTATAATAAATCTCCTCTTCCATGTATAGCGGGGCCTTGACTTACGAGTGTCCTGACTAACGAGTTTTTTGAGATACGAGCCGTCTCTTGGCTGATTTTTTGCTTTGAGTTGCGAGCTAAAATTCGGGTTACGAGCCAGCTTCAGATACCCCACCGCTAGTTGGCACAGTGAACATCAGAGTGAACGCCACAACATCAGCCCAGCACCACGTGTCTCACTCGTTCACTTTTGATTTGACATACGAGTAATTTGAGTTACGAGCTCAGTCACGGAACGAATTAAACTCGTAAGTCAAGGCCCCACCGTATCTCCATAATATCCTACTGGCTCTGTTTCTCTGGAGAACCCTGTCTCATACATCTTGAATGCCTGTTTCCTTTGACTTCCTGTGAGCTCCTGTTTGTCCTTCACAAGGCAGATTAAGTACCATTGTTCTGGTAACACTTTCCCGGCTCCTCCCACAGAGAGTCAGTACCTCCCTCTGTTCTGCTTCCACTTTGTCCACACCTCATGTGGTTGCACTGAAATGATTTATTAGATGTTTTCCTGCCCTGAGCTCTTCCAGGATGAGCTTTATTCATTTTTTATTCTCAGCACAGAGTAGACACTCAATACATGTTATAGAATTAAATGAATGAATAAATGAAGTCTCGATTGGCATGGTAATTTTGGGTGTTCAGGTCTAGCATGGCCTAATTAGAAGCATAGAAGAGGGAATAGGAGAGGCAGAAGATGCATGTTGAATAGGAAGATGGGAGACACTAAGGCGAACTTAATTTTCCTAGTAATTTTGCCTCAGATTTGTTCTGCCTAAAAGGGTGTCTTATATGGGAATGACTGACTTTTGAATCAATCTTTGATCATTGGTCCTTTATGGGTATTTCTCAGGAAGCTCATTCTTCACATAACCTAAATCTTGAGTTAGGTGGTGATCAGATTTGGATTTCCAAATTTACTATGTAACTTATTTAATTCTGATATGGTAATAATAATACCTTACAACCATGTGGAATTTTTCATCTTGAAACCTCAAAGTATTTTTTAATGATCTCTCTCTCTCTCTCTCTGTTTTTTTTTTTTTAAATTGATTTCAGAGAGGAAGAGAGAAGGAGAGAGATAGAAACATCAATGATGAGAAAAAATTATTGATTGGCTGCCTCCTGCACACTGCCCCCTGGGGATCAAGCCAGAAATCCAGGCATGTGCCCTGACCCAGAATTGAACCTGGACCTCCTGGTTCACAGGTTGATGCTCAACCACTGAGCCACACCGGCCAAGCCCTCAAATTACTTTCTAAATATTAATAGACATGAATAGCCCCAAGTATTTGATGTTATTGCACACATTTCTTCACTGGGTAAGGGTATGATGGAGAGTTAGCTAACTTGCCAAGAGGATATATAGACTATTAGTTTTTAAAACCACTTTTCATTATGGAATATAGTAAACATCTACAAAAGTGGGGAGAACAGTATAATGAACATCAATGTGGCTACTATCCAACTATGAACTCATGGCCAATCTTGTTTTACCTTCTTTACCCTCCCATGTTATTTTGATGCATATCTCAGGTATCATAGATTTTCATTCATAAATATGTCAATAGCTTGAAATGATAAGTATAGTTTGGGTTGGAAAGAGAAATGTTTGATTCTCTTCTTTTATTTGCTTGATTTTAAAATAATGAGTTAGTTTTTAGCATCATTCAATAGTAACCAATTAGATTAATATAGCTTTATTGAGGAATAAGTGACATAAACTGCATGTATTTAAAGTGTGCAATTTAATGAGTTTTGACAAATGTATACATGTGTGAAACCTCATGATAGTTATAAAAATGAATTTGTTGTTCATGAATTAAATTTTAAAAATATTTTATAAGCTGATAAATGTAAGCATGTTGATATTTTCAATCCTTGTTCTTTTTATCTTCAATGGTCCCATTTTGGGTTATCCTGTGGTCCTTTTGAAATGACTCTCACAGTCTTTGTTAACTTTCCTGCCACCTTGTTGTGACAGGATGTTCCAGATCTGCCATCAGCCCCTTCTCCAAGGAGCCCTAGGTCCTTTCAGTGGGAAACAGGAAGTGTCATATACTATATGGTGGTTAAACAGAGCAGCAAAATCTAATAAAAAATCTTGTCTGGGTTCACTGTGGTCAGAATGAAGTAACTGTTTTACCAGCAGCTCTATAATTAAGTCTTTTGTTTGTGTAGCTCCTTTCACTGAAGTGTTCAAAGTGATTTTATAGGATTAAATTCATCTTTGGGGCAATTGAGGATGGAAGAAAGCGCTGGAGAGACTATCCCAGTTTATAGTTGAGGAAACAGACCAAATTGTTGTGACTTGTCCATTCGTTTGTAGAAAACCAGGGGCACGTTTGAGTAGCTTCTTAACCATGAAAACAGGGATGCCCATCTTGTTGCTCAGCCACCCTGGCTTTAACAACATCAGAAACTTTACCTTTTAAAAATACAGAGGGGATAGGAAGCATTAAGCAATGGGAGGGAAGAGAAATGGAGTTGTTTTCTTTCTCCTCCCCTTTCTTCCCTTCCCCTCCCTTCTTCTCCTTTCAAAGTCTAGGATTCCTCGATTCCCTAATTTTCTCATTAGATTTTGTGATTCCCTAATTTTTCATCAGTGAATCATGGACTCTAGGCGTTGAAGAACCTGCATGAACCTTCCAGTCCAGCTCCCACCATCCAGAAAGCACTGTACCAGGGCCAAATCCAGATAAATGGGCAGCTCTCCTTTTAGAAAGATGCAGCAGAGTGTAGTCCGCTGTGAGCTAAATCAATTTAGAGTAACAAAAGCAAATCCCAAAATAGCAGCTTCAAGTTTATGGAAATGAATCCAAGTCTAAGTGCTTGGGGAGAAATCACTGGGCAGAATAAACAGTGCCGGAACCCCTGGGGCCTGTGGGAAGGGGAAGGGCCTTGCAGACAGAGCTTTGCAGCTGTGGCTCCCTTTCACTCTGGCCCTCACTGAGGACATGGACTAGTTTACATTTGTACTAACTAAGGAATTCATGAGTCCATTAATTAGCTTAACAGATCCTCTCGCACTTCAATGTAGGCCACGAAGAAGCATTGTGGAGCCATCTTCCCGAGAGTTCTTTACAACTGTGCAGTATTAGAGCGAGAATCAGAGGCTCTGGGGTCCAGGCACTGGATATAGGAACTGGGCGCCTCTTGTGTAGCATCCAGGACAGTGTTTCCCTATGTGGTTCCAAGGAGCACTGGGGTTCCGAGGAAAGCGGTGCTCCCTAGTCAAGAAAGGGAAATAAGACTGTGGTTCCTAAAACGTGTCGTTATGTTAAAGGCTCTGAGAAGTCCTGAAAGAGATAAATAAGCTGGCCTTTGTTTAAATCTATTTTCTCAAATGTCCTTGGCTGTGGACTTCCCCACCTTTGCCCACAGTATTTACTGTGAACATGAGCATATCACAGAACAATCACTCTAGAAATATTGACAGGGTCTCTTCCTTTTACAGAGGAGCCACATAGGGGCCAGGCAGGTGAGACAATGCAGTCAGGAGTCTCGGGATGAGTTACTGGCCGGGTGGAAGAGAGGAGAAAGCAGGGTATTTGGAGTGACATACGTCTGTGTTCCAACCTCTGTTTCATAGCTTTCTAACTGTGGGATCTTGGATGATATTTTTACTTCTTATGAACCTGGAATTTTTTATCTGTAAGATTGTAAGGCAATACAATACTGGTCTCACTAATACTAATACTAACCGTTACCTGCTAAGTGTATGAGTTGGTGGTTAGATGAGAGAGAGAAAGTCCAGAGTCCAGGCATGAGAACAAGGACCAGATGGGTGCCAGACTAAGGGTGAAATGACTGAAGGCTCCTAGTTTGGGCCGAGGGGAGTTGTGGGATTGATTCTGGACTAGAGTCCAGGACAGCGAGCACTACTGTAGAAGGAGGAGGCACCACGGCAGGGCAGGGAGGGCTGCTGGCAGTTCCCGGTTAGGAAGCACAACTAGAGGGTGGAGACAGGCCTCACTTTCAGACAGCACAACGCCTCGCCCAAAGGTTACAAATCAAAACAGCTGGACTGGGGAGGGGGACGGAGTCTAACCCCGCAGTGGCAGATCCTGGTGGGAGGCAGTCATTCTTTTTTTTTTTTTTTTTTTTTTTTAGTTCTCCAGCTTTTATTCTTTCTTTCTTTCTTTCTTTCTTTCTTTCTTTCTTTCTTTCTTTCTTTCTTTCTTTCTTTCTTTCTTTCTTTCTTTCTTTCTTTCTTTCTTTCTTTCTCTCTCTCTCTCTCTTTCTTTCTTTCTTTCTTTCTTTCTTTCTTTCTTTCTTTGCTTAAAGTATTACAAAGAGTATTACATAGGTCTCCTTTTTTTTTTTTTTTTCTCCCCTTGACATTCCCCCGGCCTCCCCTACCCCCCAGTGTCTTGTGTCCATTGGTTATGCTTATATGCATTTATACAAGTCCTTCGGTTGATCTCTTACCCCTCCCCCCATCCTGCCCCCCAACTCTCCCCAGCCTTCCCGCTGTAGTTTGACAGTCTGTTCGATGCTGCTCTGCCTCTGTATCTATTTTTGCTCATCAGTTTATAATGAGTGAGATCGTGTGGTATTTTTCCTTCATTGACTGGCTTATTTCACTTAGCGAGGCAGTCATTCTTTACCTTTGTTCTTTGTTCCTATGATGGTGAAAACTTGAGATGTTTTACAGTGTCCCAGATTAAATAGAATGGTGACTTATGTTTTATTAGTTACGTCACACTTTGAATGGACTCTCATGTTGTCCTCTGCTACGCTCTAGATAAATTACATATAGCCTTTCTGGGTGCTGGGATGTTTTAACCTGGGATGAGGATGGTGCAGAGTGATTTGCCTTAAAGCAAACCAGTATGCATAGTTACATAGTGGGTTTTTCCTATTCCAAAAGTCCACCTGCTTATCTTGTGCTTGTCCACACACACAATAGCTACATCCAGGGTCAGTTCCCTTCCCATTTGCTCCCCCGGCTCCTCTGTGCAAGTTTCTTTGAAAGCACTAAAAAATATGGAAATGATCTGTGTCTCTCACCCCAACCAGAATGCATTTGCTGAGAGACAAGAACTGAATCCACACATCTGTATCCTCCACCCCCTGCCCACTCCTTAGAGCCAGGGCTTAATAAAGCAAGTTGAGCGAGTAAACGAATGAATATGATGCTCTGCTCTTTTCCATATTCTCCTTATTTAATCCTGTAGATCATTTTTTTCTATAATCTCACTTTATTTTTTTCCAGCTTCTTGAAGATATAATTAACACTTAACAGAGTATACCTTTAAGGTGTATAATGTGATGATTTGATACATGTATATATTGCAAAATGATTACCACATAAGACAGTTAACACATAGATCATTGTTGTTTTACAGATGGACTACCATTTCCATTCCACAGACGAAGGGCAGGAGCCAGAATTTGGCATATCAGAATGACGTCCTCTCTTACAGCACCAGCTTGGCACCCGTGATGCTCGCTCCAGAGGTGACTATTGCTGCAAACGTCAGTTTCAGAGGCACATTCTCTTACATAACCTCAGTGATTATAACTCTGTCGTTTTAGAGCAGATTTCATTTCTAAAATCAGCTCCAAGTCATTTGAAGAAAAGTTTGGTAAAAGGAGGTGAGTGACTCAACTTGAAGGTGCCATTTCAGGTTCAAAAGAAAGTCTTGGATGACTCAAATCAGAGGTAATCCCAAGGAGAAATTCAAAATATATGGTGAGAAATAGCAATGGCAATGGACAGGGCGTAAGGATGTCAGAGGAGAGGACTTGTTGAGATTTGTAAATTCTAGTGCACTTGTTTAAGAGTCTCTTCAAATACAGAATCAAACTTTTCAGAGCCAGGTTCAAATAACAAATAAGAGTGATAACTTCAGTCCTTTAAAATGTACTTTCGAGGAGAACCAAGATGGCGGCATAGGTTAACGCCGGAGTTTGCTGCTTTGAACAACTACTTCAAAAGTGAAACTAAAAGACGGAACGGACATCACCCAGAACCACAGGAACGCTGGCTGAGTGGAAGTCCTACAACTAGGAGGAAAGAAAAAAGCATACGGACACTCAGAGGAGGCGCAGTGCTGAAGTCAAATTCTGAGGTGCGGAGTGCGCGGAGCGGGCTGGCGGCGGAGGGCACGGTTGGCGTTTTCACTCGGGAGGGAGTCGCAGACTCTGAGCTCCAGATCCGGGCCGGAGGGAGTCGCCGACTCTGAGCTCCAGATCCGGGCGAGTCTTTAGGGACCCAGACTCAAACGGGAGAAGCGGGACTGTCTGGCTTTGGTCAGAGCGAGTGCAGCTTTCTCTCCCAGCTTTGCAGCGGGTGCTGGGACTCAGAGAGGCAGAGCCCCTGGGGACAGGACTGAGAGCCGCCATAACTGCTCTCTCCGGCCCACCCTGTTGATCCTGTGCGACCCGCCCCGCCCAAGCCCTGCACAGAGGCATTTGCCGGATAGCCTCAGGCAAAGGCTAGATTAGCACCTCCCTAGAGGACAGAAGTTCTCTCACTGCTGACACAGCTGATTCTCATAGCCACTTGGCCTGGAGGTCAAACCCTCCCTGGAATTAGCTACAACAATCAAGATTTAACTATAAGACTGCGAACAAAGACCACTAGGGGGTGCACCAAGGAAGCATAACAAAATGCGGAGACAAAGAAACAGGACAAAATTGTCAATGGAAGATATAGAGTTCAGAACCACACTTTTAAGGTCTCTCAAGAACTGTTTAGAAGCCGCCGATAAACTTAATGAGATCTACAAGAAAACTAATGAGACCCTCGATGTTATATTGGGGAACCAACTAGAAATTAAGCATACACTGACTGAAATAACGAATATTATACAGACTCCCGACAGCAGACCAGAGGAGCGCAAGAATCAAGTCAATGATTTGAAATGCGAAGAAGCAAAAAACACCCAACCGGAAAAGCAAAATGAAAAAAGAATCCAAAAATGCAAGGATAGTGTAAGGAGCCTCTGGGACAGCTTCAAGTGTACCAACATCAGAATTATAGGGGTGCCAGAAGATGAGAGAGACCAAGACATTGAAAACCTATTTGAAGAAATAATGACAGAAAACTTCCCCCACCTGGTGAAAGAAATGGACTTACAGGTCCAAGAAGCGCGGAGAACCCCAAACAAAAGGAATCCAAAGAGGACCACACCAAGACACATCATAATTAAAATGCCAAGAGCAAAAGATAAAGAGAGAATCTTAAAAACAGCAAGAGAAAGAAACTCAGTTACCTACAAGGGAATACCCATACGACTGTCAGCTGATTTCTCAACAGAAACTTTGCAGGCCAGAAGGGAGTGGCAAGAAATATTCAAAGTGATGAATACCAAGAACCTACAACCAAGATTACTTTATCCAGCAAAGCTATCATTCAGAATTGAAGGTCAGATAAAGAGCTTCACAGATAAGGAAAAGCTAAAGGAGTCCATCACCACCAAACCAGGATTATATGAAATGCTGAAAGGTATCCTTTAAGAAGAGGAAGAGGAAGAAAAAGGTAAAGATACAAATTATGAACAACAAATATGCATCTATCAACAAGTGAATCTAAGAATCAAGTGAATAAATAATCTGATGAACAGAATGAACTGGTGATTATAATAAAATCAGGGACATAGAAAGGGAATGGACTGACTATTCTTGGGGGGGGAAAGGGGTGTGGGAGATGTGGGAAGAGACTGGACAAAAATCGTGCACCTATGGATGAGGACAGTGGGTGGGGAGTGAGGGCGGAGGGTGGGGCGGGAACTGGGAGGAGGGGAGATATGGGGGGGAAAAAGAGGAACAAATGTAATAATCCGAACAATAAAGATTTAATTAAAAAAAAAAGTACTTTCTTCTGGGGGTGGGGGTGGGGGTGGGGCCCAGTTCAGGCTCCCACGTTGGTGCCCTTGCAGCCACTGATAACATCATGGGACCCCCCCACAGAGCCCTTCCTGGCTTTGTTCTGGGTGTCATTGATGTTAAGCAAATGGGGAAGGAAACACAATTCAGAGCTCACAAAGCTAAGGGGAACTGATTTTCAAGTTCATGACTTTCAAATCCATGGCACAAAAGTGTATGCATTTTAACTAATGAGGTATGTGAGGATGGAGTTATTGCCCTGTGCTCTCTTCTTTCCTTTTAATGGGAAATGCCTTTTAATGAATGTTTTTGAAACATATTTTACTGCACGAAGGGACTTGTTCCCATGCATTTTTTTATTTAATGCCTTCCTACTTGGTGGTGTAAAAAGAATGTGTAAATAGGACCCTGGGAAATCAAAGGTCTCATTAACTGAATCTATTCAATTCAGCAAACATTTATGAAACATTGTATGTTCCAGGCAGAGTAGCAGGAGGTGGACCGGCTGAGGAGCAAGACATGAGGCACACACTAAAGTAGTTTACAAGATAGAAATAGCATTGGCAAATATTCAAATAAATGCCAGAACAAAGTGTTAAAAGACAGGTGCAAAAAAGAGATAGGGAAGTAGGTGGGAGGATGACAGAAGACTTCATTGCATAAGTGACATTTTAGTTGAATCTTTCTTCTATTTATGTATGTATGTATGTATTTATTTTTAATCCTCACCTGAGGACATGTTATTTTAAATATATATTTTTATTGATTTTTAGAGAGAGGAAGGGAGAGGGAGAGAGAAATATAAGCATCAAGAGAGAGAAACATCAATTGGCTGCTTCTTTCACACCCCCTACTGGGGACTGAACCTGCAATCCAGGCATGTGTCCTGACTGGGAATCAAACCACTGACTTCTTGGTGCATAGGTCAACGCTCAACAACTGAGCCACACTGGCAGGGCCCAAGGACATGTTTTTATTGATTTTTAGAGAGAGAGGAAGGGAAAGAGAGAGATAAACATGGACTGACTGCATCCCATTCTGGGCATCAAACCTGCAATATAGGCATGTGCCCTGACCAGGTATGGAACCTGCAACCTTTTGGTGTAAGGGATCACACTCCAAACAATTGAGCCACCCTGCCAGGGCCATTTTAGTTGAATCTTAAAGGACAAATAAAATCTTGTCTGAATTGAGAATTGTGGGCAGGATGGGAAATCCAGATGGAAGAAAGAGAATAAGTTAAGATTTGGAAAACGCAGAGGATCCTGGTGAAATGGTGCTTTTCCCTGACCCTTGGTGTACGGAGGGGGCGGAGCAGAGCATAGTTGCTGAAAAAGAGAGAATGAGAAAGAATGGATGCCTGAACTAGTCTCTGCTCTCAGGAGATGGGATTCACCTTTCCTTTTTCTCTCAGACCTGATTGATTGCAGGCAGCTGTCCTGCAGAAGTTATATCATAAACTGATTCATAGTAAGGTGATTTGACAAATAGTCTTACCTCAGTACTCTTCCTATATGTGTATATCTATATGTTAAAAGAAAAAAAACACTTTTAGAAACACAGTGATCTAGTGGATGGAATTACTCTTTTAGTGGACTTTTATACCTTGAGCAAGGGGTCTATAAGGAATGTGTTTTGGACCAAGGAACATTGTTGGATATAACACATAATCACAGTGGGTAGGTGAGCACTGGAGAGGGCCTCTGTCTAGGGCTGTGGCATGTGGGGGATCAGGGACAAGAGGCTGTGGACTAAGGCCTGACGAGGGATTGGTGGTTCTACATCTTATCTCAGTATTATCCCCCAGTGAGCATTCATTTTTCCCTGATTCCTTTATTTAGGCGCCAATCTCCCATTTTTATCATATCCCATCTGTTTTCCTTTAGCTCCACTTGCTTTTTCCAGATCCAACACCATCGCATATACACCATATGGCATGATGTTATAATTTGGCCAAAATCAGTAAAATGAAATTAAACTCTTCTTTACATTTTCCTTTCTCTTCCCTTTCCTTCTGTTGCTAGTTAATACACTTTGTGGTTCTGTGGGAGGCTCACACAGCTGGTAGCCTGTTGAAGGAGCCATAAGATGATGTCAGATGCTACTTCAGAAACAAACACATTGATCCTGCAAAATGCCTGAGCTTGACTGTGTGAGGAAATCCAGCAGATACCTGAACAGAGGAGTCCATGTGATCGTGTCATTAGGCATCAAAGCATATCTGTTATACCATGTATGTCCAGTGTCTATCTGCAAGGCATGAAGTATGCCATTGAAGTGCATTTTCAAAATAATGGCAGTGTATCATGTCAGAGATAAAATGAACACTTTTCTATTTGAATCTTTATAAAACACAGTCACTCTCTTGCCTTCACTTGTTTTTAGAGTAGTATAGAAAGAATATAAGATCAACCTTCAAGTACATTTTTTCTTTGTTTTAAACAAAAGCAAGTTTACAGAAAAGTTGGAAACATCATACAAAGAACTTGTTTTTCCTGAACCATTTGAGAGTTAATTGCTGATGTAATGCCTCCTTATTCCTCTTGATACTTGTTATATGGTGAATTGTGTTCCCCTGAAATTCATATGTTGAAATCCTCACTCCTGGGACTTCAGAATGTGACTGAATTTGGAGATAGGGTCTTCAAGGAGGCAATTATGTTAAAATTATGCCAATAGGATGTGTCCTAATTCAATATGTCTGGTGTCTTCAGAGGAATCTGTGAAGACACAGGGAGAAGATGGCCATGTGTTAGCCAGGAGAGAGAGGCCTGGACCATTCTTCCAGCATCCCTGCCATATCTAGGTCTGGTTCTGATGCTTGCGCTGTCTCTCAGAATTGTGTTGTTTGCCCTTTAGCACGTTTCTGATTTGGGGTTGAAAGCTGGACATGATGTACTGCAGGAAGCAGGCTTTAGCAGTGTGGTGGTGGGTGTGCACGGGGCCATGGTTCACAGTCCTACGGTTAGGTCTCAGCCTTCAGTGGGCCTCTCCCCTTAGGTGGCGCAGGATGGCTAGAGGGGGCTGCAGTTGGGGATTTCCCTGCCCCCAGGTCTGTTAGGCTCTGATAAAACCACAGCAGGTTAGGGTCTGATGAGATAGTTTCTTCTGAATGCAGACCTTGTTAAACAGAATAGAACACTCCTTTCCCTGCTAAAGCAGGGGCGAATTTTCCTCTGATCTTCACAGGGAGAACCTGGTAGAGCTCCAGGAGGTAAAACTCACCAACATGGGTGCCCCCTTGCCCCCATGATTCAGCCCCCCTTGAGTTTTTAACTCTCAGACTTGTCCACTCTGAGCCTCCAGCAATCTGTCAATTACAGTTCAGTTTTCCTTCCCCCAGCGCTGCTGCCTGCAGAGGTTTCTGCCCTGAAAAGTTGTGATTCGCTGGATCTGTTTGTCAGACTCGTCAATTTGAGGGGAAAGAGATTTGCCCTGGGGCCTCAATTCTCTGATGGATCTAAGAAGACTTGCTGATTTTCAGCTCATCCAGTTTTTCACTTGTTAGACAGAATGATGGCTTAAACAACTTACATCTGGACCAGAAATTGGAAGTCTCTGCCTACTGGTTTTGGATGTTCTAAAATATTTCTCTGCCAGATGATGACCTGTAAGTTAGGTAAACCCCATTCAACCTGGTGGATTAATTTCATGTATGCTTAGTATGCTTTATGTGAGACAGCCTAGACAACATGGGCTTTGGAGTTGGACAGACCTGTTTGGAAATTTGATGCAACTGATGTCTGCCTTTGACATTAAACTTGACTGTGACCTATGTGTGATTTTGGATATGTTGCTTAATCTCTTTGAGCCTCAGTTTTCTAATATGTAAAGTGGGAATTGGAGTTTACTCCTTAGAGAATTGCTTAACTGTTATTATTTTTATTCCTAATTTAGAAAATAGCAGGTAGGATAGTGAGATGGTTTCTTCCTTCCCCTCCTGTTTCCTTAATTTCTTCTGTGCCCTGCTATCCTAGTTTACTGCTAAGAGCAACCATCTTTACTACCTCATTGATCTTCCTGTGAAACCTTCAGTGTCATCCTTGTCTCTATATAAGGATAGAATCTATAGGGTTATGTTGTTCCTTCGTGAGTATCAAGGACATCCTGGCATAGGTTTAGATCTGGCTGAAATTTGTAAATTGTTGATGTCTCTGTTTCTGGCCCATTTTCTTTTCTGAATCACTAGAATAATTTGAAACTCCCTATATGTTCCATTTGTACATTATTAAGTAGCATCTGGATTTTAATGACCATGTTAGTCAGAGAGCAGAACCTTACTGAGGATGGAATTAGGTTTGGCTGTAGGAATTCCACACATGCTTTCCCCCAAGGCTTGTTAAGTGAAATGCTTAGCTCTCAGAGGTTCTCATTAGAACATTCTAGGGACAGCCTGATGAGTACATTCAGTTTGTTTCTAGCAACCTTTACTTATGAGATGAGCTAAAAGGGCAACGATTTACTTTTTAAATTTATTTTTATCATTGAGAGTATTACAGATGCCCCCTATTTCTCCCTTTTTGTCCATTTCCACCTGGCTCCCGCCCCACTCCAGGCCTTCACCGCACTACTATCTGTGTCCATGGGCTATGCATTATGCATATAAGTCCTTTGGTTAATCTCTTTCCCCTCCCCCTTCCCTCTGAGATTCCTTAGTCTGTTCCATGTTTTCATGGCTCTGGTTCTATTTTATTCATCAGTTTATTGTGATCATTAGATTTCACATATAACTGAGATCATGTGATATTTGTCTTTCTCTGACTGGCTTATTTCACTTTGCATAATACTCTCCAGGCTCATCCATGCTGTTGCAGATGATGATAAGAGTTCTCTCTGTTTTACAGCTGCATAGTATTCCATGGTATAAATGTACCACAGCTTTTTTATCCACTCATCTGCTGATAGGCACTTGGACTGTTTCCTGACCTTACCTGCCCTCGACGGTTTGGCTCGGTGGATAGAGTGTCGGCCTGCGGACTCAAGGGTCCCAAGTTCGACTCCGGTCAAGGGCATGTACCTTGGTTGCGGGCACATCCCCAGTGGGGGGTGTGCAGGAGGCAGCTGATCGATGTTCTCTCTCATCGATGTTTCTAACTCTCTATCCCTCTCCTTTCCTCTCTGTAAAAATTCAATAAAATGTATTTTTTTTAAAAAAAGGCTAGCAGCACAATTCACCATAGCTAAGATCTGGAAACAGCCTAAGTGCCCATCAGTAGATGAATGGATTAGAAAACTGTGGTACATCTACACGATGGAATACTATGCTGCTCTAAAAAGGAAGGAACTCTTACCATTTGCAATGTCATGGATGGAACTGGAGAGCATTATGCTAAGTGAAATAAGCCAGTCAATGAAGGAAAAATACCACATGATCTCACTCATTCATGGATAATAGAGACCATTATAAACTTTTGAACAATAATAGATACAGAGGCAGAGCTGCCTCAAACAGATTGTCAAACTGCAGCGGGAAGGCCGGGGAGGGTTGGGGGGCAGGAGGTAGGGGGGTAAGAGATCAACTAAAGGACTTGTATGCATGCATATAAGCATAACCAATGGACATAGGACACTGGGGGATAGGGGAGGCTAGGGGACTGTCTAAGACGGGGGGATAAAATGGACACATATGTAATACCCTTTGTAATACTTTAAGCAATAAATAAAAAAAAATTAAAAAAAAGGCTAATATGCAAATTGTACCCTCCACCAGGAGTTAGACTAGGGGGCGGGGCCGGCTGGCCAACCACCTATGGCTCCTCCCCCTGGCCAGCCCTGACCCTGATCAGCTCCCCCACCCCTGATTAGCTTCCCCACCCCGATCAGGGGCGAGGCCGGCTGGCCAACTGCCCATGGCCTCTCCCCCTTGCTGGCCCTGCCCTATTTGCCCCGATTGGGGTGGGGTGGCCGGACCCTGCCCATGCACAAATTCATGCACCGGGCCTCTAGTTGTAAATAATGCTGCTATGAACATAGGGGTGCATATGTTCTTTCTGATTGGTCTTTTGAGGTTCTTTTTTTTTTTTTAAATATATTTTATTGATTTTTTACAGAGAGGAAGGGAGAGAGATAGTGAGAAACATTGATCAGCTGCCTCCTGCACATCCACTGGGGATGTGCCCGCAACCCAGGTACATGCCCTTGACCGGAATCGAACTCAGGACCTTTCAGTCCGCAGGCCGACGCTCTATCCACTGAGCCAAACCGGTTTCGGCTCTTTTGAGGTTCTTGGGATATATTCCTAGAAGTGGGATCACTGAGTCAAATGGCAGTTTCATTTTTAATTTTTTGAGGCAACTCCATACTGTTTTTCACAGTGGCTGCACCAGTCTGCAATCCCACTTATCATTGTACTAGAGTTCCTGTTTTTCACATCCTGGCCAGCACTTGTTGTTTGTTGATTTATTGTGGCCATTCTGGCAGGTGTGTTGTGATACCTCATTGTCATTTTAATTTGCGTCTCTCTGATGATTAGTGATAGTGAGCATTTTTTCTTGTCTCTTTGCCATGTGTAGGTCCTCTTTGTAGTAGTGTGTATTTGGGTTTTTTTGCCAATTTTAATAGGATTACTTGTCTTCCTTTTGTTGACTTGTATGTATTCATATGTGTTTTGGAAGTTAACCCCTTACCAGATGTATCATTAGGGAATGTTCTCCCATACAGTCAGTTCCCTTTTCATTTTGAGGATGGTTTCTTTTGCTGTGCAGAAGCTTTTTAGTTTGATGTAGTCCCATTTGTTTGTTTTTCTCCCTTTGTGTCTCTTGCTCTAGGAAATATATCTGTGAAAATTGTGCTACATGAGATGTCTGAGATTTTACTGCCTGTGTTTTTTTTTCTAGAATTTTTATGGCTTTGTGACTTATATGTAAGTCTTATTCATTTTGAGTTTATTCTTGCCTACGGTATAAGCTGGTGGACTTGTTTAATATTTTTGCATGTACCTGTCCAATTTCCCTAACACTATTTATTGAAGAGACTGACTTTACTCCATTGTATGTTCTTGCCTCTTTTGTTAAATATTAACTGACCATAATGGTGTGGGTCGATTTCTGGGTTCTCTCTTCTGTTCTATTGATCTATATGCCTGTTCTTGTGCCAGTATGAGGTTGTTTTCATTATAATGGCTTTGTAGTATAGTTTGATACCCAGTATTGTGACGCCTCCAACTTTGTTCTTCTTTCTCAAGGTTTCTGTGACTATTTGGGGTCTTTTTTGGTTCCATATAAATTTTTGGCATATTTATTCTAGATCTATTAAATATGCCATTGGTATTTCAATTGGGATTGTGTTGAATCTATAGCTTGCTTTGGGTAGCATGGACATTTTAATGATGCTAATTCTTCCAATACATGAATATGGAATATACTTCCACTTTTTATGTCTTCTTCTATCTCTTTTTCTTAACATTCTATAGTTTCTGAGTACTGGTCTTTTACCTCCTTGGTTAACTTTATTCGTAGGTATTTTATTTTTTGTTGTTGTTGCAATGTTAAATGTGATTTTTTTTCCAGTTTCTCTTTCTTAGAGTTCATTATTGGTATATAAAAATGCCATTGATTTCTGGATATTAATTTTGTATCCTGCTACTTTTCTGAATTAACTTATTAAATGTAGTAGTTTTTGGGTGGAGTCTTTAGGGTTTACTATGTACAATATCATGTCAAATGTGAACAATGACAGTTTTACTTCCTGCTTTCTGATTTGGATGCCTTTTATTTTTTTTTCCTTGTCTGATCACTATGGCTAGCACTTCCAGTACTATCCTATCTAATAAAAGACAAAAAGGGTAATTAACCATACCTCCGCTACGCTTCCCATAGGCTAATCAGTGAGATATGCAAATTAACTGCCAACAAAGATGGCGGCTGGCAGCCATGCAGCTTGCTCCAGTGATGGAGGAAGCCAAGGTTCCCCGCCTGCCGCGGCCTGCTCTAAGCTCCGAAAGCACCAGCTCCAAAAGCAACAAAGTTTCAATTATAGAAGCCAAACAAACCCTAGATGCCTGCTTTCAGCCAGCCACGGCCTCAGAGCTGGGAGTGCCAGTGAAGGCAACAGAGTTTCAATTATAGAAGGTAAATAAATCCCAGAATAAAAGGAAAAAAGGAGAGGCTGGGAGCTTCAGTCACAGGCCAGCCTGAAAAAGGCCCTCAGCCCCTCACCCAGACTGGCCAGGTACCCCAGTGGGACCCCCACCCTGATCCAGGACACCCTTCAGGGCAAACCAACCGGCCCCCACCCATGCACCAGGCCTCTATCCTATATAGTAAAAGGGTAATATGCAAACTGACCCTAACAGCAGAAAGAATGGGAATGACTGGTCACTATGACACACACTGACCACCAGGGGGCAGATGCTCAATGTAGGAGCTGCCCTCTGGTGGTCAGTGTGCTCCCACTTGGGGGAGCTCTGCTCAGCTACAAGTCAGGCTGATGGCTGCCAGTACAGTAGTGGTGGTGGGAGCATCTCCTGCCTCCTCAGCAGCGCTAAGGTTGTCTGACTGCAGCTTAGGTCTGCTCCCCGCTGGCAAGTGGACATCCCCCGAGGGCTGCCGGGCTGCCAGAGGGATGTCTGATTGCCAGCTTAGGCTCAATCCCCCGGGGAGCAGACCTAAGCCAGCAGGTGGTCATCCCCTGTGGGGTCCCGGACTGTGAGAGGGCACAGGCCAGGCTGAGGGGCCCCTCCCCCCCCGAGTGCACAAATTTTTGTGCACCGGGCCTCTAGTGTTGAATAAGAGTGGTGAGAGTGGACAACCCTGTCTTATTGCTGTTTTTAAGGAAAACACTTTTAGTTTTTTCACATTGAGTATGATGTTGGCTGTAGGTTTGTCACATATGGCCTTTATTATGTTGAGATATGTTCACTCTATTCCCACTTTGTTGAGAGTTTTTATCAAAAATGGGTACTGGATTTTTTCAAATGCCTTGTCTGCATTTATTGATATGATCATATGACTTTTTTTACCTTTCATTTTGTTTATGTGATGTATCACATTTATTGATTTGTGAATATTACACCAGCCCTGCATCCCCAGAATAAATCTCCCTTGGTTATGGTGTATGATTTTTTAAATGTATTGCTGAATCTGATTTGCTGATATTTTGTTGAGGGTTTTAGCAACTATGCTCATCAGGGATATTGGCTTATAATTTTCTTTCTTTGTTGTGTCTTTATCTGGCCTTGGAATTAGGCTAATGTGGCCTCATAAAAAGAGCTGGGAAGTCTTCTCTCCTCTTGAATTTTTTTGGAATATTTTGAGGAGGATAGGTGTTAGTTCTTCTTTATATGTTTGGTAAAACTTGCCTGTAAATCCATCTGGTATAGGACTTTTGTTTGCTGGGAGTTTTTATTTTTTTTTAATTTTTATTACTGCTTCAATTTCATTAGTTGTTATTAGCCTATTCAGGTTTTCTGATTCTTTCTGATTGAGTTTTAGAAGACTGTATGTTTCTAGGAATTTGTCCATTTCATCCAAATTGTCCAGTTTCTTGGCATATAGATGTTCACAGTATTTTCTAAAATTAATTCTTTGTAGTTCTGTGGTATAGTTATTTTCCCTCATTCATTTCTGATTTTATTTATTTGGGAACTCTATCTTTTTTCTTGATGAGTCTCACTAAAGGTTGATCAATCTTGTTTATTTTTACAAAGTACCAGCTCTTGGTTTCATTGATCTTTTGTATTTCTTTTTATTCTCTATGTCATTTATTTCCACTCTGATCTTTATTTCCTTCCTTCTACTTACTCTGAGCTTTTCTTGTTGTTCTCTTTCTAGTTTTTTTTTTAGTTGTAGGGTTAGATAGTTTACTTGAGCTTTTTCTTGTTTATTGAGGTAGACCTGTTATACTATAAACTTCCCTCTCAGGACTGCGTTTGCTGTGTCCCATTGATTCTGCATTGTTGTGTTCATTTTCATTTGTTTTCAAGGAGGTGGGTTTTTTTCTTAATTCTCACCCAAGAATATTTTTTTCAATTAATTTTTAGAGAGAATGGAAGGGAGGGAGAGAGGGGACACACACACACACACACACACACACACACACACACACACAGACAGACATAGATGTGAGAGAGGCATATCTATTGGCTGCCTCCTGCATGCACTCCAACAGGGGCTAGGGATCAAACCTGCAACCCAGATATGTGCCCTTGATTGGGAATTGAACCTGTGACTATTTGGTGCATAGGCGGATGCTCTAACTACTGAGCAACACCGGCCAGTGCTGTTTTAAGGAAGTTTTTAAAATTTTTTCCTTGATCTCATTGGTAACCATTTTATTGATAATAACATGCTCTTTAGCCCTCATGTGTTTGAATGTTTTTGAGGTTTTTTTTAATTGTAGTTGATTTCTAGGTTCATGTCATTGTGACCTGAGCAGATGCTTGAATGATTTCAATCTTCTTCAACTTGTAGAGACTTGTTTTGTGTCCTAAAATATGATCTATCTTTGAGAATGTTCCACGTGCACTTGAGAAGGTTGTATATTCTTCAGCTTTGCGATGGAATGTTCTGCAAATATCAATGAAATCTTTCTGATCTAGTGTGTGACTTAAGGTCACTGTTCCCTTGTTGATTTTTTGTCTGGAAGGTCTATCCAGTGATGTCAGTGAAGTGTTAAAGTCCCCTACTCTGACTGTATTGCAGTCACTTTCTCCCATAAAGACCTCCAGGAGTTTTTAAATATATTTAGGTGTTCCTATATTGGGTATATATATATGTTTACTAGGGTTAAATTCTCCTGATGGAAGGATCCTTTTGGTATTATGTAGTGAACTTCTTTGTTTTAAAGTTTATTTTGTCAGATATAAGTATTGCTACTCCTGCTTTTTTGTTGTTATTTGTTTATATTTGCTTGGAATTTTTTTTCCATCCCTTCACTTTCAGCCTATGTGAGTCTTTTGTTCTGAGGTGAGTCTCTTGTACACAGCATATATATGGGTCATGTTTTCTTATCCATTAAGCTACCTTATGTCATTTGTTTGGGGCATTTAGTCCATTTATATTTAAGGTTATTACTGACAGGTACTTATTGCAATTAAAAATATATATTTTTATTGATTTCAAAGAGAAAGGGAGAGAGAGATAGAAACATCAATGATAAGAGAGAATCATTGATCAGCTACCTCCTGCTTGCCCCTTACTGGGAGTTGAACCTGCAACCCTGGCATGTGCCCTGACTGGGAATTGAACCATGACCTGGTTTATAGGTGGATGCTCAACCATTGAGCCACATCATCTGGGCCTTATTGCCATTTTTATTCTTTATAATTATGTTCCCCTCCCCCTCCCCCCTCAATTTCTTCTTCTTAAAGCACTTCCTTTAACATTTCTTGCAATGCTGATTTGGTGGTAATAAATTCCTTAAGGCTTTTCTTTTTTTTTTTTTTTTGGTCTGGAATGTTCTTTATTTCATCTTCAATTTTAAAGATAGCCTTGTTGGATAGAGTAGTCTTGTTTTCAGATCCTTGCTTTTCATTACTTTGAATAATTCATGTCATTCCCTTCTGGCCTTTAGAAATCAGCTGATAGCCTTATGGGAGCTCCTTTGTAGGTAACTGACTGTCTCTCTTTTGCTGCCCTTAAGATCCTCTCTTAGTCTTTAACCTTTGTAATTTTAATTATGATGTGCCTTGATGTGGGTCTCTTTGGGTTCATTTTGACTGGGACTCTAGTGCTTCCTGAATTTGCATGACTTTTTCTTTCACCAGGTTAGGACATTTTATGTCATTAGTTCTTCAAACAGGTTCTCTATTCCTTGCTCACTTTCTTCTTCCTCTGTACTTCTATGATGTAGATGTTGTTTTGTTTCATGTTCTTCCATAAGTTCCCTTAAACTTTCCTCATATTTTTAAGTGTTGTTCTTTTCTTTTGGCTGTTTTAATTGAATGCTTTTTTTCTTACCTTGTCTTCCAAGTCGCTGATTCAATCTTCTGCTTCATCAAACCTGCTTTTAATTTCTTACAGTGTATTCTTCATATCAGATACGGTAATTTTCATTTCTGATGGGTTCTTATTCATGGTTTCTTCCTTTTTGAGGCTGATGCAGTTCCCACTAAGTTCCTTGTAGTTCCCATGAAGTTACTTGTAGTTCTTACTAAGTTCCTTGAGCATCCTTATAACCATTACTCTAACTCTGTCTCATAAATTGCTTACCATCATCTCCTTAAGTCTTTTTCTGGACATTCCTCATTTTCTCTCATTTAGAGGTTATTTCTTTGTCTCCCCATTTCAGTTGTCTCTTTGTGTTTGTTTCTATGTATTAGATATACCTGCTATGACTCCCAGTCTTTGTGGGGCGGCCTTTCATATTAATTATCCTGTAGGACCCTGTGGTGCAATCTTCTTGAACTCCTGAGCTGGATGGTCTAGGAGTGACCCTTTTGTGCGTTATTTGGGATCATTTTGTAATTGAGTTTTGATTTTTGTTGTCCTGCTCGTTGATGGGATTTCCTCTCAGGCTGGTTAACTGTGAGGCCCAACCGTGACCTTGTCATGCAAGCTATTGTACAGGTACAGTCTCGAGGTGGTTTCTGTCCTTTCTCATTTAAAAGTCTCTTTAGCCAGTCTTCAGCTAGCATTTCAGGGTGAATATCCCCTAATGTAGTTTAGTTTCAGTCAGTTTCTGGCAGGAGTTGGAGAAAGATCCACTTACTCTGCTGCCATCTTCCAATCCCTCCAAGTTTTGATTATTTAGAGATGGAGTAGAAAGTTCAGCAAGTTCATACCTCTGCTCCTTGTGGCAGCCCAGCAGGATAGTCAGGGCAACTATTTATTAAGGTGGAGCAAGAATCAGGTGAGCATTAGCTGAGTCATGGATTGGGAGTTAGAGCAATTAAAAACTGGTGATGTTGAGCGCAAGGAAGTTGGATTTATTTCCTCCTGTGGTTGTTTCCCAGCGGCCTCAGGGGCGGGGCCGGGGAGGGGGAATGAGAACCAAAAGGAGAAAAAGCAAGTGATAGGGAGGAGAGTAGGCAAGAGGTAAGGAGGAAAAAGTGACAAGAAGGAAACTAAACTTTGGGTACTCTTTGTATGTATGTTATGCATTTCACACTGTTAACACATTTTCTTCTTAGAGATCCTGTAGAGTAGCTATCACACATGTTTGTCCAGTATCTGCTTGTGCCATGTACTATGTGACAGGTGTGGTGATGTAATGATTAATGTCATTCACATCTTCTTGAACATGAGGTGTTGACAGTCTAGAACAAACATGTCAAACTCAAAGGCTAAAACAGGCCAAATAAACAAGGTTTAAGTTTATGTGGGTCGTAAAAAAACAAAAGCTTCAATTTTCATAGAAACGTATGTTTATTTCTATAGAGACATGCTGAATACAAAGGGCTGAAATAAATGAGTAATCATTAACATAAAATAATAGAACGTTTTAATAAAAATTAATACTTTTTCTTGAACATTAACTTACCAGACAGTGATTAACTGTACAAATTAATAAGCATAACACAAATAAACCTATTTTTCTTGTTCTCTGAAAGCAAATATTTCTTGTGCATACCAAACAAGTCAGTCCAAGACTTATGACTTGGCAATTGGCTGCTAAAATATTCGCAGCTAGTATTAGTGGAGAAAAATGGTTCACCTGAATGTAAGGCATGTAAGGAAAATAAATGCAACACGATTATAGTAATCAGTTATTAGCTAATGTTGTAATTCATTAATAATTATGTATAACAGGATACTGTAAAAATTAAGTTATGAAATTTTTATTAAAACATTTCTTACATATTGTTATAATGGCTGGGCCACAAAAATATTTGTTGTGGGCCACATGCGACCCACAGGCCACAAATTTGACATGCTTGGTCTCTGGCATTGATTTAGTTTCCATATAGTGTTCTATGTGTCTTAGATATGTATAAAGGACAATGAAGATTTGTAGGGCAGGAATAACCAGTGCTGGGGAAATAGGACTGAGAAGAATGAGGTGAATGTGGGGAGCTTTCTAGGTGGAGGAGGCAGTATATGCAAACTCATGAGGGCATAGAATATCATTATGCAAGTGTGACTGGAACCCAGGGAATGAGAAGGGGAGTGGCCTGATCATAGTGGGCCTTCTGGGCAAGCCCAGTGACTTTGGGCTTCATGATGAGGGGAGAAAGGCCTTAGCAGAGAAACAACTTGATGAAATCTGTCCTCTAGACAGGTTCCTCTGGCAGTGTTGCAGAGGATGAGTTAGAAGGAGTTGAGAGTGAAGCCTAGGGGTAGCCAAGGAGAATTCTATTAAAATAGTTTGTTTGTTTATTTAATAAAACAGTGGGAATGTTCAACCGTCAAGGAACCCAAGTAAGAGAGAGAAGATGAATTTACATTCTTTTTAAAAAAATATATCTTTTATTTATTTCAGAGAGGAAGGGAGGGGGAGAGAGATATAGAAACATCCATGATAAAATGGAATCATTGACTGGCTGCCTCCTGCATGCCCCACACAGGGGATTGAACCCACAACCTGGGCATGTGCATTGACTGGGAATTGAACCGTGACCTCCTGGTTCATAGGTCAATGCTTAATCACTAAGCCATGCCAGCTGGCTCTATTAAAATAGTTTATATACATTTTGATATCTAATGATAAATGCCTGAATAGGACATTAAGGGGGGGGGGAGGCAAGGAGTATAATGACTATTTTATTATAAAACTAGAGGTCTGGTGCATGAAAATTCATGCCCTGGAGGGGGGTCCCTCAGCCCAGTCTGCCCCCTTTCACAGTTAGGGAGCCCTCAGGGGTGGGAGGCGATGCCCCATCACACCTCTGCTCCTGCCACTGCCGGCAGCGCAAGCCTTGGCTGGCCCTGGTTACCTGAGCCTTGGGTGGCCCTGATTACCTGAGCCTTGGGTGGCCCTGGGTAGCTGGGCAGCCACCATCCAAGGCTTGTCTGCGCCTTGGGCATTGGCTAGGCAGCCACCATCTGAGGTTTGTCTGCGCCTAGGGCTGGCCCTGAGTGGCTGGGGGGCTGAGGGGACTGGGGGCCACCATCTTTGAGGGCATAAAAGTCAATTAGCATATTCCGTCCTTATTGGCTGTGGGTGCCGCCATCTTTGTGACAGCGTGAGGGTCAATTAGCATATTCTCTCTTTATTAGATAGGATAGTAGAACTTAATGACTGGTTTGATGATATGGGGGAGGTTGAGGGCAATCTAGGATAAGACTCAAGCTGCTGGTCATTGAGATTGTAAGTAATTCACTACCTGTTGTTAAAAGTTAGTGTTAGAAATCAGTCCTGGCAGCAGCAAAGTTTTTCCTATTGGAACCAGTGTTGGGGTGGAACATGTAGATGAGGACCTTTCTCCTCTTCCTCTGAACCCAACTATTGGACCCATCCCATACATACATGGGACAAAAGGAGAAAGCTGCCCAAGTCCAATCCACCCAGTCACATGCACAAATGAGGTGGAAAGGCAAGAGAGTGGAAGAGAACACAGAATTTTTAATTTACAGTAATTTCATGCCATCAGTAAATGTGGCTCAGTCTGCGTCTTGGATAGAGACCAATATATTTTGTAACTTTTTCACTTTGAGTTGGGTTGATAGAAACGTAGGAGGTAAATGAAAAAAAAAAAAAAGAGCAAGAATTTTCTCCTCTATATCCTGGAGAAGAAATAGGTTTGGGATGGGGAGATGATAATCATTTCATTTTTGACACACTGAATCTGAGATGACTGTAGAGCAGCAGGGTAAAAATGTCCCTTACAAAGTTAAATATAGGATTCTGGAGCACAGGAGGGAGGTCTGAGCTAGAAAGATGGGTTATGGCATTATTAGGAAGCAGGCGATAGTAGAAGTCTTGTCTGTGGGTCAATAACAGGGGATGAAGAACAAACAGTAGGAGCACTACAGTTTCAGGGACAGGTGAGGAAGATAGTTCATGAAGGTGAGTGATGAGAAATTAATAGGTAGGAGCAAAACCTAGAGAGTGTGAGGGCTGGGAAGCTAAAGGAAGAAAGTGCCTTAAAAAAGTTGTCAATAGGGTATAAGGACATATGAGGAGCATGAGGAGAATGATTTGGAACAGCTATACAGAGAAACTGGAGAGAGAGCAGAAACTGGAGAAGTAAAAGTAAAGCATTTTCAAGCTGCCAGGAGAGCACACCTGAGAATGGAAACTCCATCAATCATGGAGTCTACATGAAAATGCCACTCAAAGAACACTAAGATATCAGGTTATAACGGCCCAGGACTGGGAGTTTGTTGGGAGGGTGTAGTGGAAGGACAAAGGACTGGAAGCTGAAAATGATGGGTTCAGGTTCACAAAGAAAGGAAGAAATTTCAGGTGGGGTTGAGAGCTTCTAATTAACTGCAGAATTCAAGTGACTCTCTTGGGATCTCTGTGAAATAAGAGTAAACTTAGAAGAAGAGATATGGTGGAAAAGCAGGAAGGCATGGGAATTGTGGTTATAGATGGAAATGTTGGAGTTTAAGGTTTTAGAGGCAGAATCCTTCCTCATGATGACAAGGGCCACTGTGGCTGAGTGAGTAGATTGCAAAGAGGAGAGGAAATCAGAGTTCATTGCCATTGAGGTTAAGGGACCAAGAAGCTGCCCATGTGAATATTAAATTCATTTAAGATCACAGTAGATGCTAAAGCAGAGAGGAAGATGCCCTCAATGAATGTAGAAGCATGATGCTCACTTTGGTAGATTATTAATGAGAAAGGTAAAAACAATGTCCTGATTGTGTTATTAGAGAATTAAGATAATGCTAATACTACCTCTGATATGCTAATACTACCCCTGAATACTAATCCTATATAATAAAGAGGTAATATGCAAATTGACCATCACACCCTTGCACAAGATGGCCGTGTCCATGTGGTCACAAGATGGCCACCCACATGTGGTCACAAGATGGCCACCACAAGATGGCCAGCAGGGGAGGGCAGTTGTGGGTGATCAGGCCAGCAGGGGAGGGAAGTTGGGGGGAGGACGAGGCCTGCAAGGGGAGGGCAGTTAGGTGTGAGCAGGCCGGCAGGGAAAGGCAGTTGGGGTTGATTGGGCCAGCAGGGGAGAGCAATTGGGGGCAATTAAGCTGGCAGGAGAGCAGTTAGGCATCAATTAGGGTGGCAGGCGAGTGGTTAGGGGGTGATCAGGCTGGCAGGCAGAAGTGGTTGTGACTTCATTATAGTTCAACCACTTCCTCGGCTCAGTCCCACTTCCTTCTTGCCCACATAAAGATTGATCCCATGGATATTCCCAAATACACCTACTGCACACAAATCTCCCTCCCAGAGTCTGCTTCCCAGAGAACTTGAGCTACAACAAAGGATGAGGGTACCAATTATACTCAAATTAAAATATACATGTAATGTAATTTATCTCATCAGAATAACAGTGGAATAATTTCATTAAATGAAAATAAGGCATTTTGAAGGGAAAAGGGAACAAGTTGGACTGGAAACACCAGCCATTAAATTTTATTATGGAACTATAATAATTTAAACAATATATTAATGATAAGTGTCCCTCAGACCAGCCTGCACCCTCTCCAATCTGGGACCCCTCGGGGGATGTCCGACTCACTATCCGGGACTGCTGGCTCCCAACTGCTCTCCTGCTTGCCTGCCTGATTGCCCCTAACTACTTCTGCCTGCCAGCCTGATCACCCCCTAACCACTCGCCTGTCACCCACCCTAGCCAGTGGTTAGAGCGTCGAGTGAGGATTGACAACAACAACAAAAAGACACAACAAAGGCCTCTGGTGATAGAATGGAACTTCATAGTTGTCCCAAATTGAGGCAATAGGACCAGGCCTCTGTAAAGCTTCCTCCTCCACCATTGACAGGTCATTAGATGAGAACCCCCTGGAAGAGGAGGTGGCTTTTTTCAATTGATGGAGATTCCTGGAAAACAATGCAGCTAAGAGCCATGGTAACCAACGCTCTCTGCAGCTAAGGGAATGAGTGCCTTGGTCCCAAGGTGGGAAATCTGGTTGACATGTCACAGCATCCACTACAACAAAATAAGGGCATATTGTATCTTCTTACATATTTTTTAGTTTATTGTGATATAATTGACCTGCAATAAACTGCATATATTTAAAGTGTACACGTGGGTAAATGTGAGAACCAAGATGGCAGCATAGGTAAACACCTGAACTTGCTGTCACACACAACCACATTAAAACTACAGCTAAAAGACAAAACAAATATCATCCAGAACCACAGGAAGGCTGGCTGAGTGGAAATTCTACACTAGAAGGAAAGAGAATAGCGTGTTGAGTCTGGTAGGAGGTGCAGAGGTGTGGAAGTGTGGAGGTATGGAGGTGAGCATGAAAGGGGCTGGCAGCTGGGTACACTGTTGTCTTTTTCAATCAGGAGGGAGATACAAGCTCCTGACTGTTCTGAACTCCAGTTCTGGGTGAGAATTTGGGGACCCAGACTGATGTGGAGAGAAACTGAACTGTCTGACATCGGGGCGGAATGTGACGGCAGCTTTCTTGCAGAGGTGCTTGCAGCATTCATTGTTCCTGCACAGGGCCCAGGACAAGGAACCCGGGACCTCTCTGAGGCAAAGCAGACTGGCAGCCATTGCTATTTGCTCCGCCCTGGTGATTCCCTGAGACCCCGCCCCACCCAATTTACAACCCCACTCAAGCTGTGTGCAGAGGCTTTTGCATACGAATGGCCTGGCCTTTCTCCACCTAAAACCTGAAAACTGTAGCTGGGTCAGAGAACCCCAGAGCTTCCAAAAGAAGGCCTAAGGCGCGTCAGCAGCCTGCATTACTTCACAGCTGCGCCTCATCTGGGCACCTCCAAACCCCAAACAAATAGAAGGAATCTGCAGATCTCTCTGTAGCTTCTGTTGGGTGGCCTCAGGCAGTGCCTGACTTTGCACCTCCTTGGAGATCCAAGAGCCAGTCTATCCAGTGGTCAGAGTGAGACCATCCAGATTACATCCATAAGAGATACACTCAGGGGGCAGACTCAGTGAGCGCCAAAGTTCCAGTGAAACAAGTCCTGCCCCATAAGGGTGTCTCCAGCACAGAAGTTCTCCCATTGTAGACACAACTGGTCCTCACAGCCAACTGGCCTGGAGGTCAATTCCTCCCAGTGATACCAACAGCAATCAAGGCTTAACTACAGCAAGACTGTGCACACAGCCCACAGAGGGGTGCACCAAGAGGTACACCTCAGGTAATTAGGGAGGCTGAGCCACTGGGCCCTATAGGACACTTAGAACACAAAGCCACTCTATCAACACAGGGAAGCAGCCAAACTGCAGAGAGAAAGAAACAGGTCACAAATGACAGAAATGGAGGAAAGCAAACTACTAGATATGGAGTTCAAAACCACGGTTATAAGGCTACTCATGAATCTTTTAGAAACCTCTGAGAAATATAGTGAGACCCTCAAGGATATGAAAAAGGGCCAATTAGAAATTAAGCATACACTGAAATAAAGAATAATATACAGAGATCCAACAGCAGACTAGAGGATCCCAAGAATCAAGTCAAAGATTTGAAATACGAAGAAGAAAAAACACGTGACCAGAAAAGCAAGAAGAAAAATGAATACAAAAATATGAAGATAGTGCAAGGAGCCTCTGGGACAACTTCAAGCATACCAACATCTGAATTATAGGGGTACCAGAAGAAGAGAGAGAGCAAGATATTGAAAACCTATTTGAAGAAATAATGACAGAAAACTTCCCCTACCTGGTGAAAGAAATAGACTTACAAGTCCAGGAATCGCAGAGAACCCCAAACAAAAGGAATCCAAAGAGGACCACACCAAGACACATCATAATTAAAATGCCAAGGGCAAAAGACAAAGAGAGAATCTTAAAAGCAGCAAGAGAAAAACAGTTAGTTACCTACAAGGGGGTACCCATACGACTGTCAGCTGATTTCTCAACAGAAACTATGCAGACCAGAAGGGAGTGGCAAGAAATATTCAAAATGATGAATAGCAAGAACCTATAACCAAGATTACTCTACCCAGCAAAGCTATCATTTAGAATTGAAGGTCAGATAAAGAGCTTCACAGATAAGAAAAAGCTAAAGGAGTTCACCTCCAAACCAGTATTATATGAAATGCTGAAGGGTATTCTTTAAGATGAGGAAGAAGAAGAAAAAGGTAAAAATAAAAATTATGAACAACAAAGTGACAACAAATAATATCTATCAACAAGTGAATCTAAAAATCAAGTGAATAAAAAATCTGACGAACAGAATAAACTGGTGACTATAATAGAATCAGGGGCATAGAAAGGGAATGGACTGACAATTCTCGGGGGGAAGGAGGTGTGGGGGGTGCTGCAAGAGACTGGACAAAAATTGTACACCTATGGATGCGGACAGTGGAGGGGTAAGGGCAGTGGGTGCGTGGGGAACCAGGTGGAGGGGAGCTGTGGGGGGAAAAGAGGAACAACTGTAATAATCTGAACAATAAAAATTTATTTAAAAAAATAAGGTGTATATGTGGATGTATTTATAAAAACAAAACCACAATAACCACCCCCAAAATGTCATGTCCCTCTGTCATCCACCCTCCCTGGCGCCATCTCCCTGGCCCAAAGAAAACACTCATTTGCCTTCTGATATTAGGGATTAGTTTGCATTTTCTAGAAGTTTTTATTAATAAAAATCATACAGTATGTAACCTTGTAACTTCAAAATCAATTATGCATAGCATTTTTGCAGTCATACCCAGACATGCACAGAGCAGTAAAAAATTTGAGTCTCCTGACACACATATTTTCAGCTGAGGTCAAACCAAGGGATACTCTGCCTTCTTGTTTCAGCTCTCATCGTGTAAACAAGGCTCCTTTGTGTGGTCTATTTAGTGCCATGTTTTTTTGCATTGTGTACCTTCTATTAGCGATTTCATGTTTAAAATAACCCCCAAGCATAGTGCTGAAGTGCTGTTCAGTGTTCCTAAGTACAAGAAAAAAATTGATGTGTCTTATGGAGAACATACATGTGTTAGATATACTTTGTTTAGGCATGAATTATAGTGCCGTTGGCCATGAGTTCAATGCTAATGAATCAATATATGTATTAAATAAAGTGTCTTTAAACACAAACACTTTTGTTGTTTTTGTTAATCCTTACCCGAGGATATTTTTTCCATTGACTTTTATAGACTTTTGGAGAAAGTGGAAGGGAAGTGGGGGTGGGGGAAGAGAGAGAGAGAGAGAGAGAGAGAGAGAGAGAGAGAGAGAGAGAGAGACATAAATGTGAGAGAGACATCAATTAGTTGCCTCCTGCACATGACCTGACCAGGGTAGGGGATCGAACCTGCAACCCAGGTTTGTGCCCTTGACCAGGAACTGAGAAGGCAGATGCCCGAACCACTGAGAAACAATGACCAGGGCCAGAAACACATATTATATAAGGTTATGTACTAATCAGTTGATGAAAATGTGACCAAAAGCTTAAAGGATCCTAATCCCATATATTCCCTGGGAGCAGTGGTTCAGTATTTGTTGGGGAGCACCTGAGACTTGGTTGGAATGTTTGTAAGGAGGACATTCCAAGAAAAGGGAAGTGTGCGGAAGGCCACCTGCAGTGTTTATCAGAATTACAACTTAGGGGAGTGCTGAAGGTGGTGCCCCTAATTATTCCTTGACCTTTCCAAACAAGTCTGCACACACAGACCCCTGGGTGTTTACTGGAATCCTTATGCTTAAATCTTTGGGTGTCCTTGCTTAAAGGCCACTATAAACACGTGTCCCCCCAAGATTACTTACCCCTACTGATTGTATCTTAAAGATAAACTTTATCTCAAACTGCTGCTACAATAAAAGCCTAACGAGGCAGGCAATCGAGGCTGTCTGGTTTCTTTAACCAGGCAGTCCCTTGGTCTCTCTTTCACAGCAAACGTGTTGGAGTAATCCACTCATCCGTCACTCAGGGTCTGCTGGTCAGCCTTGACAAGTATTTGCTAATTCAATGTTCACAACTTTATAGAACCTACTTATGCACTGAGAATGAGAATCGACTGGACTGTTTTCTATGGTTCCCCCCACCCAGAGATTTAGGTCTGCTGTCAACTGGACATCGTCTTCACCACTACTGAGCACTTGGCACCCACCCCCCCCCCAAAAAAAATCCCTTGCCAGCTGGGTTCCAGCTTAGGTTCTGCCAGTGAGAAGTTGTGGTATGTGATTCGGAAGGGGGAAGAGAAGGAGGAGGGCATGTTTCTCCTCCAGCAGCGCCATCTAGATGGCGGTGTTCTGGTTTCTGTGCTACACAGGGTGCCAGCAGCTTCACAGGGAGACGTGCATGGGGCCTGCTTCAGACAGCTGCGATCATCAGTGGTAGCTCCTGCAATTCCTGGGTATCATCATCTCCCCACAGCCAGCCACAGTTTTCCCCGACCTGTGCTTCCCTAGACCTTTCAACGAATCCATAAGCACCTAGTTCCCTGATTAGATTCCACGTTTAAAATACTAGACTAGTTTCCGTTTTCTTGACTTAAGCCTGACTGATACAGTATGGAGGTATGCCTTCCCCGTGATGGAAGAAGGAAGCACAAATATTTGATGACCTGACTGCTGGCGCATTCTCCTCTTCAGCTTGGACCTTGTGAGTAGAACCCTTCTCCACTCCCTCCCCACTGCCTGCGCTGGACTATGCCATGAGCAAGAAATAAATTTTACTGTGATACATCACTGAGATTGTGGGACTTTTGTCTTAGCCTACACTAATACAAATACTTTTTATATTTCTAAAAATATACTTGAGTCATACTTCTGTTCTCCAATGACAAGAATGAAACAGTATTTACCAATTCTCTCCTAAGTAAGATGAAAAACTGAACATATTTTATTTCCATTTACTTTCACTCTTATCTATCTCTGTTGGTATAATCTAAAATTTCATCAATTTTTATAATTAATTGTTTTTTTGACATTTGCATTCTATTTTGTAATCATATCTGCAACAATTGTTTAGGCTCCATTTGACATACACCAGATTTTAATGCTCACTGCCACCATTGTAGAGCACAAACTAGCCTTTAATGAGTTCTTTGTTATGTGTCTCGGTTTCTGTAAAAAGCCTTTCAGTACTTGTCTTAAGAAAGATATATATAGAAAATATGCTTCTGAGTCTTTCAATAGCCGATACTGTTTCTTTGCTGTTTTTTTATACAGGACTTGACTGACTACCTTATTCCCTCAAAACTCTAACAGTTGACACATTCATTTAGCATTTAATATGATTTTATGGGTGAACTTAAAAGTTAGATGGGTTTTCTTTCTTTTTAAGTTAACTTTTCCTCTTCCTTAAATGCGTCTACGTTTTTGTGTACATTTTGTAATCTTGAGATTTATCAATTCTATCATGTGTATGTATGGATTGGTTTCTTGTCATTAACTTTGCTTGGTACTCAGTGAAATGTTGATACTTTTAGCAGATAGAGCACAGAGTGCTTTATATGTATTACCTTGTGACAACACTATGAGGTGTTAGCTATCATCCTTCTCAATTTGCAGATGATGGAATTGAGGTTCAAGGACTCATAGAAGGTCAACAACAGAGCTGAGATTGGAACTTAGGTCTACTTTACACTGGCACCTGAGCTTTTAGTCACTGTACCATGCAATGCTTTTCAAAGGGAAGAAAAGTGCTCTTTTATTTTATAATACCTACAGTTCTGCTTTTGGTTCCTCTGTTTCTGCTTCTCCTTCAGAGACAAAGCAATTGCCCATAAAGTGGGTCTCGCTTGTCTAGGCTTTATATCTCCTGGTTTTCATTTTGTCATCCTTTCTTTTAATATTACCACTAGAGGCCTGGTGCATGGATTCGTGCACTGGTGGGGTCCCTCAGTGTGGTCTGTAGGGATCGAGCTGAAACCGGCAGTCCAATGCCACCTGCTGCTCCTGCCTGCTGCTCCCACTCATTCCGGCCCCACTGTGCCTGCCATGGGCTCGCATCCAGTCTCGGGAAAGGCTCTTGCTGCCACAGTGGTGCTTGCTAGTCATGAGCCCTGCTTCTGGTGCGTGTCAGTCAGGTGAGCAACACTCCTGCTGTGGGAGCGCACTGATCACCAGGGGGCAGCTCCTGCGTTGAGCGTCTGCCATCTGGTGATTAGTGCGCATCATAAAAACCGATCTACCTGTTGTTCCGTTGTTCCTTTTATATCTGTAGATAGAGCTTGGTAAACTTATTCTTTATATTTAGTTTATGTTTTCTGCAGTTTTGTACCTGTTCTTTTCTGATTGTAAAGCAGATTTAAAATTTGTTATTAAATTTTAACTTATTTCTTCATCTCATCAATTTCCTTTCTAGTCTTCTGCCTTTTAGCCAGATCCACTGACAACTCAATCCTTCCTCATTTTTGTTAAAATCTTGTTTTTCAGTCCGTTTTCTAGCATTTTCTTCTGTTTCATGTATAAAATAGTGCTCAAGAGTCCCCTCTTCTGCCCAGCTGGTGTGACTCAGTGGTTGATCATCAACTGTGAACCAGGAGGTCATGGTTCCATTCCCAGTCAAGGACACATGCCTGGGTTGTGAGCTCAATCCCCAGTAGGGGGCAGGCAGGAGGCAGCCAATCAATGATTCTCTCTCATCATTGATGTTTCTATCTCTCTCCCTCTCCGTTCCTCTCTCTGAAATCAATATAAATAAATATACTGTGGTCCCTGTCAAGTACTGTACTCTCCATCTTTTAAGTTCCAGTATATTTTAATAGGCCCATGGTGGTTCTACTTTCTTTAATGACCCTTGATGGGTCTGCCTAATGCCCTTGGTTTCCCAGAAACAATAGGAGTGGATGCTCTTAGAACCCTCCTTTTCAATCTTAAGGAGGGATTGTTATCATACATTTCATACATTTACATGACCTGTTCAGCAGGATGTCATTCTGAGTGGAAAATGGAGACAATTGATGAAGAGGTGAAAGGGGGAGAAGAAGGGAAGATTTCACTTTTGTGCCATTTCTTTGGACCTGGCTCTTGTGTGGGCCAGGCTCTCTCCCTGCAGTTTTACCTGGCAAGTTCATGAGGCTGCATCTTGGCAGGAGAACTTGAGGTGTTGGCATGGGTAATGGTTATGGCAGGGCAGACCATTTGTGGTAGGTCTGGCAGATAGGTGGTGGTTGCTGCTAAGATTCAATTTCACACCATTACTGGGGGAATTGAGGCTGTGCCTTCCACATACAGAAGAAGAATACTAGGATCCAGAAAGCTGGTCTTAAACTCACAGAATCTCATTGCCTTAAGCCAGTGGTTCTCAACCTTCCCTTTAATACAGGAAGGTTTAATGCCGCGACCCTTTAATATAGTTCCTCATGTTGTGGTGACCCCCAATTTCATTGTTACAAATTGAACATAATTAAAGCACAGTGATTAATCACAAAAACAATATGTAATTATATATGTGTTTTCCGGTGGTCTTAGGCGACCCCTGTGAAAGGGTCGTTCGACCCCCAAAGGGGTCGGGACCCACAGGTTGAGAACCGCTGCCTTAAGCAATGGCTCAGCCAAGAGAGGCCCACACAGGTTCAGAACAGTCAGTTTAATGGCTCTGCAGCCAGTTCCATGCCAGCAGATAAAAGGATGGTACTAAGTACTTTAAGACCTGGAGCTCTTGCTAGATGGGAAATGTCCTGGCCACACCTTTGGGACTCCTAGTGTGTTACCCAGCCTCCCGCCACAGGACCCACCCCTAGTTGACCATAAGATACTGTTGAGCTATCAGATGTAGGTAATTGAAGTTGGAGAAACACAACTCCTCACCCTCAACCTCTCTGAGCTAGTGCTGGTCTTTATTGCAACATGGTATCTGTGAAGAATGCAGACATTTCCAGTCCTGGAATGAAATTTTAATCTCTGTTTCATTTCCTCTCTTACCCACATTACTGACCTGCTGAATGCTTATTGGACTTAACCATTCTTTGTAAAAATATATATTTTTAATTGATTTCATAGAGGAAGGGAGAGAGAGAGAGAGAGAGAGAGAGAGAGAGAGAGAGAGAGAGAGAGAAAGAGAGAGAGAGAGAGAGAAACATAAATGATGAGAGCAAATCATTGATCAGCTGCCTCCTGCACACCCCCTACTGGGGATTGAACCTGCACCTGGGCATGTGTCCTGACCAGGACTCCAACCTTGACTTCCTGGTTCATAGGTCCAAGGTGTTGAGCAGTTCCTTTAAAAAGTAGTAAGATTTTGTACTCCCTCCCAAAGTATTTAATTAACTTCACACCCATGAACAGTTTAGGCCATAGAACTTCAGTAAGCGTAACCACCGAGCTACGACCACTGGGCATAACCATCCTTTATTAGCTTTGTAAATAGCAGTTATGTTGATGGTGAAAACATAGAAGCACTAATATCCTTGTTCCAGATGTCAGAACCCTTGACCTAATACCAACAGCTGCAGTGTAGGCAGCAACACCAGTATTGGACATCTTTTGTTTGCTCTTCCAGATCCTCCTCTGTCCTTCCCCACCCTGCTCCGTGGCCTGGAGGCTGGCCCATAAGGTCTGGTCTCCTACACTGGTGTGCTGGACCTCACAGAGATGATGTGCATCTCTTCCCGACTTCCATGTTTGGTGAACATAGTAGGAATATTTATCTGTGGAAATGGACAAACATTACAAGTAAGCGTGCATGTGCTTGAGTGTGCAATCGCGTGCCCACACACGTGTCGGGCCAGCTTAGCCAAGGGTTTGGTGAGCCTGAGGGGGCGGGGTGGAAAAGGATTTAGAAAAGACAGACAAAGAGAGTAAGCTGGGTGGGACCTCCTGTGCCTGGCTAAGGCCACAGAGAGAGACCCAGACAGCAAGCTGAGCCTTTCTTTTATAGCCAGAGGTAAACAAGGTAGTGGTCACCATAGTTACATTGTTCTTGTTAGTTTCACTTATTTTGGCAGCACTTGCTGCACCTCCCACAGCCCATTAGCTACCCAGGTAGGATCTAGGGAGCATCATAAGGTCAAGCCTAATTATGCTAAGAGGGCTGTGCCCTCTAAGCTGGGACTTGTTTGTGGCTTTGCCAACAGGTCAGTCTGAAGCTTAACCCTATAGCCGCTCCCTACACACACACACACACACACACACACACACACTCAGAGTTGTTAAATATTTATCAGCGCACACCGGGGGCAGTGTCAATATATCACCAGACTTCCTAGACCTCGGGCTTCTGGTTGGGTTTAGCAGATAGGAGGCCCCTGAAGGGGACTGAAGGGTGAGAAGAGAGTGTGATCAGCGAAATCCATTCTCCTGGCTCCATCCCTAACGGGTCCCCACAGGTTGGCTGATCCCTGTACAAAGCCTGCAGCTGCGGTCAAGCACCCTCTCCGTGTATCCATCCTCTCCAGAATCCAGACACTTCTTTCCTCTGCAGGCCTGCTCCAGGTGTGTGTCATCTCTCTCTGGCTTCCCTCAACTCTACCTACACCAATAGTCTTTTCATGTCACTTGATCCTGTGCCACTTGTTTCCCTCCATGACCTAATACGAAACCTGATCATGTTCAGTCATGTAGACTATTGTTTCCTGGTGGCCTTCACTGGGTCCCCATTTGCACACTGGGTTCCAAGAGCAGTGGTTTTCAAACTCTTCATAGCCTTGCTTGGGCTGTTTTCTTCAAGTGAAACCTTATCTGAAAATTTAATGTACACATGTAAGATTCCTGCCTTAGTAGAATAGGAGATCAAGTGCATTCTGCTCACCTTCCTCGACCCCCAGGTCCTAGGGCATGTTGAAATAACCAATGAAACAGTACAATGGCTATTTGTTTTTAAAGCTTTAAAAAAATCTAATTAGAGCCCCAGCTGGTGTGTTCAGTGGTTAGAGAGTTGCCCCCACACTGAAGGGTGGAGGGTTCGATTCCTGGTCAAGGGCATGTACCTGGGTTGCAGGTTCGATTCCCGGCTCCAGTCAGGGCCCCAGGGTGCATAAGGAGGCAACCGATAGATGTGTCTCTCTCACCTAGATGTTTATCTCTCTTCCGCTCCCTCCCTCCCTTCCACTCTCACTAACAATCAATGGGAAAAATATCCTCAGGTGAAGATTAGCAACAACAATAATAAAATCTAACTAGAGAGGTTAATTGCTGTAATCTGGACTCTGGAAGTCTCACTGCTGTTCTTTTGGCCCATCCAGATGCAGGAAGAAAAGACCACACTCCCCAGGTTGCCACAGGCGTGGGGGCAGGTCTTCCTGAGGACAGTGGTCTGAGACCTTGGAACTGCACACTCTGGGGACTGACCCATTAATACCTGGAACATTTTGTTTCTGGGACTTTGATATCACCTCCAGTCAGAAATGTTAAAAAGCAAAAGAATAAAAGCCAAGCAAACCCCATACAACTTGGGATTTCTCTGCCTCTTAAAACACAATAATAATTGAAATACAAAATAATTGAAATTCATAGTTATGAAAACATTTAAAAACAAAGGAATGTTAGTAATATTTTTGCTCCTTTATTAGCACATTAAGTTACTAGATCTAGCAGCAAATTTAACACGTAGTATAATTTAAAAGTAGTGGTGATGAGCATTAATGATAATTGGAAATATCTACAGAAACTCTAATATGCAATGAAAACGTTAGAGTTGCAAGTACTGCTAATTTTACTGTGGTTTTATCCACTTACTTTTGGCCCATATTCATAAGGGAAGGAAATTGTAGATCTCAGAGAGAGGTTAATAAAAAAAGATGTGATATTTTCCCTCAACTAAGCTCACATTCCCAACACTGGTTATTAAACTCTTGTCCTTCAAGCCTCTCCTATCCCCATCCACCTGCCAGAATTCTCTGTGATGCTGGGAATTGGCACACCACGCTTCCCGCCTGACAGCTGACCCCCTATTACAAGGACAATGGCCAAGGAGCAAATAAGAGGGAGACTGGAAGGCTGCAAGAGAGAGAAGCATCTTTATATATATATTTTAATTGATTTCAGACAGGAAGATAGAGGGAGAGAGAGATAGAAACACCAATGAAGAGAAAGAATCATTGATTGACTGCCTCCTGCACACCCCCATCTGGGGATCAAGCTGGGACCTGGGTATGTGCCCTGACTGGGAATCGAACTGTGACCTCCTGGTTCATACATAGGTTGATGATCAACCACTGAGCCAGGCCAGCTGGGTGAGAAGCATCTTTTGTTTTGCCCACTCTCTGTCAGCGTCATGCCAATGATAGTTTCCATCCTAGTAGTGGCAGGTGATTCTTGTAGTTGGTTGGTCCCAGCTTCCAGTTGTTTCCACACCTTTAGAACCAACCTCATAGTATCCCCTTCAGAGACACTACAAGCAGGTACTCTCCTCTCAGCTACCAAAACAAAGAACCCAAAGCTGGATGGCTTACAACAACAGAAATTTATTGCCTCGCAGTTCCGGGAGCTAGATGTCTGAGAGGGTGGTGTTGGCAGGGAGTGCTCGCTCTGAGAGCTGTGGGGGAGACTCTCTCCTTGTATCTTCCAGTTCCGGTGCTGTTGGCAATCCAGTCACATGGTTGCCCTCTCCCTGAGTCTCCACACTGTCTTCCCTCCATCTCTGCGCCCTCATCTCCCCTTTCTATAAGGACAGCATCAGATTGGATGAGGGCCCATCAGAATGACCTCATTTTAACTTGATTACCCTCCAAATGAGGTCACATTCAGAGGTTCTTGGGGTTAGGGCTTCAACACTTTTTTGGGGGGACACAACTGAATCTATAATGCACTTCCTCAGTGTCTCACCACTCTGGAAACCTCCATGCTTCTGTTTCCCTCAGTTTACATTTTGTTGTTCCCCAGCCCTAGGTTGGGGGCTATTTCCTGCTATTATTGTTTCTGTGCTACAAGGTGTCTTCCTTTTGGCTTTCAGCCCTCTGATACCTAATCAATCAATTCCGTATGTAACTTTCTCTATGTTGAAATAACTGTTGTGGTTTCATTTTCCTAACCAGGCCACATCTGGCCTGGACTCCTGAATCATCAACATAGACCCCAGGTTAAGAGGATCTGATGTCTTAATTAGAAGCCTGGTGCATGAATTTGTGCACCGGTGGGGTCCCTCGCCTGGCCTGTGACTCTTTGACATCCCCCAAGGGATCCGGATTGTGAGAGGGTGCAGGTGAGGTTGAAGGTCCTCACTGGCGCATGATTGGGGCCAGGGAGAAACTGCAGGAGGGCTCCAGGGTGTGTCCAGCCTATCTCACCCAGTCCCAATGGGCCAGACCCCAGCATCAAGCTAATCTACCAGTCAGAGTATCTACCCCCTGGTGGTCAGAGCACATCATAGCTACTGGTCGAACGGTCTAACAGTAGAATGGTTGAACGGTCACTTAGGCTTTTATATACATAGACTAGAGGCCAGGTGCACAAAATTCGTGCATGGAGGGAGGGGTTTCCTCAGCCCAGCCTGCACCCTCTCACAATCTGGGACCTTTTGGGGGATGCAGATAGGGCCTAAACTGGCAGTCGGACATCCCTCTCGCAATCTGGAACCACTGGCTCCTACCTGCTTGCCTGACTGCCTGATCACCCCTAACCACTCGCCTGCCTGCTTCATCACCCCTAACCACTCACCTGCCTGCTTCATTGCCCCTAACCACTCGCCTGCCTGATCATCCTGGTCTCTGGTCGTTTTGGTCGTTCCGCCGTTTTGGTCACTGGGCTTTTATTATATAGGATACCTAATAATATCTAGTAATCATCTCAAGAAAGAATCAGGGATTTAGGTGGGCATTTATAACTATCAAAACTTATTAACACTTCTAAAGTTTTTGTACCTCTTCCCTTGTTTTAAATGCCTCAGTTGTTCCCTTATCATATCCTTAGAGCAATGCTGAAAGGAAATGGACTCATGCATTTGTCTTCTGAGGCAGTGAGAAAGGAGGGAGCTGGTGGAGGTAAGGGGGTGTTTTGGGTGGAGAGCAACCTCACGGGGTAGAGAGGAGAGGCAGCACCAAGAAAAATGAAAGTAGTTGAGTCCCTGGGACTGGCCAGTGAAGAGGGGACCGTGGCCCTGGACCTGAGAACTGGCTCTCAGAATCCCACAGGGAAAAGTCTCAGTGCCCTTTCACCCAATTCTCCTGCTTCTAGGAAGCTATCCCAGGGGAATAATCCAAAAGAAAAAACATCTACCCCTGACTCTTCCTAGCCTGTCTGGCTTATGGGCACAAACAAGAGTCCATTAGTATTGATATCCACTGTCCTTGGACTCCTAGTCTACATACACAACTCAGTGACCTCAACCCCCTGCCTTAAAACCCCAATCAGTTCTTAGAGTCTCCTGCAAGGGTTGCACACATGCTGCTTCTGTTCTGCTCCAGCCTGCTGGTGGGGTCCTCAGGCTGTAAGCCACTGGGGGATGGCACTTTGCTTCTGTCCCCTCTGCTCCACTCACATGGAAAGGCTCCATCTGGGCCATTTTCTTGGGCATGGCAAGTGCTGCCAATGTCCCCTGCTCCCCCACCTATGGCCACTGCGTTTTCCCACCTGGACCTTCTGCTTCTGCCTATTCACCTCTTCTTTACAAAAGACCAGAACCAGTGAATCTGGCCAGCTATAGAGAAAACACTGTGTCTTTCATTTCTCTTGAGTCCCCATCACTCTCCCCACTAGGCAAGAATGGGCCTGCTCCCCATTGCAAAGCATCTCATACAAGTTTCTGGAAAAATTGCCAGCACCTCGCCCTCAAATTTCCCTTACTCTTCTGGACTCTGAGTAATGCACTAATATGTTCATCATAATATTAGGAGCACTAGTGAAATGCTGAAAGCAATCTAACAGAACATGAGTAGAAAAATGATTGGGTGAGTGAGGTGTGTGGTATAACCTCTCATGAGATCTACTGAGCCAACGACAATTGTGATGACTCCATAACAACATAAAAAAGAGCTTATGATTTAATTATAAATGATAAAAAGAATATGATTCAGCTATATAACAATGACATATGCCAATGAAATGAATAGAAGAGAAATTTGAAAAATGAAAACCAGTTCAACTTGGAATGTTGGTAGTTTGGGTAAACTTTTTCCTTTACTTGGTGTTCTATTCATTTATCTATAATGTCATTTATTTAATAAAGAATAACAGTTACTAGAGAAAAGTAATAAAATGCTTGTCCCTGCCTTGAGATCTTCTTCAAACATCCCTCAGGTTGCATCTGAGCTCCAGGTGGTGGCTCAGCCTTACTAGAGATAAGAGGTTGATCACATCTTCTCCTCAGAGTATTTCCAACTTGAAATGCTACAAGCTGTGCAAAGGCCCTGCTCATCTACAGCAGCAATATGTCATCTGAGGCTTCATGAGGGAAGAATAATGACAACTCAATATGGAGTGTAGTTATATAGAATATATATATATGTAGTTTTATTTTGATTCCCATGATTTCCAATATGCTTGACTTGGCATTTTGGCTTATCCATTTTGCCCTGCCTGTTGGATCTATAAGCCTGTCTCTGAATTCTGTAACTCTTGGCTCCAAATACTACATGAGGGGCCGAAAGGGTCTGGCCGCCCTAGCTGGACTCTCCATCTCTCCTGGTTCAGGAACCCAAGTGGACCCAAACGTAATGATTCTCTCTGTGCTCCTTTGGCGAGACAGGGACCGCAACACCTGCTCTCCGAGGCTGACTGAAGTTCTATGGCCTAAACTGTTCATGGGTGTGAAGTTATTTAAGTACTTTGGGAGAAAGTACAAAATCTTACTACTTTTTAAAAAAACTGCTCAACACCTTGGACAGTATGCTCTCATGTACTGCGATTTTTCCAGGAGGCTCAGTCCCAGGGCTCACCAGCAGGCCGTGAAGCCCTCTGACACGAGAGGACCTGGGTCCCAGACCGGGTCTGCCACATTCCAGGTGGGTGACTGGGCCTCACATGTCCTCATCTCTAGAGTGGGGATAACACTCTGCCTGCCAAGGGTGTTGTGAGGATCAAATGAGGTGCCGCGAGAGTGTAAACAAGCAGGCCGTTGCTATGTAATTATTGTAGGAAGTACAGTGGAGCATGGGCTAGGGTTAAAAGGACGTCGAGATCCTATCAGACAGCACAGAGAGGTAATGACTGTGGCAGAGTCAGTGCTCATGGCAGCAAGTCCCGGAACTGCTGGGAGTGGGGAGGCGGCAGGGAAAGGGTTAAATTAGGTCCTCTCTGGGAAGGAGCTGACATCAGGTGGGCTTTCCCAGCCCCTGCAGAGGGGTGGAAGGAGGAACAATAGGGACCTTCAGTCCTGCTTCTGGGCCTGCGAGCCCAGCTGGATCGGAGAAAGAAGCCAGCTCTGGCACCAGCTGTCACCAAGCCCCTGGGAGAAGTCGTGCTTCCCAAAGTCTTTCACCCTGGAGACCTCCTCACAAAGGCGGGCTACATGCCCCTTCACCAGTCAGACCCTTGTGGTGGGAGAAAACCCGGGGAGGAGTGCTGGCCCGCTCCCCCCCCCCTCACCCCCCACGCGGGGGTGGCCCTGAGCTCTCGGGCTGAAGTCTCAGCAAACCGCAGGGAGGGGAGGGAAAGGGGCGCGGCCACAGGTCTGCGCAGGGCCCTCAGGATGAGCAGATTAGTCTGTGCGGGGAGGAATCTCTCTGGCAGTGCTCCTGCCTTGCTTCGGTGACTTTTGATTTCCCGAGCTCCTTGCAACTGCCTGAACTTGTTTTCTCACCTGTAATAAATAGCTTGTTAAAATGACATGAAAAATATAGTAAAGAACTTGCTAATTATTCAATAAAGAGTAGCTGTTGTTGCCACCGCCAGTCAGCAGCCCGGCTCTGTGCACAGGGCTGTCAGCGCTGCCTCATCCAGCACCAACGACAGGACCTGGACGCGGCGAGTCCGAGGCTCTTTAGCTCCACCGCCTGGGAGGGGACGGCAGTAAGTCTCGCTGCCTGAGAAACCGGAGCCTGTGTGCTGGGATCAGAACTGGAGGCAGCCGTCACGTCTCAGTTCCTGCCTCCTTCCCCGCGCACCCAGGCTCCATGCTGACCCACCGAAGAATTAAATTTCTGCTGTTTCCTTGCTCAGCACTCCTGTCAGCACAGGACTGCAGGCACTGGCTGGGCCCCAACCCGGGCAACCTACCTGGCTCTCCCTCCCTTCATCTCAATGGCTCTCAAGAGGCACAGACTGTCCTCCTGGGGGCAACTGGGACTTGGTGGGGGCATTTTTATCACAACAAAGGGGAGCCCTCCTGGCATTGGCCAGCAATTTTAGACGCCCTGCAGGGTGTGGGGTAGTCCTGCACAACAACATTTCCTCACTCAACTTTCAAATGTTCCGTGGGGCATCCATATAAATAAATGAAAGCCCATTTATTATTAGTTATCAGCTAAGATCTGACTCCATTTTATGTATAAACACACCTCATCCCCCTGTTTCCAATACTCTTTTTTTTTAAATATATTTTTTAAAATATATTTTATTGATTTTTCACAGAGAGGAAGGGAGAGAGATAGAGAGTCAGAAACATCGATGAGAGAGAAACATCAATCAGCCGCCTCCTGCACATCCCCCACTGGGGATGTGCCCGCAACCCAGGTACATGCCCCCGACCGGAATCGAACCCGGGACCCTCCAGTCCGCAGGCCGACGCTCCATCCACTGAGCCAAACCGGTTTTGGCTTTAATATTTTTTATTGATTAAGATATTACATATGTGTACCCTCTACCCCCCCCCCCCCCGCTCATCCCCTCACCCCCCCCCCCCCCCCCGTTGTCCGTGTCCATTGGTTAGGCCTATATGCTTGCATATAAGTCCTTTGGTTGATCTTTCCCCCTTGCCCCCACCCTCCCCTACCTTCCCTCCAAGGCCCGACAGTCCAATCAATGCCTCTCCGTCTCTGGATCAGTCCTTGTTCATCAGTTTATGTTGTTCATTATATTCCACAAATGAGTGAGATCCTGTGGTATTTATCCGCTCTCCAGTTCCATCCATGCTGTGGCAAATGGTAAGAGTTCCTTTTTCTTCTTCCTCTTCTTAAAGAATACCTTTCAGCATTTCATATAATGCTGGTTTGGTGGTGATGAACTCCTTTAGCTTTTTCTTATCCGTGAAGCTCTTTATCTGACCTTCCATTCTGAATGATAGCTTTGCTGGGTAAAGTAATCTTGGTTGCAGGTTCTTGCTATTCATCTCTTTGAATATTTCTTGCCACTCTCTTCTGGCCTGCATGATTTCTGTTGAGAAATCAGCTGACAGTCGAATGGGTACTCCCTTGTAGGTAACTGACTGTCTTTCTCTTGCTGCTTTTAAGATTCTCTCTTTATCTTTTGCTCTTGGCATTTTAATTATGATGTGTCTTGGTGTGGTCCTCTTTGGATTCCTTTTGTTTGGGGTTCTCTGCGCTTCCTGGACTTTTAAGTCCATTTCTTTCACCAGGTAGGGGAAGTTTTCTGTCATTATTTCTTCAAAAAGGTTTTCAATATCTTGCCCTCTCTCTCCTTCTGGTACCCCTATAATTCTGATGTTGGTACGCTTGAAGTTGTCCCAGAGGTTCCTTACACTATCTTCATATTTTTTGAATCTCTTTTCTTTTTTCTTTTTCGGTTGGGTATTTTTTGTTTCTTTGTATTTCAAATCTTTGACTTGATTCTTGGGATCCTCTTGTCTGCTGTTGGATCTCTGTAAATTATTCTTTATTTCAGTCAGTGTATGCTTAATTTCTAGTTGGTCCTTTTTCATGTCCTCCATGGTCTCACTATACTCCTTGAGGGATTCATTAAATTTATCGGCGGTTTCCATAAAATTCTTGAAAAACCTTATAAACATGGCCTTGAACTCTATATCCAGTCGTTTGCTTTCCTCCGTTTCTGCCATTTGTGACCTTTTTCTTTGTCTCCGCATTTTGGCTGCTTCCCTGTGTTGATAGAGTGGCCCTGCGCGCCAGGTGTCCTGTAGGGCCCAGTGGCTCAGCCTCCCCAGTTACCTGGGGTAGACACTCTTGGTGCACTCTTGGTGCCTTGGTTGTTGTAGGATCACTGGGAGGAATTGACCTCCAGGCCAATTGGCTGTGGGAATCAGCTGTGTCCGAAGTGGGAGAATGGTCCCCCTCTGACCACTGGGTACAGTGGCTCCTGGATCTAAGGAGGTGCTAATTCAGCCCCTGCCTGAGGCCACACAGCAGGAGCCACGAAGAGGCTCAGCTGTGAAGCAATGCAAGCCGCTGCGGGGCCTTGGGCCTTCTCTTGGAAGTTCCGGGTCTGCCTGGCTGGGCTGTAGTTAGGTACATTCACATGCAAAAGCCTCTGCCGCAGCCTGGGTGGGGCGGGGTCTCAGGGAGTCAAAGGGCGGTGAAAGCAGCTATGGTGATTCTCCGCGGCCGGAGTCACGCGTCTCAGTGTCCCGGTAACGGCTGCAAGCACCTCTGAGGGAAAGCCGCCCTCAAGTTCTCCCGCTGCCGCCTGACAGACCAGCCTCTCCCCGTATGAGCCCTGGGTCCCCAGAGACCCGCTGGAACCGGAGTTCAGAGCAGTCGGGAGCTTGTGATTCAAAAAGACAGCCGCGTCCTCAGGCGCCACCCCCTTTCCGCGCGCAAACCGCCGCCGTACCTCTGCACTTCACCTCTGCAGCTCCTCTGGCTCTCAGCGTGCCCCTGTTTTCTTCTAGTTGTAGAAATTACACTCAGCCAGCCTTCCTGTTGTTCTGGACGATGTTTGCTCTGACCCTTGCGGCATTCTTCAATTGTTGTGTGAGGCGACAATTTCCCGGTGTTTATCTATGCCGCCATCTTAGTTTCTCTCCTCCAATACTCTTTTTTGGTATTTTATTATGGTGGTAAAAATATATGACATAAAATTTACCATTTTAACATGCATAATTCAGTGGCATATAAATATATTCACACTGTTGTGCAATCATCACGGTTATCTATTTCCAAAGCTTTTTCATGACCCCAAACAGAAACTCTGTGCCCGTTAAGTAATAGCTCTGCATTCCCCCTGCCCCCAGCCCTTTAAAACCTCAAATCTACGTTCTGTCTCTTTGAATTTGCCTGTACCTCGTATGATATCTGTCTTTTGTTTTATTAAAAACTTTACTAAGAGTTTTCATCATATAGGAAAATCACCATCACCAGTGTGACAAGACCACATGTGGTATTTGAATCATCCTTAAAAGTTATGTGCATCATTCTGTCACTGCTACATTCAACATGGCTGCAAGCATTCGACACTTCAATACATGTTCTAATGCAATCATGTCTGAACATTTGCATTGTGAAATACATAGTATTTTATTATATTTGATATTTCTTTTTACTCCTCGGTTAAGGTGTTATCTTTTTAAAAAATTATGTATAGGTAGCTCAAATAAGCTATTCATTTCATTTTAGGTCAGTAAAGGGGCATTGTAAAATGTTTATTATAAAAAGTGGCACTGGGAGAAACCAAGATGACAGCATAGGGAAACACCGGAAATTGCTGCCTCACACAACCACTTCAAAAATTCAACTAAAAGACAAAACGGACATCATCCAGAACCACTGAAAGTCTGGCTGAGTGGAAATTCTACAACTAGAAGGAAAGAGAAAAGCACACTGAGACTCAGAGGAGGTGTGGAAGTAAAGTGCAGAGGTACAGAGGTGCGTCCAGAAATGGCTGGCAACTGAGGACGTGGTTGTCTTTTTCAATCGGGAGGGAGTCAGAAGCTCCCGACTGAACTGAACTCCAGTTCCGGGCGAGTGTCTGGGGACCCAGACTCCTACAGGGAGAAACTGGACTGTCTGGCATAGGGCAGAACTCGAGGGTGGCTTTCTCTCAGAGGTGCTTGCAGCGATTACCGAGGGACACAGAGACCCGGGGCCTCTTAAGGCAAAGATTTGAAATACGAAGAAGCAAAAAACACCCAACCAGAAAAGCAAAATGAAAAAAGAATCCGAAAATACGAAGATAGTGTAAGGAGCCTCTGGGACAGCTTCAAGCGTACCAACATCAGAATTATAGGGGTGCCAGAAGATGAGAGAGAGCAAGATATTGAAAACCTATTTGAAGAAATAATGACAGAAAACTTCCCCTACCTGGTGAAAGAAATAGACTTACAAGTCCAGGAAGTGCAGAGAACCCCAAACAAAAGGATCCAAAGAGGACCACACCAAGACACATCATCATTAAAATGCCAAGAGCAAAAGACAAAGAGAGAATCTTAAAAGCAGCAAGAGAAAAACAGTCAGTTACCTACAAGGGCGTACCCATACGACTGTTAGCTGATTTCTCAACAGAAACTATGCAGACCAGAAGGGAGTGGCAAGAAATATTCAAAATGATGAATAGCAAGAACCTACAACCAAGATTACTCTACCCAGCAAAGCTATCATTTAGAATTGAAGGTCAGATAAAGAGCTTCACAGATAAGAAAAAGCTAAAGGAGTTCATCACCACCAAACCAGTATTATATGAAATGCTGAAAGGTATCCTTTAAGAAGAGGAAGAAGAAAAAAAAGGTAAAGATACAAATTATGAACAACAAATACACATCTATCAACAAGTGAATCGAAAAATCAAGTGAATAAATAATCTGATGAACAGAATAAACTGGTGAATATAATAGAATCAGGGGCATAGAAAGGGAGTGGACTGACAATTATTGGGGGGAAAGGGATGTGGGGATGCGGGAAGAGACTGGAAAAAAATCGTGCACCTATGGATGAGGACAGTGGCGGGGGGGGGGAGTTAAGGGCAGAGGGTGGGGTGGGAAGCGGGTGGAGGGGAGCTATGGGGGAAAAAAAGAGGAACTACTGTAATAATCTGAACAATAAAGATTTAATTAAAAAAAAAAGTGGCACTGGGCCCCGTGGGGCTGAAAATGAATAATTTCTCTCCTGCAGTCACTGACAAATGACCAGCAGGAGGAAACACGTCTCTGAGAGTGAGGTGCTGTTGACCAACTTTGAATACTGTCTGTGCTTACAATCTTACATAGCCAGCTCCACCTCCCAAACAGGAAATCCTCAAACCGTTGAACTGATTATCTCTTTGGTCACCACTATTGGACTATTATGGTCTAACCAATGCAGTGAGGGAGGGACTTTTGCCCCTGTCCTCAACGTTGACTATTGCAATTACTATTATTTCTAACCTTAATGATGGACTTAGGCATCCTAACAAAGTTCACTTCAGTTCAGTTCACATTGCACTTTTCCCTTCTGCAATAGTATATTACCGATGAAAATCTGTTCTTACCACTTTAGTCTGCCTTTGTTTATCTTGACACATGGAAAGATTATTGTCTGGCCCATTTCTTATAAAGCATCACCTTGTTTTTTAAAAAAATCAGTGAATGCAGCACAAAGTGTCAGGCAGACTTGCTCACCTCTCAGTCATATGAAGCACTGCAGAAATGACCAGCAGTGGAAGAGTTGTATCTCAAACCTATTTAAATCCTCTGTCGAGACTTTATGAGAAACTATTCAAACAGAAAAAAAAAGCTGATGTGGATTTCAAAATAATTCAGCTATAATTTTGGAGAGACAGAGAGATGCCATTTTGAAAATGGGATAAACTCTATTATTAGTCACTCTCTTGGGAGGTAACAAAGGCAAAGAATTCAACTAAGATTAGAGCTAAGCAACTCCAGGGGGAACAGACGTCGCCTCGGCCCTTTTCTGCTCTAGGTGACTGCAGTGGTTCTAAAACGTGGCACCAGGAGTTTAGAAACTCTTGGATTCCTCAGTTTCTGATTCTGCAGGTTTGGTGGGGCCTGTAAGCCTACATGTAGGTCTGATAGCAATCTCCCTTCGTTCTGAAATTATCTGCTGGGGAGAAAAGTTTTGGGCTGCTTCCTGGCAGCTCTCAGCTAAACTGTGGGAAGCCCCACTTTGTTTCTGATCACAATCCTGCTCCTTCCGGCTGGTAGTGAAGGTGGACGTGGGCAGGACGCCCTTGGCTGTCAGACTCTAGATCCCCAGTGTTTTTACTCCCGGAACACAAAAACTCGGCCTTGAATATGATACATCACTGTATACTCTTTGGTCCATTGTTATAGGTTGAATTGTGTGCGCCCCCCCCCCCCCATGTGACCTGATAGGGTCTTTATAGAGGTAATCAGTTAAAAAAAAAGTTCATTAGTGTGAGCCCTAATCTAATACAACTAGTGTCCTTGTAAGGAAGCTTGGGCACAGGTACACACACAGGGAGAATGCCATGTGAACATGATGGCCACCTGTAAAACCAGGAGAAAGACCTGGAACAGATTCTCCTCAGAAGAAGCCAACCCTGCTGACACATGGATATTGGACTTCTAGCTTCCAGAGCTGGGAGACAATACATTTCTTTTGTTTAAGCTGCCCAGTCAGTGCCACTTTGCTGTGGCAGGTCCAGCAAATGAATACAGTTTGACCTTTGAACAACATGGGGGTTAGGGGCACTAATACTCCACATAATCAAAAATCTACATAGAACTTAGGACTCCCCCCAAACTTTACACTAATAGCCTACTGTTGACCACGGAAACCTTACTGATAATATAAACAGTCCATTAGCTCTTATTTTTGTATGTTCTATGTATTATATACTATATTCTTACAATAAAGTGAGCTAGAGAAAAGAAAATATTAAGAAAATCCTAAAGAAGAGAAAATACATTTACAGTATTAATTGAAAAACCACACACACATATAGTGGACCCATGCAGTTCAAACCTGTGTTGTTCAAGGGTTAACTGTACATCCACTTACTGCTGGAATTTTCCTTAGTCCCTACCCTCCTCTCCTGTCATCTGGCTTTTCCCTTTTCCTTCCTTCCCCCTCCCTTCTCTTTTGTTCCCTCCCTGGTCCCACTCCTATTTCAGCTTATTTCTTATGCACAACAGTTAGCTATTTCTTTGCTCCTGGTCTTCTAACCTCAACTCTCAGATGCTGTCCCCTCTCACCCTGTATATCTCAAGATGTTTTTCTAAACAGGAGGTCCCTTTCCTAAGAAGAACTCTAGTGGCAGTTGTCAAGACAATGGCTTTTTTTTTTTTATCTGCTACACATAATTGTTTTTAAAGCTCTTGAGATTATTCTGATGCGCATACAGGCTTGAGAACCACTGCTCTAAAATGATTTGTGTCACTGATGCTCACCTGGAAGAATCCTGTGCCTACACAACATCAAGGACCTGTCATTCAAACCAAAATTCATGTGACCAACCCGCATTTGTAATGATGTTTGTATTCCTGAATCCTTTTGTAGAAAATGTACCAGCAGTAGCAGCAGCAGCAACAACAACAAGAAAAATCTTCATTTGAACTGGCATTGACAACTGTTATGGACAGAACAGTATTCCCTCTAAATTTGTGTGTTGAAGCCCTGGACCCCCAATGTGATGGTGTATAGGGGTGGGGCCTTAAAGAGAGGATTACGTTAGAATGGATCTATATGCATGGGCTCTAATCTAGTATGACTGGTGTCCTCATAAGAAGAGAAGATAAGGACACAGACATATACACAGAAGAAAGACCATACAGGGACACAGAAAAGGTGGCCACCTGCAAGAAAAGGAGAGAGGCCTCAGGAGAAATCAATCCTACTGATGTCTTAGACTTTCAGTTTCCAAATAAAATATCTGTTGTTTAAGCCACCCAGTGTGTGGTATTTTGTCATATCAGGCTGAGAAAACTAATACAATAGCCAAGTCCAAAGCACTCTGCTGAAGTATAATGTGATTTTTTAAAAAAGAGAATGAAAATGTGCCCTGGCCAGTGTGATTCAGTTTGTAGGCCATTGTCCTGTGACTGAAAAGGTTGCTGATTCAATTCCTGGTCAGGGCACATGCCAGGGATGTGGGCTCAATCCCCGGTAGGGGGCATGCAGGAGGTACCTGATTGATGTTTCTCTCACATTGGTGTCTCCCTCTCTCTCAAAATCAATAAAAATATAAGAAAAGGAATGAAATGGAGACAAGCAATTTATCAGATATAGAGTTCAAAGTAATGGCTATAAGAATGCTCAAAGAAATTAGAGACAATTACAAGGAACTTAGTGGGAACTATAACAGCATGAAACAAGAAATAGAAACCATAAATAAGAATCAGTTAGAAATGAAGAATAACATATCTGACATCAAGCATACACTAGAATGATTAAAAAGTAGATCGAATGAGGCAGAATATCAAATCAGTGATTTGGAAGACAAAGTAAAAAACAAACAAACACCCAATTAGAGCAGCAAAAAGAAAAAAGAATTAAAAAGCAGGAGGGTAGTTTAAGGGACCTTTGGGACAACATGAAACATAACAATATCTGCATCATAGGGATGCCAGAAGGAGAAGAAGAAATAGAGCAGGAATAGAGAACCAATTTAAAGGAATAATGACAGAAAACTTCCCTTCCCTGGTGAGGGAAAGTCACACAAGTTCAGGAAGCAATCAAGATGACCCCAAAGATACCCATAGTTATAAAGAAAAATAAGGCAATAAATAACTACCTATCAATAATCACCTTCAATGGAAATGCACTAAATGCTCCAATCAAAAGACATAGGCTAGCTGAATGGCTAAGAAAACATGACCCATATATATGCTATCCACAAAAGAGCCACCTCAGAACAAAAGATTCACAAGACTGAAATTGAAGGGATGGAAAAAAAATTTCATGCAAATGGAAATAAAAAAAGAGCTGGTAGCAATACTCATATCTGACAAAATAAACTTCAAAACAAAGGCCATAACAAGAGCCAAGGAAGGACACTACATTATACTACAGGGATTGGTCCAACAAGTGGATATAATCCTGGTAAACATATATGCACACAACATACGAGCACCTAAATATCCAAAAAACAAACAAAAACAAACCTCTTGGAAGACTTTAAGGAAGAGATCAATAGCAATATAGTCATGGTAGAGAAATTTAACACCCCACTAACATCACTGAATAGATATACCAGACAAAAAAATCAAAAAGGAAATAATAGCCTTAAATGACACACTAGATCAGATGGATTTAATTGATATTTACAGAACATTTCATCCCAAAGCTACAGGATATACAATCTTCTCAAATACACATGGAACATTCTCAAAGATAGACCACATGTTAGGACACAAAATAAGTCTTAACAAATTCAAGAAGATTGAAATCATATCAAGCATCTTCTCAGATAACAATGGCATTTAACTAGAAATTGACTATAAAAAATTCCAAAACTTTCAAACACATGGAGACCAAATAACTTATTAAACAATGAATGGATTACCAATGAGATCACAGCAGAAATAAAAAACTTCCTGGACCAAATGAAAATGAACAGACAACCCAATATCTATGGCACACAGTAAAAGCAATTCTGAGAGGGAACTTCATACCATAACAGGCCTAACTCAAGAAACAAGAAAAAGCTCAAATAAACAAGCTAACCCTACAACTAAACTAATTAGAAAGGGAACAAGAAAAGCCCAGAGAAAGTATAAGGAAGGAAATAATTAAGATCAGAGCAGAAATAAATGACAGAGACTAAAAATCACAATGCAAAAGATCTATGAAACCAAGAGCTGGCTCTTTGAAAAGATAAGAATAATGAACCTTTAGCCAGACTCATCAATAAACAAAGAAAGAGTGCCGGGGTCCAACCCCAGCAGGTCCAGGGGTCCCCAAAGGTGTGGACGGAGTCGGCGAAGAAGGAAGGACACGGAGACAGTGTTCAGTTGATCAGCAGCCTAGCCAGGATCTCTAGCCAGGACCTCCAGCCAAGTTCTGTTCAGGTTCTCCAGCGAAGTTCTGGTTAGGATCTCCAGCCCGGTTCTGTAGCCATGTTCCCTCGCTAGGTTCTCCAGCCAGGTTCTGTCCAGGCTCTCCAGTCAGGTTCAGTGTCCAGGTTCCAGTCAGGTTCTCCTGCCAATCTCTGTAGTCAGGTTCAGTCCAGGATCCCCTGCCATGTTCTCCCGCTAGGCTCTGTCTCTAGGCTCGGAGGCCAGTCCCTCTCCAGGATCCTCCAGCATGCTCTCTCCAGCGAAGTTCTTCTGTCTCTAGAGAACGTTCTGTGTAGGTTCTGTGCCTAGGCTCTGTCTCTCTTGGTCCTGTCTTCCAAGCCCTGTGTTCCTAGTTCTGTGTTCTGAGTTCTGTCTTCTGAATTCTGTCTCATGAGTTCTGTCTTGTTGATTCTGTTCTAAGTTCTGTGTGTTTCTGTCTTGTTACAACTGTATTTATACCAGTTGATTCAATCCTATCAATCTCTATTACAAAGGTTAGGGCGTTTCTTATCTCCATTTCAGGGAGAAAAGATTATGTAGTTTAAGCATGATTGTTCGTAGTTAAAGGGATTAATTACCCGCCTGGCACTTAGTTGAGGGGTTTTATTCCCTCCCTAACTTCAGGGGAAAATCCCTACCTGGGGAAAACAACCTTTCTCAGAGAGGTGACCTTGGTTAAAACACATAGTGCCAAGAAGGTGAGCAAACATATTAAGAACCGTATGCCATATATGCCAGGTCCCTTGAAACAGCAAGGATGGACCGGCTCCTGGCAAATTCCCCCTTTTTTATTTTTTAAAAGCAAGCATTAAAAAGAAAAACCTCAAATGCTCTCTTATATCCATTTTAAGAGTAGGATTGGTGCTTTCCGCTATTACCTGAGTCCTGATCTATCATCCCAGGGAGAGCTTGCCAATCCTGCACTTTCCCAGGGTAGAAAGGCTGCAGTGGGGTTAAGGATAAGGCTCCTTGGGCCTACCTTCTCCCATGCCTCTACATTTACCTTTCCGGCACCTTTCCTTCCTCAGAAAAGCATGGACGTATTTCTTGTATAAAATGTTCCATCTGACTGGGAGTAACCTTAATTCCTCTGGTAGCAAGCATATGTTAAAAGATCAATACAGAGCCTTTTTTCTTTAGACTCAGTATGGCACATCTTCTTAATCTAAAGATCAATACAGAGTCTTCTTTCTTTGGACTCAGTATGGCACATCTTCTTAATCTAAATTCTGTACTATCCACCTTCTTACCCTATTTATCCTCTATAGGGGGGTCTGTAGCACCCTGGTGGAGTCCTATCCGTCCCGAGCGTGGGGGTTCTCAATGGGGGGGGGGCTTACCTATGGGAATCCTGTTCCAGGGGTTCCCAAAGGTGTGGACAGAGTCGGCGAAAACTATCCACCCTCTTCCTATGGTGGAGTCCGATCTGTCCCGAGAGTGGGGCTTACCAAGGGGAATGCGGGGCTTACCTAAGGGAACCCTGTTCGGGCGCCAGATGCCGGGGTCCAACCCCAGCAGGTCCAGGGGTCCCCAAAGGTGTGGACGGAGTCGGCGAAGAAGGAAGGACACGGAGACAGTGTTCAGTTGATCAGCAGCCTAGCCAGGATCTCTAGCCAGGACCTCCAGCCAAGTTCTGTTCAGGTTCTCCAGCGAAGTTCTGGTTAGGATCTCCAGCCCGGTTCTGTAGCCATGTTCCCTCGCTAGGTTCTCCAGCCAGGTTCTGTCCAGGCTCTCCAGTCAGGTTCAGTGTCCAGGTTCCAGTCAGGTTCTCCTGCCAATCTCTGTAGTCAGGTTCAGTCCAGGATCCCCTGCCATGTTCTCCCGCTAGGCTCTGTCTCTAGGCTCGGAGGCCAGTCCCTCTCCAGGATCCTCCAGCATGCTCTCTCCAGCGAAGTTCTTCTGTCTCTAGAGAACGTTCTGTGTAGGTTCTGTGCCTAGGCTCTGTCTCTCTTGGTCCTGTCTTCCAAGCCCTGTGTTCCTAGTTCTGTGTTCTGAGTTCTGTCTTCTGAATTCTGTCTCATGAGTTCTGTCTTGTTGATTCTGTTCTAAGTTCTGTGTGTTTCTGTCTTGTTACAACTGTATTTATACCAGTTGATTCAATCCTATCAATCTCTATTACAAAGGTTAGGGCGTTTCTTATCTCCATTTCAGGGAGAAAAGATTATGTAGTTTAAGCATGATTGTTCGTAGTTAAAGGGATTAATTACCCGCCTGGCACTTAGTTGAGGGGTTTTATTCCCTCCCTAACTTCAGGGGAAAATCCCTACCTGGGGAAAACAACCTTTCTCAGAGAGGTGACCTTGGTTAAAACACATAGTGCCAAGAAGGTGAGCAAACATATTAAGAACCGTATGCCATATATGCCAGGTCCCTTGAAACAGCAAGGATGGACCGGCTCCCGGCAAAAGAGGACCAAATAAATAAAATCAGAAATGAAAGAGGGGAAGGAACAACTGACATCACAGAAATACAAAGGATTGTAAGAAAATACTTTAAATACCTATATGCCAACAAACTGGACAACCTGGACAAAAATGGATAAATTCCTAGAAACATACAATCTTCTAAAACTCAATCAGGAAGAATCAGAAAACCTGAATAGGCTGATGACAACTAATGAAATTGAAGCAGTAATAAGAAAAACTCCCAGCAAACAAAAGCCCTTGACTGGATAGCTTCACAGGTGAGTTTTACCAAACATACAAAGAAGAATTAACACCAATCCTCCTCAAATTATTCCAAAAAATGCAAGAGAAGGGGAGACTTTCAAGCTCTTTTTATGAGGCCAGCATTATCCTAAGTCCAAATCCAGATAAAGATATTACAAAGAAATAAAAATACACACCAATATTTCTGATGAACACTGATGCTAAAATCCTCAAAAAAAAATTAGCAAATAGGATCCAGTCATACATTAAATAGATCATACACCATGACCGAGTGGGATTCATTCTGGGGATGCAAAGATGGTTCAATATTTGCAAATCAATAAATGTGACAAACCATATAAACAAAGTGAAGGATAAAAATCATATGATAGACACAAAAAAAAACATTCGACAAAATCCAGCACTCATCTACACTAATAAAAGAGTAATATGCTAATTAGACCAGGTCGACCAGACATCTTCCAGACTTCCGACTTCCTTCTGGACAAAGCCACAGTGGCGGGGGCCGAGGTAGAGGCGGTTAGGGGTGATCAGGTTGGCAGGGGAGCAAGCAGTTAGGGGTAAGATCAGGTCGGCATGGGAGGGCAGTTGGGGGTGATCAGGTTGGCAGGGGAGTGGTTAGGGGGCAATCAGGCTGGCAGGCAGAGGCAGTTAGGGACGATCAGGCAGGCATGTGGGCGAGCAGTTAGGAGCTAGCAGTCCTGGATTGTGAGAGGGATGTCCTAGATTGGAGTGAATGCAGGCTGGGTTGAGGGACACCCCCCACCCCCATGCATGAATTTCATGCACCAGGCCTCTATGATAAAATGCTTTTATCAGGAATGTCTGCTTTCAATCTCTTATTCAACACAGTACTGGAAGTCCTAGCCACAGTGATCAGACAAGAAGAAATAAAAGGCATCCAAATTGGAAAGGAGGAAGTAAAACTGTCATTTGTGGATGACTTGATATTGTGCATAGAAGACCCTAAAAACCAAAAAACAGTAAGATTTAATAAATTTGGCAACATAGCAAGATACAAAATTAACATCCCCAAAATGATGGCATTCTTACACACCAATAATGAGCCCTCAAAAAGAGAAACTAAAAAAGCAATCCCATTTACCATTGCAACAACAACAACAACAAAAATAAGTTATCTGGGAATAAACTTAACCAAGGAGGTAAAAGATCTGTACTCAGACAGGACAACTATAGGACATTAAAATAGAGGAAAATACAAATAAGTGGAAGCATATACCATGATCATGGATTGGAAGAATTCACATAATTAAAATGTCCATACTAACCAGAGCAATCTACAGATTCAATGCAATCCCTATTAAAATACCAATGCCATATTTCACAGATCTAGAACACATATTCAAAAAACTTATATGGAACAAAAAAGACTCCAAATAGCCACAGCAATCTTGAGGAAGAAGAACAAAGTTGGAGGGATCACAATACCAAATATTGCAGTATACTACAAAACTATTAGAATCAAAACAGCATGGTATTGGCATCAGCACATATAAACCAGTGGAACAGAAGAGAGACTTCAGAAATTGATCCACACCAATATGCTCAATTAATATTTGACAAAAGAGGTAAGAACCTACAATTGAGTAAAGATAGTCTCTTCAATAAGTGGTGTTGGGAATGAAACTAGACCACCAACTTCCACCATACTGAAGAATAAACTCAAAGTGGACAAAAGACTTAAATGTAAGTCATGAAACCACAAAAAATTCCAGAAGAAGACACAGGCAATAAAATCTCAGACATCTCACGTAGCAGTATTTTCACTGGTACATTGCCTAGGGCAAGGGAAACGGGAAAAATTAACAAATGGGACTCCATTAAACTAAAAAGCTTCTGCACAGAAACAGAAACCACCAACAAAATGAAAAAGGAGCCTACTGTATGGAAAAAAATATTCACCTATGATACATCTGGTAAGGGGTTAATTTCCAAAATATATTAGAAGTTACATAACTCAACACCAGGAAGACAAACAATCATATTAAAAAATAGGCAAAGGACCTGAATAGACACTTATCCAAATGGCCAATAGACATGAAAAAATGCTCAAAGTCACTAATCATCATGGAAATGCAAATTAAAACTACAATGAGGTGTCATCCCACATCTGTCAGAATGGCTATCATCAATAATTCAACAAACAAGTGCTGGCGAGGATGTGGAGAAAAGGGAACCCTAGGACACTGCTGGTGGGAATGCAGACTGGTGCAGCCACTGTGGAGAACAGTATGGAGTTTCCTCAAAAAAAAAAAATGGACCTGCTGTTTGACCTAGTGATCCCACTTCTGAGAATACATCTTAAGAATCCTGAAATACCAATCAAAGAATATATGCACTCCTATGCTCATAGCAGTATTATTTACAATAGCTAAGATCTGGAAACAGCCCAAATCCCCATCAGTAGATGAGTGGATTAAAAAAAAACACAACAAAAAAACCTGTGGCACATTTACGCAATGGAATACTATGCAGCTGTAAAAAAGGAGGATTTCTTACTCTTTGAGACAGCATGGAGGGACCTGGAGATGATTATGCCAAGTGAAATAAGCCAGTTAGAGAAATATAAATATCAGATGATCTCACTTACTAGTATATGTGGAATTTAATGAACAATATAAACGGATGAACAAAATAGGTCCAGAGGTATGGAAGCATGGGACAGAATAATAGACCTCAGTGGGGAGGAGGGGCGGAAGGGGACAGGAAGAAATTAGCCAAAGAACATATATGCATGTATGCATAACCCATGGATACAGATAATAGCCTGGGTAAGGCCTGGGTTGGGGTTAGGGTTGGTTGGAGTGGGGGCAAAAAGAGAGAAAATGGGAGACATCTGTAATACTATCAACAATAAAGTAAAATAAATAAAAGAATGAAAATGATTATAAAAGACTTTTACTTAGTAAGGGTAACAGGAATACTATTTTGAAATATTAAACTGACATGTTTTTCATACCCCTGGCAATCACGTACCCCACAGCCTTCCATCATGAATGCTAACCCATGAACTGCAGGGGAGGGGAGAGTGGGCAGTGCCTGGAATAAGGAGGCCTTTGACAGGCTTTGATTTTCAAAAGCTAATGTTGATTCTATATGGAAGTAATAGTTTCAAAAGCCAGGCTTTACACAGAGAGAAAATATTTATTTTCTGAATTTTAAAAGCTGCCTTTATATATGGGCAGTTGTGTGGTCTGGCATTTAGACATATAAGCCATAGGCCCAGAGAACTTAGGTTATTTCATAAGGGAAGTGCTGGCCGGACAGGAAAGATAAAGGTAAAATAATCAGACATCTGTGTCTAGACTTCTTCCCCGCAAAGAGGGCCATGTTCTGGGTAGTTTGAGGGACCCCCCAGCAGTGGCTTTGCTGCAGGTACAGACTGGGGAAATGTCAAGTCCCAGAGAATTGCTGCATCCAACATGGTGGCACCCAGGTGGTGAGTTAGAAAGGGCTTAGTGAAGGGCCTGGGCAGAGGGTAGAGACAGTCACACCCTGCCAGTGTTCCCTGGCGCCTGTGTGGCATAGAACAGATCCGGTCTGTGTGTTTCCAGTGGAGAATGTAGAAGGTTGCTGGATTGAGAGCCAGCAGACCTACTCTGCGGCCACCGGGGCACCTGGGACCTGCAGCAGAGGCTGCGGTGGGCAGCCAGGCCAGGGGATGAAGGAGGACATTGTTAAGGTTCAGAGCAGTTGCAACACCAGCGAGAACCAGATAGAGCCGAGCTGGCGGAGGAGACGCATGACCAGGTGGAGGAGAAACCGACTCTTGCACAAGGATCTGAGATTTCTCTCCAGGAGCTAAGCTCCGGTAAACTCTTTCCTACAATACCTGAAGCGCAAGCGGAAGTGGGTGGTGACAGGAATCTTGAAAGATGATTTACCTGAAAGAGACCAAAGTAACCCATTTAAGATGATGTTAAACTGGGAAAGAGACATATTTAGCTGGCAAATTTTACACCCTTTCCCCCAAGCTCCACCCTTTGCCGCTTCAAGGAAAAGTGGAGTAACTTTTAGAGAAGAAGTAACCTTTCCTGGGACTTCTGCGCGCGGTAGACAGGCTTTTCAACGCACGGCACCACGTGTGTGATTTCTTCTGACTTTTCCAAGGATTTGACTCACCAGCTTTTGCCTCTGAGCGTCTTTGTAGGTAAATAAAATCAAGAAAGAAAGGATGACTCCTCCTTAGATTCTAGATTTAAGATTGCTTATTCTCTGTGGTACGCAGTTACTTTGCTCCCTAATAATATAGTGTGTCCTAATAATATGCAAACATTTTGAATTTTTTGTTTGTTTATCTTAATGGGCTAATATAGAAAGTGGCAAACGTTTTCTAAGGATCAGATGGTAAGTATTTCAGGCTTTGCAGGCCACTTGATTGGTTGCAACAATTCAGTTTTGCCACTAGAGTGCAAAAGCTGCCATAAATCATAAGCAAACGCACCGGCATGGCTGAGTTCCAACAAAACGTTCTTTATGGATACCAAAAGTTGAATTTTATATGATTTGCACATGTCACAAAGTATTTTTTAAGTTCCTTCCCCACCCTCCAACCATTGAAAAATGTAAAAACTATATTTAGCTTGCAGGCTGTACAAAAACAGTCAGTGGGTGGGATTCGGCCCTTGGTCTGTAGTTCACCAATCCCTGGGTTTACAAAGAACCTTAAATATTTTATACATAAACTAATGCACTTTACTCCATCCCTAATTTTTCAAAATCAAGATGGCAGATAGGATTTTTTGAGGGTGAGGTGGGGAAAAGGGATGCAAAAATCAGTTATCAGTTTGGGTCCAGGCCTGGATATTTGATTAAAAAAATAAATCAGATGTTGTTGGTGTCGTGCAATTTCCCTTTTTTAAAGTCTGTTTTTGCCAATGGTGATGTTAGAACATGCTCCTTTGGTGAGGACATAATGAGATCACTGCCGTTAGCACTGACACATGATGCTGCGGGAGCAACCTTCACCAGCTGCCAGGCTTCGGAGAATCTGAAAAGAGAAAAGGTCAGTTTCTTTAATGTTATTTAACTCCTTACACTGCTGCTTACAGCAAGAAAAGCACTGGCACACGTGTGTGTGTGTGTGTGTGTGTGTGTGTGTGTGTGTGTGTAGTGGGGAGAGGATGACAATGAGAAGGTGATGTAAGGGATGTCCTTCCTTTCATAAAGGCACTAATCCAATGCTTAGATTCAGTTCTTTGCTGTGTAGTCTGCAGACCACCATTATTTATTATTCAAGGTTGGCCTGTAGACTCCTCCATCAGAAGTAAAACTGGCTGCTATGATCAGTCAGTAGAGCCCAAGGTTGACAACAATATAGCCCAAGTTTCAGGATATTACAGAGATAAAAACTGGGGAGCATCTACCTATGGTGGCCTGGAAGGGGGAGGAAGAACAGTTCAAGGAGGGATGGGAGAATGCCAGTGGCCAGGGGTGCTGACACAGACCCCAACTTCTCACTGAAACACAGTCATCCCTTGATAGCTAAATCTTACTCTTTCCTTAAAATGTGCTAAATAATTTTTTAGAGAGTGAGAGCCTTATGTTTATAAGTGGGAAAAGTAATAGTGCTTCTCTGGTCATCTAAAACCTCAACTATCTTTTTTTCCTGAAAATTAAAAATAAAATACCTCTAAGATACTCTTAGACATCTATAAAAAACCCACTAGATATATCTGAATAAAAAAAGCATTTTGAAGCCTCAATTGCATACCAGTTAACCAACTCTTTAGTGGGTCTCTTTGTGGGATATATACAGCATTATGGAGTCACATAAGTTACAATTATGCTTTCCCTTTATGCCAGTGGTTCTCAACCTCTGGGTCGCGACCCCTTTGGCGGTTGAACGACTCTTTCACAGGGGTCGCCTAAGACCATCCTGCATATCAGATATTTACATTACAATTCATAACAGTAGCAACATTATAGTTATGAAGTAGCAACGAAAATAATTTTATGGTTGGGTCACAACATGAGGAACTGTATTTAAAGGGCCAGGAGGTTGAGAACCACTGCTCTATGCCATGCACTACAATACAAGTCAATAATGAAATAACATGCCCAAAGCATTCAAGTTTCTATCTACACTGGACCCAGGTTGTTTCTGTTGTGCCCGCGGGTGCCCTGGGGATCTAACATGGAACCATGAAGGTTTCATTCCCAGGAGAGAGCAGGAGGGTGACAGCACTCTGCACCTGCAGCTGGGCTCAGGGCAAATTTTCTTTTTTAAAAAATTCTTATAATTTAATTCTTTAAAAATTTTTTTAAATTATTTTTATTTATTTTCATTTTTAAAATCTTTATTGTTGAAAGTCTTACATATGTCCTCTTTTTCCTCCCATTGAACCCTTATAGCCCACCCGCATCCCCCACTCTAGGCCTCCACTTGCAGGGCAAATTTCTTACACGAAAATTTCAGATTCGGATAGTGGATTTTGGGTGGATATTTTTTTAAAAGTAGCATATTTTCTGAACAGTGCAATTTCAGATAAAGATATCTATTTTTGTAAACTTTTGTGTTTAAGCTTGCCAATCATGATAAACTAGTCTTGGCGTCAACCTAATGCCAGGCCTTGAAAGGAGTTTCTACTAAGAATAAGGTCTAGGGAATCACACAGAAAGCAAATGAATGAACCACTCATGCTCAGCCTGCTGCCAGCTTGCAATAAGGCAACCCCTCTTAGTCCTCACCCTGGATCAAAAATTCAAGACTTGAACCAACCAAATAATGGTAATGTCATCTCTCTCTCTCTTTTAAAAAAAATATATTTTATTGATATTTTACAGAGAGGAAGGGAGAGGGATAGAGAGTTAGAAACATCGATGAAAGAGAAACATGGATCAGTTGCCTCCTACGTACCTCCTACTGGGGATGTGCCCGCAACCAAGGTACATGCCCTTGACCAGAATCGAACCTGGGACCCTTCAGTCCATAGGCTGACGCTCTATGTATTGAGCCAAACCGGTTAGGGCAATGTCATCTCTCTTAAGCTGCTTTCTGAGGCAGCTATAGCATGACCAGCATTCCACCCTCTCAATCCTCACCTTCTATGGGTACAGTTTGTAACATATCCATACCGCTGCAACTCCAGAGATGGATGGGAAGGGTGCATGTGCCAGTGTGTGTGTGTGTGTGTGTGTGTGTGTGTGTGTGTGTGTGTGTGTGAGAGAGAGAGAGAGAGAGAGAGAGAGAGAGAGAGAGAGAGAAATAAGAAGGAACAGAAGTATCCTACAAAGAACAACGAGTCCCCTCAAGGAAATACCGTAGGTAAAGTCAGAGACAGGAGGAGGGTTGGTCCCTTATGTATTTCAATTAATAATTAAAAAGAAACAGGCAGAGGAGGTGGAATAGGATTCCATTTAATCCAGTAAAGACTGAGTAGATGATGACTTCCTAGGGAAAGGAAATGGGTTAGTAGTCATCTACATCGTCCCAATAGCCAACTGAGGGTTTGAGAAGTCCTAGTTATGTGAAATAATAGTTTTCCTTACCATGTAAACAAATCAAGCCAGGATTTTTGGTTAATTGTCATCAGTGACAGCTTAAGTTTGGGAATGTAATCAGAGGAACCGCAAAATGAAAGCCTTCATTTGAAGCTACAAAGCTCTAGAGCTGATACAGTGAAGGAGCTTCATTAGTGATGTGAGAAACCAATCTGAAAAGCTCTTGAAAAGTATAAAGAAGGAGATAAGTGTGAGGGATGATTAAGATAATAAAAATGGATGATAGAGTTTGAAGATTCAACCCCAGGTTTCGGGGACTCCTTAAGAAACAGAACAGTGAAAACAGAAGCAATAATCAAAGTTGAAATTGAGCCAATGTCACCCCAATAAATTCAATTAAAAAGGATAAAATTGAAGACAGCTTTTTGAAAAAAGTATTGAGTATGTGAATAGAAAAGAATCATCATGATTCAAAATGAGTCTCTGAAACATCTCACTTCCTGGAAGAAGTTTTGAATGAGAAAGATAAAAAACATTATCTTATATCACCAATGTATTTTTCTTGGGGAAAAAAAAGGCTTAATACTGCCAACTTAAAGATAAATCCAAATTAAGAACACAGGCTTGAGTAAATCATCCTCTAAAAAGTTCTCAAAGTAAAAGTCTTTCTTGGTTTGGGCTCAAACTCAGGAATTCACATGGGCTGTGTGCTTTCTGGATAATTCTACTGCCTTGGATACAACTCAACACATGGGGTCTTTCCTCAGCTATTCTTCTTTTGCTTCAACTCCTTCCTCGGGCCAGAAAACACCTTTCTTTCTTTCTTTCTTTCTTTCTTTCTTTCTTTCTTTCTTTCTTTCTTTCTTTCTTTCTTTCTTTCTTTCTTTCTTTCTTTCTTTCTTTCTTTCTTTCTTTCTTCCTTCCTTCCTTCCTTCCTTCCTTCCTTCCTTCCTTCCTTCCTTCCTTCCTTCCTTCCTTCCTTTCTTTTAAAAAGTGTGGCACATTTTTTTGTTTTAGGTTATCTTTATTGATTTCAGAGAGGAAAGGAGGGGAGAGAGAGATAGAAACATCGATGATGAGAGAGAATCATTGATTGGCTGCCTCCTGCACACTTCTTACTGGGGATTGAGCCTGCAAACCAGGCATGTGCCCTTGACCAGAATCAAACCCGGGACCCTTCAGTCCGTAGGCCAACGCTCTACCCATTGAGCAAAACTGGCTAGGGCAGAAAATACCTTTCTTGTTTCTATCCTCCTACCCATGGATAGCATGTTTCACTTTGTTTTGTTGTTAGTGTTATGGCCACCTAAAATAAGAACTGATGCTGATATAGTCTAGCTAAAAATGGCTTTATTTTATATGTTTGGAACTCTGGGCTAAGATAATTAAAAAATACACACACATTTTTTTTCTACCTTCTAGGCAGAACTGCGTAGACCAAGGTAATATATATATATTTTCATAGTTTTAGAACTCAAGTAATGATTTTTTTCCTGAATCTAAAAACTTCTATTACAGGAGTTATTAATTTTTAATTAATTAATTTTTTAAAAATAGTATTTTTTAGAACAGATTTTAGGTTCACACTAAAATTGAGAGGAGGATATAAAGATTTTCCATAGACCCCCACACACTCATAGCCTCTCCGGTTACCAACATCCCCCAACATCCAGAATGTCATATAGTCAGAATAATACAGTATGTAGCTTTTTCATATTATGCATTTAAGGTTCTTCCACATATTATCATGGCTTGATATATCATTTCTTTCTAGCTTTGAATAATTTTTCTCTGTCTGAATGAACCACAGTGTATTTATCCATTCACCTACTGAAGGGGATCTTGGTTGCTTCCAAGTCTTGGCAATTATGAATAAACAACTGTGTGCAGGTTTTTGTGTGAACATAAGTTTCATCTTCTTTGGGTGAATACCAAGGAGTGTGATTGCTGGGTCCTATGGTAAGGGTATGATGAGTTTTATAAGAAACTGTCATACTGTTTTCAAAGTGGCTGTACCATTTTGCATTCCCATCAGTAATGAATGAGCGTTCTTGTTGCTCCACATCCTCTCCACCATCTGGTGTGGTCGGTGTTCTGGATTTTGGCTATTCTAATAGGTGTGTAGTGGTATCTCATTGTTGTTTTAATTTGCATTTCTCTGATGACATATGATGTAGAGCATCTTTTCATGTTTTTTGTTTGTTTGTTTTTGCCATTCATATTCTCTTCTATGATAAAGTATCTATTAAATTCATTTAAATTGGGTTGGTTGTTTTCTTATTAAGTTTTAAGAGTTCTTTGTATATTTTGGTTAACAGTCCTGTATCAAGTATGTATTTTGCAAATATTTTCTCCCAGTTTGTGGCTTGTCTTTTCATTCTCTTGACATTGTCTTTCACAAAGCAGAAAAAGTTAATTTTAATAAAGTTCAGCTTACCAATTTTTTCCTTCATATGGATTATGCCTTTGTTATCTTATCTATGAAGTCATTGCCAAATGCAAAGTCATGGAGATTTTCTCTTATGTTATCTTCTAGGAGTTTCATCGTTTTGTGTTTTACATTTACATCTGTGATCCATTTTGAGTTAACTTTTGTGAAGGGTATAGGGTGTGTGTCTAGATTTAATTTTTTGCATGTGGATATCCAGTTGTTCCAGCACCATTTGTTGAACAGACTATCTTTGCTCCATTGTATTGCCTTTCCTCTGTCAAAGATCAGTTGGCTATATTTATGTGGGTCTAATTCTGGGCTCTCTGTTCTGTTCCATGGATCTATTTGTTTATACTTTTGCCAATATAATTTCTTTTTATTTGTTTTAGTTTTGACAAACTAATATGCCACCTGGTGGTAATAATGTTCCTCTTTTTCTTAATATTGTTAACATATTTAGTGACCATATTACTGTTGTATCACACAGACTTATAGTCACCCATAAGCCCCTGTGAAGTCCGGTCCTCCCAGGCATCTAAATGCTCATCTTCCCTAGGTGTTCTCCCTCTGTTCCCTCTGTCCTCCCATGCACTGGCCTTATTGACCCCTCTACCATCCTGCCAGCATCCTAGCTTCCTTCTGGCAGTGGGTGAGGAGGCAGCATCAGCCCCTCAAATCTTTGTGTCACTTAAAGGACATCAATTCTCACAAAAATAAGTACCATGTAACCTTGATCTCTGATCTTAATTCATTCCAGAAGGTTGTTTGAGAAGTTAGTTGATCAAAATTTGAATCATGTTTCCCCATTAGAAATCATGTAAATTGAATTAATTCATTCCAGACCCCAAGTGAGTCTTTGTTTTAACCTTCCCTATATACAGTACATGTCTAATGCACTGTTTAATCTGTAAACCAACACTTCTTTTCTTAACTTTTTTGACCCACCCCCTACTGGCCTTAAAGGAGTCACTTTCAGCTTCCATTCCAGGGGTGTCTTTCAGGAGGTCAGTATGCCGCATCTTCACTTTCTCATGCATCACGGCCTCTGAAATGCTGTCACGGGCTGCTTTTCCTTTATCCAAATCAACAGTTTTTCTACCTCTTCAATTGCCTGTGATCATTGTTTCTTTCAAACCCTTAGAACATTAGCACTCTGGATGGCCTCTTTATGTTTTAAAATTGTGCTACACATTTATTTTGCCAACAACAACAGAGCCCCCCCCCCAAAAAAAAAAAACCCCCACAAACAAACACACACAAAAAAACACACAACAACAACAGGACAAAAAACACAAAACAACCAAAAATCTACAACAATATTCACAGCACAATTTCCTGAAATGTTAACAACATGAGGTTTAGCGGTAAAGTGACTCACACTCTCTCCTTTGACCAAAAGAGATGCTTTTTGGTCATGCTGATGTATCAACATGAAAGGGTTCTTAGATCGAGAACCAGAGTTTTGTTTAATAACCAAGACATTTTTTCCCCCATAAACAACTTGGTTGAGAACTGTATTGTTTGAAATGAGAGATGTTTGAGAACTGAAGTTTGACTGTAGGTGCTATCATCACTACCCCCATTTCATAGATGAAGAAACAGGCATGGAGAGATTGAGAAACTAGATGAAGGACATAAAGTTAAGATCTTGTAGAACTCTAGATCCCTCAGCATTGTCTTTTCTTATTTGTGTTTTAAGGATGGGAGCTCATAGATCATAGGCTGTGTGTTGGCCAGGAGGAGGGATTAAAACATGTGAATGACACACATATTGCACTCCACCTCAGAACAGACCTACAGGAGTAGTCCCAGCTGATGTTAGTACAAGGAAGTCCATGCCCAGTTCTAGAGTTAGGTGATGGGCTGGGAAGCAGGCCATTCTGGGAATTCCAACTAGAGGTGAGGGGCAGTCTTTGGGACAGGTGGAGGTTATATGACAAAGGAAAAGCCTGGAAACAAAAAATATAATGGAGCAACCAGGTGTTCACCAGTAGAGAGTTCTGGGGCAGGTCATTCCTCAGAGCACTAGTGAGCAAAGCGAGGGTTCTGACTACCAGGCATATTATTGATGCAGGATCTCAGATGTTAGGGACTTAGGGTGCTGATAAATAGGCCCTTTTCTCTACCTGAGTTTGGGTCTATTTGAGAGACAAAAATCAGGCAATGGAGGCCAAAGTATCATCTTTCTTACTGACGAAGCTTTGAGGAATGTGGCTTATATTAGTAGGTGAGGGAGCTTCCTAACACTGAATCCCAGAATAAGGTGGACTTTCCTCCAGTCACAGCAGCCGTTGGCCACCCTGGCCTATCCTATGGGGGACAGGACTATTGCATCACACAGAAGAAAGTAGAGCAAGACTCGTGCTATCTATGGGCAGCTGGAAGCTGAGCTGATTATGCTCAACATGTTTTTTATTCTCAAATAAGTTACCCTCCTCCACAAGGGTATACCAGTGGCGTTTCACTACTAGTACATACAAGGAACCAGCAGAAGGAGGAAAAATTCCCCTCCTTGCTGCCTTCGTTAACATGGGACACTGGGGAGCAAGACAGAGACACAATCGGTAGAACTGATGCAAAGTGAAGGACAAGTTACGGAACTAAGGCAGAGGTTCACTCGCTTGAACTCAAACAAAGGTCAGGAAGTCAATGACAGTGTTGCAAGGTTAATTTCTACATATTGGGCCAAATTCCCAGCCCAGAAAAATCACCAGTTGCAACAGTCTCCTAATGGGTTGCTCTCTGTCCACTCTTGCCCCACTATAGTCCATTTGCCAGAAAGAACTTTCTTAATTCAGACCTCACCCACTAAAATCCCTTCAATGGCCATCCACAGCATGGCCCACCAGATAGCACACCATCTGTCTCTACCTAACTCTCCCAGCTCATCTCCTACTCTTCTCTATCCTTTTATTGGCTTTAGCCACACTGGTCTTATTTTGGTGCCTGGGACACTCCAAAAGTTGTTTCTGCCTTAGTGCTCTCTCATCAGTCATTCCTTTGGACTGTGTTCCAGTTCTATGCTGCTGCATAACAGATTACCTCACAGTTTAGCAGTTTAAAACAACAACCATTTCATTATTTACCACAATTTTGTGGGTTAGGAATTTGGGCAGGGCTCAAATGAGCAATTCTTCTATTCCAGGTGGTGCCAATGTCAGTCACATTCTGGTATTCAGCTGAGGATCTAGGACAGTGGTTCTCAACCTTGGCGGTACATTAGAATCACCTGGGAATCTTTTTAAAATCCTGATTTCTGGGCCTCAGCCTCGGGAAATTCTGTTTCTTTGTTATTAATGTTGTGGTCTCACCCCATAACAAAGAAACAGAATTTCCGGAGGATGAGGCCCAGAAATCAGGATTTTAAAAAGATTCCCAGGTGATTCTAATGTGCAGCCAAGGTTGAGAACCACGGGTCTAGGATGACTTCACCCATGTGTCAGACCCTGGGTAGGGATCAGGAAGGTTCTAGAAAGTTCTGGAGGGTTTTGGAGGACTGGACCCCTCTCTCCCTCTCAGCATTCTTAGGATCTCTCCACTCTGAGTCGGGAGTCGGACCTATTAACTGGATTTCTGCGTGAGACCTAGGCAGCAGTATATTGTGAAGCTGTCCAGGTGACTTCACTGCAGGCTAGGTTAGAATACATGACTTACAATATTTCTTCCATTCTGTAGGTGGTCTTTTCACTTTCTTGATAGTGCTCTTTGATGCATTAAAGTTTTAAATTTTGATGAAATCCAAATTCTCTACTTTTTTTCATTGCTTTTATTGTCATGTCTATGAATCTACTTCCAAATCCAAGGTCATGATGAGTTACCCATATGTTTTCTTCTTGGAATTTTATTGTTTTTGTTCTTACATTTAGGTCTTTGATCCATTTGGATTCAGTTTTTGTAAATGCAGATGGGTAGGCATTGGAATCTTATAAAGCTTTTGTAATGATTGTACTGATAGCCAAGGATGTGAATCAGTGCTCTGAATAGCTGAGGAGGAAGGGCCGCATAGGAGCTGCGGCCTTTTACGGTGCCTTAAATCATCTCTGCGAGCATGTTACGAGGCCACATGTGTTAGAATCCCTTAGTGTGCTTGTTAAAAATGCAGTTTTCTGGGCCCCAATCCAGACCAGTGAAACTGAGTCATTGGGATTCGAGACCAGGAACTTGGATTTGAGAACACACTTCCATATTTTAAAATGTGGCTCTTGCATGCACTACTTGAGAACTACTGCTCTAAATTCCCCACTATGAACCTCAATAATATTTGTGTGGAAGCTATAGAAAGTAGGAGGTGAACCTAAAATGTTTTGATTCTCTAACATAATTTCCTTCAGAAAAGAACTATTATAAATTTTTACCTTGTAATTTGTACATTTGCCTAAAAATAGGGAGTATAGAGTGCAATTATGTAATATTTTAACAATGTACAGATTGTCTACCTAAAACATTCATATACTCATTCCATAAAGGTACCCAAAATAGTTTTATCCAATGATTTTGTATCTTTAGAAATTAAACTTCTTTCCTGTTTTTAGCAGAGTAATTTTTTTTCTTATAGGATTCCAAACCTCTTTAATGTCAGTAAAAGACATTTAATCCCCTCTCCATTTTATTTTTCGGCATTTCCATGGTAGGCAGCTTATTCCCCTCTAGTTGGCGCTCCTAGGCTGTGCACTGGGCTGCAGTGACATTAGGAGTACCACCCATCATGAGCACACAATACAATAAGATGATAAGTTATAGAATTATACACCTGAAACCTGGAACTTTATTGATCTGTGTAACCCAATAAATTAATAAACATTTATTTAAAAGATGCAAAAACAAACAAACAAAATATAAAAGGGGCAACACAAAGGAGTTCTTTAAAGTTTTAGAATGGTTCTGTGTCCTGTCTAGTTATGGTGGTTACAAGAATATGTGTGAGGTAAAATATTCATAGAATTGTGTGCCAAAAATAGTGAAAAATTTCATAAATGATTCAAAGGAATACCGTGGTTGGCAAACAGTGGCTCGCGAGCCACATGCGGCTCTTTGGCCCCTTGAGTGTGGCTCTTCCACAAAATACCATGTGCGGGCGTGCACGTACAGTGCGATTGAAACTTCGTGGTCCATGTGAGAAGTCGGTATTTCAGAAGAAGAAGAAAAGGGCACCACCCATCAGAAAAAAATACTTGCAGCTTTATCAGTTGCATTTGTTTATTATTCTGAAGATATTTTTATCCTCCGAAGTGACTACAAATTGGAAAGCATCTAGACTTTTTGATTGTTTTAAAGAAAACCACTTACGTAAGTGTAACCCTTGTGCGAGATCTAGAACAAAGCAGGCTGGAGCAGAGAGGCAAGAGAGCAGAGGAAGGATGAGCTGGTATGGACTCAGGGGCAGGGTATGGCTTGGGTAGGAGCACTGGATCAGTTGTCCACCAAGGTGAATCACAGTATAAGGCACAATGTCCCAGATGCCTGGCAAGCTTAGGCTGCATTTTACTAAGGATCAAAACTTGTATGTCCAGACCAGGGAGCGGTGTATGACAGCTAGCGATTCCAGACATGTGCCTCCAGCTAGAGCAGCAGTTTTCAACTGGTGTGCAGCAAGAGCTTTCCCTTAGACAGTCAAATGAAAAAATGACAACAGCCAACACAGTAATAGCTTTCCGGTGTGAACGAATCAAAATTATACCTATTTTTTTTGTCAGATTGGCAAAAGATATATTTTTTGGTGTGCCGCAGAATTTTAATGATTTGTTAATCTGTGCCATGAGACAAAAAAAAGGTTGAAAATCGCTGAGCTAGAGGAATATATGTACATTTGTAACGTTAACCCCTCAAGGGCAGGGAAAGCAGGAAATAGGCAGTGAGCTTTGATACTCAGGGGAGCTGACAGAGGCATTGGGAGCAAAGCCAAGCAGGCCAGGTTCAGCGCAGGACACGGGCCTTGGGGGCAAGTGGGTGAAAAGCATGGGAACTGGGAACTGAGGCTGAGGCCCAGGCAAATGAGCCAAGCAGATGCCATGTTTCAGGAATGGAACCCAGTGGCCACAGCATCTGCTGTCATACTTGCTTGCCTGGGACTCCTAATCAGAAACCTGGCCAATGCACCACACGAATGGCTGGATATACCCCTTACAAGTAGCAATTCATGCTTTGGGAAGGGATTACTTTGAAAAGAGAAGAGCATCAACAAATCAAGGTTTTACAGTATTTCAAAATGCCATATTGAATTGTACCTGAATTAATTATGGTTTCAGGAGAGGGAGCTTTTCAGAGTCTAAGAGAGCACCTTGGTCTCATTTGATGCTTGTACTGCTTCTACATCTCTCTCCCTGCCGCCCCCCCCCCAGTCCCCCCCCCACCCCCCCGTCTGCCCACACACACACACACTTCGGACACTGGATACTCACAGGGAAAGTTCTCTTCTCATGGACATTTTCAGTACCTGTTTACTAGTATACTCTGTCTTCTTCCAGAATTATGTTTCCTTCCTCCTCAGGCCTATTCTTGAGCCCATCATTTGCAGATTTACCCAAGTGACGAGTCATGTCATTCTCTTCCTCATTTCCCTGGATTGTCTTCTCTAGCTCCTGCTACTGGGTCTCCTGATAGTTTCCACTCCTAGGTCTGAACCTAATGTAGGAATTATATCCATAACTTTATCCCCGGCACCCAACCCACTCTGAGGAGCAAGCCCAGGGTGCCAGCCCAGGCTCCATGCACAGGGCTCCTTCCTCCCAGTGTTGACCTAACTCACACTGTTGGGATTCTGTCCTGGTTCATTTTCTATAGTTTTCCCAATTTCTCTACCTACTGCCTGAAGCTCCCTGAAGAAGCTGGGTTTTGCTATGAAGCAACGGAACTTGGCAACAGTCCTGATTGTCTGTTTAGTTCTTGCTAGTTACATCCTCAGAGGCAGGAGAACTAAGAAGAGCCCTAGTCACTAGCTGGTCATCTGGTGCTTCTTGGCTAATCTTACAGAGTGCCACTCTGCTCTGCCTGTGTCCCTCTCCATTACTGCCATGAAACTCTTCTTGCCGCATCCCACCCTCCCGATACTACTGCTTTGCTTAGTAGTAACATGAGCTTGCCATGTTTTTCAGCCCTTCCTACCTCCTTTCAGAATGGTTTTATTTTTTTTGCTGCTGTTTCTAATTAAGTTAATTATCTTAACTTATTTTACACAGCTTGGACTGTGTAAAACGCCCCAGCTGTCCACTTTTTCTGCTGTGTTGCTTGTGCTCATAGTGGTCCCCATAGCTTGTAAGTAAAAGCAATCCATACCGGGAGGCATCACATTGTGATGAGCAATATGTTGGCCAGTAGGGTGTCCAGCTCAGAAAGAGGCCAGCATCCAACTGCAGAATGGCCACCTACTCAGGCAAGTCATCTCCTAGAAGGTGAACCTCTGGCCTGGTGTTTGTCCTGACTGTTGCCTTGGCAGAATAGCTGTGAATGACTGTGAAGTTTAAGCACCGCACAGCTCCAGGGAGGAGCATTCCTATAGACTCCAACAGCAGTGTCTCTCCTGTGGTTGTGGGGTATATGACCTGCAACTGAACTTGGAGATTCTGAGCCTCAGTCACCAGGTGATGCCTGTCCCCAACTGTCCTTACTCTGCTCAGAAGCACTGACACCTCCTGGGTGGCAGAATAATACTGGAATTGCTGTTTCAGGAGGGGGCTCAGGGACCCAGACTTCCTTTCTGCCCCCCACCCCGCCCACTCCCTTGTGCTGGTTTGGCCCCAGGATACTACTCCCTCCTCTACTGAAGGCCTCTGAAACACAGGAAAGGTTTTACTCTTTCCCAGGAGATAGAGTGTAATTGGCATTTTAAAAACCAAAGGCCAAGGAAACTAAGGCGAAAATAAACAAATGGAACTATCTATCTATATAAAAGCCTAAGCGACCATTACGACCAGATGGCCAGACAACCAGTCGGTAGCTATGATGCACACTGACCACCAGGAGGCAGACACTCAATGCAGGAGCTGCCCCCTGGTGGTCAGTGCGCTCCCACAGCCAACCTCCTGTGGCCGGCCAACCTCCCATGGTCCCTCCCCCGGCCGGCTGGCCCCGATTGGCCCCAATCACTGGCCAAGCTGAGGGACCTCACTTATGCACGAATTCGTGCACCAGGCCTCTAGTATCAAAATAAAAAGCTCCTGCACAGAGAAAGAAACCATTAACAAAATGAAAAGGGAGCCCACTCTATAAGAGATCATATTTGCCAATGATACATCTGATAAACGGTTAATCTCTAAAATATATAAGGAACTCATACAACTTAACAAAAGGAAGACAAACAATTCAATTAAAAAATGGGCAGCTCTAGCTGGTTTGGTTCAGTGGGTAGAGCATCTGCCTGCGGACTGAAGGGTCCTGGGTTTGATTCCCACCAAGGGCACATGCCCAGGTTGTGAACTCGATCCCCAGTAGGGGGTGTGCGCAGGAGACAGCCAATCAATGATTCTCTCTCATCATTGATGTTTCTATCTCTTTCTCCCTCTCCCTTTCTCTCTGAAATCAATTAAAAAATATTTTTAAAAAATGGGCCAAGGACTTAAATAGACACTTTTCCAAAGGAGACATACAGAAGGCCAAGAGACATATGAAAAAATGTTCAGTCACTGATCATCAGAGAGATGCAAATTAAAACGATGATGAGGTATCACCTCACACCTGTCAGAATGGCTACCATCAACAAATCAACAAATGACAAGTGCTGATGAAGATGTGGAGAAAAGGGAACCCTAGTACACTGCTGGTGGGAATGCAGACTGGTGCAGCCACTGTGGAAAACAGTGTGGAGCTTCCTCAAAAAATTAAATATGGATCTGCCATTTGACCCAGCGATCCCACTTCTAGGAATATATACTAAGAAACCTGAAATACCAATCAGAAAGAATGTATGCACCCCCTATGTTCATAGCAGCACAATTTATAATAGCTATAATTAGGAAACAGCCCAAGTGCCCATCAGTAGATGAATGGATAAAAAAGCTGTGGTACACTTATACTATGGAATATTATGCAGCAGTAAAAAAGAAGGATCTTTTACCCTTTGAGACAGCATGGAGGGACCTGGAGAGTATTATGCTTAATGAAATAAGCCAGTCAGAGAAAAATATATATCACATGATCTCATTTATATATGGAATCTAATGAACCAAATAAACTGATGAACAAAATAGATCCAGAGACATAGAAGCATGGAACAGACTGTGGAATCTCAAAGGGAAGGGGGGGGGGATGGTGGATGGGTGGGAAGGTATCAACCAAAGAACTTGTATGCATATATGTATAACCTATGGACACAGACAATAGTGTGGTGAAGGCCTGGGATGGAGTGTGGGGGTGGGTTAAAAGAGGTCAATGGGGGGAAAAGGAGACATATGTAATACTTTCAACAATAGAGAATTATTAAAAAACAAAAAACACACACCACCCAATAAAGACGAAAATAAATAAATCTATCTATCTATCTATCTATCTATCTATCTATCTATCTATCTATCTATCTATCTATCTATCTAAAGGCCAAAGTGACCATTACAACTGGTCGACTGACAACTGGTCATATGACGATGCACTGACCACCAGGGGGTCAGTGCACTCCCACAGCCAACCTCCCTCAGTCCCTCCCGCCAGCTGGCCAGTCCTGATCGGCCCCAGTCGCTGGCCAGGCCCAGAGACCCCACCCATGCATGAATTTGTGCACCGGGACTCTAGTAAATAAATAAAACACCAAAGGCCAGCCCGCCCCATCTGCGTACTTCTCCTTTTGGACCCTTCATCACAAAAGGCCAGTACAGCACCCCATTCCAACACAGGCATGATCATCCCTTTCATTTCTAGAATAGGAACCCAACAAAAAAGTGAATCCTCCACAGGGTGCTCTGTCTGCTCCTATCAAAGACTGGTATTCTGAGCCTCACAATAATGACTGTGATTAAGAAGAAAAAAAAAAAAACAGGCTTCCATCTTGACACTGATGACTCCTGGAACTAGAGCGGGAAGCGAGGATGGCAGTGGCAGCATTTTCAGAGCTTTTCTGGGAAGAGATGCTCCTCTCTCGGGAGTGAGTGAAGGCAGTCTGGCTGTTCGCTCAGCTCTCAGCATGCACCCCATTCATAAGCCCTCCTGCTCCTCCATCCCTCTGCAGCAAGGCTGGTGGTCGGTGAACTCTTCTTTACTTGCTGACGTTTATTGAAAACCATAAATTGTTGGTGATGAAGTTTTCCTAAAGAGAGGAAGTAAAGAATACAAAGAAGGAGTAGTGAAAAACAGGGGCTACTACTACATGGTGCCCGACAGGAATAGATTTCTGGCGGTTCTATCAGGGAAACTTGCTTAAGTGCAGCATTTGCAGAATCTGAACAGAAAAGACCACACACAAGCGATTGTGAAGATACACTTTTTTTTTCAATCAATCTCCCAACCCTAGTTCCAGGAAAAGGTTTATCTGATTTCTTTTACTATATATCAGAATTGTCATTTTAAGAGTTTCACGTTAAGTGAATCATACAATATGTACTTTTTTGGGTCTGGCTTCTAAAGAACATAATTATATAACTCAAAATAATTATAGTCATGTGTTGCTTAAAGACAGGGGTATGTTCTAAGAAATGTGTTATTAGGCAATTTTACACAAACCAAGATGGTATTGCCTACTGCACACCTAAGCTAGATGGTGCCTATTGATCCTGGGCTCCCAGCTTGTACATCATGTTACTGTACCGAATACTGCAGGCAATTACAGTACAATGGTAAGTATTCGTGTATATAAACATATCTAAACATAGAGAAGATACAGTAAAAATATGGTATAAAAAATAAAAAATGGAACACCTATGTAGGGCACTTATCACGAATGGAGCTTATAGGACTGGCCGTCAGTGAGTGAGTGGTGAGTGTGAAGGCCCAGGACACTATTATGCACTGCTGTACCAGTAAACGTTATAACACTGTACACTTGGGCTACACTGAATTTATTTATTTAGTTAGTTTTAGTTAATCCTCACCTGAGGATATTTTTCATTGATTTTTTTTTTTTTAGAGAGACAGTGGAAAGGAAAGGGAGAGACAGAGAGAAACATCGTTGTGAAAGAGGCACATCAATTGGTGGCCTCCTGCATGCACCCTGCAACCGACATCTGTGTCCTTGACCAGAATCGAACCCAGGACCCTTTTGTCTGCAGGCCGATGCTCTATCCACTGAGCAAAACTGGCTAGGGCTAAATTTAATTAAAAAATTTTCTTTCTTCAATAATAAATTAACTTTAGCTGACTGTAACTTTTTAACTTTATAACCCTTTTAACTAAAAAAATTTTTGACACTAGCTTAATACACAATTTGTACATGATACAAATGTACAAAGATATTTTCTTTCTTTATGTCCTATTCTATGATCATTTTCTATTAATTTTTTTTTTTTTTAGCTTTTAAACTTTTTTCTTAAAATCTAAGACACAAGCACGCTCATTAGCCCAGGCCTAGCAGCGTCAGGATCATCACCATCACTGTCTTCCACCTGCACACCTGGCCCCACGGAGGGTGATGGGGCAGTAAACACTCCTGGAGCTGCCCTGCCCTGTGATGGCAGCGCCTCCTCCTGGAGCTCCCCCTGGAGGACCTGCCGGAGGGGGCGTCACTCTTCAGAAATATGTCCATGGTGGTTTGCTTGGTTCCGTTCTCTTTTTTTAAACCACAGATTTGCTTGTAAGTAGGTAATGCACCATTAACAGTCCTTAGCTTTTCAGTGTTGGGGTCCATGTTTTCAAAATTTTAAAGGAGCTTGTTGAGTTCTGCCCCAGATTCTGCTAAACATTTTTAAAGGTATATATATATATATATTTATTGATTTCAGAGAGGAGGGAAGTCTACCTCTCGGGAGATAGAAACATCAATGATGAGAGAGAACCAGTGATTGGCTACCTCTTGCACTCCCCTACTGGGAATCGAGTCTGCAATCCAAGTATGGGCCCTGACCAGGAATTGAACCGTGACCTCCTGGTTCATAGGTCGATGCTCAGGCACTGAGCCACCCCGGCCAGACTCTGCTAACCACTTTACTATGAACTTTCTTGAGGGTTCTCCTTGTCCTCCTGCAGTTTCCTTTTCTCTTGCCTCTTCTTCAGCTATGCATTCCTGCTCCAGTTCCAACATCTCCTCATTAGCCAGCTCCTTAGGAACCGCCTCGAGGAGCTCCTCAGTGTCACCCTCATCCACACCCAGGTTACAGTTGTTTGCTGTCTCAACTACACCTTGTTGATTTGTGCAATCTTTGCGCTACAACCTTAGAATGGCTGTGATGTCAGTGGACAATAGGGACTTTTTGGCTCCATTTTAATCTGATGTCACATGACATCACTGTCATGTGTGGTCCGTCGCTGACTGACACATCGCTGTGCAGTGCATGACTGTCTATTGTGATTAATCCGTGTTGTTTTGTGTATCAACAGTTTATTCCTTTTTATTGCCCAACAGTATTTCATCATAAGAATATATGACATTTTGTTCAGCCATTCATCAATTGATGCAAAATTGGATGGTTTCCAGTTTTTTGGTGATTGCAAATAAAGCTACTATAAATATTTGTGTACAAGTCTATATGTAGATACATAGTGTGTTACGAAAAATGGATACACACACTTTAAAGGCAGTGTTCATTAAAATACATTTCATTTTTAAAATTGAGCTGTCAGCTGTTAAAGTGTGTATACATTTTTAGGGGGACACCCTGTATGTCTTCATTTCTCTTGGTTAAACCCCTAAGAGTAGAATTGGGTTGTCTGAAAAGTGTGTGCTTACCTTTAAAAGAAATTGCCAAACTTTTCCCAAAGTAGTTGAGTCACTTTATTTACATTAGTGCTATGTAATAATCCCAGTTGTATTATCAGTCTTTTCAATTTTAGCCATACTAATTGGTGTGTAATGGTAGCTCATTGTGGTTTAATGACTTTGGACAATTTTTCATGTGCTTATACATCTTTTATTAAGTGTCTGCTAAAATCTTTTGCCCATTAAAAGTAAGTTGTTTTATTATTGAGCAGTAAGAATTCTTTTAATAATCTGGACACCTAATTTTTAAAATTTATGAATATTTTCTCCCAGCCTGTGGCTTGTCTTTTCCATTTCTTAATGGTTTCCATCAAAGAACAGCCATTTTTAATTTGATAAAATATAATTTAATCTTTTTTTTTTCTTGTAGTATGTATTATTTGTGCCTCATCTAAGAAACCTTTGCCAATCATAGGCTCATTTTTTTTTTTCTAGAAGATTTGTAATTTTAGCTTGTATATTTAGATCTCTGTTCCAGTTCAGGTTTTGTGTGTATGGTGTAAAGTATGGGTGAAGGTTATGTTTAATCCATTTGATATGGTATGGGTTGAAGTCTACCAAATTGTTATTATTTGTTTAATCTATTTTTGATTCCTCTGTTTCTCCTTTCCTGTCTGCTTTTGAGTAAATAAAATTTTGTTTAGTATTCAATTTTAATTCATTTATTAGGCTTTTAACCTACACTTTTTATTTTTTTTTAGTGGTCACTCTAAAAGTTACATTATGCATCATTTACTTATCTTAGAGTTAATATTGTACTATTTCACATAAAATATAAATATCTTACAAAAAATTAGTTCCATTTGCTGCAGTTGTTCTAGTTATTATGTCTTCTTAATAAGTGATCCCAAAATTTAGTAACAAACAGACATTTATTATGCTTGTGGATTCTTTGGGTCAGTAAATAGGGTTCCTGGACCCAATTCCAACATGGGGTCAACGCACAATCTTGGACATCAGCAGGTGTCTCAGAATTGAACTCAATTCTGACACTATATACCCTGAGATTGCATCAGATTCCACAGGTTAAGGATTCAGTTCTGCAAGACTATACTCCCTCCCCCTCTCCTCCCCACACACCACTACCACCATATTTCAGATGTTAGCCACAAGCCTAGGCTCTTACCCATGCTTCTGACCAACAAGTTCTAGATTGGAGGTTCCAAAAACTCCTCCCAACTCAGAATGGCAATCACAAGTCCAGGTTGTTACCTGTACTTCTAACCATCTGCCTATAAATCAGAGGTTCTCTCGACCCTCTCCTTGGTTTTAATTAATTTGTTAAAATAGCTCACAAAACTCAGAAGAAAATTACTTACTAGATCACCAGTTAATTATAAAAGGATATAACTCAAAAACAGCTGGATAGAAGAAATACATAGGGCAAGGTTTGTGGGAAGGGGCACAAGGCTTCCAGGCCCTCCCTGGGGATGCCTCTCTCCTAGGACCTTCACCAAATCCTGCCCTTTTGGATTCTTATGGGGGCTTTATTATATAGTCATGACTGATTAAATCACTGGCCATTGGGCAATTGAGTCAACCTCCAGCCCCTCTTCCCTCTAATTACATGGTTGGTTCTCCTGGCAACCAGCACCCCCCTCCTTAGATGCTTAGTAAAAGTTACCTCATTTAACAAAACAAAAGACACCCTTTTCCACTCTCAAGACTTAGGACATTCCAAGAGCTGGGGAAGCTGTGAGTCAGGAATTGTGGATGAAGACCAAATAGGCAGGAAAAATATATTTTGGTCATGTGACTTATCCTATATAATAAAGAGGTAATATGCAAATTAACCCTCATGCCCTCACAAGATGGCTGCCTATGACCAGGCCGGCAGTGGGGTTAGTGAGGAATGACCAAACAACTGTACAAGCAGGCTGCATGGGGTGACAAGGCTGGCAGGGGGGTTAATGGCGGATGGCCAAATGACTGAACAAGCAGGCTGCGTGGGGCGACCAGGCTGGTGGGGGGGGCCATGAGGGGTGACCAGGCCAGCAGAGGGGGGCAGTTGGGGGTGACCAGGCCAGCACAGGGGGGCATTTGGGGGCAACCAGGCCAGCAGGGGGGCAGTAAGAGGTGACCAGGCCTGTGGGGGGGCAGTTAGGGGTGACCAGGCCAGCAGGGGAGGCAGTTGAGGGCAATTAGGCTGGCAGGGGAGGGCAGTGAGGGATGACTAGGTTGGTGGGAGGGCAGTTGGGGGCAACCTGGCTGGCAGAGGCAGGCAGTTGGGGGCGACCAGGCCAGCGGGGGGCGGGGGAGCAGTTAGGTGTGACCAGGTAGGCTGGCAGGTGAGTGATTAGGAGCCAACAGTCCAGGATTGTGAGAGGGATGTACGACTGTTGGGGATCGGGCCTAAACAGGCAGTCAGACATCCCCCGAAGGGTCCTGGATTGGAGAGGGTGCAGGCTGGGCTGAGGGGACCCTCCCCCCACTGTGCACAAATTTCGTGCACCAGGCCTCTAGTATCTCTTATAAGTCACAATATTGCAGTTAGGAATTTGGAGAAGGAAGAGTGAGGATAAATTGTCTCTGTTTTTTAACGTCCAGGAGCTCAGCCAGAAGACTTGAATGCTGGGGCTGGAATTATCCAAGGGCTCACTAATTTGTATATATGGCAGTTGACTCTGGCTGTTGGTTGGTACCCTAGCTGGATCTGTCAGCTGGAACACCTACACATGGCCTCTCCATGTGGCTTGAGCGGCAGCATTAGGGCTGCATCAGAAGGATAGTTATTTTGAGAGAAACATAGAGTCAGGTGAAAACTAAACTACCCTCTCTGACCTCACTCTGGAAGTCATGCAGGCTATATTTTGCCACATTCTATCTGTCAAGGCAGCTGCAGTGTAGACCAGGCCATATTCAAGGGGAGGGACTTAGACTCCACTCTCTTATGGAAGGAGTGTCAAGGACCAGCTCAAGGACCAGAAGTATTGTTATGGCTTTTTTTGAAAAATATAATCTACCGCAGTCTGTCCTCTAGCTACAACAATACATCTGTCTCACACGCCAAATATACGAACTCCTCCATGACTTCCTAAAGTCATCATTTATGGCATCAGGCTCAGCCTCCGTGTCTAGGATCTCGTCACCCAAATCAGGTCCAGCTGTGGATGAGGTGCTGTAGGTGTGCACCTATCATATCTTGAGCTGAAGCCTGTAAATTAAAGGCACAGTTTTCTGCCCCCCCCACACCAAACAAATAGTGGTGGGACAGACACATGCTAAGTAGTACAGACATTGTCATTCAAAAGGGGGGAGAACGTGGGAGGCACACAAAAATCACTGGTCCGTGGTAATTCTGAAATCCTACCAGACACATTTCCATTTCCTTGATCAGATTCCTGCCCTTCTGTCTGAGAATGAATTTCCATTGTCCTGCTCTTTAAGTCATCCTTTCCTTTTAATAAGAAATACCTAGTGCTTGCAGCTGTAGTTTTTCAGCTGTTTCTTGTAGTGGTTTGAGGTCTATGGGCTTCTTTTCATTTTTATGTCTCTTTTAATTCAAGCCCATAGTGTTTTCACTACAATTCTTGTTACAACTTTGAGATCTTTCTATGAATTTATTATAGATCACCCTAGGGGCACTGTGCATGAATTCATGCACCTTGAAAGGAACTGTGGGCCATGAGGCTGCAGTGGGCACAGGGGTGCATCTCGGCCCATCCTCACCCCCATCCAGCCCCTCCTGCTGCTTCCCCTGGTCCCATGTCTGCCAACAGCCCTGCTCCCACCGCCACCTCTCCCACGTGCTGATGGTGCAGAGCGATTGGGGCCGGTGCCATCAGCAGGTGCAAGTGGTAGCTGCTGCCCTGATTGCCCCACAGGAGCAGAGGGAGGTGGAGAAGCCCTTGGGTGCAATTGGGGCCAGCAGCCACACTCACACCTGCTGACAGCGCTGAGCGATCAGGGCCAGCATTGGGTGCTGGCAGCGGGTGCCATCAGTGGCTCCAGTGCCAGCAGCGGGTGTGAGCGCTGGTGGGACCACAGTGCATGGGAACAAAGAATTTTCAGAGGCTCCTCCGATGACAGCAACTGGTGCTCCGCCTTGGTCTGGCGCCCCTGCTCACCTGCTCCACTATCCCACTGTGGCCGATGCCTGCCATGTTCTGCGTGCACTTCCTGGTGGTCAGCACACGTCATAGCAACTGGTTGTTTGGTTGTTCGGTTGTTCCGCCGTCCGGTCTATCTGTATATTAGGGTTATGTATATAGACTAGGGGCCCAGTGAACGAATTCATGCACCTTGAGGGGAACTGTGGGTCGTGAGGCTGAGGTGGGCACAGGGGTGGGTCTTGGCCCATCCTCCGCACCCCTGCCTGGCCCCTCCTGTCGTGGCCCCTAGTCCCCTCTCTGCCGGCAGCCCCGCTCCCACTGCCTCCTCTCCCACTTGCTGACGGCACTGGTCCCACTTGCACTCACCGATGGCGAGGAGCGATTGGGGCTGGAGCCAGCAGTGGGTGCGAGCAGCAGCTGCAGGCCCCGATTGCCCCTCAGGAGCAGGGGGAGGCAGAGAAGCCCTCAGGGGTGATCAGGGCCGGCAGCTGCCACTCACACCCGCTGATGGCGCCGAGCGATTGGGACCAGCGCTGGGTGCCGGCAGTGGGTGCAGGCAGTGGGTGCAGTGCCAGCTGGGACCATGGTGTGTGGGAGCAAAGAATTTTCAGTAATCACCAGAGGCTCACCCCGATGACAGTGACCGGTGCCCCACCTTGGTCTGGCACTCCTGCTCACCTGTTCCACCATCCCGCTGCGGCCAGCACCTGCCATGTTCCACGCGCGCCCCCTGGTGGTCAGCGTACATCATCGTGACTTGTTGTTCAGTTGTTTGGTTGTTACACTTTTCAGTCTATTTGCATATTAGGGTTTTATATATATAGAATTATTATACAAAAGTCATACACTGAAATTTCATCAAAATAAATTATTCTCTTTTTGTAGATTTCTGTAAGACTGTCAAGGGCCAAAACCCTTAAAATTCTTAGACACATTATTGTTACAGGAAAATATTTGTAGCACGTTCTTAAGAGAGCCTTTGGTCTGATGAATTCTTAGAAGTACCCACTTAGATCTTTCTGAGGTCTTAACAGATTGGGAATATAAACCAGATTTTTTAACCCAGTAAGTCCTGGATCCTTCATATTTTCTATATATTTCACTTGAAAATGGAGTAATTCATTTTTTAGCTCATCTCTGTCCTCTCTCATTTTACTATAGGAAGCTAGAAGAATGTAGGCAGCACTTACAACACCCAACCTGGAATGCTTAGATGCATCAGAGATTATTAGATCACTTTACATTTTACACATTATCACACGCAACAGCGTTGCAGGTTTTTCTACTAATGTATAACAAAGCTCTTTTCTTCAATTTCCAATATTTCCTCTATGTGTCTTTAAGTCCTTAAGGACAAATTCCTGAAGAGTCATCAGACTTCTGTTAATAGTTCCTGAGGCCCTTTACACTTTCATTAACACTCTTCTCAAGATCCCCCCAGCCTCTACCCACTGTGTGGTCCCAAAGCCATTCCCACATGCCTTTGTTTAATTAGATTGTTTTGTTATTACAAAGCACCCTATTCTCTGTTCCAGTAAATTTGGTTGCATAGCAAATTAACCAAAAATTTAGTGACATAAGTAAACATTTATTATGCTCATGAATTTTGTGGATCTAGAACTGGGACAGGAGACAATGGGGATAGCTTGTTTTTGCTTCCTAATGTTGGGAACTCAGCCAGAGGACTTGAAAGGTGGGGCCTGGAAACTTCCGAAAGATCTTTCATTCCTATGCCTGGCAGTTGATGCTGGTTCTTGGCCGGGACATTGGCTGATGCTATCGGCTGGAACACTTGCACCTGGGCTTCCAAGTGGCCTGGGCCTCTTCGCAGCGTGCTTTCAAGGGTTTCAAGAGGGAGCCTCCCTAGAGACAGAGAACCAGGTGAGAGGCACACTGCCCTTTATGCCTTAGCTTTGGGAGTTGCAGTACATCTGTATCAGTGATATACTCACAGGATTTTATTACATAGAATTGACTGAGGGATGATATTGAGAAGTCAATGTCATTGAAAGAAGAAGTTATTCCTTACAGTTTTCAAGAGAAGGGAGCATGCCATGCTATTCAAGACCAGGCGGGGAAGCACCAGGTTTGGTTAGGAGGCAGAAGCGGGGCAAGGGGAAAGCATGGCTGAGAGTTCTTACTGTGTTTTCTGTAGAAAAGGCCGGGAAGGCCAGGGAAAACAGTTTAGGATTGAAGAGTGTGAGTGTCAGTGGGCTCTGGACTGTAGGTGTGGTTTTTAGTTGTCTACTAGTAGTATCTGACTCTAGGTGATTCAGAGCAGGGAAAAATTTGGCTGTGTGTGTAAGAATTAGATAAAGGAGGTGTTTGAGAATATGGACTCGGACATGGTTGGTTCGCATATAAAGGCATGTTTCCACCCGATTTTTTATTATCTTGGGAATTGGCGAGACCTACGAAGAGCAGTCTGTCTTCAGCCTGCACAGCACCCTAAGATGTCAAAACATAAAATAAAAATATAATATCTTTAACCACATTCTAATGATTAAGGAAGTCATAAAGTCCAGCTCATATTCAAGGAGAGGTTAGACACCAACTTTTAAAAGAAATTATCTAGAGTCTGGAAGGGCATGTGGAACTAATATTTTTGTGGACATTAAAAAATATATATAAATTACCACAAGTGTCCTTTTTACTATTGTTGCCAAGTATTTTATTTCTGGATAGGTTATGAAACTGTGCTATTCTATTTGCTTTAAACAATCAGTTGCTTTAAACAGTCAGTTGCCTTTTAAACAAACCGAGAGAAGAAAAAGAAGATAACACTTTATATTTATTATTTTATTTACCCTTTCCAATATTTTTCATCTCTTCCTGTAAATCCATAATCTGTAGACCCAGAATCAGTTCCCTGCAACCTGAAGAGCTTTATTTGACATTTACGGTAGAGAGTGTTTATTTAAAAAGTTATTTTAGCTTTTGTTTATCTAATGATTTTTTATGACAGTCTCATTTTTGAAGAATATTCTCATTGGATGTAGAATTCTGGATGAAGAGATTATTTCTCTTTACCGCTTTAAAGATGTCAGACCCTTAGCTTATGGCCTCCCTTATTTCTCATAAAAGCCAGCCATATTTTGGATCATTGTTTCTCTGGATGTAACGTCTTTTCTCTCTTTCTCTGACTGTTTCTTAGGTTTTTCTCTTTGGCATTTTCAAGAGTTTGGCTATGATGTTCTAAGGTGGTTTTTTCTTTGTATTTCTTCTTCTAGGGGTTTACTGAGCTTTGATTTATAAATTGGTGCTTTTCATTATTTTGAACAAATTTTGATAATTATTTCTTCAATTTTTTCTTTTTCTTTTCCTCCTTTCTTTCTCTACCTCTATTCACTAATATCTTAGATGACTTTATATTTCCCCAAAGGTCATTAAGGCTCTATTAATTTTTTCCCTAAATGTCTTTTCTGTTTTTTTGGTTTGGACAATTTGTATTCATCTGTCACTGATCATTCCTTCTGTCGTTATGCACATCCAGTAAACTTTTCATTTCAGGTATCACAGAACATGAGAATTTTTAATAATTCTAGAATTTTTATTTTATTTCCATTTGTAATGTTCATTTCTCAGTTTAGATTCCTCATCTGTTTCCTTGTTATGTCTGTTTTTTCTTCTAGATCCTTGAACATCTTTATAATGGGAGTATAATAATTTAAAGTTCTTTTCTGCCCATTCCAACATCTGGGTCATCTTGGAGTCTTTCTATTTTTAAAAAATTATTATCATAAGGCACACTTTCTCATTTCTTTGTATATCCAGTAATTTTTTATTGTATGCTGGACAGTGTGAATGATATGACATAGATCCTAGATTATGTTATCCACCACTAAAATTGATGAGTTTTGTTTTCGATCCTGTCAGGTTGTTGTCATTCTTTGCTGAGATTATTCGCACTTTATCTTTAGCTTTAGAGCATTGCCCTTACTCTAGATAGGAGTCAGCAAACTTTGGCTTGTGCACTAAATCCAACCTAGGGCTTATTTTTGTGGAGCTTATAAACCAGCAATAGTTTTTTACATTTTAAAAGGAAATATTAAAAGAAAAAAATAGAAGAGCAAAAAGAAGAATAGACCAAGATTGCATGTAGCTCACAAGTCTAAAATATTTGCCATTTGGCTCTCCATAGAAAATATTTGTCAACCGCACCTCTAGGGTGTGGGGCATTTTTAAAGGTTTGGCCTTCAGGGTCTCAACTAAATAAGTGCCCAAGATTCTCAATGAGGTCTCTCTATTATGTAACAGGCTGAAACTTCAGCTTCCTTCAGAGGCACAAACTCTGCTATCCCTTCAGCTCTCCACCCCACAGCGATTGTTGTTTGTTAAGCCCAATGGAATCTCACTTGGTACGTGCACAGTATGGCCAACTGCTCACAGGGGAGCCTCGTGCAAACTTCTGTGCTTCCCACCCCATCCCAGTGGACTCTGTCCTGGAAAATCTAGCTCCTTTCATAGCCCTAAACTCAAATCTCTGTCTCCTCAGCTCAGTGAGATTGCCATGTTCTGCTCAAGCTCCATCCCCGCACCCTGGTCAGGAACATTCCCCTCAACTGAAAGCCAGGGCCACTGAGGGCTTCACCTGATGTGCTTCTTTTCTTAAGAATCACAGTCCTTCTCTGTCTATTGCACAATATTTAAGAACGGTTGCTTCATACATTTTGTCTAGGTTTATTTTATAGTTGTGTGTTTTAGGGAGGCAATTCCAGTGTCTATCCTTTTGTCTAATGTGGAAGTCTTTGGTTGATATGTCCTTTAAGTCTATAGTACTTGAAAGGCTTCCCCTTTATCTTTTTAAAAAATATGTATTTTTATTGATTTCAGAGAGGAAGGGTGAGGGAGAGAGAAAGAGAAACATCAATGATGAGAGAGAACCATTTATCAGCTGCCTCCTGCACGCCCCCTATTGGGGATGGAGCCCACAACCTGGGGGCGAGCCCTTGACCCCAATCGAACTTGGGACCCTTCAGTCCACAGGTCGATGCTCTATCCACTGAGTCAAACTGGCCAGGGCCCCTTTTATCTTTTTATCCATCCCCACCCTCTGAGATTTATCTGTTGAAGGAACTGTATTATTTGCTTGATTTTTTTTTTCATGTCTTAAATTTGCGTCATTTAGACTTGTGAGCTACATGCATTGTGTCATTTAATTTGGTTTCTGATTTCCTGTAAATTGGTAGTGGAGTTTAGAGGCTTGATGAGATTTGGTTTTGATACTTTTGGCAATACTTCTTCACAGTAGCTGTGTGTTACTCTATCAGGAGGCGCACAAGATCCAGTGATCTCTCTTTTTTATATATTACTAGTGCCCTGGTGCACGGATTCGTGCACATTGAAAGGAAATTAATTAGAAGGTGGCCGGTGGGGCGGACCTGGGCAAGATGGCCCTTGGAAACTGGTATCCTTAGGTTAAACAATATTCAGAGACTAGTTGCAATATTTTAAAAGGATTTTTAGACATTAGTTTATCCTTTAGAAAAAAAGGTTTATTCACTACAAAACTCAAAATGTTAACTATATATTTTTTAAACTTTTGACTAGAATTTTACCATTCAATATAATTGAGCATTGATTGGGCACCTGCTGTGTACTAGGTCCTTCATGGCAGGGACATTGGCTATCCTAGGAAAACACAAATAGGGAATAACCAATAATTGAAGTTTAATGAATAAATTCTTTCAAAACATGAGGGCTATGGAAGAAAAGCAAGAAGATGAGAAAATGTTATGGCGTTTCTTGCTGGCACGGACCGTGTCTACTTATTTCTGTGTGCTCAGCACCAAGCTCAGTGCCCGGTGCCCGGCAGGCACTCCCGTGATTGATTAAATGAAGCGGAATTGACAGGAAGCTCGGATGCTGGCGAGGTGGGGAACCACTGCACCACAGACTCCCTTTCTCTGGCGACAGAGTTTTAAGCTCCTTTGGGAGGCAGTGAATCAAAATGTTGTATATTTGAGCCTAATTTTTAGAGAGATGACCCATAATTTTAATCAAACTCTGAGATGATTCTATAACCACCCTCCTCCCCAATTAAGAAACATTATCTTTACTAAAATATACTCCTGAAAATAGGTTTTTACCAAGAAAAAAAATATTTTATTCACTTAAACACTCCCTCAGACCTAGATTTTAGGAAGGAAAGCTTTCTCCCTTCCCAAGTGCTTCAGAGGTTATTGGTGAAGAAAGAACCCCAGGTGGAGGTTATGTGCTAATAACATTCACCGGCCGGAAGCATCACCTATTCTTGGGTGTTCTGAGCGGCTTAGCAGTGTGCATGAACTGTCATCGTGGGCTAGACATCTGCAGAAAGGTTCTCTCTGAGGTCACACACACTGGGAACAGTCCCTGCAGTGACCCAGCCACTGCAGGGGATGCATGAGCCTGTGGGAAAGATCAGGCTGGGTACCTGCCAGGCCTGGCTTGAGAAAATTGCACATATCACAGCATTGCTGCCCACAGGCTCCCGGGTGGGCTGTCTCAGGGTGGTTCCATTTGCACTAGCTGCTCTGGGCATGGTACCCTACCAGTCATGCTGCTGCAAATCATTAATCTGCACACACACGCACACACAGACACACACGCGCGCGCACACACACACACACACACACACACACACACACGTCCAGGATCAACGGGGCCTTTTTATAGCAAGCAACAAAAAAATCTCCCAAAACCCAGAAATTGAAACTCATAACTTAAGTTTTGAGGAAACTATATGCAAATGCATCTTACAAATAAAGAAAAGAAATACTGACATATGTTTTTTTTGTTTGTTTTTGTTTTTAAATTAAAATCAGCTTTTACCCCAAAAGCACTGTCGAGAAACCTTGAGAGAACCAGCAGGCCATCTTGCGTTCAGTGTGCTGCTAGCTCTCTGCAGGCTGGTACCGAAGAGGATGTGGAAATGTCCACTAGATGGCGCCCCAGTCCAGGCAAATTGTCCCCAGCCTTGGCAAGGAGGCAGATTTTGGCATTAATGCCAATATCCTGCAGGCAAATTAACACAAGGCCTATTGATTCCTCACCTAGATATTTCAGTTTCTACTACAAGAATTCCCTTTTCTCTGCCACTTTATATTCAGCTTAAGAAAAAGCAGGAAAAAAAAAAAAAGCCGACCACTGATGTTTCCTCATTTATTTGACTGTGTTTCTAAACTCACCTTACACACTTAGGGAAATGATTCTCAAACATTGGCAATGATTCCTACCATTTATCTGTGTAGTAGGAAAAGCCATGAATGTGGAGCTGAAAAAGGCATTTTGGGGACGTGGCTCTTCCTGTGGCGTGGGGCCTCAGTTTCCTCACTGGGGGTCACAGTAATACTTACCTGACTAGTTATAGAACAACAGCGACAAGAAAGAACTCTTTTTTATTCGTTGGTGATGCAGGCTAAAACATTTACTGCTGAAACCAGATGTAGAATTTATTTATTTATAGGGGGACAGAAGGGGAGTGGAAGAAAGAAGAGCTAAAGTTTGAAAATGAGTGAGCGTTCATATTAGTGTGCCTACTCTTTTGTATGTTTAAAATATTCTATATAATAAAACCCTAATATGCAAATCGACCAAACAGCAGAACGGCCGGTCACTATCACACGCACTGACCACCAGGGGCAGACACTCAATGCAGAAGCTCCCTCTTGGTGGTCAGCACGCTTCCACAGGGGGAGCGCTGCTCAGCCAGAAGCTGGGCTCACGGCTGGCAATCGCAGCCACCACTACAGCTGCAGGTGGGTGGTAAGGAGCGAGAGCCCTGGACTGCAAGAGGGGTGTCTGACTGCTGGCTTACATCCCCTGAGGGGTCCTGTACTGTGGAGGGCACAGGCTGGGCTGGGGGACAACCCCCCCCCCCAGTGCACGAATTTTGTGCACTGGGCCTCTAGTTCCGTAATAAATGACTAGAACCAATTCTTTCAGTACAAGGATGGTGTAAGGATGGAGGGAGGTATTGTAAAGTGCTAAACAATTGTAAGTTATTGTTTATCTCTTCTGGACTTCAATTGTCTGTGTAGTGAGGGATTTGGACTAGCAGAGCTGTAAGATTCTTCCACCATCTAATTTTTATGATGGTCTAATGCCAGCTTATCTTGTAAGTGGCATTACAAGAACAGGCTCTCCTCAGTAATGTTTCTGCTCTCCTGGGGATGCCTTCCTTGGCCGTCCTATCTAAACCCCTCACCCTGTGTCCTCACCCTCAGTCTTAGATTTATTTTCTTCATATTATTTGTTACTCCCAGTGTTATGGACTGACTGTGTCTCACCGGCCCCCCCCCCCCGAATTCATATGTTGAAACCCTAACCTCCAATCTGACTCTACTTGGAGATAGGGCTTTTCAGGAGGTAATTGAGGTTAAATGAGATGATAAGAGTGGGGCCCTGCCCTGGCTGGTGTGACTCAGCTGAGTGTCTTACCATGCACCAGCACTGAAAGGTTGCCAGTTCAATTCCTGTAGGGGGTGTGCAAGAGGCAACCAATCAATGTTTTGTTCTCACATCGATGTTTCTTTCTCTCTCTCCCTTCCTTTCTCTTATAAAATCAACACTAACAAAAGAGAAAAATGGTAATTGGCGTACGAGCTACCCTTTTCATTGGCTAATCAGGGCTATATGCAAATTAACTGCCAACAAGATGGCGGCTAATTTGCATATGTAGGCACAATGCAGGGAGGTGAAAGGGAAAGCAGGAAGAAGCCCCCTGCCACTGACAGTGATCGGAAACCCAGGGGGAGCTAAGAGCTGGGGGGCAGGGCAAAGGCGGCCCTGGGGCCGCCTTTGCCCTGCCCCCCAGCCATGATTGGAGAATCAGGTTCCTTTTCCTCCCTGGCCAGTGATAGCAGGAAGTAGGGGTGGAGCCAGCGATGGGAGCTGAGCACGGTGGAGCTGGCAGTCCCAGGAGCTAGGGGTCCCTTGCCTGGGCCTAAAGCGAAGCCCACGATCGTGGGGCCGCTGCAGCTGTGGGTCCCCGCTGCCCGGGCCGGACACCTCAGCCAGAGGCGTCAGGCCTGGGCAAGGGGCCGATCCTGCGATTGGAGGGTGATGGGGGTCAACGCCTGAGGACTCTCAGTATGTGAGAGGGGGCAGGCTGGGCTGAGGGACACTCCCCTCCCCCACACACACCCAGTGCACGAATTTCGTGCACCGGGCCCCTAGTAAAAAAAAAATAATAAAAGAGTGGGGCTCTAGTTCAATAGGACTGTTGTCCTTATAAGAAGGGGAAGAGACACCAGGAATGCACAGGCACAGAGCAAAAGCCATGAGAGAACACAGCAAAAGGTGGCCATCTGCAAGCCCAGGAGAGAGGCCTCAGCAGAAACCAACCCTGCCACCACCTCCATCTTGGACGCCCAGCCTCCCCAGAGCTGTGTTTCTGCTGCTTAATCCACTTAATCTGCGGTATTTTGTTACGACAGCCCGAGAAGACTAGTATAACCAGAAGTCATCTTTCTTGTTTATTTCTGTGTTTCTAATCTGACTCCCCAGCCAGAATGCAAACATTGCGGGACAGTGCCTGGCACAAGGCAGAGCACCAGTGAGCAAGCTGAATGCACCTGGATGGACTGAAATGATTTGAGGCACTCACTCATTCTACACTTATTTATTTTGTAGGGGAAGGTCCTGTGTCAATTAGACTTGCCTCCCCTTGAATTGTGAATTTTATAAACGTGAAGGCACATGAGATGCTGAAGGGGCGGTGTCACTAAAAACGTTGTGGTCCTGCCCTGTCAGCCACTCTTCACCATGAGCCCTCGGGCCCCTTAAAAAATTCAGCCGGGGTTTAGGAACCAGAATGTTCTGCATCTGGGCATGATGCCAGGTTGTCGAAACACACGCTAGCCATGATCAAACCCCTGTCCTGTTTGTTTGGACCTACTATATAATTTCACTGGAATTTTATATCATCAGAAGAATAAAAAATCAGGCTTAAAACCAGGACGATCCCGTTCCCACTCTTCTGCCAGGACGTTCGAGGACAGACTTCCCCTGTATGGCCGAAGGATCTTCTCTGATGACAAGACTGTTAATCACAAGAATTTGCCACTGTCACAATTTAAAATAATACTTAATGAAACATTTTATTTATTTGCGTCTTCTACATCTTGTTTTTAAATAAACTTTATTTTGAATTCATTTTTGATTTACAGAAAACTTGCACAGATAGTAGAGAGTTCCTATACACCCTTCACCCAGCTTCTCTTAACGTGACCATCTTACATTGCGATGGAACATTTGTCAAAACTGAGGAACTGGCATTGGTGTGTTAGTGTTGACCAAACCCCAGACTTTGTTTGGATTTCAGCAGCTTTTCCATTTCTGTCCTTTTCTGTTCCAGGATCCAATTAAGTCGCACACTGCACTGAGTTATTACATCTTCTTAGCCTCTTCCAGGCTGTGAGAGCGTCTCAGTTTCTCCTTGTTGTTAATTATCTGGACATTCTTGAGAAGAACTGGTCAGGTATTTCTTAGAGTGCCCCCCAATATGGCTTTGCCCGATACCTTCCTCATGATTAGAGTGGGGACCTGGGGATTTAGAAAGGTGCTTATTGGCATGGAGCACTGGTCTCATCACAGGATGGCCTCAGGGCATCTTGGGTGATGCTAACTTGACCACCTGGTTAAGGTCACGTTTCCTGGGTCTCCCTATTCTAAAGTTACTGTTTCCCCCTTCCTTGTCTCTTCTTTGGAAGCAACTCACTAATCCCACACCAACCTCCTGGAGGGGGTTGGTGTCTATCCTATATAATAAAAGGTAATATGCAAATAGACCGAACGGCAGAATTACCGGAATGCCTGTGACCCCTTGCCCTGCCTGGCCTTGCCCCCCAGTGGCCCCCCATCCCGATCGGAGGCAGGGCTTGCCAGCAAACCACCCAGGGCCCTCCTGCCCCAGCCGGCCATCCCCAAATGACCCCCATTGGGGCAGGCTGGCTGGACCCCACCAGTGCAAAAATTTGTGCACCAGGCCTCTAGCCCTGTATAATAAAGAGGTGATATGCAAATTGACTGTCATACCCTTACACAAGATGGCCACCCCCATGTGGTCACAAAATGGCCACCACAAGATGGCCAGCAGGGGAGGGCAGTTGTGGGTGACCAGGATGGCAGGGGAGGGCAGTTGGGCGGGACTAGGTCTGCAGGGGAGGGCAGTTGGGGTGGACCAGGCCTGCAGGGGAGGGTAGTTGGGGTGGACCAGGCCTGCAGGGGAGGGCAGTTGGGGTGGACCAGGCCTGCAGGGGAGGGCAGTTGGGGTGGACCAGGCCTGCAGGGGAGGGCAGTTGGGGTGGACCAGGCCTGCAGGGGAGGGTAGTTGTGGGCGATCAGGCCAGCAGGGGAGGGCAGTTAGGGGTGACCAAGCCTGCAGGGGAGGGAAGTTGGAGGCGACCAGGTCTGCAGGGGAGGGCTGTTGGGCGTGACCAGGCCGGCATGGAAGGGCACTTTGGGGGGACCAGGCCTGCAGGGGAGTGGTTAGATGGTGATCAGGCTGGCAGGCAGAAGCGGTTAGGGCAGTGGTTCTCAACCTTCCTAATGCCACGACCCTTTAACACAGTTCCTCATGTTGTGGTGACCCCCAACCATAAAATTATTTTTGTTGCTACTTCATAACTGTAATTTTGTTACTGTTATGAATCATAATGTAAATATCTGATATACAGGATGTATTTAGGCGACCCCTGTGAAAGGATCGTTTGACCCCCAAAGGGGTCGTGACCCACAGGTTGAGAACCACTGGGCGAGGGGCAATCAGGCAGGCAGACAGGTAACATCCCTCTCGCAATCCACAGGGATTGGGCCTAAACTGGCAGTCAGACATCCCCCGAGGGGTCCCAGATTAGAGAAGGTGCAGGCTGGGCTGAGGGACAACCCCCTCCATGCATGAATTTTGTGCACCGGGCCTCTAGTCCTATCTAATAAAAGAGAAAAATGGTAATTGGCGTACGACGATACCCTTTTCATTGGCTACTCAGGGCTATATGCAAATTAACTGCCAACTAAGATTGGCAGTTAACTGCCAACAAGATGGCGGTTAATTTGCATATGTAAGCACAATGCAGGGAGGTGAAAGGGAAAGCAGGAAGAAGCCCCCTGCCTCTGACAGTGATCGGAAACCCAGGGGGGAGCTAAGAGCTGGGGGGCAGGGCAAAGGCGGCCCCAGGGCCGCCTTTGCCCTGCCCCCCAGCCATGATCGGAGAATCAGGTGCCTTTGCCGCCCTGGCCAGTGATAGCAGGAAGTAGGGGTGGAGCCAGCGATGGGAGCTGGGCACGGTCGAAGCTGGCAGTCCCGGGAGCTAGGGGTCCCTTGCCTGGGCCTAAAGCGGAGCCCACGATCGCGGGGCCGCTGCCACTGCGGGTCCCCGCTGCCCGAGCCAGACGCCTAGGCCAGAGGTGTTAGGCCTGAGCAGGGGCGGAGCCTGCAACCGCGGGGAGCTGGAGGTCCCCTGCCCAGACCTGACACCTCTGCCGGAGGCCTCAGGCCTGGTCAAGGGGCCGATCCGGTGATTGGTGATCGGAGGGTGATGAGGGTCAACTCCTCTGGCTGAGGCATCAGGCCTGGGCGGGGGGCTGAGCCGGGGATTGGGGGGATATGATGGTCCCCTTGCCCAGGCCTGAAGCCTGGGTCAGAGGCGTCAGGCTTGGGCGGGGGGTGGAGCAAGCGATCAGAGGGAGATGGGGGTCCCCTGCCCAGGCATGATTCCTGGGCCAGAGGCCTCAGGCCTGGGTGGGGGCCAGAGCCAGTGATCAGAGGTAGATGGGGGTCCCCTGTCCAAGCCTGACACCTCTGGCGGAGGCGTCAGGCCTGGGCAAGGGGCTGATCAGGCGATCGGAGGGTGATGGGGGTCTACGCCTGAGGGCTCCCAGTATGTGAGAGGGGGGAGGCTGGGCTGAGGAACACTCCCCCCCCCACACACACACACCCAGTGCACGAATTTCGTGCACCGGGCCCCTAGTATATAATAATTGGAATTCCTCTATAAGCAAGATATATCCCTTCTCCCCATTTATTTATTTATTCAATTATTTATTTCCATCATTATTGACACTTGTAAAAACTAATGATTTTATGCCATTGGCACAATTCAGTCTACATGTAGACAGATGCTGAATGCTAAGTTGTTAAGAAGTGAACATTAATTGAGGTGCTTCTTAAGGTGAGAGCAAGACCTGTCCAACTTTTCCCACTAGGCACCAGCTCCATGCTCTGCTCAGTGCCTCTGGGGAGCTTGGCTCCCTGTGCTGCGTTTCCTGACCTGACAGGTCTGGCACCTGGTGACTGCAGCACCACCCTGCCCTCATTTGGGTCCCCAATTTTCACTCCCTTCCACTTTATTTATTTATTTAAAAATTTATCTTTATTGCTGAGAGTATTATTTATTATTGTTCTTATTTTTAATCTCCCACTCCAACTCCTTTTAATAAACTGTTTTTTAAAATTCTTAAGGAAAGTTTATTTAGAAAGTTACAGAGGTAGTAGGAGGGCCCTTGGCACTTAGGAGAAACAGGGAGAGAGATGGACCTTGAGCGAGCGTGAAAGAGGGAGGACAGGTTTGGGAATGCTCTGGACAGAGAGCCCTTCGGGGGAGAAAGGGGTGGGGAAAGGCATGGGTGTGCTTCAGAGAGAGAGCCACCTAAATCAACTTTAAAAAAAATTAATTTTAGATTAACAAAAAAGTTGCAAACATATTGGACAGTTTCCATGTACTCCTCGGCCACTTTCAGGTTCCCCCATTATTTATATTTTACATTATCATGGCACATTTGTCAGAACTAAGACAAGCGACATGGCAGCACTTCCCCACTGACCTGAGTCCCAGGGGCTAGGCCTGCCCACTTGCTGACCCTCCCCTCAGGCATCCCAGTCCAGTCTAAAGCCCAGTTCTATTTGCCCAAAGCGGGAGCCAGACCTGGATACCCCATCAAATCCCATGTTCAGACAGAAGTTGCTCCCAAGACATCTATCTCAAAGGATTAACTAACATGCACCAAATAGCCGTTAGGTTTTGGGAGTACTTCCTGTTCATTAATATTTCTTTCTTTTTATTTATTTATTATAATTTTTAAAATTAATCTTTATTGTTGAGAGTATAGATGTCCCTCTTTTGTCCCCACATTGGTCCCCTCCACCTGGTTCCTGCCTCGCCCCAGGCCTTTGCCACCCTATTGTCTGTGTCCATAGGTAATGCATATATTCATATAAGATCTTTATTTAAACTTTTCCCGCCCTCCACCCCTTCCTGCTGAGAATCGTCAGTCTGTTCCCTTTCTGTTCATTAGATTTCTTTTTTGTTTATTTTGATTTTTAGATTCAATTGTTGATAGATATGTATTTATTGCCTTTTTCTTATATATATATGAGGGGCCTGGTGCATGAAATTTGTGCATGGAGCGGGTTCCAATCCCTGGAATTGGGCCTAAACCAGCAGTCAGACATCCCTCTCACAATCCTGGACTGCTGGCTCCTAATTGCTCATCTGTCTGCCTGCCTGGTGGCCCCTAACTGCCCCCCCCACCCCCCGCCGGCCTGGTCTCCCCATGCAGCCTGCTGTTTAGTCATTTGGTTGTCCCTCCCTAACCCCCCTGCAGGCCTGGTCATAGGCAGCCATCTTGTGAGGGCCTGAGGGTTAATTTGCATATCACCTCTATTATATAAGATTTTGCTTTTCAGATTGTTAAAAAATTCTTTATTGTTTAAAGTATTACATATGTCTCCTTTTTCCCCCATTGACCTCTCCCTGGCCGCTCCGACCTCCCAGCACATGCCCTCACTCCCCTACTGCCTGTGTCCATTGGTTATGCTTATATGCATGCATACATGTCCTTTGGTTACTCTCTTAACCCCCTTGCCCTCCACTGTCCCTCTGAGATTGAGTGATCTGTTCAATGCTTCTATGTCTCTGGATCCATTTTTGTTCATCAGTTTATGTTGTTCATTATATTCCACAAATGAGTGAGATCATGTGATATTTATCTTTCTCTGACTGGCTTATTTTGCTTAGCATAATGCTCTCCAGGTCCATCCAGGCTGTTGCAAATGGTAAAAGTTCCTTCTTTTTCACAGTAGCATGATATTCCATTGTGTAGATGTACCATAGTTTTTTAATCCACTGGTCTGCTGATGGGCACTTAAGCTGTTTCCAAATCTCAGCTATTACAAATTTTGCTGCTATGAGTATAGGGGTGCATATATCCTTTCTGATTGATGTTTCTGATTCTTTGGGCTATATTCCTAGAAGTGGGATTACTGGGTCAAATGGGAGTTCCATTTTTAATTTTTTGAGGAAATGCAATACTGTTTTCCACAGTGGCCACACCAGTCTTCATTCCCACCAGCAGTGCACGAGGGTTCCTTTTACTCCCCATCCTCAGCCAGCACTTGTCATTTGTCAATTTGTTGATGATAGCCATTTTGACAGGTGTGACATGGTACCTCATTGTCATTTTGATTTGCATCTCTTAGTTAAGTTTATTCCTAGGTATCTTAATTTTTTGGTGCAATGGTAAATGGGATTGTTTTGTTTGTTTTTTTGTTTCTCTTTCTGTAAGTTCATTATTGGTGTATAAAAAAAGCCATAGATTTCTGAGTGTTAATTTTGTAACCTGCTACATTGCCAAAATTGTTTATTAAGGAGAGTAGTTTTTTGGTGGAGTCTTCAGGGCTTTCTATATACAATATAATGTCATCTAGGAATAATGACAGTTTTACTTCTTCTTTTCCAATTTGGATGCCTTTGATTTCTTCTTCTTGTCTGATTGCTATGGCTAGCACTTTGAGTACTATGTCAAACAGGAGTGGTGAAAGTGGGCATCTCTGTCTTGTTCCTGTTCTTAGGGGAAATGGTTTTAGTTCTTGCCCATTGAGTAAGATGTTGGTTGTAGGTTTGTCATATAAGGCTTTTATTATGTTGAGGTATGATCCCTCCATTTCCACTTTCTGGGAGTTTTTATCAGGAATGGGTGTTGAATTTTGTCAAATGCTTTTTCTGCATCAATTGATATAATTATGTGATTTTTGTCTTTCAGTTTGTTTATGTGATGTGTAACATTTATTGATTTGTGGATATTGTACCATCCTTGCATCCCTAGAATAAATCCTACTTGGCCATGATGTAAGATCTTTCTAATGTAATGCTGGATCTGATTTGCTAGAATTTTGTTGAGTATTTTAGCATATATGTTCATCAGGGATATTGACCTGTAATTCTCTTTCTTTGTGGTGTCTTTATCTGGTTTTGGGATTAAGGTAATGCTGGCTTCATAGAAAGAGCTTGGAAGTGTTCCTTCCTCTTGAATTTTTTATTGTTTATATTTTTTATCTTTATCGTTTTCTTCTTTCTCTTCTTAAAGAATACTTTTCAACATTTCATGTAATACTGGTTTGGTGGTGATTAGCTTCTTTAGCTTTTTGTTGTCTTTGAAACTCCTTATCTGACCATCAATTCTAAATAATAGCTTTGCTGGGTAGAGTAATCTTGGTTGTAGGTCCTTGCTATTTGTCCCTTTGAATATTTCTTGCCACTCCCTCTGTCCTGCATAATTTCTGTTGAGAAATCAGCTGACAGTCATATGGGCACTCCCTTGTAGGTAACTAACTGTTTTCCTCTTGCTGCTTTTAAGATTCTCTCTTTTTTGTTAGCCCTTGGCATTTTAATTATAATGTGTCTTGGTGGGGTACTCTTTGGGTTCCTCTTGTTTGGGGTTCTCTGTGCTTCCTGCACTTGTAAGTCTATTTCTTTAACCAGGTAGGGGAAGCTTTCTGTCATCATTTCTTCAAATTGGTTTTCAATATCTTGCTCTCTCTCTTCTGGCACCCCCATAATGCAAATGTTGGTACATTTGAAGTTGTCCCAGAGGCTCCTTACACTATCTTTATATTTTTGGATTCTTTTTCTTTTTGCTTTTCTGATTGATGTTTTTTGCTTCCTCATATTTCAAGTCATTGATTTGATTCTCTGAATCCTCTCTACTCTACCATTGAATCCCTGTATATTTATTATTCTTTATTTCGGTCCATGTATGCTTAATTTCTGACTGGTCCTTTTCTTTTTTCTTTTTTTTTCTTTTTTTTTTTTTTTGCATTCTTACTTAGATCTGTGCAAGTATCACTAAGTCTCATTGACGGTCTCATGAAGATTCTTGAGTAACCTTATAACCGTTGTTTTGAACTCTATATCCAGTAGTTTGTTTTCTTTCATTTGTAACATGTTTCTTTGTCTCCACATTTTGGCTGCTTCCCTGTGTTTGTTACTATGTATTGGGTAGAGCTGCTATGTCTCCTTGAATTGGTAGAGTCATCTTGTGTAGTAGGTGTCCTATAGTGCCCAGTGGCTTAGCCTTCCCAGTCACCTGAGCTGGGCACTCTAGGTGCATCCCTTTGTGGGCTGTGTGCACAGTCTTGTTGTAGTTGAGACTTGATTGCTGTTGATGTCACTGGGAGGAATTGATCTCCAGGCCAACTGGCTGTGAGGACCAGCTGTGGCTACAGTGGGAGAGCTGCTATGCAGGAGCCACCACTATGGGGCAGGACTTGCTTCACTGGGGCTTTGGTGCTCACTGAGTCTGCCCCTTGAGTGTGTTGTTTATGGATGTGTAGAGTTGTAATCTGATATGTTCTGATGCTGACCACTGGGTGCACTGGTTCTTGGGTTTCTAGGAAGGTGCAAAGTCAGCCACTGCCTGGGGCACCTGACAAGAGCTACAATGAGATCTGCAGATTCCTCCTATTTATATTGGTTTAGAAGTGTCCAGGCGAGGCCCAGGTGTGAAGCAAGGCGGGCTGGTGCCGGTGCCGGGTCTTGGGCCTTTTATTGATAGGGTCTCAGGGAATCACCAGGGTGGAGCAAACAGAAGTGGCTTCCAGTCAGCCCTGCAACTGGAGAGGTCCCAGCATAGGACCAATGACCCCTGTAAGCACTTCCATCTGGGAGAAAGCTGCCCTTGAGTTCCTGCTCAATGCCAGACAGTCCAGCTCCTTCTTGTATGTGCCTGAGCCCCCCAGAGCCTTGCCCTGATGCTGGAGCTCAGAGGAATTGTAAATTCAGTTCATGTGCTGGCCCTTTAAGAGGAACAGCTGGGTCTCCAGCAGCCTCTGTGTCACTGAGACCCAATCCCTGCTGGTTTTTACTGCCTGTAGTTATGGGGACTTCTTTTCCCAGCACTGGGTGCCTGGGCTGGGGATCTGGTGTGGGGCTGGGACCCCTTGTTCCTCAGGGGGGCCTCCACAGAGATGAACTCCTGATTAAAAAAGTGGCACAAGCGAGTGCTGTACCAGCCCATTCAGCGCCTCTGCACCCACTACTAGTCTCAGTGTGCTTTCTTCTTTAATTCTCTAGTCATAGGACTTCCATTCAGCCAACTTTCAGGTGGTTCTGGATGATGATTGTTCTGTATTTTAGTTGTAATTTTGATGTGGTTTTGGGAGGCAGTGAGTACAGGCTATGTCACCATCTTCGTTCTCCAATATTGCTCTCTTTATTTTTATTTTTAAAATATATCTTGTTTGATTTAAGAGAGAACGGGAGAGGGAGAGAGAGATAGAAACATCAATGATGAGAGAGAACCATTGATTGGCTGCCTCCCACACGCCCTATACTGGGGATCTAGCCTGCAACCCGGGCATGTGACCTAACTGGGAATCAAACCATGACCTCCTGGTTCATAGGTTGATGCTCAACCACTGAGCAACACTGGCTGGGCCCCTTTTTTGTTATGTACAGGACGATGCTCCAACCAAGACACACCAGCCAGGGCTCATCTTTAATATTTCAATGAACCAATACATGCATGTAACTTACTGTTGCCCTTTTTGGTTCCATAACCTATAGTCATGCAGTTATTAGCTTTCATCTTTCAGAATATAGTGACTAAAGATATTTTCTTTCCCATATCCACTTCTATAAACATTTATTAATTACCACAGCTGCTCTGCCATCCATCAGGATTTGGGGGACTAAAAAGGCCTAGACCGGCATGCAAGGAAGTTGAAACAGAATGAGGGAGAGAAAAGGCCCATTATCATACCTATGATGAAGGCAGAACACAAGAGGGAAGTGTCAAAGGCATACAAACCGATTGTGTCACTGTTCTGTAAAGTCCTGCAGGGGCTTCCAAATACCTTCAAGATTAACAGTGCTCTTGGAATCCAAGTCCTCCAAGATGTGTTGCTATTTTCCCTCTTATCTTCTGAATGCCAGCCATGGAGCACTTCTTTCAGATCCTGGAAGGTGACACGCTTATCTCTGGACACTTGCCCCTGCGGTTACGGTGCCTGGACACCATCACTCCTTCCCTGACAACTGCTGCACATGTTCAGAAATGCGCTCAGACCTGGGCTAGGTTAGAACCTCTTGTCACGCCTCCCAAAGCATCCTGATGGCTCCTTTCCTAACAAACATTACATTTCATGGTGACCACCGTATACTGCCTTCCCGGCAGGAACTCCATACCGTATTCTCTGCCAGGTCTCCCATGCCCAGAACAGAGCCTGGGCCACCCTGCATTCAAGAAATATTGTGGAATGAGTAAATGAATGAATAGAATGAGAGATAAGTGGATAAGAAGTATAAAGAAAGTGTTTTTAGGGTTTCAGAGGGGAGGATGAGGATTTAGTTGGTGAGATCAGGACATTTTCCTATGGGAGCTGCTATCCTCGCTACCTGGCAGCATGGAAAGGCTGAGGGGCCCAGACATTTCTGATAACAATCAACAAAAAGGAGAGTGTGGAAGCAGGAAAGAGGGACAAGTTTGGGCAACAGAGAGTAAGCCAACGTGGCAAAAGTCTGGGAAGGATGCGAGGCAGAAAAGGAAAAGAGCACATTATACCAGGGCGGCTCTTTGTAGGTAGGTGAACCCAATTGCCATTTAGTGAATATTTTTCTTCTTTTTTGTCTCTAGATGTGTCCCGCATGGTTGTCTCCTCAGTCATTGTCCACAGGACTCAGAGAACCAGTAGGAAAAGTGGCACAGACTCAAGGCCCCGCGTTCTCTCCAACGGTGTGAAAAGGAGCGGGTACTTCCTGGGGCCTAGCCCTGTGCTCCTCTAGTCGCCTGGATAGAGCCTCATGGGGTACCCATGTTGGGTTAAAATGGAACAAGGCACTTCATGAAATACTGAGCCTCTCACCCCTGCAAATATTTAACCCAAGGCCTGATGACAATCTTCCCCCAAGTACAGTGATAGGTGGTCCTGCACTGGATCAGAGTTTAGACTAGACAATGATTTACTTTACATTAAAGTCTCCTTCTCATGTAAGATCAGAAGAAGAAAACTAGTGGGGCCACTTCTGGAAGGAGCTTGCCTGCAGGTTTGGGGCTGGGGAGGACGTCGGCAAGAGAGAAGGAGAGGGCTTCATCTTGTTGGGAGAAGTGAGAGCTGTAACTGTGGTGTGAGTGAGTTCACCGAGGGAAGGAGTGTGAAAAGACAGGGAAGAGAGCCGAAGGCAGAAACAGGAGGTGCTCCTGGGACGGCAGCAGGTGGGGGATGTGCAGAAACTCACAAAGGAGATGCTATTCTGTGTGCTCAGGTCCACCAAGGACAGGGTGGTGGGTGGTGCTCAGAGGATCATTGCCTCACCTTGAGAAAGCAAAGCAGTTTCAAGAGAGTCGCGGGGAGAGACCAATGGAGAAGGTGAGGGAGAGTAAGGGAGAGGGGATGGCGAAAGTGACTGTCGTTTTCAGAAGTTGGGTGGTTAAGAGCAGGGAGCAGAAGCCTGTGGAAGAAGTGGGTGAAGGAAAAGGGCTTTGGTTTCATTTTAGTAGAGAGTAACCATGATCCTTTTTAAACACGAGGAAGGAGGTACAATCAGGCGAGAAGAAGCCAACGAGAGTGGGCAGAGAGGTGATAGACTGTGGCTGGTGAGAAGCACTGGGTGAGAGGTTGGCTTTGGCAAAGAGGACAGTGCCATCCTTGGCAGAGTCCACAACATTAGAGAAGAGGAAGGTGAGGATTCAGAGAGATGGGCCGGCCAAGGCAAGATAACAAGATCCAGTGACTCAGTGAAATTGGAGATGAAGTTATTCCTAAGAGTGGAAAACAGTGAATGGCCAGGAGTCTTCAGACAAGAGACCTGGAGGCATTTGATAGCAGAAAATGAATTAAAGAATTACCAAGCGTCCATGGGGACACATGCAGACAACGGGTTTGTGGCTTTTCTTCACCGTGCTCTGCAGCAGGAAAGGAGGAGATGAAGTCAAGCCACGCTGGGTTCCCTGGGTAGGAGTCATCAAAAAGGAAGAGGTGAGTGAAGTCACAAGGTGAGCGATGGGACGAGAAGCCAGGAGGAGGAAGACAGCACATTCAGATGAGGAAGCAGGAAGGAATGTGTTTGTGATGGGCCACCTGTAGCAGGTGGGTCTGAGGCTTCAGTAGTGACTTGGGGCTCTGTTCTCGATCCCAAGCTTCCACATGGCACAGGGGCCGGACACTCAGACTCTGTCGGTGGTGGGGACAGCATGGTCATGGAGGTGAGGTTTGGGGAGGATGAGAAGTAAGATGGCTGATGCCTGGGTGAACCAAGAGGATGGTCCACACTTTGCGGATCTCAGAACGATTTGGGGGAATCCAAGGTGGTCTGGAATTCCCAATAAGGCTGAAGCCAGAAAATATAGTCTTTTGAGATTCCTATTGTGGGGGTCATCTCCGAGTTTCAAACTTGCAAACACAGAACCGCCTGGCAGTTGTGATGCCACATGAAAGCCAAAGTCATACCTCCCCCTTGGTCCCTCTGGCCAGCTGGGCACCTCAGATGAGAGCTGCACCCAGGGCTGCACCATCTGCTGTTGGCTCACCTGCTGTTGCACCCTAGCAGCCAGATCTGATGGCCCAGATGGCAACCACTGCAGCTGGTGTGGCTGTGGGCTCTGCTGTCGGCCCCACACTAGTTCATGCCATTGCTGGGGCTTCCGTGAGGAAGGAATGCTGAGTCCTCCAGGCCTGACCTCACCCAGGAGCCTCAGGGAACTCAGCCGGCTAACCACCACCAGCAGCAACAACAGGCTAGTGTGGTCACCACGAGATGAAACAGTGTTTAGCATGTGCCCAGAACCAGGGAGACCTCAGCGAAGTGCTGAAACAGTGCAATTCTACAAATAGATTAGCCTAATCAAGAGGTTAAGATTGAAGACATGGGAAATCATCTCTCATGATCAACTTCATTTAGTGTAAAAATATAATTCATAGGGAAAGTATAAAACTATCAGTTAAACCTCTTCTCTATCATTATTACTAGTAGTTTCCTTGCCTCAGAATTGCAATGGACCCGGCCAGTGTTGCTCAGTGATTGAGCATCGACCATGAACCAAGAGGTCACTGTCTTGATTCCTGGTTGGTGCACATGCCCAGGTTGTGGGCTCGATCTCCAGCAGAGGGAGTGCAGGAGGCAGCTGTAGATGTTTCTCTCATCAATGTTTTTATCTTTCCTTTTCTCTCTCTCTCTAAAAACCAATAAAACATTTTTAAAATTGATTTCAGAGAGGGAAGGGAGAGGGAGAGAGAGAGAGAAACAGCCTATCTAATAAAAGAGTAATATGCAAATTAACCATCACTCTGTGACAAAGATGGCGGCGCCCATAGTGGTGGGGGAGAGGGGGGAACGCTGGCGGCGTTGCCCTGGCTATACGAGCCCAGCATTCTGCACCCCGGCCGAGTGGAGGGAGGGGCCAGGGGCCCAGCATCCCATGCTCTGGCCGTGTGGAGGGAGGGGCCTCTGGCCAGAGACCAGGGCGTGGGATGCTGGCATCATTGCAGGCCGGGCTGAGGGACAGCGCCCCCCCCCCCCCCATGCACAAATTTTGTGTACCAGGCCTTTAGTCAATGATAAGAAAGAATCACTGATCGGCTGCTTCCTGCACACCCCACACTGGGAATCGAGCCTGCAACCCGGACATGTGTCCTGACCGGGAATCAAGCCATGACCTCCTAATTCATAGGTTGATACTCAACCACTGAGCCATGCTAGCTGGGCAAAGTGTTAAAAAAAAAGTATGGCAATGGAAGAAGGTGTTTTACTGTATAGAAGTTTACTGAGATGGTATTGAGTTTGGGGCTGGACAAATGTTTGTGAGATCTCCTTAAATCAGCTTTTGTGATGTTACTTTCTATGAATCAATGAGAATAAAGTGATTTTCTTTAGAAAAAAATCCTACTGTGACTATTTTTACTGCCATGCTGGTGTGGTTGGAGGAACATGGAAAACAGTAACTACCTCATAGAACTGCGTAAGAGTCAGATTTGAGATTACAGGTGAGCCATTCACATGGTGCCGGCTGGGCACTTGGTTCCTTCACCCAGGTACTCAGCTTCATGCTAGGTTTCGTAGAGAAACAAAAGAAATGACACATGGGTGTCTTTTACAAGGAGCTTGTGTTCTAGTTGGGAGAGAGAGCAAAGGTGTGCCACACAGGCCTACCCCACATGGCAGTGGTGCCCAACTGCCCGCCTGTGTACTCGGCCCCTCTCTGATTGACACATGCCAACCCTGGTACAACTTAGGCACAGTTGTGGATACAAGAATTCAGTGGAGGGAGTTGGATTGGCTTCAGTAATTCCAACGGCTTCAGGAAGGTCCCATTTGAGGCGGGTCTTGAAATAGGGAGGTGGGACTTCGAAGGCTCACAGCTGGAGAATTAGGATAGGTCAAGACACAGTTTGTTTTAATGCATCTGGAATGTATGTAATACAAATAATGAAAATAATATGAATAGTGATGATGATAGACACATAACGAGAGTTTCCAAGGTGTCAGAGAATGTGCTAAGCGCTCAACGTGAATCATCTCACCTCACAGCAATCCTAGGAGATAAATCATTAGAGTCCTTTTGGCTGCAAGTCACAGAAACCTCAACTCAGTTCAGAGATAAGGATTCTCTTGGCTCATGTAGCTGGATATCTGGACGTAGGGTGGGCTGCGGGCAGGGTTTTGTCATAGTCTGGCTCCAGCTCCCGTTTCTCAGTGTACTTCCTCGTCCTGCCCGCCCCACGCATCGGCTTCAGTTCCCCTCAGACAGGAGAGCAGCGCATCCTCTGCCCTCCTGGGGAGAGGGAGGCGGCGTCCCATGGCTTTCTACCGAGAGGCAAGGAGCTTCTTTTCTAGAAGCCACGGCAACTTTTTCCTTGAGTCTTGCTGGCATTAGTCATGACTGTTCTTAAACCAGCTGTCAGCAGTGGTGATGGAACTAGTATTAGCCCAGAGCGTGGTCCCCTGGCTTCATCCCCAATGGCCCAGCACTGCCGGTCTGGGATGGGCCCAAGCCTGGCATTTCTAGCAAGTTCCCAGGTGATGCTGCTGCTGATCCTGCAACTGCTGTTGACACATGCTGGTCACACTCATCTGCTGGCATGGCACAGAGGTCAAGCTAACTGCCTTCCATGGCCATCATCACCTCTGCTGTGCACACGAGGAGACTGGGGCTGAGAGGGTGCAAGCATCAAAGGTCGCATTGCCTGTGTTCCAACCCGAGCAGCCTGACGGGAAAGCCTGTGAGCTTCACCGCTAAGCGGAGGCCCTTGTAACCGCAGCCGGCCTCAGCAGTCGGTGTGAGAGGGGCTAGACAGGCTGCAATTATACTCCGGAGGGTTCTCAAAGCCAAACAAAGGAGCTTAAAGCTGAAACCATGGGCAATAGGGAGCCATCACAGGTTCCTGAGGGGAAGTGTTTTATAAAGATTGGTCCAGAGGTAAAACTTTTATTTATTTTTGATACGCAATGCAATTAATAGTTATGTCAAAAGTCTTTTTTGTCCCTGAATTACAACGAAAGTTGACTGTATTCTCTTTTTTTATTTTATTTAAAGTCAGATTGAGATCTGACTATAAAGTAAAAAGTTTCCCCTCTGTGTGAGTTTTCACAACTGTAAGCAACAGAATTCAGCTCTAGCTGCTTTAAGCAGAAAGGGAACTCACTAGAAAGCATTCAGGCAGCTCTCAGAATTACAGGGGGGGCTAGAGAACCAGAGTTTGAGGCTAAGCAGCCAGGAACCGTGCCCAAAACCATGCTGTGGAAACTGGAATCTCTGTAGTTGAACTAAGCACCAGACACCACTGTGCTCAGTGCTAGGGCAGGAACACAGACTTACTGACATGGCCTCCCCTCCCCTCTTCTGTGCCAGGAACATGGTCTGGTTGCTCCTGCCCTGCTGCCCATGGCACCAATGGGAGTGAGAGCCCCTCTGCCCTGGTGCCCACCTCACTTCCTTCAGACCCCACGTCCAGAGCATGAGCTTCCAATAGCAGAGTGTGAGTCCACCCCCCCCCCCCCCCCCGCTCAGCCCAGCGGCAAGGGAGGCGGGAACAGAGAGAGCAGGGCATCTTAAGCTTCCACTGTGGAAATCTGACTCTGTCTCCTATTCAGACTTATAAGAAGGTGTTATGGGCTGAATTGCAATCCCCCAGCCCCCAAAGCCCTAACTCCCGGTGCTTTAGAATGTGTATACATTTGAAGATGGGGCCTTTAATGAGGTGAGTAAGTTAAAATGAGGCCATTAGGTGGACCTGATTCAATCTAACTGGTGTTCTTATAAGGAAGAGGGAAGCTGGACACAAAGAGAGATACAAGGCATGCACGCACAGAGGACAGACCATGTGAGGCACAGTGAGCACGCAGCCATCTGCACATTGCCACTATGGCATGTGTGTGTGCGTGCGTGTGTGTGTGTGTGTGTGTGTGTGTGTGTGTGTGTGACACTTTGATCTTGGACTTCCAGCCTCCAGAATTGTGAGGCAATAAGTGTCTGTTGCTTTAGCCCCCAGCCTGTGCTATTGCTTATGGCAGTTGAGCTGACTCATACAGAGAAGTGCCCAACCAGGGAAAGGGTTGGGATATTGGGGAGTTGAAATGGGTCACAATTGCACCCCATGCTCTCCCACCCCAACGCGTCTGAGGCTGAAGGAGGATCTTCAGGAAGAAAGACTGGGAGGATGAGGAAGGACATTGTTTTAAATAGGAGGACGTTTGAGGGCTCCTGCAGATGACCCCCCAATGCACCTTTAATCTGTGTGGAGAAGCCTGGGAGTCCTGTGCCTGTATATTCTTGGGAACCTCCAAATCTGGAAGGACCCAATCAGACTTGGCAAGCACACGTGCCCCTGGCAACCGAAATTCACAAGCTCCACGGTGCACACCCGCGGGCCTGGGCTCCTTCCCAGGACATGAGGCCACCGGCGCCTGGGCTGCCTTGCCAGCCGTGCAGCTCCCTGGGAGAGGCGGCAGAGCCTGTGCTTTGACTCGGGGGACCTGCTTTCTGAGCTGAGGTTTGCGGCCTGTGGCTTTTGTGCTTCCCTCATTTGCCCAGCTGTCATCCTCACCTCGCCTTCTTCTTTTATTTCCTTTTTACAAGTAGGTACCACCTCTTGCTTATATTCAGCCGCAAACCAAGAGCTGGGGGACCAAGGAGAGGAGCACAGAGTGTCAATGCAACACCCCCCGCCCCTGCCTGTGAGGGGCCAGAGATTCAATGGGAGCTGCGTGTGGTCCAGCATCGTGAGTGGGGAAGTCAACAGAATAGAATCTAGTTTCCTCTGCTCGGCCTTTGGACTCTACCTGGTGACACCAGAAGAGCCTGTAGCTGCTGAAGTCCTTTCTAAGCTGCAACCTAGCTACACGGGGGCAACTGGAATATTCCACCAGCTAGTGGAACCAAGGGAAGAAGAGAGATGGTGGTGGGAGGTGGGTCAGAGCGGGCTGGGGGGTGTCACCCAGAAATAAAACTTTGTATGCTGCCCCCATGCTTATATCTATCTGGCTTCCTAAGGCCTGACTTCCAGGACCTTCAGAGCAACTGCCCTGGAGTCCTGTATCACAAATCGTTGTGCTTTGTCCCAACAGATAGGCTGGGGCTAATTGTCCTATCTCTGCCTCACACGTGCTGTGTGACCTTGAGTGGAGCATCTGATCTCTCTGGGCTGTTTTCCTCTCTGTGAAATGGGGTTGATAGCATTGACCTGTCCCAGAGAGTGAGCACAGGAGGCGTCGCTAATAAAACTTGTCATAAAAGTCTTTGTTCTTCCAAGGCTCCTGGGTCTAGAAAAGAGAGGATCTGGAGGCTGTGACCACAGCCCGGGGAGGCAGGGGCTGCTCCGAGCGTGAGGGCCGGCTCTGAGCAGCACAGCAGAGAATGGGGTCTGATGGCAGCAGCAGGCTGTGCAAGGCCTCACAGAGGACCTGCGGGAGGGCAAGGCAGCTTGGCCTCTGATGTCCGGGCCTTGCCATTGACCCACTCAGGACATCTGCAACAACTCACAGAAGTGACAGCAGCTTCTTCCAGTTTCTGCCTGTCAAGTCCAAGAGTCTTTCCAGCAGCGCTCCGATGGAAGTTGCATGCAAATCACGAAAGAAAGCCCGAACTTGGCTGGGAGTTTGTCTTTGTGCAGAGAACAATGGTCAGAGAAAGAGTGCTGTGTCCTGCGGTGTTCAGACTGCATGGACACAGTTCCTCCCGGAGGGCCAGCCTGCCCAGAGCTGCATGTGTGTGTGCATACGTGTGAATGTATCGTGTATATGTGTACACAGGTCTGTGTACATGCCTATGTGTGGGTGTATTGGATAAGTGTGTCTGTCTACATGTGTATGTGCAGAAGTATGTATCTTTGTGTGTGTACATGGATCTGTGCATGTACATGTGCATATACACATGTATCTTTACAGTGTGTGTGCATGCATGGATTTGAGCACACATGTGTCATGTGTATGTGTGTATATATATGTGTATATAGAGGTGTGTATTATGTGTGCATGTGTATTGTGTATCTGTGTATGTTATGTACACTGGTGTTGAAAGTGTACATGTGTGCAAATGCATGCATACACATGTGTGCATATAGGTTAGTGTGCATGTATGCACATGTATATATGAATATGTATTTGTGACATGTACATGGCAGCAATTTTCAGGTGGTATGCCACAAAAAATTTAAAACATGCAATACCTGCCCTGGCCAGTGTGCTCAGTAATTAGAGCATTGGCCTGTGCACTAAAGGGCCATGGGTTATATTCTGGGTCAAGGGCATGTATCTGAGTTGCAGGTTCCATCCCTGGGCCTGAACCTGGATGCATACAGGAGGCAACCAATCGATGTGTCTCTCTCACATTGATTTTTCTCTCTCTCTCTCGCCTTCTTCCTCCTTCCCTTCTACTCTCTCTATAAAATCAATGGAAAAAATATCCTCAGGTGATGATTAACAACAAAAACAAAAAGACAGCAGCCGACACAACCAAAATTATACCTATTTTTTCAGATCAGCTAAAAACATAATATATTTTTTGGTGAGCAGCACAATTTTAGTAATTAGTTTATGTGTGCCGTGAGACAAAAAGGTTGAAAATCACTGGTATAAGGGGCTGGCTGGAGGGCATGTGCAGGACCACAAACCTTACCTCAGGCCTTCACAGCGTTGTGTTGGAGTCAAAGAAGCAACCACAGTCAGGCCCAGCAAACACCACCAACACTGAGGGGGCTGTGGGTGGCAAGACTTGGATGTGAATAGGGGCTGCCATAGCGGGTCAGAGTGCTGTGGTTGCTGGAAAGTTACTGGCCAGCCTTTCCGTTTTCATAAGCCAAAAGTTGTACAAGCCAGTCAGTGTTTTATGTTTAAAATCTGAGAAATGCTGTGAATGTGCCAGAACCATTTTAGTTTGTATTTTGTGTTTTTGACAATTAGAAAGGTCTCTTGAGTTTCATCTTATCAAGATGTTGTTTTAAAAATATATTTTTCAGAGCAGCTCTCTGAATCTGCTCTTACGTCGCCTTCCTTGTGATATTTCCTCATATTAATAATTATGAAGCCCAGGACTGACAGCTGGCAGCCTGTGGGACTCAGTCTCTGCGCCAGACAGTTGTATGGGAACCCAGCAGCTTCCTAGAGCTGTTTGGCCATTGGGAGGTCGCTGGGCCATTCTAAGTCTCAATGTTCTCACCTCTGAAATGGGTATGCTAATAGTAATAGGATTGCTGTAAGGATTAAATAAGACATTGCCAAGCTTCCCGATCTGTGTGCCAATGTGCAGTTTGCTGGGAGGTGCCAGCCACCAGCCTTAGGTCACGAGCAGTACCTGGGGGGCTGGCAACATAATGGTGAGCATCACGCACGGTTCCAGGAACACCTGTAAAAGGGTGGAATTCTGAATCGCTATTTCAGACATACAACGACATGGTTAAGAAAGCAAGCTGGAGTTTTTCATGAAACATTTGAAAGTTCTTTACAAATCAACATTGAATACCTACACTTTTCCTTTTTCCTTCTATTTTTATCTTAATTACAGAATGTAAACTGAGTGTAACGGAGGGTTTCAGATGGCACGCTGGAGGGGTGCAGCTTACCCAGCCCCCTCCCCACCTCCGTGGGCCATGTCTGAAGTACTGTTTTCCTTGAGCACCACCACGTGCAGCTGCTGGGAAGCCCTGAGTTCCCTGACAGAGCGAGCCGTCCATGTTGGTTATGTCGTTAATGTATTGTTGTCGTCATCATTGTACAGATACCAGGGCTAGCTGTCATAACCTGTGAGTTGGAAGCATGCTTCTGTTACAAACTACCGAATGACTCTAAAGGAGCCTGTTTATCCTTTATATGTCTGCTTAAAATGCAGGAATATTACCTGCTCCTCCAGCACAACGGGCAATGCTATGAGACTCAGAGGAGAAACTCGACATCAATGATGGCAGAGAAATAACAACTATTTTGCTGGGTCAATGGTTTCTCTTTCTCCAACTCAGTGGTGTCCAACCACATGTGACTATTTAAATTTAAATGAATTAAAATGAAATATACTTGAAAATCCAGTCTCTCAGTCTTCCTGGCCACATTTCCAGTGCTCATAGCCACATGTGGCTGATAGCCATCATATTGGACACAGAGCTTAACTACTCATATAAAACGTTCACCCTTTCTCTTCTGCTTCCTGCCCCACTGGTGTATCAGGTGGGGAAGATTTAAGTTTTTTCTACTGTCTTAATCCATAATAGGTGTAAAACAGTTAAAATGATGAGCTCTGTTTCGCTTGGCAAAGGAAGATGCCACTGCTAGTAGGATATGGGCCTGGATGGATTTGGCTGGACCTCCCTGCAGCCTCTTCCCTGACCTTTGCATTTTCAGGTGCCTGGAAGGGTTGGGCGCTGTAAGCAATAACGAAGGAAAAGAAAGCTAACAGGTGCAACGAGGGTTACATCCATGTGGCTTAGTGGGAGCATCATGTTCTTAACATCCTGGCTGCCATCTTGACCTTTATCGCCACCAAAGGTAAGCATCAGACTTTCTGCTGAAGTCACTTCCATGGACCTTTTGCTTCTTTCATACTAAGGAAACCAAAGTGGTGGCAGTCCCTAACTGTGACCATAGCCACCCATTAGCCTCCACCCATAATTGGGCATCTGCTTCCCCAGCTGTAAATGGGAATGGTTTTACTGAGGATTCTGAACACAGTGTGGCTAGCTGTGGATTCCAGGGCCCTGCTGGAGTCATTGCTGTTGCATGCTGATGCACAAGAACATCTTGATGAAAAACTAGAGGGATAGTATTGAGAAGTGTCTCAACTGTGGTTAAACTATGTCCACGCCACTTCCCCATTTCATCTAGGACATGAAACTGTGGGCCAGCTTTTATTTGCATGGTTGCTGTGAGGGGAATCTTCTCCCTGAACCATTCTGGAACAAAATTGTATTTCTCTTGGCTCTTGGTTATTATTAAGTCTAATCGTCTAGGGCAGTTTGAGAAAACATTGGCTTTCTCCAATACCTTTGGGGAAAAGTCAAACTAGGTTAATATACTCCGGAAACTTCAATGACCACATTTTCTTTTTATTGATAGAAGTTGCAAGGGAAAAACTGATATAGTGCAGCTAACCACATAACTAAAATTTCTTTTATTGCCCTTTAAAAATCATGGTGCTGGCAATATTTGTGATAGACTAAATTTTTACACATAAGGCTTTTTAAAGGCTTATAAATGTTTAGAAAATAAAACTGGTTTGGCCCAGATGGTGAGGTTCACTGGTTGAATGTCAACCCATGAACCAGGAGGTCACAGTTTGATTCCCGGTTAGGGCATGTGCCTGGGTTGTGGGCTCAATCCCTAGTTGGGGGCATGCAGGAGGCAGCTGATCAATGTTTCTCTCTCATCAATTTTGTTTCTATCCCTCTCTCCCTCTTCCTCTGAAATCAATAAAAACATATTTTTTTCTTACTTATTTGGATGTCTTTGATTATCTGTTTACTTGCTATAGTTCTTTTGTTTAAAGAATTGCATATGTCTCCTTTTTCCCCAATTGACTGCCTCGCCCTGCCACTCCTGCCCCCTAGGACAAGCCCCCATCACCCCAGTGTTCATGTCCATTGGTTAGGCTAATATGCATGCATACAAGTCCTTTGGTTGATCTCTTACCCTCCCTTTCCCCTGTCTTCTCTCTGAGGTTGGACGGTCAGTTCAGTGTTTCTTAGTCTCTGGATCTATTTTTGATAATCAGTTTATGTTGTTCATTATATTCCACAAAGGAGTGAGATCATGTGATATTTGTCTTTCTCTGATTGGCTTATTTTGCTTAGCATAATGCCCTTCAGGTCCATCCAAGCTGTTGCAAATGGTAAGAGTTCCTTCTTGTTTATTATAGCAGCGTAGTATTCCATTGTGTAGATGTACCACAGTTTTTTTTAATTCATCTGTTGATGGGCACTTAGGCTGTTTCCAAATCTCAGCTAATTGTGCTGCTATGAACATCGGGGTGCATATGTCCTTTCTGATTGGTGTTTCTGGTTTCTTGGGGTATATTCCCGGAAGTGGGATTACTGGGTTGAATGGGAGCTCCATTTTTAATTTTTTGAGGAATCTCCATACTGTTCTCCACAGTGGCTGTACCAGTTTGCATTCCCACTAGCAGTGCAGGAGGATTCCTTTTTCTCCACATCCTCAGCCAGCACTTGTCATTTGTCGATTTATTGATTCTGACAGGTGTGAGATGGTACTTCATTGTTGTTTTGATTTGCATCTCTCAGATGATTAGTGACTTTGAGCATGTTTTCATCTGTCTTTCAGCCTTCTGTATGTTGTCTTTCAGAAAGTGTTTATTTAGATGCTTTGCCCATTTTTTTTTATTGGATTGTTTATCTTCCTTTTGTTACATTGTATGAGTTCCCTGTAAATTTTGGAGATTAAACCCTTATCTGAGAAAGTCTTGGCAAATATGTTCTCCCATGCAGTGGGCTTTCTTGTTGTTTTGTTGATGGTTTCTTTTGCTGTGAAGAAGCTTTTTATTTTGATGTAGTCCCATATATTTATTTTCTCCTTAGTCTCCATTGCCCTAGGAACTGTACCAGTAAAGATATTGCTGTGACATATGTCTGCTATTTTGCTGCCTATGGAGTCTTCTAAGATTTTTATGTCTTCCCATCTTACATCTAAGTCCTTTAATCATTTTGAGTTTATTTTTGTGTATGGTGTAAGTTGGTGGTCTAGTTTCATTTTTTTTGCATGTATCTGACCAATTTTCCCAGCACCACTGATTGAAGAGACTGTGTTGACTCCATTGTATGCTCTTGCCTCCTTTGTCAAATATTAATTGAGCATTTTGGATGCCTTTTATTTCTTCTTCTTCTCTGATCGCTATGGCTAGCACTTCCAGTACTATGTCGAACAGGAGTGGTGAGAGTGGGCATCCTTGTCTTGTTCCTGTTCTTAGGGGAAATGGTTTTAGTTTTTACCCATTGAGTATGATGTTGGCTGTAGGTTTGTCATATAAGGCTTTTATTATGTTGAGGTATGATTCCTCTATTCCACTTTGCTGAGAGTTTTTGTCAGAAAGGGTGTTGGATTTTGTCAAATGCTTTTTCAGCATGGATTGATATGATTATGTGATTTTTGTCTCTCAATTTGTTTATGTGATGTATCACATTTATTGATTTGCGGATATTGTACCATCCTTGCATCCCCAGAATAAATCCCACTTGGTCATGGTGTATGATCTTTCTAATGTAATGCTGGATCTGATTTGCTAGCATTTTGTTGAGGATTTTAGCATCTGTGTTCATCAGGGATATTGTAGGTCTCTTTCTTGTGGTGTCTTTATCTGGTTTTGGAATTAGGGTAATGCTAGATTCATAGAAAGAGCTTGAAAGTGTGCCATCCTCTTGAATTTTTTTGGAATAGTCTGAGGAGGATAGGTTTTAGTTCCTCTTTGAATGTTTGGTAGAACTCCCCTGTAAATCTGTCCAGACCAGGGCTTTTGTTTGCTGGAAGATTTTTGGTTACTGCTTCAATTTCATCGGCAGTAATAAGCCTATTCAGATATTTTTCTTCTGATTGAGTTTTGGAAGCTTGTATTTTTCTATAAATATGTGCATTTCATCTAGGTTGTCCAATTTATGGAGTAGAGTTGTTGGTAGTATTTTTTTTTTTTTTACAATCCTTTGTATTTCTGTGGTGTCTGTTGTTACTTCACCTCTTTCATTTCTGATTTTGTTTATTTGAGTCCTTTCTCTTTGTTTCTTGGTAAGCCTGGCTAGTTAATTTTGTTTATCTGTTCAAAGAACCAGCTTTTGGTTTTATTGATCTTTTGTATTGTATTTTTTGGTCTCTATGTCATTTATTTCTCCTCTGATCTTTATTATTTCCTACCTTCTGCTTACTATGGGCTTTTCTTATTGCTCTCTTTCTAATTCTTTAAGTTGTAGGGTTCGATAATTTATTACCATTTTTTCTTGGTGTTTTTTTTTTAGTTAGGACTGTAATGCTATGAACTTCCCTCTCAGGACTGCTTTCACTGTGTCTCATAGATTTTGGCTTGTTTGTTTTCATTGTCCTTTGTTACCAGGATTCTTTTTATTTCTACTTTGATCTCTTTGGTAACCCAATCATTGTTTACTAGCACGCTATTTAGCCTCCAAGTGTTTGATTTTTTCATTGTTTTTATTGTAGTTGATTTCTAATTTTATGCCATCATGATCTGAGAAGATGCTTGATATGATTTCTATTTTCTTGAATTTGAAGAGATTTTGCCTGTGTCCCAATATGTGGTCTATCTTTGAAAATGTCCTGTGTGCACTTGAGAAGAATGTATATTCTGTAGCTTTGGGGTAAAATGTTCTGAAGATGTCAATTAATTCCATCTGATCTAGTGAGGATTGATGTTTCTTTGCTGATTTTTTTGTTTAGAGGATTTATCCAGTGACATCAATGGAGTATTGAAGTCCCCTACTATGACTTTATTGCTGTTGATCTCTCCCTTGATATCTTCCAGAAGTTTCTTTACATATTTGGGTGCTCCTGTATTGGGTGCATATATGTTTACCAGAGTTATATCCTCTTGTTGAATTGCTCCCTTTAGTATTATGAAGTGGCCTTCCTTATCTCTTGTTATGGCCTTCACTTTGAGGTCTATTTTGTCAGATATAAGTATTGCTACCCCAGGTTTTTTTTTCATTTGCCTGAAATTTTTTTTCCATCCCTTCACTATCAGTCTGTGTAAGTCCTTTGTTCTGAGGTGGGTCTCTTGTAGACAGCAGATATAGCGGTTGTATAGCTACCCTATGTCTTTTGATTGGAGCGTTTAATCCATTTAAGTTTAAGATTATTATTGATAGGTACTTGTTAGTCACCATTTTTATTCTTTATACTGGTGTTCCTTCTTCCTTTCCTATTTCTTCTTTTTACAGTAGTCCCTTTAGCATTTCTTGCATTGGTGGCTTGGTGGAAATAAACTCCCTTAGTCTTTTTTTTGTTTTTTTTGTCTATGAAGCTCCTTATTTCACCTTCAATTTTGAATAATAGCCTTGCTGGTTATAGTATTCTTGGATTAAGCCCGTTGTTTTCCATCACTTTGTATATTTCATCCCATTTCTTTCTGGCCTGATGTGTTTCTGTTGAGAGATCAGTTGATAGTCTAATGGGAGATCCCTTGTAGGTAAGTGTCTGTCTCTCTCTGGCAGCCTTTAAGATTCTTACTTTGCCATTGGTGTTTGCCAATTTAATTATGATGGAAGTTTTTTGTCATTATTTCCTCAAACAGGTTTTCTATTCCTTGCTCAGTTTCCTCTCCTTCAGCCGCCACTATTATGTGGATGTTGTTTCGTTTTGTGTTGTGCCAAAGCTCCCTTAGGCTCTCCTCCTGCTTTTTATGTTTTGTCCCCCCCCCCCCAGTTGCTGCTCTGCTTGGGTGTTTTTTTTACTACCTTGTTTTCTAGCTCACTGTTGCAGTCTGCAGCTTCTTCTAGTCTACTGTTGATGCTTTCTGTTGTGTTCTTTATTGCAACTATGTCATTCTTCATTTCCTCCTGGTTCTTCTTCATTTCCTCTTGATTTTTACATATGTTGTTGAACTTGTCTTCCATCCTTTTCAGTGTCCTTATGACCATTGCTCTGAATTCTTTCTCTGACAAATTGCTTGTATCTATTTTATTTACTTCCTTTTCTGGTGATTCCTCCTTTTCTTTCATATGGGGGCTGTTTTTTTGCCTCCCCATTTTTGTTCCTCTCAGGGTGTCTGGTTATGTGGCTCACTCTCTACCATGTTGACCGAAAGGCACAAAATACAATTCAACAGGACACAACACAGGGGGAACAAAACACAAGTGTATTCAAGACACCAATAATGCCAATAAAGGTGAACACCAGAGAAGAGAGAATTAGGGGAGATAAAAGAGCACAAAAATGATATTGAGAAAAGGAAAAAGGGTAAGAGAGTGAAGAACCAGAAGAAAAAAGAAGGGGGAAAAAAGAAGGTGGAGTTTTCTCCCCATACATATATGGGGAGAAAACAAACAAATAACCCAAGCAATGCAAACAACAAACACCCAGAAAAAAAGAAGGGAACTGAATCTGAAGAGAAAGAGCTTATTTCCAGAAAGTAAGATAAAGGAATTGAATGAATGGGAGAATGGCCAAGGTTCAGTATAGAAGTGGTAAAAAGAGAATGATTGGATAAGAAGAAAAGTAAAAAACAAAATATCAAAAAATTTCCCTTTCTTTAATCTTTCTATCTATATATTCGTCTATAGAAAAGGAGAAGAGAGTAGAGAGCAAATAGGCTTGAATTTGGTGAGTGAAACTAATTAAGCAATTAAGGGGGAACCAAGATGGCGACGATATAGGCAGATGAGTCCCAGGTCGTGTCCCGGAGCAAATGGAGCGAGCAGCTGAAGCTAGTAACACTCACACTGAATTGGTGAAATTGCTCAGCTGGTGAGAGGGTTTGCAGCCGGGAAGAGCAGAACTCCCCTGGAAAGGTAAAAAAAAACCAGGGATTTGGGCAGGAAAGTTTGCCTGACCTCTGAGCCCAGAGAGTCGGAGGGAGACCGCGTGGCAGACAGCCGCGTCCCTTGGGACAGGCACAGCCCCTGACGGGGGAAAGGAGAACCGCGGGATTCCTGGCGCCGCCAGGGAAATTGAGAGCTGGGTTCTGTGATCACGGAGGACTGAGCCTAAAGGGGGCAGCCTGAAGAGCTGACCTGACCATGCAGTCCCGGTAAGAGAAGAAGCTTACAGAAACCAAGCCCTCCCCGTTTCCGCGGCCGGCATTTGTTTGTTTGTTTACACTGAATCCTGTTCATGGGACATTTCGGATACAGACACTCACCTGTGCTGAAGAGGGAGAGTGTGCTGAGGAGTGGAATCTGGGGAGAGACTGGGGAAAGAGGGGGAGCCGGGAGAGGTGGTAGTGAATTGAGTGCTGAGACACCCCTGAGCCCAGGACTGGGGCAGCCACCCGCTCCTGAGAGTGAGTCTCCTCCCCCCAGCCCCCAGGCAAGGAGCACAGCCACACCCAGATTCCACCCTGTACGAGATCAAGGATTAAGATAACCTGATCAGTCCCTGGGAGTTAACAGGGTCTGGCCTATAGGGGGATTTTCAATCCCAGCAACAACATAGCGCCGGTAACTAACTATTACGCAGTCAGCTCTGGGCAGTGAACTTCCACTGGGCAGAGAGGCCCTATAGCCTCAGAGGCCAACCCCAGAACACTGCCACCCAGAGGCTGACCCACAAACTGACTCTTTGCTAAACACAAAATAAGGCAGTCTGGGAAATAAATGCGGCATGCTTTAAAATAAGGACTGTGGTTTACAACACAGAGGAACAGTATATTGCAGGGAAACTCAACACTCTCCTGAATACCTGGAAGGTCTAAGGCGAGCCACACTGAAGAATAGAAGAAACGAAGGACATTCACTACTGCAATTTTTTTTTTCTTTTTTCACTTTTTAACTAAGAAACCAATTTTTTTTTCACTTTTTTTCTGTTCTTTTTTTTTTCTCTTTTCTTCTTTTTCCATCACCTGATTTTACCCTTTTAATTACTACCTTCTTATTTTTAACCAGTATTATTACTGCTACCATTTTACCATTTTTTAAAGTGCCATTTTATTTTTTCTTTATTTTATTTTGGGATTAGTGTTCACCATTCTATTTTCATCGTTATAGTATTGGTTGTTTCTAGTTTGCATTCATATCCAGGGAGTTGTTGCTGGAATTTGTTGGGATTAATGGCTGTTCTATAGGAGTATTCTCCTCATATAAAAAGTCTCTTCCCCTCTTCCACTTCATTCTCTCTTTTCGCTCTTTTTTTTTTCTTTTCTTTTCTCACTTTTATTTTCCCCCTTCCTTTTTCCCAACTTCATTTTTGCACTCCCTTTTTTTGGTCCCTACTTTTCTTTTCCTTTCTCTCTTTTATCTTTTTCTCTTCCTTCTTCCTTATCCCCTAATTCTCTTAATTCAGGTGGTCACCTTTAATTGGGGTTATTAATATCGTGAATATATTTGTGTATAGTGCCTGGTACGTGGTGCCTTGTTGTGTTGTATTTTGTGCCTTTAAATCAACGCAGCAGATCCAAGCAACAGCAACCTCCTGAGCACCACATCCTCTGCTGAGGAACAGCAGCTGTACGTGAAACCTCGCCCCACCAGCCAGAAGAGCCACCACAACTGTGAACAGCACCCACCAGAGGAGCTGCTGACAACTGAAGAGCAGCTGCTACCACAACCGCCCGAAGAGCAACCACAGACCAAGGAGTCACTGCCACCAAGGGAGCAACCACTGAACAACTCAACGTCTAGATATGTCAGTGAGATCAAACATGGGTAGACAAAGAAACCCACAAAGGAAAGAGAAGGAGGACTCTCCAGAAAAGCAGCTAAGTAATACAGAGGCATGCAACATGACAGATAAAGAATTCAGAATAAGGATCCTAGAGTGCATAAACCGGATGGAGGAAAAAATTGACAACCTCTGCAAGAAGCAAGAAGAAACAGATGAAAAAATCGATAACATATGGAAGAAGCTAGAAGAAACAGATGAAAAAATCGATAACATATGGAAGAAGCTAGAAGAAACAGATGAAAAAATCAACAACCTAAGTAAGACCCAAGAAGAAATGAAGAGTGATATAGCTGCAATGAAAAACTCCATTGAAAGTATCAACAGTAGACTAGGAGAAGCGGAGGACCGAATTAGTGAATTAGAAGACAAGGAAGCAAAACACACCCAAAATGTACTGCAATTGGAGAAAAAAATTAAAAGACAGGAGGAGAGCCTAAGGGAGCTTTGGGACAACATGAAACGAAACAACATACGAATAATAGGAGTACCAGAACAACAGAAGGATGAACAAGGATTAGAAAACCTAATAGAAGAAATAATATCAGAAAACTTTCCTGAGGTGGGGAAGAAAAAAGTCACACAAGCCCAGAGAGTCCCAAACAAGGTGAACCCGAAAAGACCCACACCAAGACACATCATAATCACCATGGCAAATGTTCAGGACAAAGAGAGAATCTTACAGGCTGCAAGAGAGAGACGGAAAGTTACATACAAGGGATCTCCCATTAGATTGTCAAATGACTTCTCAACAGAAACACATCAGGCAAGAAAAGAATGGACTGAAATTTACAAAGTGATGCAAAGCAAAGGACTGAATCCAAGAATACTCTATCCAGCAAGGCTATCATTCAAACTTGAAGGGGAAATAAGAAGCTTCACAGACAAAAAAAGGCTAAGGGAGTTTGTCACCACCAAGCCAGCATTGCAAGGAATGCTAAAGGGACTGGTATAAAAATAAGAAATAAAAAGCTCAGAAAGAAAACAGCCACACAAAAAAAGAAATGGCTACAAACAAGTACCTTTCAATAATAACTTTAAACGTAAACGGACTAAATGCTCCAACCAAAAGACATCGAGTGGCTGAATGGATAAAAAGCAATTAAGGAAAGAAGAGAGCAAGCAAGGAGAGGAAAAACAAAAACAAAAAGAAAGAAAAGAAAAAAAATTGGCTAGTGAAGAAAGAGAAAAGAGAAGGGTGCATGGACTTGGAGCAGGGAAGAGGAAATTATATATATGATTAAGCCAACAGAGACTACTATAATAGTAATGTGTCAATAAAGCAGATAAAGAAGATCTATTTTTAACAAGGAATAAAAAGAAAGGAGAGAGAAAAACTAAAGTAGGAACAGGAGAAGAAAAACAGTATGAAAAAGGAATCAGTGAGGAAGAAAAGGTTGGCAAAAAGGAAAAAATGAGATAAAGTAAAATAATGATAAAAATAAAAATAGAATGTAGAACACTAATCCAAAAAATAAAAGGTTAAAAAATAATAATAAATAAAGAATTGCAAAATTAAAATAAAGTGAACAAATTTTTTTTTCTTTTCCCTTTCTTCCTTAAGTAAACGATAAAAAAGTGAAGTAGTGAAGTGTTGTTCATTTCAGCTGTTTTAATGCCCCATGGGGACTGGTTTAAGATCCCTCTCCACTGTCTTTTCTGGCACTTCGCAGTTTCCTGTTAGGATTTCAGCACCATCTGATCCACTGCTCTTCTGTGTCTGCTCCATAGCCTTGGTTTCAGGCACGCAGGACCTATCTTCCCACATTGTTTGTCTATTTGCTTTCAGTTGTATTTACACAGGCATCTATTTCTGACACAGGCTCTGGGTAGGGGTGTTGCTGTATTAGTTTCTGGGACCAAATGGCCCCTCGACCCAATCCCCGAAGGCTCCCTGGGGTTATTCAGAAACCTTGTTTCCATGCAGAGTTCCAGGCCAGGTGCGGCTGCACTGCTAGGAGGAGCTGGCTTTTCAGGAGAAAAATGGCTGTATAGGGTTGGAGGGACCAGACTGTCCCAGAGCTGGATTCCTGGTCGCCTCTCCCTGCTTTGCTCCCCAGTCTCCACAAAATCACCTCCACCTGCACTGCAGCCTTGGTGAGTGTTTGTAATTGAAAGATACTATGTACTGGGTTTAGCGAGTAAAAGAGGAAAATATAAAGACAGAGCAACCGCGCAGCTGCACGTTTCTCTCCCCTGGCTCTACGTGGCCGGTGCAGAACTTCAGGCTGCCTTTCGGGGCGCAGCCTCCCATGCCTGTGGACTTAGATCTAGATTCCCTGGCTCCCAGCAGCCCCGTGGACCCCCTTCACAGTCAAGTGTACGTGTGTCCCAATGGGATGTGGACTTGGTGCAGCGCAATTTCCTTCTGACCCTCTAGTCCCAGTGGTTGCATGTCTCTCTCTCTCCAGCCCAGATCCCTGATCTTACCATTCTCCAGGCGTCCTTTCTGGCCATGGATTGTGTCACTAGCTGTGTCTAACTCGCCAGGTCCAGGTGGATGTTATTTGATTTAGGTGTTTCTTCTATCTGCTCCATGAGAAGGCTCAGGACATGTCTGCCTATTTGGCTGTCATTTTGTCTCCCCTCTGGGCAAACATTTTAGGAGCCAGCAGCCAAGGAGGCTGGAGTCTCGGTGTTCGTGGGTTTGCAGCAGAGGCAGCAGGTCCCTGGCCAGTGTGGCTGTAGGTTCTTAGGTGGTGTCTGAGGGCTCCCCTGGTGGAGGTGAGGCTGGGCTCCCTGTCACAGCAGCTCTCCCCTTCAAAATGGCACAGCCTCTGTGGCGGAGCCGGCTGCCCCAGGAGAGATTGCAGCAGTAGCAGAGGCTGCCCAGCTAGGGGAGCCTGGTCTGCCAGCCCCCAAAAGGTCTGCGGAATATAACTGTCCCTCATTCATACACACACATGCCCCATGCATTCATGCACTCCCCTTTCACTCCCTCAGTCACTCACACTCTCTCCCTCACTGCTGCCCTGTCAGCTGCCATCTTGGATTCTAACAAAAACATATTTTAAAAAAACTGGCTTGGTTATATTTTTTAAACACCAAATGTACCTTTAGTAAATGATAGGTACAGAAAATGATCAGCTGTTCTCTCACCTTCCTGTCTGATATTTACTAGGAAAGCACAAACATTTTAACACAAATCCTGGCAAGCATTATTTCATAATACAATGTTTCTGATCTATTATTGGTCTACAGAATTACTGATCTAAAAAATTTCAAAATTTAAAAGCCTAGTTCTGCTCGTTGCTTAGCTTTCATATACTCAACTTCTTTGTGACCCAGAATTCATTTGTTAAATGGGAATAAGCCTTCTTTCTACTATTTACAGAGATGTTATAAAGTCAAATATGGGATAACTGGTGAGCAAGTGCTCTGGAAACATTGGAACGTACAACATGAATATAGCTTAAGTTTGTTCTCACTTTCACTCACTCTGCTTGGTTACTTAACAAATAGAAATCCAAGAAGTGGTTCTTTCTGCTGCTTGAACAGGGCCATGCACTTTCTCTGGAAAAACTGGGAGAGGGTGAGAGGGGAAGTAGTTGAGGTGGTGCATTCTTACAGATGAAGAGTTCATATTGGCTCTCCACTTCATGGAGCCGCTGCCCCCAAATACCGCTGCTCAGGGAATTCCTATGGGGAAAGCAGAGGAATATGGCAGGCATGTGAACTCCACCCTCTAGGGCTGTCTGAGGACCAGTTCTCCAAGGCAGCAACAGATGTCTTGGCAAGAAGGAATTGGCAACATGTGTGTGAAGGTCTTTCTTTTGCTTTTGCTCCCTCCCTCCCCTTCCCTCCATTCCCCCACCTCTTCTTCTCTTCCCTCCGCTCCCCTCCCTTTCCTTCTCTTCTTTCCTCTCCTTTCTCCTCCTCCTCCTCCTCCTCCTCCTCCTCCTCCTCCTCCTCCTCCTCCTCCTCCTCCTCCTCCTCCTCCTCCTCCTCCTTCTTCTTCTTCTTCTTCTTCTTCTTCTTCTTCTTCTTCTTCTTCTTCTTCTTCTTCTTCTTCTTCTTCTTCTTCTTCTCTTTTCTCTCTTCTCTCTCTCTCTCTCTCTCTCTCTCTCTCTCTCTCTCTCTCTCTCTCTCTCTCTCTCCCCTTTCCTCCCCCTCATTCTTGCATCCCTGCTAGGGATGTTCCATTTCTCATATAGCACTCCAAAGGAGCATTTGAGTGTCCAAGAGGAACTCATCAGGGCCAGTAGAGATATCCTGGGTCAAACACACTTTATCTAACATACTCTGGGCACAGTTAAGAGAATTTTGCTCTGCAGTTTGGATCACACCAATGAAACTGGGAAAGTTGAGCTGTTTCCCTCTGGTCCTCAATTTTGACAGGGCAATTGCTAGGGGGACACCAAATGTGCCAAACCCCTTACTCTCTACACCTACTTTGTTTCTTTGCTGCAAACTTCCTATATTAGTTTGCTTGGATTGGGTAACAAAGTGCCATAACTGAATGGCTTAAACAATAGAAATGTATTGTCTCACAATTCTGGAGGCTGGAAGTCAGAGTTGAAGGTGTCATCAGGGTTGGTTCCTTCTGAGGCCTGCGAGAGGTGATCTGTCCCTTGCCTCTCCCAACTTCTGATAGTTTGGTGGAAATCCTTGGCATTACTCAACTTGTAGAAGCATCACCCTGATTTCTGCCTTTACCTTCTCATGACCTTCTCCCTGTGTGTGTCCAGATTTCTTTTCAGTTCTCATAAGGACGCCAGTCACATTGGATTAAGGGTTACCTTAATGAATTAATTAATTACATCTTAATTAATTACATCCATAAAGATCATATTTCCAAATAAGGCCACATTTTGAAGCACTAGGTTAAGGCTTCAATATACATATTTGGAGGAGAGATATGAACATTTAGTCCAATAACAGCTAGGGTAGTTGATCACTATTGCTGAAAGTAATGGGCACCTTAGAGAAGACAATGAAAGGCTAAGGGCGATTATCACCAGCCAACGGCTCAGTATAGAATCCAGCAGCTTCCCCGGCCACATGCAAAGAAACGCTCATATTCTGTAGGTCACAGACAGAAAAAGCGTGGGGCTAGATTGTAAAAGTACCACAGCTCCAGAGGTTAAGGGTTTTGATCAGGAAAAATGGGACCCTACAAGATTGAATGGTGAGATCTACCCTTGGACGTGTCCCATTCCCAGAGTTCCTTGAACATCTTGGGCCTGAAGAAGTGGCCACTCCTCCTTGTTAAACGCTGGAACTTTCCATTTGCTTGAAGACCATGCAGAAGCCTCAACCTTTCAAAGCTGCACACACCCCTCTCAGGACCTAACCCCACCTCCAGTCCTGGCCATCAGGCCAATAACTGAGGCCAGGTCTCAGTAGCGCCCAGCCATGGCAGTGCTGGGCCTGCTGGGAGGGGAAGAGGACTGTGCGCCAAAGGAGCTGCAGGCTCTGGGCCCTGTGCACTAGCAGGAGCCAGGAGGGTTTGTAAGAGGATGCATCCTGAGGGCACTGCACAAGGCGGGCAGAACATAAAGCTGGGTAAAGGAGGGATTGTAAATATGGGGACACACTGCAGTATTTAATACCCTGGCAAGGACCCTGGGACTCTGGGATCCTGGGAGACATTGCTAACACACTTAGGATGATTTGGGGAAGCTTATATAAGATAGTAGAAGACGGGATCAAGAGCTTCAGTGAAGAGAGCATGCCATGTAAGGCTGGAAAACTCACCAGCCAACCATGTTTCCTGGGAGAAGCTGGAGGGCATTCTGTTCATAGAAGTAATAAGAAATGAACCAGAGAGAAATTGATAAATTGAGGGGGACTGTTCTCTGACCGTCAGGGCAGATTCTGTTAGGTGACTGGGCTTTCACAGCCATGGAGATGGTAGGGTGGCTAAATGATAGAGCCAAGTAGAGACACTTAACCATCAGGAATAAGATAAAGGCAGTGATACCAGAGTGACAGCCTGGGGACCTAACCCAGGGAGAGTGACAGTGACAGTGAGGAGAACATGGCATTGTTACATAAATGTGCCAACGATGGCCCCTGCGTATTGTCACTAAGCTGCTTACTTCCTCAAAGCAAGCTGAGACCGTCAGCTCAAAAACATGCCAGAGTCAAATTCAAAAGTTTACATTTAATGAATCCAATTGCTTTACATATAGTCCAAAGCAGATTTTTTTTTTTTTTTTTTTTTTTTTACCACTTAGAGCCTGCTTACTTGGCATACCCTTGCCTGACCTCAGCTAGCCATACACAAGACAACCCTTGGGTTATAAAATATGCCAAGCCTTCCCTCTGGTGGTTGCCTCTTGCTTCTGAAAGGTCTCCTGATGTGAGGTACTTCCTACAATTTTGTCAAAGCCCTGCCCAAAGCAAGCTCATTGTGTGCTACTGCCCCCTCATGGTCAGATTTTTGTCCTGGACCATCAGAACTTATTACAGGCATCTGGAGGGACAAGACAGATAAGCACTTCTTCCATCTTCTGGTCATAAGGAACCAACCAACCCCATGCAGCCAGAGGTAGAAGCAGAGGGAGAGGCACTGCTACAGAACAGTGGTGGGTTCAATGGAGGTTTGGACCATTGACACCTGTAGCTTTCTGATGCCCTCGGGACTTGCATATGCCCAACCCCAGGTGCCCACTTCCATCTCATAATATACTGCTATTACATTGGGAAAAGGGAGTAAGAAGGGATATGTTTGTCTCCCACGTAATCCACCAGGGAATCTCTTGGTACTCTCCTACCCAATTCTGATGCCCAAATGGAAAAATCCAGCCACCACAGCCTGAGCAAAGTATGGTACCCAGGGACTCACTCCTCATGGATGACACGGATGATGTTCCAAGCCACCACGACCAGCAGAAGTGCTATTTGAGAGTGAGGTGAATCTGGAACGGGTTGTAGAGGAAGAAGTTGAGTGTCAGTTGTGACCTGGAGTCCAGCTGCAGCAGTAGGGCTATAGTTTGTCACATTGAATCTCTAGGAGCACTCCAAGATGGGGGTAAACTTACTCTCTGAAGAAGGTGATTGAGTAGCACAAAGGGTACATGGGAGTGGCTTTGGTGTGCTGCTTGGTCCTCCTTCAGGTCCTGGTACACCCTCGCTGCTGGGTGTGCTGGCTGGTGCAGGGCATAACTGCATCCTTCCGAGGGAGCTGACCTCCATAGAAGGAAGCCTCCTTCTAACTCCAAGGTTATACCACCTTCCCATGTCAGCACAGATCCCATGACCGGTTAGTTCTGGAGTACAAAGACACAGGTCCTTGCCTTGACGGGCTATGTCTGAAGGGCCATCCCAGTTTCAGAGCTCCCTGTGGCCCATCAAAATTAACTTTTCCCTTAGCCCAGTCCTATGTCTCTCACGCTCCCTCATTTACTGTTGACAAGAGCATTCTTCAGTCAACTTCCTGCATCCCAGCCTCCATCTCAGAGTTGGTTTCCCAGGGAAGCCAAGAGTGCTATTTTTTTCTCTTATTCTTTTATCCTACTATTTTTCCTCTTTCTTCCCCATTTCCCTTATGCATAGGGTGATCATATATCCCAGTTTGCTGGGGACAGTCCTATTTTACTCCTGTTAATCTGGTGGCTCATCTGGTCAGTATCCTCTTTAATTCTCAAAAGGATCCTGATTTAGATTATTTATAATGTGATCATAATTCATCAAGCTCATCTCTTCTTCATCACACATACATTCTTTACACATTATATTTTACTAGGTGCTGGGAATATAGAACTGAGTAAGAGATTCCAGTCCTCTGAGCCCATGTTCCAAATTCCTATTGAAATTGCCAAAATAATATTACAATAAAAAGACATATTATTGCTGGGAACTAGAGAAAGGTGCCATTCTCATACATTAAACTTCAGGAATTTTTCCAAGACTGAATTGAGGGGAGGGCCTGCCTACACAGGTGTTTCCTTTGCATTCATTTCATGCATTTTCTTTAGTTGAAAAACTACTTAGGGACCAATGGCAGTCACCCCACGAGCCCTAACTCAAAGTAGCCAGGACGGGAGCTAATGTGGGGGCGCTCTCAGTTCTACCTGTGTCAGAGCCATGCACTGGGCACATGAGAGTCTCAGGGTGAGGGGACTGCTCCCGCACTCATATGAGTCCTCTGTTTGAGGATGTCTCCCAAACATGGGGTGGGCACTGCAGAGGCTGCCCTAACGAGGGAAGAGGAGCCCATAAGTAAAAGGTCACTGCTTCAGTTAACACTGGGTTGTCATAATAAACATGAAAATAGAACTCCCAGAGGAGCGTGAAGCTCATTAGTACAGCCGCCTGCCTATTCTCCATAGACCACTGCAGAATCTAGGAGAGTAAAATGTACAATAGTTCCGTGTCTCTCCTTTTTTTACTGAGTCCTGGAGGAGTTGAATGAAATCCATACAAGACTCGATCTCAACTCCCATTACCTGAAAACATAATAAAAATAGCTAAAATATATCCTTATCACATTTTGTAGATAAAGAAACAGAAACACAAAAATGTTAAGTAGCTCGTCTAAGATATGGAAAAATAACACTTTAAAACAACCATCATCACAATGAGAGTAGAGGATTCACTGGGAGCTAACCCTTAATGTCAACATTCTGTGAAAGGATTCTAACAGTTCCTGGGGATTATTACAAACAAAGAACTGTGATATTGTTGCAAAAAATAACAACATCCACATATCATTTCCCCAACTGACAACTGTATCTAAATGAAGAGCTGGAGACTATATCGGATATTGTTAAAGCACATTTTCTGAGAAAAATGATTTTAAGTCCCTGTCAAAGTTTTATATCAAACTTTCCATAACGGAAGAATGTTTTGAACTAATCATTTTAAAAGCTTTTCTCTTGGGCCCGGCTGGTGTGACTCGGTGGTTGAGCATTGACTCATAAACCAGGAGGTAAGCATTTGATTCCCAGTCAGGGCACATGCCTGGGTTTTAGGCTTGATTCCCAGTAAGAGGCATGCAGGAGGCAGCAAATCAATGATTCTCTCTCATCATTGATGTTTCTCTCTCTCTCTGAAATCAATAAAAAATTTTAAAAATTAAAAACAAAGAAAATACAAACTTTTTTTCTTGAAAGAGAAAGACAGAATTAACAAGAGAAAACTGTAGTTCAATTTCTATTTTCCCCACTTGAATATAAATTTCACAAGGGCATGGACTTGGCATTGCTCTGGTGTCACCAGCAAAGTTAGTGTTCAATAAATTTGTAATAAATGAATAAATGATTGACCCAGTTGGTTTATTATACAAATGCAAGGATGGGCCAACATTAGTAAATGTTTTAACATAATTAATCACAATGATATAAAGAGGAAAAAGTTCTATACTTATTGAAAGAATTACTAAAAATGTATTTAATACAATTTAGCATTTATTTGTGATCAAAATTCTTAGTATCCTAAGGGAATCATATATTTAATAGTATCTGACACAACAGTAAATTTAATAAAGGCATATTACAAAAATAATATTCAGGTGTAAGACAAGGTTTATCTCTAATACTTCTTTTTGCCAGTGTGTTAGAGGTCTTTGCCAATGCAATAGAATAAGTAAAATAAATCAGGTGTATTTATTGGAAATAAAGAGACAAAACTACAATTAATTAGGTAATATAATTGTCTATTTGGAAAGTCTAACTGAATCATTAAAGGAGGGGAACTGGGAGACATCTGTAATGCTGTCAACAATAAATAAATTTTTAAGAAACAATAACTAATAAAGAGTAAGTGAGATGACTGCATAATAAACAACTTCCCTATATGTCAATAATAACTAGTCAGAAAGTATAACAGAAACTATATTCAAAAACTACTCATAAATAATTTGAACAAAATTTTTGCTATACCTTCATGAAGAATACTGTAAAGTTTTAGAACATAAAAGAAAATGAATAAATTGAGGAACATATGGTTTTCCTAGTTTGTGAATATTTCATAAATTTCCAGTTACTATTTTAAAATATCAATATTTATTTAAGATATACATATGTATATATTTCACATTTTGGGGAAATTATGGATTATTTAATAAATGCTATTGATACAACTAACAATTTGGTGACAGAAGTTTGATTTCCACCTCATAACATAAACCAAAATAAATTCCAGATGGCATATAGTTGGTATATAAACAGCAAATATGTTTTGAATAAAAGAATACATTAATTAAATATGTAAATGTATTTATAACTCACCTTAGATTTGTTAGTCTTCTAAAATGTTGGTATTTGCTGTTGAAACTTGAACCAAGACCACAAGAAACAAATCTATTTACTGATGGAAAAAAATTTAATAGAAAAAATAATATGAAAATATAGGTCAATATTTGAATCATTTTGGAATGAGGAAAGACCATCTGAGAATGACATAAAAAGAGGATATTATATAGAAAAAGATAGGTGGGTGTAACCACATACAATTAAATACAATTTTGGGAGTGGGTGGGCTTGATTGATTGCCAATCCAACTGCCATTCTCTGACCCCATTTCTGAGGCCTATCACATAGATGATGGATAAGTGGGTACTTGCTCTCTCAGTTACCCATTTGTTGATACATAGTCTATATGACTTCGTTATAACAAAGGAGACCTAAGGATTATTTCTGGAAAAGCTTTTACCTTGGTCTACAAAGGGATAGAATCTTCTAGTACCTCTTGTGTCATGCTTTGAATGTGTGGCTGATGTCTGCTATTTTATCAATCATCTTATCACCAGAAGATATTAAACATGGGACTGAAAACTCAACATGCAAAAGATTAGGTGGGGTGAAAAGGAAAAGAACCAGGGTAGTTTATGGCATTAGTGAGGGCTATACCTACTCTGGGGCTTTTTGTTATGTCAAGCAATAAATTAAATATCATTATCGCTAAGCCAGCCATTGTTACTCAGTTATTTTGTTATTTGCACATGAAAATATTCTAAATGAAATACATCTATATATGCCACTAAAAAATTACCACAAATAAAATTAAAGGCAAAGATTGGGGAATTATTTCATATATATATTATATTAAAATGCAACATCTTTAATACAATGAGAACTTGCATCGCCCCAAAGATATACAGTGGCCAAAAAAATGAATAAAAAATAAATTCCCCTTAGTAGAAATTTATGAAATATAAATAAATACAAATAAAAACACCAAAAGACATTTCCAATACATCAAATTGGCAAATTTTTAAAATAAGAAAATAATTCAAAGGTTAAGAAAGGTTGAGGTGGGGGAGAAGAGATTGTAAATTTAGTCTTTTAAGAAGACAATTTGCCAATTTATAACAAGGTTAAAAAACATGCATAGCTTTGCTTTTGCAATTTTATTTCTAGGACTTTATCTCAAGGAAAGAATCACAGTACTTGGAAAGCTACAACTACAAAGATGTTCATCACAGTGTTGTTTATAATTAGAAGCAACAAATGCTCCACAATAGCAGAGTGGCTAGGCAAGTTATAGCACATCTTTTCTGGATGATGAAATACTATACCAATATTAAACGTTACTGGAGGAAAATATACAATGGTATGGGGGAAATGTTATATTAAATGAGTCAAAACCAGCATATGAACATAGGCACAAAAGAAAGGTTGAAGAAAACCCACGGAAATATTAATGTTTTTAAATGTTCATGAGGTTAGGGCTGGATACGAATCTCTTCTGTTGTTTTGTTTTTATATATTTTTGCAATAAATATGCCTTTGCATAAATGTTTCCGTTTAAAAGGGGCTTCAAAGAGGCTGTTGTCCTATGGAATACAACATTTTGAAATCTCTCTCGTCCCGGTTCCCCAGCCCTTTTCTGCCTCCTCTGCCTCCGATCCCCCGCCTCTTTGCTTCCCTGTCCCCAGCTTCGCGCAACGCGGGCTCTGGAGAGCGCAGCTCCCGCCCAGCGCTGCGAGACCGCGCCCTGCAGCTCCCGGAGGCCGCACCTCCGCGGAGGCGCCGGGCGGGAGGGGCCCCTCGCGGTCCGGTAAACCTCCAGCCCACGGGTGTCCGCCGCCTACCTCCCCGGACTCCCCGAGGTCTCCTTCAGTTCCCTGGAGACTCCCCAGCTCAGAGCGCCGGCCGCCCGCCCGCAGCGGCCCCACAGCGACGGGCACCCGCGCGCCGGGTGCGACCTGCCAGCTGCGGCGGGAGGAGGCCTCGCGGAGCCCCGAGCTCCCGGGTAAAGCCGCACTCGGTTGCTTTCCGCGCCCTCTCCCGCTGTCCACGGCGGTCACCAAACAAGTTCAAAGCAACTTCCTAGACCTAATTCCATGTTTGAAAAAAAAAGACAGCGCCCACTGCAGGAATCAGCCCGGTGCCAGGCCCAGGAGCTGCGAAGACAGGGAAGTCGGAAGCCTGCCTCCAGGAGCTGCCAGAGGGGCGGGCGGGGCGGGGCGGGGGAAACCATCCCGGTGGGACTCCCAGGACCTAGTGCGACAGCCAGCCCGCATCGTGCTCACTTTACAGACGGGAACGGGGACGGGAAACGAGCGTTTCTTGAACACCCACCACGCGTCAAATGCTTTCCCTTAGCTGTTTTCTTATCTGGAAGGCAAGGGCAGCTCTGGGGGACTAAACCCCACCCCCATTTTACCAATAAGGAAACTGAGGTTCAGAGGAATAACACCCCCATTTTACCGGTTAGCAAACGGAAGCTCAGAGGAGTCCGATCAAGTTCCCCAGACCTCGCCAGTAAATGCGAGGCTCAGTCTGGGTCCGAGGACCCCAGAGCTGGGAGAGTTTCTCCCTGGTCACGCTCGGAGCGGGAAACATTGGAGCGCGGGAACTCGCCCAGGGTCAGAGCTGCGGCAAGTGCGGGAGCTGCTTCAGGCCCTGGCCAGCGCCCCCTATGGGACGTGGCCAGCATCGCCCAACACACGGCTCAAAGAGCTACGGGTCCCTGGGACAGTCACCGCGCGGGAGACCCGCGAGTTCCATTTCTGGTCCCCTTGGGGAACCAAAGCGAGTGGAGGTTATGTCGCCCCTTCGAGGGCGGGGCAAAGCTGCCCGGGCCCGCGAGCTGGCTGTTTTCCCAGCTGGTTCTGGGTTTCCCCCGGCGCTATGTCCTGTGCGGCAGGCACGCGACGCCCCCACCCCCCGCCCCGTCTCCAAATGCGTCCCTCGGGCCGTGGTTGGGGAGAGCCCACGGTTAGAAGTCCAGTCTACACAGTTAAAGACCCTGGAAAGGATGCATTTTACTCCCGTGCCCTTCCCCATGTTCTCTCTTGCCATCTGAGGTGTGCGGTGTGGGCGGAGGTGACAGTCGTGTGTGTGTGTGTGTGTGTGTGTGTGTGTGTGTGTGTGTGTGTGTTACGTTGGAGGAGAAGATGCCTAGTGCCAAGTGGAATGAAATTCTAGCTGGTGCCATACTATAGCTGCACCCCCAACACACACACTCTCTCACACACATTCTCTCTCTCTCTCTCTCTCTCTCTCAGAGCCCAGGAGGGGGGAGTTGGGAAGACAAGTGCCTTGTGGAGAAGGGAGTCGGTTCTGGAAGCCGAGGGAATGTTTCTGGGGACTTGGAGGAAGAGCGACCTATGGAGGGTGAGTTTGTCACCCTCCCTCTAAGAGATGGATGGCCTCTTAGGGAGGAGAGCGATTCCCTCTCCCCGCGCCCCCCCCCATCCTGCGCACAGAGCCCCGTGTGAGCACCAGCCCACGTGAGCGCGTGTGCATGTGTGTATGTGAGTGTACGTGTGAAATGTGGCGGCGAGTGTACGCTCTGCAAAAATATGAATAATCAACACATCGCTCACACCTCCCCGAGAGCCAAGAGGGAGCGGAGGTCCCGCGGGCTTTCCCCTGCCGGCTGGCAGAGGCGGGCGCCAGCAGGGAACCGGGACATTTCAGAGGAGCCCTCCGCTTTCTCTGCTCAGCTGAGCGGAGAGGCTCTCGGAGAGGACGGGGTGGGGGTGGGGGCGGGGAGGCACAGTGAACTTTTTCTGGTTAAAGGTCTTACATCGCACGCCGTTGCGATGTATTGGAACTGGAGCTCCGGAGCGAGTCTTTGTATCCTCTTCGCCAGCTGAGATGCCACCCTCATTTTGTACAGCTGTGGAGCGGGGGCAAAGAGCCCCCCTAAAGTGCTGCTGTCAAGTTGAAGGGCGAGAAAGTGTGTGGCAGTGCTGGGTGACCCTCCTGCCCGCGTTCGCTTGCACTTCTTCTTGCCTTGAGACCTGCTCGATTGGGTCTCCTAATGCGGCTCCATCGGCCTTTGGGCGCAGCCTTGCGCGGTGCGGTGACGGGAGCCTCCCTCCTTGTGCACAGGTACCTGGAGGCGGCCGGAACCGCCGGTTTACACCAAAGCGGCCAAGCCCAGGGCTGGGCCGCACCCTACCCCTCCACCCAGGAAATCAGGCCCCCAGGTTTAGGGGAGGCCAGGCCAGGCACCTTTCTACTGATCACCTGCCCCCTAAGAGACATGCCTACCCACAGCCTACAGGCCGCCATTCCCGCCGCCCACCCCACGTGGGGTCCAACTACCACGTTCCGGCTCCAAACGCCCAAATGCGGCTGTTCCTGGGAAAATGTGTCTTGACCTTTCGCGTCAGTGCCTCAGCGAGGGCTCCCTCGCGAGTTCTGCACCCAGAACAAGGGAATGAGGAGGAAGGGTATTTTTCAGGGGGAATACTGAGGCGAGAGAAGAAAAAGAAGAGAGATGAGCAAGAGACTTCCTGGAGGTACCCAGGCTTAGGGTAGATGCAACTCTGTCTTCAGTCCATTCCGGTAAACTCCGTGCAGCCACCCCGGGCCTGGGTGCAACACCATGTTTCTACCTACTGTCCTTCCAGACCTCAGGTTTCTCCAGCTGATCCCGCTGGAATCCCCTTCACTAGGTAAACGCAGAAACCAACCAAACGAACAAAAAAGAAAAAAAAGCGAATCTAACTGCTTACTAAGTTGTCCTAAAAGGAGACAAACTCTTCCGTGTGGGTGGGGAGTCTCCCGGATGTGTTTGCCATGCACGTAGGGGTGGAGTAGTTCTCCCCTCCACCCGGGCACTCAGTTGTGGAGTGCACACGTCCAGTTTCGTAAGAAAAATGCCGAAGTTGACATTTGGAGCGGGTGTTAGTGGGGCTGGCTATTTAAGAAATTATTTCACGAGAAACTGTGAACATAAATATTCGGCAGGATTCTGAGATGGCGACCAAATTTATGTATTTCTACTCGGACGAATAAACAGCAAAGGTTCCAACTAAAACAAACAAATTGGAAAATTCACGTCTGAAGAGGGACTCGGGGAGACCTGCCACGTATTTAATTTACAAAACCCAGACTGCTGTCCCCGAGGGTCGAATTCCCTGGGCACTCGCCAGGCTCGGTCCTCCGGACGCAGAGACCCTGGCGCCGCAGTGTGTGTGTCTGGGGGTGGGGGGTGAAGGTCAGACTGTCAGGGCCCGAGGGGGAGGGGGGGTTCTCACACCTGATTTCACCCCAGGGCCCTGCTGGACGGGAAAGAGGCCCCGAGGGCAATTTTCTAAGAAAGATTTCGGAACCTCTGACCTAGAGGAGAGAGGAGGCGCCCAGGAGACTAGACCTAACGAGATTGGGGAAAGGGGCCCTAAAACCAGCCGGGAGGGAAGTGGACACGAAGGTGCGGATGGGAAACATACAGGGGAGACCCGGTTCACTGGCAGAGTGAACAAAGGAGGGGGGGGGGGTGGAAAGGACGAGTGCCGCCAACCCACCCGGTTTTGTGCAAATAGCTTGGCGTGAAGAATTTTAATAATGTTCATCTAGGATTTTTCTCGACCCCTGCAAGCGGGGAAGCGAAGCGAGGGCCGGGCAGGGGTGGCGCGCGGCTCCGCACCCCGAGGAGCAGGGCGGCCGGGCTTCCTGGGAGCGCAGCTGCGCCCGCCCGTCCCCCGCGAGGCTCAGGACGGGTTTTGTGCGGCGCGTTCCGGAAGGTTTGTTCAGGGGTAGCCGGAGGCGATAGAGACGGGAGCGGCCCTCGGGGCCTGCCGCCGCCGCTCCCTCCATCACCAACCGACGCCTCTTCCTCGCGGGTGGCCTACTCTCTGCCCACCCCTCCCCAAACCCTACACAAACCTAATTAAACCCAACTGGGCCGGCAGAATTGCTCCCGGCTCCCCGAAGGCCGCAGCGCGGCCGTGCTGGGCCCCAGGTTGCCCCCCCGCCCCCCCGGGTTCCCCCTTCGCCCTCCTCCCCGCGCCAGCCGGGAACTTGGTCTCCACCAAGAGCGAACTTGGGCGCCGCGGCTCGAAGCCGACGGGGCTCCCAGCAGAGCGGCCGCTGCTCGCTCCTAGCGCCCTGCGCGGCCGCCTCTAGCACAGTGGCGAGGGGCGGGGCGGCTCCCCCCTACCCAGGTCCACATTCCGGGGCCTTGGTTTTCCAAAACGACCTCCCCGCGCGGCCCTTTGGCCCCTGAACTTGTCTTTGGGACGTGCGGTGGGGGCGTCCTCCGAGTGCGGCCGTCTAGTGTGGGGAGGGCAGCAGGGAGCCCTGAGAAAGGACCAATTCATTCACTCCCTGCGGGGCATATTCGGGTGGCAGCTGTTGTGGGCGAGAAGAGCCGGCGTGCTCAGCCCTGGCTGTGCCCTTTAACCCCAGCCAACCCGGGCCTGAAGGGCAGACGGTTCGGACCAGAGACGGACCCACTGCTGCCCCGCGGCCCCTAGGGTTGCGCTCGGTTCCTGTCTTGGCCAAGAGAGGAAAAAAAATTGCGGGGCTCTTCAACACATTTTGAGGGGCCCAGGGGCTGTTCCACACTTTCTGCCGAGGAATCCGAGGCATTACCTCTACTGAGCGCAGTCCACGGACGAGGATGGGGTGGGTGGTTACTTGAGCTGCACGGGGGTTTATAAAGAGAGCGATTCAGGGTAAAAGACTCGGTGCTGAGTTTTTGTAGGGACCGACAATATCCATGAAACCTGCATATAACAGAGAATTGCCGAATTGAAAAAGGGTAGTTAGTCTCATCCCTACAAATTTCGCTCCCGGCCTCCTCCTCTCTTTGCTCAACTGCCATCTCACTCGGCTTGTGCAGCAGTTGTGATACCTATTCTGGTGCCCAGTCGCCCTTTATTGCTCCCCTGCCCTTGTTACCTAACCAGGAGGACCAAGCCAGGGCCATAGGGTGGGGGTGTCACGGTCAGCACTATCTAAAGGCGGGGGTTTCACATTCTCGCCCCCTTAAATAAAATCACCCCAATCGTTCGTCCTAGAGTTTGTACAGATGGGGTCCGCGCACTCCTTCCAACCCCTTCAGTTTTCAAGTAAATCTGAGCGCAATCCCGGGCGAAGCCTGGGGTCGCCGGCTGCCCTGGGCTGGAGTGCCGTCGCGGACTGGTCCCTTTCTCAGGAGAGCGGCATTTCCAAAATTGCGAGCGTCCAGTCCGCCCAGGCAAACGAGTTGTGTCCTCTAGCGGCAAACTCTCGCAGTTCATTTGTGAGCGCTCACCTACACCTAAGGGATCTGGTCCGAAGTCAATTCACGCTCAAGTTGCAGTCCCGAGTGGGGGAAGAGCCCTGGACGCAGCCCCGGCTTCGCAGAGCCCTCTGCGTAGAGAGGCCGGGAGGCTGGGCGCAGCCGCTCTCACGGAGGAACAGCTGATTTGTCTCCTCCACGGCAGATGGTCTTTGAGCACAGATTTGCATTCATTGTCTTCAAATCTGTTTTCGCGCTAGTGTTCTAGATCTCAGCAGCAGATCTATGCACAGATCAGAATACAAAAGCGGAAGCAAGAAAATAGCACCCGGCCAGGAGGAGTTTTAATAGGCACCGCGAGCTGCCCGGTGCAGTTAAAAAGCCGTCTAAGGTTTCAGCTGTTGGCGGAGCTGCCGCCGCCTCCCGGCCACCAGCCCACGGCGAGCACCTCGGCCACCGCGCGCCGTGGGCAAAGTTTCCGCGACTCCTCTGCTGCCTCCTGGCAGCCCCTCTGCGGCCTCCCTGGGCTTCGGGAACTGGGTGGGGAGGCGGAGGGGGCGTCGGGAGGACGCCAGGCAGCTCTTGCACTAAGCCTGCAACGATCTGTCGGCAACCTCTCGCCCGCACGGGGGTATTTTCCTTAGCTCCGTGACCATTTTCCCCGACACTATTTATTTGAATAGCACTTGAGCCTTGTTCGTACTCTCCACTCCACCCCCCACCCCCAACACACACTTTCATTCACACACCCTTCTTGTAAAGCGCACACAAAATCTGAGTGTCACCATGTAAACCGCACACAAAATCTGAGCGTCACCGTGTAACTCCAGGAGACTTGGGAGAGCCGTTCAGGGAACTGGGTTGCTCTGGGGAACGTGTGCACAAAACCTAAGTACATGTGGTCACACTCTCCGCTTCCTCACACACACGCCCACAGATCCTAGCTCCGGGAATGCGTACGCCTTCCGGCAGGACACAAAAACCTGCATCTGGAGGCAGCACCCCGGAGGCTCCCGCTCCCGCACCCAGACCGAGTGGGCGCGTCGCAGGCCCCCTCGCCACGGCGCACGCACACCAAGGACGCAGTGTCCACAGCTTCCGTCCCCTTTCACCTCCGAGCGTGGCGCGCGCCGCCGGAGGACGTCGCCCGGCTTGCCCAGCGCTGGCCAATCCCGAGCGTCCATGCAAATGAGGCTCCTTATCGGGCCGCGGCTCCGCCTCCCGCGGCCCGGGCCGTAGTAACCCATTCATGGGGCCCGTGCGCGGCGGCAGCCCGGCTCCGAGGTGCTCGCAGCCACCGCCTCCTCTCCGCTCCGGGTCTTCCCCTTCTTTTTACAACTGATCCTGTTGGGAATTTTTTTTTTCCCTAAATTGCAGCGGTGGGGGGGAGCCGGGAGGGTGGGGGACCAGGAGGAAAGGGAGAGATTAGGCAGTCATCAATCTCCTCCTGTTTCTCCCAGAACAGGTGATGCTTCTAAATTGTGATCACTTTCTGCAGGCAGCGCTGCCGCTGGAAGGATGCGAGCGACCTAGGACCGAGGACCCGAGGCGGCAGATCTGAACTTGCGGAGGATAAAACCCGAACTTTAACTGCACCAATCCGCACCTCACGCGTGAAGCAAACGACGGGTTATCTTTTTTTTTTTTTTTTCAAGAGAGACTCAAACTTCAGTACTTGGTCCCTTTTTTTGGATTGCTTTGGAGGAAACGGTTTGGTGGCAACGTTGGGAACAGTAAGGACAGCGTGGTAACTCTTATTTTTAAAGAGACAGATCATACTTTTTAAATGTTTGGGATTCAAGATACTTTAGGAAGAGGGCCAGCTCTGAAAGAGAAATCACTGAGCGCCGAGATGGATTCGGTCAGGTCCTGGGTCCGGAATGTCGGCGTGGTGGACGCCAATGTCGCGGCGCAGAGGTAACTAGACGGTCGCACAATTATGCTCTCAAAGTCTCTAGCTCGTTTGCTCTCCCACCGTCTCTGTATTTCTCCGTCCCCCTCCTCCCGCTCGCTCGCTCAGTCTCGTTCTCTCTCCCCCGCATCTGTCGCCCTGGCCCCGCGCGCTGGGGCTCGCCCTCGGGCATGCAGGTCACTGCAGCCTGGGGAACACTTACCCCGCAGCTAATGCTGGAGTTTCTCCCCACTCCTTCCCCACAGACCGCTCTTTGGAAGGAAAAATAACGAAGTAGCATCTTCCGCCTCGCAGCTCACTCCCTGGCCCTGCGAGGAGGGGCTGGTCCGGAGTGGAGCTCGAGGGGCCGGAGCCGGCGGTGACGGCCGCGGGAGAGCCGGCTTCCCCGCGATGCCGGTTCCGCAAAGCCGCCGGCGAGCGCCTCTTCTGCCGCTTCTTGCCCGCGATTCCTGGAGGCCGGGAGCCTAGCGGGCAGATGGCGGCGGCGGCGAGAGGAGCCGGACAGACCGGATCAGTTTCCTGGGAAGGCGAAGCGGCTCAGAGCTCCGGGAGGGGGCTGGCTGGAGGGTCCGGGCGCAGAGCTAGAACGGTGGGCCAGAGGTATCGAGGCGGAGTGAGGGGAAAGAAGAAATCAGAGAGAAAAAGACGAAGGAGTAGCAGTAGAAGAAACTGCCGAAGAAGAGAGGCGAGGAGAGGAGCTGGCCGCAAACGCTGGGCATCGCCAACCTCTAGTTTTGCTGGTCCCAGGAGTTGAGGGTTTCTGAGCGTCCGCGTGCTGAGTTGGTAAACGCCTGGTCCCGAGTGCCACCCCGAGAAGACATTCTGGTTCCCCTCCTCTTCGTCACTGCTGAGCTGGCATTTGTGGTCCCCACGTCCTTGTCTGCAAGAGAAAGACACCTTACCCCACGGAGCCCACGAACTTCTTCACACGACTCCAGCCGCCCTGCCCACTCTCCTGGTCGCCCTCTCTACGTCCCGACGCGTTGCCTAGAAATCCCTTTCTTAGCAGGCCACGTGTCCAGGTGTCCCGGGTGGAGCGAACCAGCTGCCGCCCTTGGAGGAGAGAAAGCAACACCCGCACCCCCTCCCTGGCGTCCAAGCCCGCGGCCCGGCAGCCGCTCTCCGCCGCCGTCTGGGCTCGGGGGCTGCAGGCCGGGGCAGCAGGCAGGTCCACAGAGCCGTCCGCGGCGGGTGACCTTAGCTCCTTAAAGACGCCACCCTCTCCATCCTTTCCTAGGATCAAATACTGGCTGCAATGGGAACCGGCAGCTGGAGTGGGGCATTCCAGCGAAATGGTGCCCCCTTCAAAAGAGGGGAAAGTGCTCGCGCCCGGGGGCAGGAGGCCCACAGAGCCAGCGCCGCGGGGCAGTGGCAGCCATCTGCGCGCGCGGCCGCCTCCTGACAAATGTTATCTGGCGGCCAGTAGGTTCTGGGCCGGGACAGGTCGGCAGGGAGGTGTGTGCACACACTCGGTACCCTCCAGGGAGCCTCTCGGGTCCTCCAGAAAGGGGTTCGCGGTCAGCGCGTTTGGCCTTCGCCGCCCGCAGACGCGGCTGGAACAAGAGTTCCCTGGGCCGCCAGCGAGGACTTTGCCGGCCTCGTCCTAACATTGTGGCTTCTCCAAGCTTAGCAGTTTGGGAGGCGGGTCCCTGGTATCAGGTCGATCCTTAGGGCTGGCTTCGGGGATCCCGCCCTGCCCTGGTGCTGGGCAGCTTTTCGGAAGAGCGAGGGAAACAGGAGGCGAGGCCTCTCCCTGTAGGACGCAGGCTTGGGCTCTGGGCTACCTGCGGGCCAGAGTGTTCTCACGCAGCCTTTCCGAGAGCGCTGGCGTGTGTGAGTGAGTGTGTGTGTGTGTGTAGGTGTGTGTGTGAGTGTGTGTGTGTGAGTGTGTGTGTGAGTGCGTGTGCGTGTGAGTGTGTGTGTGTAGGTGTGTGTGAGTGTGTGTGTGTGAGTGTGTGTGTGAGTGTGTGTGTGAGTGTGTGAGTGAGTGTGTGTGTGAGTGTGTGTGTGAGTGTGTGTGTGTGTAGGTATATGTGTGTGTGTGTGTGTGCGCGTGCGGCTGCGTGTGTGTGGGGTTATGGGCAGTAGTCCTCGGACAGGTAACTCAAGAAAAGATCAAGGAAAAGGGTCACGTCTTCAAATAAGGAGGCGCTTATTCCCCAAACCCTGGGCCCAGCTCCGACTTTTGACCCATCCAGCGGCCACCGCCACCGGATAAGATAGGTGAGGGCCGCCCGACAGGACAAGAGCGGGGCCCGCCTGGGGGCCCGCCCAGCCTCGGCCTGCCGCTGGGCGCCTCTGGGCTCCACTTGGGCCGGACAGTGAGCCCCGGCCCGGGCTCAGCCCGCAGAGCTGCAGAGGCAGCGCCGGCCCTGCCGCTGGCCCTGGCCCCGGCGACTCCTCTAGAGTCTAGTCTCCTCCTCTTAAGCCGGTTGGAAGGAAGGTCTGAGGGTCCAGAGCTCTTGACCTGGGACAGGCCCCTGGGCCGCGGGGGTGGCGTGGCGCGTGGGTAACTGGTGTCCTTCTCTCCTCCCGCGCCCGCCGCCCCGTGTTCCTCCCGCAGCGGAGTCGCCCTGTCCCGCGCGCACTTCGAGAAGCAGCCGCCCTCCAACCTGCGCAAGTCCAACTTCTTCCACTTCGTGCTGGCGCTCTACGACAGGCAGGGGCAGCCGGTGGAGATCGAGCGCACGGCCTTCGTGGACTTCGTGGAGAACGACAAGGTACGCGCAGGCCCCTTCCCCTCCGGCGGGTCGCCGCCTCCTTGCAAAGCACGAGGATTCCATCTGTCACATCACCGGGGATGACAAATCAGGCTCCTCACTCGCAGCCTCTCCATCCGTCGGTTTCCCCACGCCCCCCGCCCCGCCGGTGCGCCGCCTGCTGCGGGCTGGCGGCTCCGGGTCCTGAGCAGAACCTGGTGCTGCACAGACCGCAGGGAGCGCCCTCCCGCGAGAGGGTCGTTCAAAGGCACCCGGGCCCTGCTGCCCGCTCCGGGTGTGTTAGTTCTGTTCCACCTGCTGCTCCGGCGGAGCGGGCGGGTACCAGCGGGACCTAGAGCGCTGGCCCTCCTCGCGGACACGGCTCCCACTCTCGCTCCCCGAGCACAGCTCCCCGCCCAGGCCTTTGATCTCAGAGGAAGGAGGCGAGACGAAAGGAAAGTCTCTTGCCCTCTGAGCCGCCGTCTCCTCAGCTGCACTGTGTGAGCTTCGAGCAGGCGAGCAGGCGAGCAGGCGCCCAGAGGTCCCTCTTGCCCCCGGGCCCATCCCTGCAGCTCGTGGCCGGAGGCGCTGGTCCTGTGGGGCAGGGACAAGGTAGCGCCTGCATATGACAGGCCCCTTCACCTTTCTGCTAAGAGAACTTGCAACTTCCCCCGGACGGACACCTGGGCAGGTCGGGTGGGGACTGGTAAAGGCAGCATTGGTGCGTGCGGTGCCCCGTTTTTTGGCCTCAGAGGGGTCACACTCCTGAGGATATTTTTAAGGGAGAGAGACAGAGGCTTGGCGAGGGTCAAGTGCCGGGGCCTTGGCAAGTTTTGGCGGTGGTCCTTCAGCAGAAGCTCCTGCCCTTTGACCCTGGGCTGAGGCGGAGTGGTGTGGTGGAAGGGGTGAAAGGCAGGGGGAGGCGGTGTAAGGAAGTGCCCTCTCCTCTTTCCTTCATCTGGGGGCTCCAAAGCCAGGGATTCCAACACCGCCTGTCTTTTTAGGAACAAGGCAATGAGAAGACCAACAATGGCACCCACTACAAGTTACAGCTCCTCTACAGCAACGGTGAGCTCCCCCGCCCTCTGTGTCCAGGTGCCACACAGGCCCCTTTCAAGGAAAGCAGTTGACCTTTGTCCAGGTAGCTTGCAGGCAGCCTGAGGTCCAGGGAGAGCAGGTTTGGGGAGGCTCCGTCAAGGCCCTGGGGGGCGGGGAGGGTGGGGGTAGGGGCCCCCAGGACCTTTCAGCCTGCGGCAGCCCTGGGCAGCTTCCTGGGCCTGGCCCCAGAGCAGGGCCAGTTGGGGGGTTTGCAGGAGAAGCTTCCGGGGCCCTTACCTTGTGCCCATCGCCTCCCCACAGGTGTCCGCACGGAGCAGGACCTGTACGTCAGGCTCATTGACTCCGTCACTAAGCAGGTGAGCCCATGGTCCACTGGGCTCCTCCTCTGCTGGGCCCCCTCTGACCTCTCCCCACCTTTACACGCCCTGCCTCCACCCTCCATGAATTTCTGGGTCAGACTTCACATGCCCTAGAACATCAACTCGCACCTTGTTCACTATGAAAAAAAATTTCCCCCTCTCTCCTCAATTGTTCTGTTTCTTTCTGGGTGGGGAAGTGAGAAAAATCGTGAAGGGAGAAAGCAATTATTGGGAGATTTGGTTCCCCAAACATTGCCTTTTGCAAGAAATATGTTCTCGCGGGGGCAAACTTGTCTATATTTCGCTTGAGTTAGTCAGGCCACCGCTTGGGGTCTGTGCTTCCAGTGGGCACACCTAATGAAGTGGTGGGCAGAGAGAGAGGAAGATGGATTCTGTGCTTGCTCTAAAGTCCCCTTTTCCTTGTTTCCTCACTCCCCTCACATTTCCCTTCTTGCCCTTGCCTCCTTCGCAGCCCATAGCATACGAGGGACAAAACAAGAATCCGGAAATGTGCCGAGTTCTTCTGACACACGAAGTCATGTGCAGGTAAGAGCTGCTTTCCCCGGGCTTTGCTCGCACGCTGGGCAGGGGAGCGGCCTCTGCGCTCAGGGACGCCCCCACAAGGATTTGCAGGAGGGATGGTGCCCAGGGAGGGAGGCTGAGGCACTAGAACGTCTCCTTTACTAAAGGCCAGATGCTTAGAGCACCTCGGAAAGGACACCCAGAACCGCGCAGGATTCCGTCCCCAGGCGTCTGGGGAGTTTTGTCCGCCCCGGACAGTTTCTGTTGTCCAGCAGTCGTGGCAGCTCAGGGAGGCATGGGCAGCCCCAGCCAAGTTTGGAATGGGGACTTCCGCACACCAGGCTCATTCTCACTGGTCTGGCAAGCTCCGGGTAGATTTCCAAGTAGGGGTCACGTGTGGCATTCAAGATCAAAGCACTGGAGACTCAGTCGGGGCAAGGACCACCAAAGAGTCCAGTGGCCCATTTCCGGGGCACCCCACCTGAGGCACATGTATATGATGCCAAAGCGTTTCCTTCCTCCAGGAATGTTGCTTCTCCGATGATTTCTTATGTTAGAGGAGTTTCTTAGGTGAGGAGGAACCATGGGGAGAAAGATCAGAGGGGTTCACCACCAGTGCTGGGAGAGGTGGGAGAGGACCCCATCCAGGAGAGCTGTGTTTGGAGCAGCAGCTGGCTTCTCCTGGCTAAGTTGTGAGAGGAAGTTCTCACGGCCAAGTTGTGTGCTGGAATTTCTGCACCTTTCCCCACCTTCTTGCAGAGACGGATCCAGTCCATTTGAGTCTTTCTTCTGCGTGACTAGAAGAAAATAAAACAATTAGAAGAAATTCATCCACACACTTATTCTTTTAACAAATGTTTATTGAGTTCCTAGTTTTTTCAGGTGTTGGGGATCCCTTAGTAAAGGAGAGTTTTCTATAAAAAGGAAACTCTTGGAAGAGGTGGTGATTTTGCTATAAAAATGTAAATCTTTGTTACACACACGTTTTTCTTCCTCCAAAATTTCTGATCGGAGAGAAAGCCTCAATTCTTCCTCGCTTCGCGATTGCTTCTGTAAATGTCTTCCAACTCCAGACGTGCCATTCTGGGGTAATTGGAGGCCGTGGCTGATGTAGCCTGGGACTGTTTTATGGTCAGCTTCTGGCAGTGCTGTCTCCCTCACAACCCAGTCAGGAAGAAACATAACAATTTGACATGTTTGTTTTGGTTTTGACCAAGTATTAGAAAAACAAACTTTGCCAAATGCAAAGTTGAGCTCTGCCAGAGCTGAGGGGTCCTGGCTTCCTTGCCTGAGTAGCTGGGTGAGGCACTGGGCTTTGGAATAAGCAGATATCCACTTCACCATCCCAGGGCCCCTTCATAGATCCATTTAGAAAGAAAATACAATTGCAAGATGAGCTTGCATGTAATAACTAGACTAAATAGTCAGAACACTGATTCAGGTGGCTAATTGACGGATGCTTTTTAATTTCTCTCTATACTTTTAAATGTCTTTGTTTGGAGAGATTATCTTCTTAAAAGAAAAGAAAGCCCCAAATTGGCCCATTGTCTGATGAATTATACCTCTCATTTTAAAGAATACTTGCACGCCCCATCCAGTGGTATTTAAAGCTGACATTTTTATTTTTAAGCCCAATCAAATCCTCCTCATTTTATGCTGTTTAAGTAGCAGCATCAATTTTTAAAGCCTCTAGTTTAATCTGCATTAGTAACACAATATAAAAATTTAATGTACTGTAACTTCTCTGTATTTGAGACCTGGGAAGAGATGCTCTGCTATTTTCTTTCCAAACTAGAATTTAAAACAAATATTAATTAATGGGTAAATAAATGATCCATTGGATGGGTACTGTGTGTGTGTGTGTGTGTGTGTGTGTGTGTGTGTGTGTGTGTAGATGAACGGGGTAGTGACAAATGTTGGATGCAATGTGTCAGTCTGAGCTGACTGATTCTGCAGTTAGGGAGAAAAAGTCTCTTCTCCCACATTTGAAGAGCCTGTTATAGCAGTCAGTGGCTGAGGGATGAATCAGATGCCCCGTTCACAATGGTTAGGGCACCCGGTTTCATTTGTGGGGTGAGTGTTTTGGGGTTTACCTGGGAATTTCCCTGCATGGTTTCATGTTCTGTGATCTTCAGTCAAAAAAGCTCATAAACTAGCGTTTAGCTTTGAGGAAGGAAACAATATTGATATCCTTAAGAATAACTTTTTCTCCCTTCTCCAATTGCTTCTGCTCCCTTCTTCCCTGCTTTAGTTCATTTTGACAATTATTAGCAAAGAGAAATCTAGTTGTTATGTCGCTGCCAGCCACCCTGCCCTCAAATGCTCAGAGGGTTAAAAGATATTATAATTTGAACAGAAGTCGTCTCAAGGCCTACAGCTGGCTAATAACAGAGTTGTATTGAGTGCGAGCAAACCCCACAGCTGTGACTTTTCGCCACAAGGCGCAGGCTAGACAGGGCCCTAATCAGATGGGCCAGCCGGGCAGTGGGGCTAGTGTCTTTATCGGCCAGATGGTGTGAATTTAGACACTTTTGTTATGCAATCGCAGGGAGGAGTTGGGGAGAAGAAAACAAAACAAAAGCCACCATGCTGTGCGCTTATTTGAGTTTGAAATTAGAGACAGATTTTTGAAAGTTGAGGGTTGAATTTTAAAAACGATTTTGGAGGGGAAAGGGCATATCCACTTGTCTTGAGCAGGAGTTTGCTGACTGGACACCCTGTGTCCATGGCTGGGCCTTTCTCCTCCAGCCCCCCCTCTCCCTTTTCTTTCTCTCTTCCTGAAAAATCCAGGGAAGATTCAGGATTGGGATAACATTTCTCATTTCCCCAACTTTTTTTTCTTCTCTCTTTCCCTCTCAAGATTCCATGAAAGATAGGGAGGATGAAAGAGGCTGCGAGTATTTCAGGTAAAAGGTTCTCCAAATAAGCACCAGAATAAAACAAACCAAACCAAGCCAATAGAGAAAGAGCTTTCATTTTTATTCATTAGGATAAATGGGCACTTCGGAGCCTCTCCGTGGTAGTTAGGACCACAGTCTTAACCTAGGGCCAAGTGCAGTTTCCTCTTCTCTTTGTTCAATTTCCCCTCCTTCTCCCCCCCCCCTTTAAAAAAAAAAAAAAAGTCTTGTTCACTGAACAAGAACTTCAGACTTACAGACTTGCTTGCTGAGAAATAACCCTAAAAGCCTTTTTAGCTAAAGAAACTGAACTTGAAGTTTGTTATCTGCACAATTCAGGGACCCAGTTCCTTCTCTCAACTATCCACACACCTGGGCACAGAACGATTGTTTGGGGAATGTGGTTCCGTGAATGTCTTCCACTCTCCATCCCCTTTGCTTATCTTAATATTCTGGTGTGACGACTGAATGTCATTTAAGCAGCCAAACGAAGAATAACTAGGACATCTTGATGAGAATTTTTCTTTAAAAAAGGAAAGAAAAAGAAAATTAGCTTTGGCTAACCCAGAGAAATTTTAAGAAGGGTCCTAATGGGGCAAATACAGTCCACTCCTATTATTTTTATACCTTTATTTTTATAGTGCAACAGCCAAGTAACTGCCTTCTACATCTTTTCTGTGCTATTAGCATTAGAGATTATACTTAAATATGTGACTGTTGGAAAAGAGAAGATTGGGTCCTGAAATCTCTCTGCATTTTCTTTAAATATCATTTCCTTCCCTGAGCCGAATCCCCACATTGTATTACACTGGCACCAGGCTTACATTTTTATCTGTTTTCTTTTCCTCCGAGAAACTCCCCATGGAAAGCAGCTGAATTCAGCTGAGCAATTTTGCAAACTTACTCAGCCTCCTCGAAATCATTCCTTCTCAAACTAAACAGATTGGCACGTTCTAGCAGTGTGCGCTCTTGGAATTAAATTGTACACGGCATCAGACACGCATTTGGTTTAGGTTGACATGCCGGTGATGTCAAAGGGGGAGTCTAGGTAGAAGGCTTTAGGTAACTAGCATGGATGGGGCTTTTGAAATTGTGTTGCTAAGAAAAAAGGTTTGCCTGAACTACAAAGGTATCCCATGACAGAAGCCACCGAAAAAGGAGAGGTGGGAGACAGAAATGGGTGGGGGCAGGAGTTGGGAAGAAAGACACAAGCTCTGGGAGTGGGGAGAGCAGCTGGTCAGCATTTTTATTGGTGTTAATCTTGGGATGGACTGAAATTTTAAAAGTTGAGCCCTAACATAATTTCAAAGGCAAAATATTGTTTCAGAAAGTCCCAGGGGCAAGCTCTGGTATTTAAGAAAGTTGAGACACTTTTTCTTTAACTTCTTACTAATTTGATTAAATTTCTTAAAACCTCATTGTACCCATTTGGTGAAAGTTTTTTTTTTTGTTTTTTTTTTAAACATCTTTCAAGTATATTCTACTTTTTGAGAATGGTAAAATTATTCACTAAATAATCCACATGCCCCTGCATGAGAGAGATGGATTTAAAAAGTTGTAAAGTAGTTCTTTGTTTGTTTGTAATTCTGTGGAGGATCCGAGATGGTGAAAGCACTGCAGAGAACCAGAAACTAAATTTATCCCTGGGCTGTGCTAGGCCTTTGAGTTCCTGCTGCCACATGGCTTCCCTCTTTTCCTTAGCCTGTCATCACTTTCGAAGGGTGCTCAGGGAATCCCATAGCCTCCTGGACTTATACTAGAAGAAACTCTGAAGATAATCTAGCCCAACATTTTAATTTTATATATAGGGAGGCAAAACCCAGAGGGGTTAAAGAGATTAGACTAAATTCATGCAGCTGGTTTGGGACGGAGTTGGGTTAGGCACCAGAGCTCTGATTCCCACGTTAACATTTTTTCTATTGGGCCACGCCAACCTTAAGCTACAGAGGAACTATCAGGGGACGGACCGCACTTACATGTAATTTTATTATTGCTAAGGCTTATTAGGCATAGTCTCCAACCAGTGCGGATGATAATGCTTTTCATATAAGCCGTGTCAGGGTGATAGTCAGTGCTGGCCATGTGCTTGAGTGAGCTGAAGTTTGTGGTCCTGACAAGCAGCACCAGGGCCACTCAAGGAGGTGGTGTCCCCCTGCTTCTCCACCACCAAGCTGCCTTTGCCCTTTTTACATTCCTCTAGCTCTCCCATACAGGGCCCTTTGGTTGGAGTGTTTTGCTTCTGGAAAGTCAAAGGACCTTCTGAGTACTTCCTACCTATTGCACTTGTTCTAAGACCTCTTCTTTGTCTCGTGCATTCTCCAGCATCATCCAGCTGGTGCAAGTTTTGGGAGGGAGTGTTTTCAAGATGGGAACTGTACATCCAGTCCCATTTTGGTTCCATGACTTGGTGAAAAGGATGGAGCTATAACTTTACAGCTCCCTGCCTCATTTTCTTCCTATTTTAAAATACATGCCATAGTTCTGCTCTTCCTCCTTCATATTTAGAACATAACGGAAATGGATGAAGGCATAAATGTTTATAAAGTACACTGAGTTTTCTGGAGAAAGATGTTATGTAAATAAGGTTGGTAAAAATCCAGGCAGCTATTTTATACATTTTCCTTTCCCTTCTTTCTCTAAATATTTGTTAAGACACAAAGATCTAAAATATATAGTCATTAAAATCATTCAACACTGAGCTGGAAATAACCTTATAGATTTTTAAATCCAGCTGTCCATGGTTCAGATTACAAATACGATTCTTGGGAAAATTGTGATTTGCTAAGAATCACCTAGTTTATAAGTCACAGAGTGAGAATTTAAATGAGTATCTCTGGGCTTCAAGTTCACTATTGTTTTTAAACATGGCCATAACTTCTGCTCTCAAGCAGCGGATAGTGAAGAGGCTACCCAGGACATACTAATTTTTGTGAACGTTCCTACATTGTATGCTTATTGTTTTTTCTTGATTTTAACAAATTTCTTTTACTTTTTTGGTTCCTTCCCGATCTACAGTCGATGCTGTGAAAAGAAAAGTTGTGGAAACCGAAATGAGACTCCTTCAGACCCTGTCATCATCGACAGGTAGGGGGAAAAAGTGATTTAAAAAAAATCATTTCCTTTATGAATCTCAACTCTGAGTACTGATCACTTGGGCTTTGTCGTAAGGTTGGTTTTATGTTACCTTCAAGGCATGATGCTAGTTCAACATGCATTTTCTTGTACTGGTTGGCCTTTCTTGGAAGAAGTCCGAACCGTCCCTTTTGAACTTAGGTCTCTAAATCCACGACGGGATTCTTTTCCAGGTGCATTTGCTTCAGCCTACTAGGGAGGGCGTGGGTGGTAGGAGATGCCATCTCTCCTACCTGGCAGGGCAGGACCTCAGTCAGTTTGCTGGAAGAGGCAGTGTATCCCAAGTTAAGTGGCAACCCCTGTATGGTTCTCAGTGATTGCTGTTGGGCTTGATGACTTCCAGTTTAGATTACGGCTTAGGGGATTATGACAAGCTCTCTATTGCATTGAGGGAGATTCCTTTCTACGACAGAGGATTGCATTCTGGGTCCTGTGTTATATTCCGAGTGGATAAGATTCTTTGGGACAAGATGCTAATTCATTGAAATGTGAGTTAGGCATCCTCAGCTGTCTGTTTTTGTGATTGGAAACAGAACTTATAAACCAATGAAGAAATACCAAATTAACTTCCAGCAATCATGTAATTTTTAAGAAATCCCATATTCCCACCCCTAATTTTTTCTCTTTCATTAAAAAACGGAATAATTCCCTGTTGCTTCTTTCTTTGGGTTTTCATGTTTCTAGCCAGGTCCTGAAATGGATTGGAGAGACCACAGTCTCCAAAGTTGTTATTCCAATATTCCAGTGAATCCTCAGCTGGGAGAATGAAACCTCTGGCATTCTTCCCAGAAACCCAGCTCGGTTTCTTCGTGGAAAGTATAGCATAGTCTTAGGAACAAGGGGGCTAGAATTCTGATTCTGTCCTAGCTTCTGACCTTGGACAAAGCACCCAACACTTCTGTTCTTTAATGGTACAGTGGGAGAAGAGTTGGAGGGTACTGCCTACTTGCCCGTGTTTGCACAGCCGTTTGGAGCAGAGCTGGCACTAAAGAAGCAGTTGTCCTTACCTCCTCTCACTGCCACAAGCACCTTCTCCCAGCCCTCTCTGTCCTAACTGATGTGAGCTTGGTGTGCTGATTGCAGGGGCTGTCCATTCCCACCTTCCCAGGATAGCCTTGGGATCCTCTGGGGGAGTTTGAAGGATGTAAGAGCAGCCTAGACACAGATCCAGTCCTTCCAGCGTGTACCCTGAGCTTTGTAATCTTCATGTCGTCTTTTTCATGAACGTTTGCTGTCCTTTTAGGAAGGCACTCTAACCTCATCATTGTTACATGTTTTCTTGCAATCCTTAAATCAGCTTTAGAAATATTGGCAAACCTGTAAATGCTCCCCTGCATCTTGCAACTCGGAAGCACACATCCTAACGACTCTGAGCTTAGCAGCAGCTCTTTCCTGCAAGAAACTACATAGAGTTATAACCACAGATAAAGCTGAATATGCTGTGTTTCCTGCCTATGCAATACACATGTCACAGATACAAAAAAATGTAGTCTTTTTGCATCTATGGGAGAAAATATTTTCATATTTTGTGCCTTTGTTGTTGGTGCTAGAATGCCTTAAATTCTTCTGAGGAGGTGGAAACTGTATCTTGGCTGCTATATCATGGAGCTTTATGTGACTGTGGCACTTATTTTCACTGTCCTATGCACAATAAAACAAGCCAGTGAAGTCTCTGCATCACTTGAAATATGTGTTACTTCCAAAATATTCCACGTCTACACATAACATACCAAAGGGTACTGTAAATTGATCAGTATCAGGTTTTTAGAGAAAGCATTTTATTATAAACAGATGCACTTATTTGTTTTGCTCATGGTAGGTTTTTTGTTGGGAGAGGTTTTTCCTTCACCAGAGTCTTGTTTTATTGCGGTTGAATGTCTTTTCGGTGTGCCTTAGCCTTCTTCCCTTCATTTGTGGAAGCCTAAGTGGATGCAGCCAGGTTTCCATTTGTTGAAGGTGGGATGGGTGTCATCAGAGGTTTGGTTGAGTTGTGCAGCTGGTCCCTGGGTTCAACGCCTGCTGACTTGGAGATGTCGAGATCACCCATGAACACCAAATGGGTGCAAAGTAGTCTATTTTGGATTTTCTCTGGGTAAATATAGGACTCCCTTCTTTGCCCTTGTTCCTACAATGCCAGCTAATTATCTCCTCCCCCTCCGGCTCAGTCTGGCCAGATGCAGTTAATTTACACGGTCTCTCCCTGGGTTTTCTCACACAACAGGCACGCTCCACTCTGGCCCCAGGGGACTTTGTTTATTCCCCAGAATTGTGCCTGTTTGGGGGAGGGGGTGAGGAGGCTCAAGAGTGGTTCCCCAACTTTTCATCACCCAAGACCTCTTTATTTTTTCCCTTGGTGAATCCAGGGTTTTGCAAAATTTTGCTTGCCAACCTGCAGTTAGCAAGTGCTAATTTAGTTGTAAATCCATTTTTATTAATTAAAGACATGTACCAGAATGGGAAAGAAGAATTTCATCCCAGAAATGCCCTTGATCTCATCAATGACGGACCAGAGTTTTTGATCCTGGTGAGACCTGATATGTCATGTTACCCACTGACATGATAGACTTCCAGCTCAGCCAGAAAACAACTTGACCTTTCACTTAGCCCATGTGACCACATCCTGAGCAGATAATCAGTTTCTAACAGGATGCTTGAAATATAAAAAAAATAGCTTTTGCTACCTTGTGGCCCCTTAATTGAATATTATTGGATTTTACAATAGGATGCCCCCATAGAGACTTAGTTCTCCCTTTCCGAAGACTTAGCCCCAGACTGGGAATTCTTTTTCTGCACTAAATTACTCCCTGACTGATCTCTCTAGAAACATAAATTTAATTTTTACTTTCAGTTGTCTGTTCAGCGTGCTTTTTGTGAATTCTTGGGCAGCCACACCCCTCTCCCAAAAGCCGGGCCAGCAGCACTTGCTATGAATCATAGCCTCAAGCAAAGTCTTTCTTCTACATAAATGTGTATGTGCATAAAGGGGGGGGGGCGGCTTATTAACTTTTAGTGTAAAATTCCAAAAGTCCCTATCTGGGGAAAACCCAACAAAACAGAATAGAACAAAGCAAAAACAATGAAAACAGAATCCTTACTATGGTCATCCACCTAAATCTTACCCATAAAGACCTGTGTGTGGTAAATTTAAGAAAAGGCTCACACTGATTTACATTTTGTGGTTTCAGAGGGAAGCTCTAATTCAACCTTGTTTTTCATGGGTTGTACTAGCTCAAACCCTCTTCTCTCTCTGGAAGCTTCTGCATATCTACAGACTCTCTGGGGCTCAGGATAACCTGGTGGTCCCTGGGAAGAGGACTGTAGGGACAGTCTCATTGATGTGAGGCAGGAAAAAGTCCTTATGGCTTCTATACTTGCAGCCCCATTAAAAGTCAGTTGGGCAGGCAGGGCAGTATTTCTTTTTGAATCTTTGAAGGCTAGCCCTGCCCATGTGCACAGTGGTAGGATATTTTCTATTAAAAGGGTAGTTCCAACCTATTTCTCACATGCTACATATCCCAGTCTTTTGCCTTGGGACATGGGTCTCCGATATTTCTAAGCTTTGTTCCCAAGGGGGGCCATTTTAAGTACTGATGTGTTTTTGTTCATTTTCTTTTTCAAGAAGCCAAATAAACAACAGAATAACTCTCATTCAAAAAGTTTACTCAGAAATGTTTGGTGTTTAGTTGCCCATGAGGGGTTTTCCTGATATTATCTTCCTCTTTTTAAAAAATTAATTGTGGTAAAATACACACAATGTAAAATTGGCCATCTTAACCAAGTGTTCAGTTCAGAGCTATTAAGTATATTCACATTGTGGTGCAACCACCACCATCCATCAATTTATCTCTGCTCTTTCCATCTTGCAAAAGTGAAACTGTCACCATTAGACCACATCTCCTCATTCCCCCTTCTTCCCAGCCCCTGGCAACCACCATTCTACTTTCGGCCTCTGTGAATTTGACTCCTCTAAATACCTCATGTAAATGGAGCCCTGCAGTATTTGTCCTCTTATGACATGCTTATTTCACTTAGCATCATATCCTCCAAAGTTCCTCCATGGGTCAGAATTTGGCCATTGTGAATAATGCTACTCTGAGCATGGGTAGACAAATATCTCTCTGCTTTCAATTTTTTTTGTATATGCCCAGAAGTGGAATTGTTGGATCCTATCGTGGTCCGAGGAACTGCCACTGCCATACTCTTTCCATTGTGGCTACACCATTTTATATTCTCACCAACAGTGCAGGTTCTAATTCCTCTACAGCTCCACATTACTTGCTATTTTCTTGTTTTTAGATTGTTGTTGTGTTTTTATAGTTGCCGTCCTAATTGGTATGACTCTTCTCTTAGATGATGTTTTCTCCTGCCGTCATGTTGGTAGGCATCTTCACCTGATGCTTTCCCCTCGGGTCCAGGCTTCTTGTGTACCTTCCCCTGCCATCTAGCTCATCATCTTCCTGCCTCCCTCTGCCTCACCAACTACCTTGTCCTACGTGCTTGAATCCTCTCCCCTTTGGGTCATTCCTTTCTCCAGTGCGTCACTAACCCCAGGAAGAGTTATTTGTGGGATGAGAAATTCTGGAAGATAACTGTGAGGAGTAAATCCCTGGCTGACTATCCATGCATTCATCCTGAACACTGGAGTTTTTCTTTTTGTTAATTTATCAAACGAAATCTACAGTAATCTATTCTTGGTATGTGGCATAGATTCTGCGTGTAAACCCCGTCTCTTTCAGCACTGAAGCAGTATTTGGATAGTGCCGAGCTGTTGGTGAGGTTTGTGTCCATAAAGCCCAGCAGATCCCTGCCATCCTCGGCCACTAAGGCTGGTTTTCATTCCTATTCATTCCCTTTCCCCAAAATGGACAAGTCAGATATATTAGTAATGACATCTCCTGAACTGTTAAAGAACTCTATCTCTGAGAAGGATGGATAAGACCAGTACTCAACATTTACCTAACATTTTAATTGGCACTTATTGTATGCTGGGCATTGTGATAAGAAATTTGCATTAGATAATTAATCTTCAGTGGTTGCAAAAATTCTCAATTTTGCAGAGGAAAAAAATAAGTCTCAAGGAGTTAGGTAATTTGGCCAAAGTCACATAGCCAGTTTCAGTGGTGAAATTGGAGTGTAGCCAATGTGTGGAAGTTGCGGAGAAGAAGAAAAAGCTCTCCAGAATGCAGAGTTGTTGAAGAAGGGAAAGACCTGGTGAGCATGGTCTGGAAGAACTGATAGGAACATGAGAGAGGGGTCTGTTCTCTGGGAAGTGGTAGGTGCCATTTGTCCCCAGAGTGTCATTCACTACGAGAGTGTACAAACCACATTCAACTGTGTGACAGTTGAAATACCAGTTCCCAGTGTGACAGAGAGACATCATGGTGTAATAGAAATGGCCCTAGACTAGGATCAGGACACCTGCCCTGGCCCCAGGTCATTCACTAACTTGTTCCTAATGCTGCAGAGGTCGCAAGCTGGCTCATGGGCCCTCCGATTCCCTGTCTACAAATGAAGTGCTTTGGATTAATGGGTGATCTTAACATTACTTTCCAGCTCTGAATTCTCTGATTCTAGCTGAGGGCCCAGGTTTGGGTGTCAGGCATGCTAATTCATCATCCTTGCTCATCAATAATTTACAGGATCTATTAATATGTGCCTCCTCTGCCCAGACTCCCCATCTCCAGTGGAGGGGAGCCCAGTGCTGTGAAGAGTCTACAAAAGCCTGGCCCCGGGCAATTTTTTTTTTAGTGAAAATTCCATTCCCATAGGGAAGGTTTAGATTTTCTCACTGAAAACACAGATTATCTATCCAAAGTGAATGCATCATTCTTTCATATTCTTCTTCCTTTGTTTTCTGGTAAAACCTTTGCTAGTTTCTTAGTCATTTCAAGGAGACACAGGTACAGGAGAAAGGACTCTGCTACTTGCTGGTGAAGAAAAAAGTGTCCCTTTGGGTTGAAGTACTTCACTGGGTGACAGCCTGAGCCGAGTGGTCAAAACAAGCTGGAACTCCTTTGAGAAAAGACTCTCCTTTTTCTGATTAAAGAGGTGGTGCTGAGAAGTTATGATGTTCACTTCTGTGGTTGGGTTAGTTTTTAAGAATTACAGTTTCTCTACTTGACTGACCCATCTTCCTAAACGCACAGAGCTTTTGGATTTGAAACAAACCAACTCAGTCATCTATACATTGGTTCACACCATCATTCATTGATGTACTAATTTTTTTCTGTTGTTCAGTTATTAAGCAAATATTTATGAACTATTCCCAGACAACCAGGGAATACAACAGGCATGGTTCCTATTCCTATGGAGTTGACAACTTAGAAAATCATACAAAGAAATATGTTTTTACAAACTGGGAGAAGTGTTCTGAAGACTAGGTAAGTGGATCAGACAGGTTCCAGCTCTCTAGTTCTCTGTGAATCCAAATAGAATCAAAATATTCATTCCATCAAACAGACCTTGAATATTCCATCTTCTCTCTCTCTGTACACATCATTTCTACCTGGAATACCCACCCCAAACTCTCTGCCAGTATATCTCATACTCCTTTTTAAAGACCTAGTTCTGATTTTACCTTCTCAAAGATATCCATTTTTTAAAAACATGTGTGTGTGTGTGTGTGTTTTTAATCTTCACCCGAGGATATTTTTTTAAAATTGATTTTTAGAGAGAGAGGAAGGGAGCAAGAGAGAAAAACATCAATGTGAGAGAGAAACATTGATCGGTTGGCTCTCATACACATCCTGATCAGGGATAGAACCCACAACCTAGGTATGTACCCTGACCAGGAATCAAACCCACAACCTTTCGGTGTATGGGATGATGCTCCAACGAACTGAATCATCTGGCCAGGGCAAGATATCAATTTTTGTAGCCAAAGTCTTTTCACTTGATACTTGTCACATGTGCTTGCTCTGATTAGGATGTATGGGTATTAGTTTTGTTTGTTTGTTTGTTTTTACCCATTTGGATTTGCTTCACATTCCCAACTATATTGTAATTCTTGAATGTTTGATACCACAGGTCATTTACGTGGACTCTAATATTTGTTAGCTATGTGATAATGTTGAGTTGTTATAGCAATACTTTAACGTATGTAAGGTGCCCACATAGTGCATGATGGAATAGGTGCTTTCAAAAAATCATAGCAATTAACAGCAATTATTATTCTGTATCTCCCCCAGTGTCTGTTCAGTGGCTTGGGTATTACAGGCACTCAGAAAATATAAGTTGGTAGGTTAATCTCAGACGACCAAGCATCAAAGAGTTTGGATAACTGAGTCCTTGGCCAGTTCATATAGGACCTTTTCTGTAACTACTTGTTTTGTTTTTTGTTGTCATTGTTGTTAATCCTCACCCAAGGATATTTTTCCCCCAATGATTTTTAGATGATTTTTAGAAAGAGTGGAATGGAGGGGGAGAGACAGAGAGAGAGAAACATTGATGTAGGGAGACACATAGATTGGTTGTTTCATGCATGAGCCTTGACCAGGGATCGAGCCTACAACCAAGTTATGTGCCCTTGACTGGAATAGAACTTGCTATCCTTCAGTCCGAGGGCTGATGCTCTAACAACTGAGAAACTAGCTAGGGCTATAACTACTTGTTTTTGACAACTGCTTGGCATCATACTCCCCAGTGGCAGGTAGGTATAAAATAATGCCAAGAACAGATATTTAGGGTTGGAAGGCAGAATGAATCTATTTAGTCACTCAATATTAATTTTTTATATGTTTTCTTTTTAAAATTGATTTCAGAGAGAGGAAGGAGGAGAGAGAGATAGAAACATCAATGATGAGAAAGAATGATTGATTGGCTGCCTCCTGAACATCCCCTACTGGGGATGGAGCCCGAAACCTGGGCATGTGCCCTGATGGGGAATCAAACCATGACCTCCTGGGTTGATGCTCAATCACTGAGCTACACTAGTCAGGCATTCAGTATTTATTGAGGACCTATTATGTCATGGACTTTGCAAGGTGCTCTTAGAGATAATAAGATAGGATAGGCACAAAGCTTTCTCATCAAGAGCTTATAGTTCAGTTGGAAAAACAGAGGGCATGCCGAAATAAGTGCAATGCACTGGAAAATGTAAAAAGTGTCATAAAAGAGGTAAAGAGAAAAATTCTGGAAGATCTGAAGTGGGCAGATACTTTTAACCTAAGAAGAGGTATACTACACCTCATCACTAGGGTGATGGCTGTAACTTGGACACACACAGTGAGGTCAAAGGGCATTCAGAGCAGGAAAGTGTGTAGGAAAATGCATGTGGAAAGAAAAGGATTTTCTAAATCTGCTTGCAGTTTTAGAAATGCATGGATATGTATGAAGGGGGAATAGAAGTTGGAAAGATTATCTGGATTCTGATTTTGGAAGACTTTACATGCCCCTACAAAAGCATTTTGACCTTGTTTTGTTTGTGATGGGGAGACATCAAAGGGTTTTGAGTAGTGAAATTTCATGATCAGGTCAATATTTTGGAGAGAGAAAACTTTGAGGATGAATTGGAAAATGGAGAACGGAAGTAGGGGAACTTGTTAGGAAGATGTTACAATAGTTCATGAATGCTTTTCTTTTTCTATTTCTGGCACTTTTAGGAATTTATCAGTTTATCTGCCAAAATTTGGACATTATTTCCATCACCCTATACTACTAGGTACTGGGAAGATGGGCACAGACTTCAAATATTGTGACTTCCTATAAAAATATCCCAGGTTTTGAACTAGTTTCTTTTAACTTCTTTTGAACATGTCCTTTCTTACCACCATCAGTGGTTGGGATGTTTTCCCGGCCAAAGACCAGTTGCTGGAGGTGAAAGGCCCATTTTCTCACTTCTCCATAGCCCACTTCCTTCCCCTAATACACTCACCACTCGAAAGCTTTTGCTGATGTTGCCACTTGTCCCCATGAGTATGCGTCCTTTGTTCACTGGGAAGCTCAGATCCTTTGCAAAGAACTGCTGTTGTACCATCTGGCAATCTGTGAATTTTTTAGTAGCCTGGATGTTTGTGAGAAAGGAGAAACGCAGAGGGCAGAATCCAAGTAGTTCTTGGGTTTACAAGTAGTTCTTTTTTTAAAAAAGAGAAAAGACCAAAACTGGTTCACTTTTTCTAGCATTCTCTCATTCAGAATGCTTGTGTAGATTCCTCTGGATTAATTCCCAGTGAAAATCAGAGGGCCAACTGGATGTATGGGGTTACTTAGAACAGATGATGGTATGCTACAACTTCCAGCTTCTTCCTGGTAAAATTTCGTGATGTGATTAAATAGCAGATTTGCCAGGAAGTAGACAAGTCAAGAGGAGAATAAGAACAGTGCTCTGAAATTGTGCTATGCTGGAAATAAGAAGTAGATATTTGTTTCTGGGAAAGGTAACTCTTTCCAGAATTATGTGGCTGGCTTTCTGGGAAACAGAAGACACAGAGCTTGGGAAAGATTGATAAGCCTATGTGTTCATCCAGAGAGAACCTTCTAGAAACAGTTATTTTCTTTCTATTTCTATTTGAGCAAATGGGGATGGATAAGTTCTTCTAGGCTTATTTTTGACTTGGACAAGAGGCTAAAAGACAAGTGTTTGGGAAATAGGACACATATCCCAAGTTACCCAGAGATGACTTATAGATTTAGGGTTTTACCCACTAAAACTTGACTAGATTATTTCTTGATTGTAAGAATAGTTTTTTGTTGCTTTGTTCTTCATGTTTATCTAGAATTGCAATCTGAAGGGGCATTTGATTAGAGAGGAAAGTGGCTGGGTGGCAAAGAGGCTCAAACCAAGTCAGGCAGACCAGACCCAAATCTACAAGGAGTCAGCATTTCATCAGTCTGGGCCAGGTAATCAATTAGATGAATGTCCTCCACGAAGTTTGGTTCTAAACTCAGTCTCCAGCGAAGGCAAACTTTCCCAGATCCCTCAAGACCACCAGGGAGCCAGATCTGGGAAGAAAGGCTGCAAATGCTCCATATAACAGGAGCTTTTGAGAAGGAAATAAGGGAGAAATTCATAATCCCACTGATATGATGGCAGGAATGGAAGAATTTGCAGGGATGGAACCACTGGGTTCAGGCCAGCCCTTTGAGGTTAACACCTCCGTATTTTATGGCCCATAGGATGCCGGGACTTTTAAAAAAGAGAACTCACAAAAGGGCGGTATGTTCAGGACCACTGTACCTCTGAATGCCATTACCCACATGTAATCCCTCCAGTGAAGCATTGAGGTGGGTCGCTATGGAGACAAAGGAATATCTTTTTTGTTTGTTTGTGGTCCAGCTCTGCACAATTGCATGGGACATTTTCCTGATTAATTTAAAGCTATGCACAGGACTCACTTTAGTTATCTAGTGGGGCTGTCATCCCACATTTCAGGTGAGAACACGAAATTGAAGAGGGGTTGTATCAAAGACCCAAATGTGATTAGAAACAAGATCTCTAGTTCCCAGGACAAAACTGAGAGGGTCTCTGCAGGTAAGGAGCAGGATAAAGGTAGCATTCACATTGAATATGTTGTGGCTGAACTGCAAAGCTTCTCCCCACTCATTTTTATTGATTTTTAGAGAGAGAGAGACAGGGAAGGGGAGAGAGAAACATAGATTTGTTGTTCCACTTATTTATGCATTCATTGATGAATCCTTATTTTTTTTGTTTGTTTTGTTAATCCTTACCTGAGGATAGTTTTCAATTGATTTTTAGACAGAGTGGAAGGGAGGGGGAGAGACAGAGAGAGAAACATCGATGTGAGACACATTGATGGTTTGCCTCCCACATGAGTCCCGACCAGGGCCGGGATCGAACCCAGGACCCTTCACTCTGTGGGCCGACACTCTATCTACTGAGCTAAACCGGCTAGAGCCATTGGTTGATTCTTACATGTGCCCTGACAGGGATTGAACCCATAACCTTGGTGTATGGGGACAAAGCTCAAACCCACTGAGCTGCCTGGCCAGGGTTGAACTGCAAACTTCTGACTGGCCTGCTGCCTGTGCCGTGAGCCATGCTGATAGCCTTTTACTTCACATTAAGCTGCGATTTTGTACTTGGCCAGTTTCTCCGGTGGAAAGGCTTTGTCTTACTCCAGAAGTAAGGTTGTACATTGAACACAGATTTATGACATGTGGGTTGAGTCCTTGAAGTGGCTGTTCTTCTTGTAGTGTGATAATGACTGTAGTAAAATCTGGCTTCAGATCTGGGTTTGACTACTCTTGGCCCACGCACGCATTCACCCAGTCATTCATTCTCATGGATCTGGAGTTGCTGATGTAGCAAGTAAAATTATAGGATGCCCAATTAAGTTTAAATATCACATAAACACGAATAATTCTTTTTAGTACAAGTGTGTTCCAGTTAAATATGAATTCCTGATAAATAACAAATACATTTTTAGGATAAGCCTCTCCCATACAATATTTGGGATATACTTACACTTGAAAAAATTATTTGTTGTCAGTTTGACGGGGCCATCCTGTATTTTTTCTGAAAGCCCTATCTGAATCCTGGTTTCTTATCTGAAGACTAGGGAAGCAAGGGCTGCCTCACAGCCTGGGCGGAGAGAGGTAATGTGTGAAAGAGCCTGAGCCACTGGCCCCAGAGCTAATTAGCAAGCCCTCCTTTCTTCCCTTTTAGTGTTGTTGTTGTTTTTCCTTTCCTACTTCATGTGGTAGAAACCATTTTCTGGTCTATGTGGAAGTTGATTCACTCTTAGGAGATTCATTTGGACCGCTGTTAGGTGAGCAGAAATACCAGCATTTTTTTGTCCCCTCGTCTTTGCCAGTGTTTCTGCCCAGAACCCCTTCCTCAGGTTTCTCTCTCTTCTCTCTCTCTCTCTTTTTGTCACCTCTCAGTGCCTTGGTCTCATGCTCTGTCTAGACCCTGTTTTATGGACTTGTCGCCTCCCCTATTGCTTGTGCGTAGTGTCCACTGTCTGTCTCCTGCTCACTTTCATTCTGACTTCCCTGAAAGCCTTTGTTCAGCGTTCCCAAAGTCTCTCTCTTCAGCGCCTCCAACATGTGGGATTGTTTAGGCCCAAGTGATAAATTGCGCGAAGTTAGAGGTAAAGGGGAAGCTCCCCTCTCCCAGCTTGGTCTTGGCTGACGTTTGAACAAGAGCCAGACTTTGCTTCGATTTAACGCTAACAGTCCACTTGATGCTTGCCCAAGTAAATGTAGAGTGGCTAATGCGTTTTATCATCCAGATGTTGAATCACGAGATGAAGGATAACCACACTGAGACATATATCCAGGTAATTTAGTGAACTTGAGAAAAAGAAATTTAGCTTTGAAAGTTTGGTTTCATGTCCAGTCAACCTATTTAGAAAAAAAAAAAAAAAAAAAAAAAGAGGTGGCAGATACCTGCCGCCCCACACTTGTCCCCATCTCCCTCTCTTTCTTTTGTTCTCCTTTCTTTTTACTTCCTGCCTATGGTTTTAGGGTCCCTTGCCTTGCATGTCTAGTGGGACATCTACCTTTGATTCCCTCACAGGCAGTCAGAAACGTTTCCATGAGCAGCTTGGACCCTATGCCTTTCTCCTCACTCCTCCCTTTCTTCTTTTCCTTCCCTGATGAAGAATGAAGTGCTGGCTTCACTGTAGGTGTTCTGTTTATAACTCTGGGCTGGCGGTTTCCACTTCGAGTGGAGTCCATTGAGCTTGTAAATTGTGTTGGATCAGTAAGCTCATAACAAGACCTCCAAACCCAGACACTGCAAGTCTGCTGGGATTTTATTGTTCCTAAAGCTTCTTCCCTGGGGATGGGTAGAGTCATTAGGTGTGCACTATGTTTAATATTTGGTCATGACAGGAAGCAATATTTTTCTATTTTTATGGTGGCTTCTGAGTTTTTAATGCGATTGTCTAATTCCCATCACTGAGACTGGAAGCAAACTAACCAGACAATGAGGGAAGCGTGTGTGGTTTTGGTTGGGACTTATCTTGTTTAGCATTTTCCTCTATCCTGTGCCTGACCTTTGCCACCCGACGGCCGGCTCCTGTTAGGTAGATACGTTCCTTCTCTAAGGAGTAGGTGGGGCTGTGGGATTCTCTTCAAGAAGCCCTCCCCTGTCTTTTAAAACATTTCCATCTTTAGGTGAGAGAAGCTTTCAAAATTGGCACCACCCTAAAAACCCATGCTTCCCTTTCCTTAGCCCCCGGTCAGACAGGTGGCTTTGAGTATGATATTCATTCTGAAGATTTCCAGTCTAATCCAGCACAACGGAAGCCTCGAGTCAAGGTATAAGATCTCCTTGCTGCATGTGGGGTGGCGGGGAGAGAGGCTCTGGCTTAGAAACTTCTGCAACAGGCCCAGGTTCTGCACTAAACCTAAGTATCTGGAGCCAAAGCAGAAAGAGCAGTTCGGTGAGCTTACATGATTTCTATCAGTTGGGCCAACCTGTGATGCTGGGTGAGAATTTCTGAGGGCATGGCTCAGCTGCTCCCACCCATATCTGTAAACGGCCATTACTAGTAGGTTTCCTGATAGGTCCTGAGGCCAATGGTCCAGTAAGACTTGTGGGTGCTAGCCTGCCCTGCCAACAGAATTTGTATGTCCCTGGGACCGGAATGCTGGGATGTGAATCCCAGGACAAGGAGGAATGAGCAGGATTCCAGTTGTTTTGAGACCTATTTCGTTGTTAGGACATCTTGGTCTCTTCAGCATGTCTTCCCCCATTAGGGAACTTAACACGAGACTTCAGCGACAGGCTTCTTTGAGAGGCACAGCCTACCCTTTTTTGAGTTTTACAGAGCATAGTGGGAACCAGCTGGGCAAAGTGTGTCAGAAAAAGCTGCCGTGCCTGACCTGACCTGCGACACGGTGGAACTGACTCTCAGCTGCTAGTCAGATGTGATGACCTTGAGAAAGACTTCTTGAAGCTTCCTGGTGTCTGAAGCCCAAGCTTGTTGCGTGTTAGAGAGTTCCAGGGGAGGCCAGGAGCCCTTGGCCCACAGAAAGCCCAACCGAGGGAGTGAATGGAAGGCTCTCCTTTCCAAACTGAAAATCATGCGCCCCTATCCTCTGAAATGTTACACGTGCAAAGGGAAGGGATGCCTAAAACCTTGCCAGGGTTTTGGAATTCTTACCCCCCTTTTATTATTTTACCGTGAATCTCTTGGCAGTCCAGGGAAACCTATGGATCAATAATATCATTGGGGCTTGCCTATATTAAAGTGAAAGAAAATGCTAAATCTCTGTTAGTGGTAAGCGAAAATAAAGATCTAATGTTCACTCATCCATGTTCACAGTCCTCTTCAATCTCCAAACACACTGGAAGTGCCACCAGTGACACCTCGTGCCCTTTCTCTTCTCTTATCCTGTCACCACCCCTTTGTTCTCTTTCTGCCTCTTTACTTTCACCCCACTCTGGCTCTCTTGTTCTTTCCTCCTTTGCTCTTTCTTCTTTTCTCTCATTTGAGGTCTGTCTCTTTCTGTGTCTCTCCTTCCCCTCGATGCCTGTCTTCCCCTCCCTGAGTTATTGAGGACTTGTGCGGGAGCCGCCTGCCAGCGTGTTTGTGGGTAACTTTGTCTTAGCCGTTCTGTTGCTCTCAAAGGCTCATTTGTTTGCTCCTGTGAAGGAAAAAAAAAAAAAAACTTTTCCAACCTATGAGTTCCGTTGTCTCCCCAGGGATCCTTGTTTGAATCTTTGCTGTAAGATTTTTTTTCCCCCCGTATGAAGTACCAAAGAAATAATTGCCTTATCGTTAACAAACAGAACCTGGCTCTTATCACCCCATACCCCAGAGCCTTGGTGCAAAAGTTGGGCCGTGCCAAGTGCATGCATTAACCTGATACGCGAAACCCCTTTTCAGAGCTGGTCCTTGGAGGACGCTCATTGAGGGCGTTTTTGTGGAGAGGTGGCATGGTGAAAGCACTTCTTACAGCTCTGGGTGCCAAGAGAGATTGGCTGGCGTTTACACCCCTGTTACAACAAAAAAGGTGTATTTTTCTTGGAGAAACATTTTCAGATTGTTCTAATTGTCACTGGCAACGAGCAATACTTGGAACTTGAGTCTTGCAGTGGCCGCATTGGAGTTTTAAAGCATCCCTTGGCACAGAGACTCTTGGTTCTGTGGGTGAGCTGTGCCCTGTGAAAGCAAACCGATCATAGAAAGCCGCAGGCCTGGCTGCCCACTCACTCTGTGAAAGGCTGTGACATAACTGGAGCCTGGTGCACTGTCAGAGTGGATTCCAAGTTTGTTTTTGGAGCCATGGAGGCTCCCCTGAGAGCACATTTGCATCTCGTGAGTCTTTTAGCTTCGACCTGCTCAGGCTGTATTTTATGAAAAGCAGGATCTTCCTTTGGAACCCGGGTAGATTGTGGTGTCTTCTCCTCTCTTAAACCGATGGTGTCAAGTGCAGAAAAGCTGAGTGTGAGGCCAGCCTCTTTCTATTCCAGTCTAGTGTTGGAGCAACACAACTGCTGGTGGCTTTTGGATCTTTTCACAAGGCAGCTGCAGGAGGGACTTGGGGAAATGCTTGCTGTGGGGTCAACTTGGATTGCCTTCCTTTTACACAAGTTTTCCCCATTGTGTCTTCTTTGTTAAAATGAAATCAGTAAATAAGAGAAACTCACAGCAAAACACAAAAAAGATATACGATGGTGCATCATCATCAGATACTGACAGAGTCTCAAAAAGATCCTTGGGGAAGCTTTTGTTTGGGGTGGGAGAAATCTTTCTCTTATGCGTTTCCCAGCATTCCTGCAGGACATCTGGTTCTCTCATTTTCTCTCTGACTTCTGTGCTTTCTTTTCTTTTCTTTCCTTTTTTAAAAATAACTCAACTACTGTCATTATTTTTATTATTTTTAACCATTTAACGAAATGTGCTGAATGGCGATCCCGCATGACATCTTGTCTAAAACTCATTTGACCTTCAGAAGTGATGGCCTTAACCAATTTTTACTGGCAACTGTCTTGACTTTATTACTCAGGAGACAGTTTATTTTTGTTCCTTAAAGAGAGAGTGAACGAGAGAGTGAGCGTTTCTAAAGATCAAAGAAAAGGAAAGAACGGGGAGGTTATACCCACCGATCTCTAGGCTGGAGCAAAAATTTTCTCTTTCCCATCCTGTTTTATTATGATTCTCAGTGTCCTTATGAAAGCATAAACAAACAAGGTGAAATCTCATCCGTACCTCCCGTAGCCACATTCCCCTCTGACAGCACTCGGGAGCTCCTCTGCATTTGGAAATTGAGTTGCTGAGTTGAAAGCATTACCTAATGGAACCATCATATTATTATTTTTTTTGCCCAGTATAAATAGAAGCAAAATTGATTTAATACAAAGAAAAAATAAAAGGAATCAGACTGGGTTGATCAGCCCTCCGCTCTAACTTTAGTAAACATAGGTCCGAGTTAGAAGATTTAACTTTGCTGCTGTCTCCTCCTGCTGCTAGTCTATATCACCAAAACCAAATGTAAGTAGGCAGAATGGTGTGCAATTTGCAGATACTGGGGAAAGAGCACAGTAAATGAATTGCTTTTCTACCCAGGGCCAGGGAGGAGTGAGAAATACCAGAGGAATAGGGCAGGACTGTGCTGCCTCACCCTCCCTGCACATTTAGGTTTCTGGCATCATAAATCTCAAAGAGCTGCAAACTATTGGGAGCAAAGAACATTCCAGCTTTACCGTCCTGCCTGGAAATGGAATAGCCCCCTTCTGGTTACTTGTGGTACTATGTTGGGAAGAATGTTAGGGCCTTAACACAGAGCATTTCTTCTGGTGGGGGGCCCAGTGGGGCTTTCCTTGGCAGAAGGTGTTGTGGGTTTGGGAAGGGACTATATCAAGTTAGAACTTAGAAAATGCTTCCTAGTGTCACCCGGCATCCACCTTCAGCTGCTGTTCTCAGCGTCTCTTCTCTCTTGAAAGACTCTGCATGAAGGGGCTGTTGGTCCAGGGTTTGCCACATGTCAGGAAATCTAATGATGGCTGGCCAAGAGCTTGAGCAAGGCACCAGGGGTTTCTGCAGTATTTCATTGATATAAGGGGCTAAGGAGAAGATCACCCTTATAGATGCTGTTTAAAGTTTGGATAGCTAGAGGATCAATAAATACCATTTGCAATAAGAATAACTACCTTATAGCAATGGGAGCTTCTGCTGTATTCTGTGTCAGCCCACCCCAATGCCATAACGCTCACACTGCCTCAGCTTATTGAAGGCAAGTAACATCATTGAGTCACTTAATCAATCAGGCACTTGGTCAACTCACAAATGTGTAATGAACACCTAGAGCATTTAGCACTGGGGTACTGTTAGGGAGACTAGGAGTATTTTGGGTTCAAGGGGGAAGGGCACAGACTTGTGGCTGGGGGCGGGGGTGAGCATTGATTCTATCTAAGCTTATCTCTGTATCTAAGAACTCTTGAAACACATTGCATGTGTCTGGGGCTCAAACTAAGCCATCCGCTCTAGAAGTCATGTTGATATTGGTGCTAGATTGTTTTTTCTTCTTCGGTCACTATTATCTTTTTGGTCCACCCATCACAAAACAGAGGTTGTAGCACTATGACCTTTTCCTGGTGGGATGGACTGCGGAAGAAGTCACATGGCCAAGTTTGTATCGGGGGTCCACATTTGTTTCCTCCACTCTTTTAATCAGAATGCTCATTTAATTCTATTCCAGCACCTGTTCAGCAATTAACACCCTACGATTTGCATCTTACCCTGACATTTGCTATCTTTCCAATTAGTTTTTATATCAGTATAATTAGGTAGGGTTATTACAGTGCATCAAGCAGGGTCATGGTTATTCCCAAGCCTTTAAGCGCTTTCCCAGATTTGTTTGGGGAAGCCACTGAGGGCAAATGGTTGATTAGGATCACTGTTTTTCTTCCTCATTCAGATCAGGAGAAAACTGTTTCCCCATGTGGCTCATGAAAGATCAGGGAAATATGTCAGTCTCTAAGAATTAGTATTATGTAGTTCATGACTTTTGGGCAAATTTACAGAGGATTATAAATAAGGTTCATAAGGTGGGTGTCCTGCGGGCGTTTTCTGCTCAGGGGCAAGGCAGGACCTTCAGTCACTTGCTTTGGGTTCTCAGTGGCAGGGACAAAGGGAAAATGTTCAGAGAAACTGAAATTTTCCAAGTCAACTTTTCAGCATGTGTGAGAGCGAGGGGAAGGGGAAGTGTTTTTTAACGGACAAGGGGGTAAAGGAAAGGAAATTTAAAAATTCAGCCAGTTATCTTTTCTTAAGCTTAAGCTTGGTTTTGTAATTTTCCCCCACATTGGGAGGATTTGATGAAAGAAAAACAAAAAAATCTCTACAAAAAAAAAAAAAAAGAAAAAAGAAAGAAAGAAAAAAAGAGGTAAATTCAGAAAGCAGAGGCATTGCTGGATCCATTAATGTATCATCTATCGCTTATGTCCTGTGCCTAGATAGACGAGCCATAATATGGGTGAGGGGGGGGGGATTACTGCCTGTCATTAAATGGAAGGTCCAGAATAGGAATCAATTTTTGATATGTTAAGATTGAAAGTATATGCCACTCAATAATATATTACATTATTATACTATATGTTATTATATTATAATGTGTACATAGCATCGCTTCATATTGCCTAGGTCAAATTCATAGAGTATTCTCATAAATGTACATGTATAGGTCATACATTAAATTTTAGGTCAAATTCCGTTATGCCCAGTACTAAAGTCCTGGAATATAGAGAGTTGATAATAGTTGGAAACGAAGGAGGACTTTAAAATCTCCTGGAAGAGTTTAGATTCTTGTGGGTTCAGAATTGTTTGTAATGGTATCTGACTTCCCTGCTGAATTGGTAGGATGACAGAGCAATATCCGGACAGTGCATCTGATACAGTTGTTGGAGAAACAATACCATGATTGATGGGGGATGTAATAATGCCAAATTCCTCTGGGAGAGAATTTTACACTGTCTGATTTCATACCGACAAGGTTTTCTTTTACCTGTGATACAAAATTGCATGGAGACATCTTGTTGTGGCTTACCTTGATTTTTTAATATTGAGGAGAAATGTGATTTTCGGGAGAGTGTATAAAAATAAACCAGGGAATTGGAATAGTTATAACCGGAGCATGTGTGTTTACAATTTGGGGGTGTTTGGAATTAAAAATGCCAAGTACTGAACTGGGATTTCTGAATGTTTTTGCCTTAAGAAGGAAAGGAGAGCAAGTAGGATGGGGATGGTGGGAAGACAGATGATTAGAGTTGGGGAAAGAGTTATATGACATCGCAGATGCTGCTTCTACATCACCTTGATATTTTTTCCTCAAAATGTTGACATATAGTAGATGCTAATATTACTTAAAGGGATGACAGAACCTACTGCTAAATCAGCAGGAACCAAATGGTGCAAGTTGGGCAGGAAAAGAAGAAACAAGTGTGGGAAAGTACAATCTGGTCTCTGGAAGGAAAATGAGGAGAAATACAGCTGTTTGACCATTAGCTGTGATTGGAATGATAAAAACTAATGGGGAAATCATTGTCATCAGTTAATTCACATCTCCTTTTTAGCGGGACTGTATGTTTCAGGGCACAGTGTCTGCTCAGATGGCCTTTGGGTCTTTGCTTAAATGTCACCTCCGTGGGGCACCTCCTGCCCAATCCCAAAGTTCCTAAGCCTCTTCCCTACTTGATTTTTCTCCTCACACTTTTCACCAATTAATGTGCTATATATTTTACTCATTTATTTGTTGATTGTCCCTATTGCTCTTCCTGACGGACATTTTTGTCTTTCTGTTTAGTGGTTTATCCCCAACATCTAGAAACATGCCTAAAACATCGTGGGTGTCAATGCATTTTGTTTGCCAAATGACCGCCAGAAGACCTGCCTCATGGAAGGCTGTTTAATGTTTCTCAGGAAGGTCAGGAGCGCCGGGGACACTCGGAGTGTGTCCTCTGCACACTGAGCAAGGAGGCAGGACATTCCCCACTAGCAGCAGCTAACTGAAATCTGGCAAACACCACAATTAGTGAAATGTCTCAAAGCCAGAACATATATATATAAGTTCAGAATAAAAACCAGACTATGTCCATGAGTGGAAGAGTTAAGAACTCTATCTGCCCATCTCCACTCACACTTCATCTTTGTCTTAATAGATTTACCTTGGAATGCAAACATACATAGAAATGAAAGGGCCTGCTTAAAACAGGAGACCCCCACTCTAGGAAGAAAGCAAGAGGGAGGATGTGAGTGAGAGGGACAGGCTTAGTATGCATCAGGAATCACATGATTTTCAGTTTGAGGTCAAGGAAAATTTCTCTGTTTGAAGCTGGTTATTTTTTATTGCATTCCTCTAAACCACTATTTTTATATAAATGAAAATACACTTATCCCAATGTTCCCTATGCTAGTAAGTATGATATGAACTTGACACACACGTACTTATCTATACAAACAGAGGCAGCCACCCATAGAAAGTCCTTCCAACACCGCTGACCTGTGGTTCCCTTTCTCCTCCCCACACCCTTCCCCTGCACACACACCTTTTGACTTCAAGGACAAAAATAAAATCTCGTTCTTTAACCAAGATCTGTGACACCAGAACTCTAGGAAAATGGTATGCTTGCAAAGAAGTGGGAGAAGTAGAAAAATAAATAGGGCATGATTTTTTCATTTCTGCGTTGAGAGGAGCAGACGGATTGGCCTTCCGTGAGGTGCTGAGGTTTCTGTCCCAGCTTCAGTTTCCGGAGCTTTGGTTCTCTCAAGGCTGCTGTTGGTAAGCCACCTGGGGAGGTGGAGAAAGGTCCATGGCTCTGGAGGAGAAGCTCTGAGAGGCGGCGCTGGCCCAGGCATCAGTTTTTTTTATCGGTATCATGCCCTTTTGTGCAAAGTGTCCCAGACGTTGGATAACAGGTTGATTAAAAAAAAAAGTCCAAATAAATGTTATTCTCCCCTAAGGAAGCTGATGGGATGGTGACTCACGCCCAGGAGGATGCCACAGCGTAGCAGGGAAAATGGGGACTCTATTGTATCCAAGTGCATTTTGGGTTCTCGGATAGCGGATAGCGTCCTTTCCAGCCACGGTGCCATCCGTTTACTTCGGTGTCAGGTGATGGAGGACCCTTTGGAAGCAGATGGCTGTGTGTGTTGGTGGGGCTCTGCCTTTGGCATGGAGAGTGTTACAGCATCTTATAGCATCGGGCTCAGGGAAGGTCTGGCCATTCTTGTTGATTGACTGGCAAGAGTGGGGTGGGGAGGAAGAGACGGGACCTGAAGGCATGTCTTTATGGGGATAGCATTTAGAGCCATTCAAAATGGAATTTCAAACAAGAAAAACAGGGGCTTTTCCCCATACAGAAAACATAGAGGAAAAGGTTTTTCCTGTTCCTCCTCCTTCCTTCCCTGTTTTTTTTTTTTTTCTTTTCTTTTCCTTTCACCGGAACAAGTCGGTTGTTTCATAAACATAACCTAAAAATCAGAAACCAGAGGTTTGTGCGAGTGGGAGCCAGATTAGCAAAATAATCAATATAAACAATATTACTGACTCCATGCAATTTCCTTGGGAACCACCCCCAGTTACCCGGGTGCAATTTCAATTGCTTTGGTCAATGCACTTTGCCTTTTTCCCTGGATCAGCTGCCGAGTACTCGCTTGCAGCCTGCAGCCTGCAGCAGTGGGGAGAGGCTTAGGCGCGTTTGCTCCAGTCTGAAGGTGAAGGCTACCCTGGAGACCCACGTACACATATATATTTTATATAAACATGCACATATATGCACACATGTGTACACACATAAATACATACACATAAAATCAAGTGAATGTGCTTATGCCCTGTAGGTAATCCTGTGTTGTGGACTTGCTTCATGTGGGCAGGTACCAGTCTACGCACCAGTGACTCCTGTGTCCACACCTTCCAGCGGTCACTCACCGGGGCCCCCGGGCCTGCTGCCTGGCAGGCCTCAGGGAACACTCGGCAGCGTGCTGCCTGCCCTCCAACCCGGGGAAAGCTCTCCAAGATGTCATAAATAAATAAATAACATTTGCCGTTGTTTGTAAATCAGTTAATTGGGAAGTTGCAAGGTCAGGCACAATATTTAGCGTTTTCCGAGGCAGCCCGAAGCGGCGGCGGCGGGAGCAGCAGCTGTCAGGATGGTGCCCCGCTCAGCTGCCGCCGCGGCTGCGGGGACGGGATGGGTGACCGCTTGATTAGTCGCTACTGGGTTTTGTTCAAGGGAGAGCTCTGCATGGTTGCATTTTAACACCTTCCCCGCTAAGCAGGAGGCCAGCGCAGGGTGCTAAATTCCTGTCTGTGGCTGTCTGTGAAATAAATCTGTGTGCGGGGCCGTTCCAAGCTGTCAGCAGTGGTTCGCCCTGATGGGCCCTGAAAGGAGTTTCCTCTCGTCTGTGGAGCAGCGAGCAGCCGCTAGGGAGCTGTCTTTAGCTCAGATTTCAGAGTTAGCTCATTAGGCCAATCACAGCAGACACTCTCTTAAACATATTCACAAAGTTATATTATGAGAAGGAAAAAACCCACCCGGCCAGATAATGCTCAGATTGGGTTTCCCGGCTTCTCCTGTCGCGGCCAGGCAGGGGGAAGGAGGGCTCCCTGACCTCGGGGTCCTTCTAGGTCCCCCCCGACTTTCCTTTCTGATGTGTGGCCCATCTCGGCGACGAGTTTATTTATAAAAGCAGCTTCTTCCCTTCCTGGCCAGGCGGTATCTCTCCCTCCATTCTCTCCGGTCCTTCTTAGCAGAGTCCCCGCCAGCAGTGCCTGCAGCCGAGGCGGCCAGTGAAACGATTGCTCCACGTTCTGGCTGCTCTTGCTCCTTCTTTCATTGCATGTTTTTCCTCTTGGCGCTGGGATGCCGGCATCTCCTCAGATATTTCTGTGAGACCCATGAAATGAAGCCAGTAACTAAATGTCTGAGTCGGGTGTTTCCCTGCAAAACAGTTTTGGCCCCTACCCTCTACTTAACTTGTTCAGCTCTTCTACTTTAAGCCTTCCAGAATTTCTATACCTCTCTGCCCCCGCATGTTGTTGGCACACAATCGCTGGGCTCTGCTAGATACCACATGGATGCCATTTGCAAGGAATCTCGGAAACCTTTAATTTGGGGTCGGTGTTTCTTAGAGAGCCACAGCGGGTAGACGTGAAACCTAGTCGACACCCAGCTGCCAGGGTTTTGTGGTGTTTGATTTCAGGAAATGATGGCTACCTCGTGGATGGTTCTTTCTTTGTTAAATGCTTTAAAATAACTTTAAAAATCAAATTCTTTTTTGGATGATGGATAGTAGGATTATTCTGGCTTACGATTCTTGCAGTTATTTATCATTATGATTCTCGCCCTGATCTGCGTCTGGGGACGCTAGTTTTACGGTTACATGTCGATGTGCCGTAGAATTCCCTGGTGCACGCTTGTATAGAACACGCCGACTATGTTCATGCTTGGCTGTAGCACAAAGGTGCGCCTCTCCTTTCTGAAAAATTTTTTTTAAAATTGAGCAAAGTATGTCCAGCCATTGTTAAGCAACTCAACGAAAGGGAAAGAAGGAACAAAACTTTTTTCTTCTTTTATGACAAAATTTAAACTCCTGCTCCATGTGCTGTTTTTTTTTGTTGTTGTTGCTCCCCCAACCCCTTTTACTCATGGATAACTTAAAAATGGCTCCAGTTGAAATTTTCCATGTGTCCAGAAAAGCTCCTGGGACTTCTGAGGATATGTAGGCAGGAAACACTTCAGAATATATAAGCAATCAAAAATTTGTTTTCAGTTTGTGAGTTAGCTGGATAAAATATCACAAACGCTTTGGCTTTACAACCTTGCCCACAGTTTTATACACACATAGTGTGCTGTTTTTATTTCAGTTGTAGGTGCTTTTTTAAAATTGGTGGATAAGCAAGGACAAGAGTAGTTTGTTTATTCTGGGATGGACAGTTAACTATTAAGTATTTCTATCCAGAGTGACTTTTCCCCCCTTTTCTGTTTGGTTACTAAGGGAACAAATGCTGGGAATAGGAAAAGCAAAGATGATGATAAAATGCTGCTCATTTAATATTGGCATTAGAATTTCAGGCAAAGGAAAAAAAAATGTGAAGCCATAATTCTTATCCTAACTGTACTTATTGCACTTTTCAACAGAGGTTTCCCCTATTAATTACAGTCATCTCAGGGAGTATTTTGGTGGTTAACTGAGTAGGTTGATTGGCTGAATATCTCAGACCCACTCCAGCCTGCCTCTCTGTGGTAGCAGCAGGCTGACGTTTGCTCTTGAACAGTAGCTGAAACATCACTTTAATAGGCATGGAACATGACCTCAGCAGTCCTTCTCAACCGGGCTTCTCCGGGTGACAAAGGCAGACCGTGTTTTGCAGTATGATTGATCAAATGCTGACTAGGAAGGGTGCGAAGAGAACCGCAGTGAAAGAGGGAGAGCACGTGTGAATGTAGACATTAGGCACGTTGGTATTTTTCCATGAACTTCCCAAGGACCGGGCATTAGAAAGACTCCCCTGCCCCTTGTCCTGGACTGTAAATACTGCTTCATATATATAGACCCCACCCATGTGTCACTGAAGTCCATCTTGTATGCAATTGGTGAAAACTTAATATTGACCTCAGAGATCTCCCAGGCCCTGCTGGTCATGATGATTGCATCGAAATTGGGGACACAGTCTCCCAAGTGGATTCAAATATTAGCCTCTGTGAACAGCCCAAATGTAGGACATTTAAAACTATTTCACTTGGAAACTATGCAGTGATATCTTCTTTTTTTTTTTCTTTCAGGGAAAAACGCTGAAATATCTAGTGAAATCATTTTTTTTTTTAAGGGAAACCTATGCATCATGCTTTAAAAGTTATACCAGGTTAGGCTTAGGTGTGGAGTTGGGAACTGCTGTCTCTGTGGTGTGTTTGTGTGTGTGTGTGTGTGTGTGTGTGTGTGTGTGTGTGTGTGTGTTTGTGATGTTAAGAAAGTTGCAAGTGCATGAGAAAGTGATGGTCTTCTAGAGAGTTGACATCTGAGTCTGACCCAGGGACCCAGTACAGTATCACTCTTACAGCCCACCCTCCGCTCCTCAGGCTGGAGGCGGATGTGAGCCTGGGACCACCAAGCAGGGATGTATGGGAGTCTTAGTGTCCTTTACACTTCTCCATATGCAGCTGTTTCCTACCTATTTCTTTATACTGTATATCTGTTTCTTTTTTTGTTTGTTTTCACAAATATCCCCTGGATTAGAGGATTTTTCCAAACTCAACTTAAGAAGAACAAATAATAAATGACAATATTAGTAGGAAAACAGTCCAAAGGGAACTGATACCAAAGTGGTTCACATTTTGTGAATGGAGAATGTCAGAGGCCACAGGGAGTATTCAGCACTCGGTCAAGGTCATGGAGTGAGATAGTGTGGAAGGCAGGACCCAAAGCCTGGTGTCCTGACAGCTCACCCGAAGGCCAAGCTCTCTCCCTGCCGACCCAGTCGTTTAAAACATGGTGATGTGAAATGACCAGACCACAAAAGCAACCTTCATAGAAGCCTGTCTCCGAAGAGCAAGGATAAACTACTTAAATTATACTTCATTTCTCATGAGAATGTTTCTTAAGGCTTCTATTTATTAACTCAATCAAGTTCTTTGCTACTCTGGCTTCCTGAAAAGCTGCTCCTTCAGTAACAGAAAAACGTATTTATCCCTTCTGGTGAGGAAGACTATGCTTTGAAGACTATGCTTTCATTTCAGGCCACATAAAGGTGATAACATTACGATGGCCAGAGGCGGGCTTTCTGATGGCAATCACGTCAGATTGTGGACTGGAAAGTATGTGCTGAGCGCTACTGCTATGTTCATATAGCCGAGTCCCACGACCTCTAAAGGGAAAAAGTAATTACTCTGATTCTTAAGAGACAGAACTCAGAGGTTAAAATAAGAGGGACGAGGCCTGGGCAGGATGCCATGTCCCACTAAAGCCAACATCAGCCTTACTAATGGGTTTCTGATTTTTGCTGCGAAAGAACCCCTGCTGGGCACTGGCAATGAGAGGGTGTCACAAAAAGGTAACTAAGTGGACAGCATGGTTTTCTCACTAGGAAGAATAAGGGAGGTTGTTTATTTAAAAACAGTCTCACAGGAGAAAATGTAATGGAAGGCAATCTCCATCCATAATGATGTTCATTACATTGTTTATTAGCGAGAATAGCAAAGACCTGAGCAGCCCAAACTGTTTCTTGTCGAGGGGCATGCCTACGAAAATGATGGCACAGAGATTTGGTGCTCTAGTACAAAGCCATTGAAAAGAACCACGGAGGCTGTCTAGCAATATAGGAAAACGTTTAGTGAAGAAATAGAATGTGTGCTGTGGATACACTGACCACCGCTCTGTACATCTGCATGCAGGAAGCGGAGAAAATAGCATGGTCAGTGGTCCAGGGGATGCGACTATGGCTCTGAAGCCATCCTTTATTTTCTGCTTTGCTTCTCCTTCCTAATGTAACTACAACTGGCATTCCTAGGAAGGATCACCTGGCTTTTTTAAAAAATACATATTTTTATTGATTTCAGAAAGGAAGGGAGAGGGAGAGAGAGATAGAAACATTAGTGATGGAGAGAATCATTGATCAGCTGCCTCCTGCACACCCCCTACTGGGGATCGAGCCCACAACCTGGGCATATGCCCTAGATTGGAATCAAACCTGGGATCCTTCAGTCCACAGGCCAATGTTCTATCCACTGAGCAAAACCAGGTAGGGCTCACCCGGCTTTTTGATGACCTAAGTTTTTATTCTCACTCTGGATTCATGTATGTTTATGGATGCTTATTTAGCTGTTTGTAAAAATGCATCTCTATCCTGCAGGAAGGGAATATTTTTCTTGTGCTGAGGAGGAGCCAGATGTCAATGGAGACATGTTACATGGAGGCCCTGGCCATCTTCAAAGGCAAATTAAATGGTGGCCACTTTGGGAAAGACTCATGTTTTGACATCACTGCTTATCCAGTGGTCCTGTTCTTAGTGTTATTTTATACTCTTTCCATTAAAACACACAAACACACACACACACACACACTATACCTTATCTCATAGTAGAGTTTGTGGACATTAATATAGAAAACACCTCTTAGAAGGAAACAGCACTTTTCATGACCTGATAGAAAACACAATGAATAAAGAAAAAGATATCCTGTACCTGAACTTGATTTTTGCCATTAAACTTGTGTTTCTCGGTAGGTAGTTCTTCCTCTCTGTGCCTCAGTTATCTTCTTCATGTCTCTTGTCTACCTCAAAGGAATACCAATAGCCTCATGGGACTGTTTTGCGAGATCCCATCATTTTAGAGAAATGAAGAAATTAGAGATAAATCTGTTGTACTATCTATGAATAGGCTCTATGTTATGCTGTGATACCCATCTCTCAGCCCTGGTTATGAAGTTACCATTTGGGATGTTGAAGGATTTAGAAGCCTTTTAGGGGGCTATCCTGCTTAAAAAAATTATGTGTTTACTTTTAATGGAATAGTTTTTATAGGCAGCATTACATAAGGGACCACTTCAATTTTAGTCCCATTTAAATTATTGAATTAATTTGCACTTAGATTACAATTTGGAAGTTGAGTAGCAATAAAAATCATGAAAAATTGTAATTTATTAATTTTTCTTCCAATAATTTTACCAAATGTATGCTGGTTTAGAGGCTCTGGGGTTAAAATTGTATTCCAGGAAAAGCAAATGTGTAAAGGATTTATAAATATCAAAATCAATAGAAAAAACAAATTCTATCTTGGTTTTGATTAGTTTTAATCCCTTTCCCCCCAACATTGTCACTATTGTTCTAAGTCCTTTTTGGACATGGGGGAAGTCTAGTTCAACAATGAGATAATACCTAGAATCTAACATCTTCTGCACGGTGGAAGGAAAACGCCTCTCCTAACGAGATGGAAAACAAAGACGAGGGAGTTCCAGACACAAAGAGCTTTGGTACAAACTGCCCCCTGGTCTCCTGAGAGCCCAGACTCTTTCTGGCAAGAGACAGCACTTTGGTTAATCCCTAATTGTTCTCTTGATGCTTTGCCAGCGAGGTGATTTTTCAGAAGATGGAAGGGTTCAGATTAGAGGATTTGAGAATTTGGAGGTGGAAGGGTTAATACTGTTGGCTCTCTTAGCATGTGGCTGGAAGCAAATCTGACATTCACCTGTTCCTCAGGTCATGTCTGGGAGAGAGGCAGGGGAGTTGCTTGCCCACCTGTACTGATGGCCCAGAGCTCTAAGGCCTGCTTCGTTATCGGCCTGCAGGCTCCTGACAGTGAGAGTTTCCCTGAACACCTCCTGGAGTTGCTTCTTAGAGTGCTTCAGGGCTAACCTGGGCTTGCTCGTGACCAGGGTGAGGTCCCCTGTACCACTTGCGGTCACCATAGAAACGACTGCTGCAGGCTCCATCCTCCTGAGGCTGGATCTGATTCCAGAAGTTCAAGTGCAGGAGATTGATCTACCTGCTGCTTTAACCACATACAAGTAATTGCAAACAACATTCATCTCCCTCTTTAGGGGAAAGGATTGGGAGTAGGGGGAAAAGCAAGCTATTAGAGAAATTCTAGAAATTCTCACTCACAGAGAATAATTAACAGCAGTGATTGAATGGGGGTGGGAAAGGCAGTGGGCCATTCAGCGTCTTTCTAGAAGGGCCTGGAAGTTTCTGGCCACTTTCAACGGGTCAGCCCACAGGCTCAATGCCTGTGGATAAGCTATACCACTTATGTGCCCATCACACTCGACACTCAAACTCTGCCAGCTCTACTTTTATTTAAAGTTTTTAGTGATTCCAAGAGTAGAGGCAAACTCAGAATTGTCTGGGAGTACAGGACATGGCCATACTCCTTCCCCTCAAACAATTAGGGATTTTCTTTGTTCTCTGGGCTCCTTGTCTGCAAAATGAGGCTGGGAACAGGGAGGACACCCTCCCCAGATGAGAGCTGTCCCTGGGTATGGCTTCTCCCAACCACCTGCTCTCCTGACCAAGGCTGGCTGTCCCCTCGGCTTCAAGATTGAATCCATAACCACAAGCAGCCACACTCTGACTTTAGAAGACACACTATGCCGAGGGGGAGCGGCACCGCCGGGAAGAATCGGGCCCATTATTACCCTCATTATTTATTTCTCACCCAGCACTCCAAAGTCTGCAAGGGAAGAAGCATAATTCCCTTTGCATTTCAGTGCTGCAATATTTACTCCAAGCCAGAGCCTCTGCCTGTTAATGCTCTCTCTGAGGAGTGCCACTTGCTTTGAGGCCAGTGCCGTGGGGAAACAGAACGCAGAGGGAGACGGAGGCAGAGGAGTGCTCAGACCTGGCCTTCGCCGGAGAACTTGGCTGTCATAATTTACACACCTTGCCTAATGCACAGCACATGTCTCAGCTACAAAAGGCGTTGGATAGACTGGTGCTGTCTGCCTCGCAGTGGGCCTGCTGAGAGCGTGTCAGCAATACTCTTAACGATGACAAAGTAGTTCATCAATAATTTTTTCCAAACACCCTTATCTTCGAACCAAACAACAAAATAATATCCATCTCCCATCCAGCCCACCCTTCTACACGGTGGTACAGCCCCACCTACCCCAGCAGAAGTCTTCCTGTGACCCCAGGCAAGGAGGCCACGGGTTCAGAAGTGGGTTCATGGCGCTGGCTAGGATCCTGAATGCAGCTTTCAGGCAAAGGGTCCCGAATTCCTGTTTTCCATGTTCTGAACCCTTCACTTGCCACATCCATGCTAAACAGGGGTACCCAGGTTCTAATGGCTGTTAGGCTTCAGAAAGGGACGCTCTCTTATTTCTCATAGTCATCTTAGTAAGGTCAGTTGCTTTCAGTCACTCTGTCCACTTTCCCATGGAGGGTGCCCCCATGTGAACAGCAGCCTCAGGATATGCAGGCTGTTTGGAGGAAGATCGGAAATGACAGATGCTGTCAGATAAAACAGCCCACTCTCTGGACGAGCCACTACTAATATTAGGTGCATATCCTTCAAGATACCTGGTTAGACCTCTTTCCATCAACCTCTTCTGCTTCTTCCTTCTCTTCCTTCTTCCTCCTTTTTCTCTCAGTATATGTAAGTTTTTTGAAAAGTGGGAGCCAATTTCAGAAGATGCTGACCCCTATTTTCCTTCCAGTCTTGGATGAATGGCTTGGCAGGATTCGGCTCTATGAAGGCCCAATAAGCCAATGCCAGGTGTGGTTCCCAGCACTTCGTATGCACTTGGTGCTCACCAAGTTACTTTTATTGCAACTTTTTTGGTACCCCCAACACCATATGGTTGCTTTGCATGCTGGAGCTCATATGCTAAAGAAAGCGTTAAATCTGAAATTTATGTTAGCAGACAGGGCCCTGCCTGAGGTAGGTCTGACTTTTACTTCAACCTCCCTGCTCTTATTCAAATTCACTGCTCACTTTCCACAGCGTGACCACAGGCTGCCTCTCCGTAATACAAGGATTTTTCTTTATTTATTGGATTAGCTCCTCAACTGGCACTTTTACGGTGGCGTTGCACCTGTTGATTGTTGTTGGCTAAAGAACAAACGCCTGGCTAATGTCCACAGGGAAGAACAATTTGCACATTTATTTTATCCTTTTGTTGATATTTCAGTTCCAAAGGCTCAAGGTTAGTTTGCTTAACTAATGCGTTCTCCCTTGATCCCAGGTGTTTCCATATGACAGTGTTGTCTGGGCTTGACTCCCTGGTGTGACATTCAAGACTGCTAGAATGTACACATCCTCATGAAATACTAACAATTCCATTTATTAGGGGTTACGGAACCAAGGTACAGCCAATTGATTAAAGGAACAAATGAATAGTGCATTTATTTATGTGTCAACAGAGGCTAGTTACGGAATGTGACTGTCTGATTTTTCTCATGCGATACGGCCTCTGCACGGGTGAGCACTGAGACCGCAGGGCCAGGTCTCTCCACCTTCCTCAAGGCTTGGCACCAGATGCAAAATATGTTTGTGCTTCATAAATGCTGCCTGATGATGTTGGCAATCGTGGCGTAGCTAGCATTTGCATTGCATTGTCAATGGGGCAAGCCAGAAATGTGACTCCCGATGGCAAACCATACAAGACCCTCCTTGTTTCTTTCTCTTGACAACATAACGCCAACAGAAGGCTGGGCCTGTCTCAAACTCCAGTGGCAGCACAATTTGGGAGTAAGGGCTCAAAATGCTGGCACTTGACTGTAACGTAGGAGGTTCCAGGACTCCGAAACCAGACCAGGAGAACAGTATGGTGATTTCTGCAATTTTCCTGGTCTGTTTATGAATTTCTGGCTGCTTGGGAAGCCAGATGGGGGTTTGTCCACAGTGCACAGATTCATTATTTTTGAATTGCTGGTGCTGTCAGTTCTGGGGTAAAGTGAACTGGGGGGCAGGGTCTGTTTCGTGGACTCTGCTTTGATGTGTTGGTCCAAATGGAGAAGGGTTTGAGTCACAGAGCTGGGACTGGAGAAATTTGGTGGGAGGTGGGAAGTGAAGAAAAAGGTAAGGAAATTGAGAATTGCTGAAGAACGGGATGGTAGAAAAAGGAGACAAAGATGAACTGGATGGGAAGACTAAAAATTTCCAATAAAGAGAATAGAGAGGAGGAACTCATGGAAGAGAAAATGTGAGCACATGAGGGAATTTCAGAAATGAGAGGCAAAGAAAAAACAGGAAAGATGAGATCTGGAGTGAGAAGAACATGAAAGAAAGCAGAAGATATGTAGGTAAATGAAAGGTGAAATTAAAAACCCAGATGTACAGAGAGCAAGACTGAAGAAGGAAGAAAAGGAAAGGGATGGAAAATGACTATAGAAAAAATTGAAAGTCCTCTTTGAGGAACATAACTAGGGCATTAGTCAGGTGAGACTTCCTGTAGGTGTGCTACATTTGCTAGCTGACTCGGGAAAGAGAGGGCTGAGAAATACAAATACAGGGTGGGGCAAAAGTAGGTTTACAGTTGTGAGTATGCGAAAGTTTATTCTTTTATTATTATTTATTAATGTATTATTTTTCATACAAACAACTGTAAGCCTACTTTCCCCCACCCTATATATCTTTACCTGATGTTTTAAAAATTATTTATTTGTTTATGTATTTTATCCTTTGAATCTTCAAATTAGGATATGGAAGATTAGAGAGAGGAAGAGAGAAAGAGAAACAGAGAGAGGGGGAGAGAAACATCAATGGGTTGCTTCCTGTGTACTACTTGACTGGGGGTCAAACCCGCAACTTTTTGGTGTACAGGATGACGCTCCAACCAATGAGCCACCGGCCAGGGCTCTATCTGATGTTTTAAAAGTATTATCTATTTAAATTTTTATTGGCACCCAAACCCACGGGCTGCAGACCAAACTATTGGGAAGATGTTTTGGGGAGAAGAAAAGAAATGAAAATTATTGTTGCAATAGATTGTTTTTCATTTTCCATTTCAGAGACAATTTAATAACAATTTGGCTTTGATGCTTTTATTTATTTTGCTTCCTCTTCTCAAGGGCCTATTGGATCCATGTCTGTTTTTGTTTGCCCGTTAGTATCATTTGTTTAGGACCCTGAGGGAACCTAATCTTTTACTTGAGTAACATCAACCTCATTTTCTTTAGGAGATGGAGTCTCTTTTCTTTCTTCTCCAGCTCTTCTACAAGAAGTTGGCTGCATGTCAATCTTTCGTTTTCTTGAAAAGTGTTTCTTGCCATACTGGTTACTCAGTGGTGCTGATAAGTGGGCCCGCTATGTGTTATTCAAAGAGATGGTGCTGACTAGTGTATTTCCTGTATTGTGAAATCAGAACTCATCTGCTCTCTTGTAATGAGATATCAATCTTTTGTGTAATGCCAGGTACTGCGCTTAATTGCCCTCTTGTAATGTGTTATCCCTGAGATGATAATTTGAGTTATTTCTTTGTTAACCTTTACACAGCCAATAACAAATTAAACATCATTATCTGAGTTTAAAATAGGCTGTAAATCTCTAAACCCTGGTAATACTCAGACACTTACAACGAGGGAGTCATAAAATGACATTAAATGACACTCTGAAACACAACCCAGAAAGTACTACAAATAAATGGGAAGAAAGCAGAACATTACTAAGAGGAGTTTACGTGGGGTGGTCTTTCAGAATTCTCATGCTGAGAGTATTCAAGTTATGGCAATTTTGCTCAAACATAACCACTTAAAATGCACTTTTTAAATCTTTCCTCATGTTGCCCGTGACTCCTTCGAGACAGATTGGGCATTCCTTCTTCGTGTATTGCTTGAAATATCGTGAGGAAGTTCAAGTTTTGCTTCTGCTGAGAAGCCAGCCTTACTCATTTCCTTTTGTGCTGATGTCCTGTCTATCTGCTTTCACACTTATTGCCTGAACTTCCTATTTGGTCATGAATTCTCCTCCCCCCGCCCCCCCCCCCACTTAATTCTCTTTCCTTTGCAAGTAGGATTATGTCTTGCCCTATTTTGCAGAGTAGAGAACCAAATGGAAGTTTCTAGGTTCTCTCCAGTCTTTCCAGTGATGGTAATAGAGGATGATTGGTGATGGGTGGGGTGGGGAAGATATAGTATACATATATGCAAAGGGAATTACTTTTGGAACCAACATTACTGTTCTTTCTCTCTGGTTTGTTTGAAAACTAGCTCTATGAAACCACAGTATATTCAAATTGAATCTTATGTTATCAGCTGAGGGCAAGAGAGAGAAACTTCTTTCTCCAAGACGGTATAAAAACTGTAGTTAGTGGTAGAACAGGACTAGAACTCAGGCTTCTGAGATCCAGTTGGAATGTTCTTTCTACTATATTCCATGTCACATGGACATGGTTAGAAATGGTCTGTTAGATTAAAAAAAATAATTATTTTTAATTGCATAAACAATGGTGATAATCAGAAAATTAGCTCTGGGACCTACCGGCCATAGCAGGTTTACACAGATGGATGCAAAGAATACATAGGATGTATTTTAGCAGAGATTGGCAGGATGGAGCGGGTTGCACATCCCCACCTGAAAGTCTACTGCAGCTGTGCTGCCTCCAGGGTTTCATGGTGACGCTCTCCACTGTCCGTAGTGTGTTCCTTACCCCTGGGCCAGAAAATCTTTGCTGAAAGGGTGATTTTGGAAAACATTTTAAATTTTACAACAATTATTGATCAGTTTACACTTTCCAGTTCTTCTCAAAGAAGTTTTATTCTGAAATTCAGTATTTTCCTAAGAGCAGTGGATTTAGTCAACATTTTCATAGTTATTGGCACATAGTAATCAGAGTGCTCCACAATGTTTACAATCTCTCCTTTAGCTGTGGTTACATTCCCAATGTCTCTCATTCCTAGTGAGTTGGGCGCATTCATGTCTTTTCTCTCTCTCATTTTCTTCCCTTCTCTTTCTCTTATTGTCCTTGGCAGGATTTTTTTCTAATTTACACTTAAATTATTTATTTAAAATTGTCAATTCTACTTAATTATGGTCTGCTTTCATCTCTGTTAATTCCATCTTCCTCCTTTGTGTGGGTTTATTTTATTTTACTTTCAAGTTTCCTTGATTGCATTTTTAGTTTATTTATTTTTTAGTTTTTCTTTCTGTCTATTTTTTTTTAATCAAAGAAAGCATTTGAGGCCATGCATTTTCCTCTGTGTACAGTTTTGGCCCTGAGTTTTAAAATGTTTTTTTCTTTCTAATTGTCATTTATTTATAAGTACTCAAATTGCAGTTCTGATTTCAAAGTGATTAAAGTATTTTTGTTCAAATTAAAAGATTACCTGGAATTATTTTAGTTTGGTTAGAAAATATCGTTTGGACCATTTCTACTTTTTGGAACCCTTAGAAAAACAGGTTTATTAATGTTATTCACATCTCTAATCTTGCTTATTTTTTAGTCTATTTTATCTGCCAAAGAAAAAGTGGGTTATGTTAAATCTCTGTCTATAATGATCTTTCTGTGAATTTATCCTTGGAATTCAAACACTTAAAATTTATATATTCTAATATAGTGTTTACATTCATGATTAATATGTATTATTATCAATATAAATGTTCGTTCTTTTTATTATTATAAACTCATTGTTTTTATTCAGTTTAGTGTTTTTGGCCAACTTTACTTTGCCTACTATTAGTTTTGTGATTCTGCTTACTTTTTTAATTCTTTAGCTTCATAATCATTTGAACATCCTTTTATTTCTAATCTTTGATTTGAGTGCTCTTTTTTTATTTAAAACAATTTATTGAGGTAGAGTTGACATACCATAAAATTATTCCATTTTCAGTGTATGAGTTATGATTTTTAATAAATTAATGGCATTATCAAACATATGAGTGTTCCTTTAAACAGCATAGAATTGGATATATTTTTAATTCAGCATGAATATCTCATTCAACCCCCCTTTTAATAGAAAGTTTAATTTATTTAAATTTATTGTTATAGCTGATACTTTTGCAGTCAAATGCTCTACCCCTGAGCTATACCCCCAAATAGCTGATACTTTTGGTTCTACAACTGTCATATTGTTCCATTTTTATTTCTTTGCCGTTCCCTTTATCTTCTCCTTTTGTATATTGACCTTGTTTTATTTGTTTTTAATCTCAAATATTTTTAATGTATCTATTTTAACTAATAATTTTATTATTTGATGAGTTTTAAAAAATATTTCTCAGCCTATACTCTTATTATTGACAGCCATGAGAGAAATGCATCTTTCTCTCTATTTAATACGAATAATTTAGCACAGATTTGCCTTTACCTCATCACTTTTCTCCTTACACCATTTCTTAAACATTTTTAAATGATAAATTTGGCTTCTATAATGAAATTAATGCAATTATATAACATTTTAAGTATATATTTTCCCTTTGAATAACTACTTTTAGCATGCATATTTAAGTTTTGTAGCCATATTTGGCTTGCCTCTATTTTAATTAGATTTAGTTTCCCTACTAGCTCCTTTATATCATAACATCTGTACTTTTCAATATATTTTTATTGATTTCAGAGAGGAAGGGAGAGGGAGAGAGAGAAACATCAATGATGAGAGAGAATCATTGATTGGCTGCCTCCTGCACGCCCCATATTGGGGATTCAGCCCACAACTTGGGCATGAGCGTTTGACATGACTGGAATCGAACCTGAGACCCTTCAGCCCACAGGCTGATGCTCTATCCACTGAGCCAAACCGGCTAGGGCTGTACTTTTGAACTTTTAATTTTGCTTTGTTTTTTAGGAGTTGGATTACATTTCAATAATCTTGTCAGAAAGAATGCTATATTTTCTTACACTTTGCCTATGTAAGAGTCTTTCTGAGCTCTTCACTTATAAAATATTTGTTATGAAACTCTTGGGTCATACCCTTTTCCACTTAAAACTACTTAGATATTGCCTTGTGTATTCTAGCATTTAATGTTGAAATGGAAAAGTCTGATAATACCTTGATTTTCATTGATTATTCCTGGAACATAATATGCTTTTAAAATCTGCATATATTTCTTCATCTCAGAAAAATATTCTTCTATTGCATTTTTTATGTTTTTCCCCCATTGCAGTTCTTAGTCCTTTGTCTCTATTTCCAAGGAGAGTACCTCAAGCTTGTGGTCCACACAGGGGCTTCCACTTTCTCCTTGGGTCCTGTGTAGAGAATGGACTGAAAGTTGGTTTTGAGACTAAGGCAGCTGGTAGACTCAGACATGGGTGGTGGCAGAGATACATTTTAGAAGTAATTTTCCATGCTGCTGTGAGCTATCTCCTCCTCCTCCTCCTCCTCTTCCTTCTCTTCCTCCTCCTCCTCTTCCTCCTCCTCCTCCTCCCCCCCTCCTCCTCCTCCTCCTCCTCCTCCTCCTCTTCTTCTTCCTCCTCCTCCCCCCTCCTTCTCCTCCTACCCCTCCTTCTACTCTTCCTCTCCCTTCTCCTCTTCTTCTTCCTTCTCCTCCTCCTCCTCCTCTTCCTTCTCCTCCTTCTCCTCTCCCTTCTCCTCCTTCTGTTGGTAGCAGAGACAGCATAGGGAGCTGTTAGCTGGAGGACATTTTAAAGCAGAAGTGTGTTCACATATTGTCAATGGGTGTATGTGACAAATTTATAGGAAAGAGCAGCCCTAATAGTTGCACATTTGCCAAGTGCTTTAAAATTTATACAGTTGCCTGGCCCGTGTTGTTCAGTGGTTGAGTGTTGACCATGCATTAAGAGGTCACTGGTTTGATTCCTAGTCAAAGCACACGGGGTGTGGGCTCAATCCCCAGTAGCAGGCCTGCAGGAGGCAGCTGATTGATGTGATGTTTCTCACTCACATCGATGTTTCTTTCTCTCTCTCTCCCTCTCCCTTCCTCTCTCTCTAAAAAAATTAACAGTTAAAAAAAATTATATAGTAATGCCTTAATTGAGCCTCTTGTCCCAGAGTGGTTGACAGTGCAGATGGAGATAATAAAACTAAGGTGCTGGGTGGTTCAATGACTTGCTTGAAGTCGTTAGTCAGTGACAGAATCATGACCTCACCTTTTGTTTTTCAGTGCAGTAGATTTTCTACCTAGTGTGTTTAAAGCTTTAGTGATCTGCAGACTATGGAATTATCACTGGAGTTGGGTGAGAGGTGGCCAGTCAGCTTTTCACCCAGGTCCTGGCCCCCATGCCCTACATATTGAGCAGAGCATCATTCCCTTGACCTATTAATTCTTGTAATTTATAAATGTGAAATCTTTATTTAAAGAAATTCTGTTGCTAAACACTAAAGTTTAAGAACCACTTCAGGATACCCTGTTGCCTCTAGTTTGGGGTCTTGATGGGCTTGTGGCAATAATACAAAAGACGCTCAAATCCTCTTCACCTCTTCATCTAGATCTGACCAAGTGTACCACCAAATGGAGGTGGCCTGACAGCCAGGAACTGGCTGTACAAGTCATGGCTCAGCTCCCCTGAGCTGGTGGTTTGGAGAAGCCTTGGGCTGCATCTCCCATCAGCCTACATACTGTCCCTCTCCTTTCTTATCCTACTGTTTCTCCTCACCTGCCCTTATTTTCCTCCCTTTTTATTACATATATCGCTTTTGTTTTCTATTTATTTAGTCTGTCCTTTCTTTATATTTTCCTCCCATGATTTCAGTCCATGTTTTCTGGCATCCTCCCCCCTGACTCCGTACACGTTTTCTCTCCTGACTTCTCCTCATGGTATTCTTTCCCTGTCCTTCTCTTTTCCCATCATTTTCTTTCACTTTCTGTCTTCTCTCCTTGTCCTCTTGCTATTTTCCAACATTTTATATGAAAACGTCCAAATATACATACAATGTAGAAAGAATTTTACATAGTGGGGTGTGTGGGCAGTTCCATCATTAACATTTTGCAAAACTTGCTTTATCGCACATCTATTTATCTCTCCATTTATCCAGAAATCTATATTTTTTTTATGGTTTTGAAGTAAGTTTTAGGTCCCAGTCATCAGTATACCTCCTCCTAAGTACTTCAGTATGCATGTCATTAACTAGAATTCACTATTTACAGTGCCCATTTGTCTTTTAAGGTACAGTTTACATGCAATAAACTGCACAAACTTTATGTGTACCATTGGGTAAGTTTTCACAGGTGAATACACCAGGGTAACCCAAACCCCTATCAGGATAGAGAAAGTCAGAAAGTTCCTTCATGGCCCTCTCAATCAATCCCAGTCAGTCCTTGAAAGCTGCTGTTCTGATAACTTACCACTCTCGATTTGTTTTGCCTGTCCTAGAAGTTCATAAATGGAGCCAAATAAAGTGTACTACTTTCTGGAAGGCGTCTTTCACTGATAGTTTTTAAGATTTGTCCAAACTATCAGTAGTTGTTCCTTTTTTTACTGTCATGTAGCATTCCATTGGGTGAACATACAGGCATACCTCAAAAATGTTGCGGGTTTGGTTTCAGACCAGGGCATTAAAGCAAATATTGCAATAAAGAAAGTCATGTAAATGTTTGGTTTCCCACTGTCTTTAAAACTCATATTTATACTATACTGTAGTCTATTAAATGTGCCATAGTATTATGTCTAAAAAACAATGTATATACCCGAAGTAAGAGTACTTTGCTACTAAAAAATGCTAATCATCATCTGAGCCTTCATCAAGTCTTAATCTTTTTGCTGATGGAGGGTCTTACCTTCAACTTGTAAAAAAAAAGCAATATTTACAAATTGCAATAAAGCAAAACACAATAAAATGAGGTATGCCTGTCTCACATTTGTTTAGTTATTCTCCTACTGATAGTCAGTGTTTGCCACATACGTGATGCCACTCTGAGTCTGCCCTTTTGTTTGTGCTGTCCTCCAGTTCCTGCCCCATTACTCCCTCCCCACCTTTGTTTGGTCCCAGAGTATATTCAGGATGCCTGAGCAAAAGGAGAAAATACTTCTTATTTCACAGGGGTGTGGTGGGAAGGTATGAGAGAAGGTATAAAAGTCTCCCAGGTCAGCCCCCAGCACACAGTAGGCACTCAATAAGTGGGAGCTATGATTACACAGAGGAGGTGCAAAGGCTTCTTGTTGGAGGATTTCTTGTGATTGGATTTCTGCATCATTTTTTAGCTGTGTGGCTTTTGCCAAGTTATGTCACATTTATCTGCCTTCATTTATTCCTCTGTGATCTTTTCCTTCTCTCCTGAGTTACATAAGGATAAAATTATCAGCCTTCCCAGTATTACAGAAAGGGAATAATGAAGAAAAATTATGGCAAAAGAGTTTGCAAAAGAAATCACATTTACTCCTTTTTCTTTTCACACTATTCGAGTTTTGCAAAAAATTGCTTTGAGATCCTTGGATGAGAAAACCTAATTCAAAAGCCAAGAGCTACAGTTTGAGGGGTGTCCTTTTCCCAGACCCATTAGCTGCCATTCAGCTAGGACTTAGCAGTTTCCACTGGAGCATAGAGAAGTTTATTTTACCATTTTAATTTGGTGCTGCTTTATTTACCCTGTTTGTGCTAACCCAAATTTGGCACCCACTCTGTACTCCAAGTGCTAATTTAAGTGACATATTTCCGTTCTGCCTGGGAAGAATACACAGAAGAGCTGAAAGACGTGTGTTTATAATTATAAGGTACTGAGTTGGCTCAAACAACATCTCTGAGCATATGGGAACTATGTGGGCTAGTTAGCAAAAGTTTATGCTGAAGCCTGATGCTGTTTGGCTGAGTTTTGTAAACTCAGAGTTGTTAAGCTGTGTCTAATAAAACATGGGTTGAGTCAATTTAATATTTCCAGGCTAGTCTGTTGTTGTGGAAGGGACAGGTCCTTTCCCTTTTCTTGGCCTAAAAATGCCGAGGATTTGAATTCAATTATGGAGATGGCAGAGTTTGTGGGGATAAGAAGGGCAGGCCATTTTTTTTTATAGCACCGTCTTCAAGACCCTAGACATGAGTCCTTGGCCCCAAACTAACCAAATCTGGTTATTTTTCATTTCAGATTGGCATTGTGGAGGGTTCTTGGATTACTCTCTACATTGTGCCTTTTAAGCTTTCTGTTAAAACTATTATATATGATTTTATACAGTTTCTACTTGTAAACCTTTATATTATTATATAATATCACAATGCATATGTAAGCAGGGTATTTTAAACTTGGAGGAAAGATGTTGTTGTAGGAATGGGTCTATTGATTATGTGGATGTGTGTGTGTGTGTGTGTGTGTGTGTGTGTGTACACCCAGAGCACTGTGTCATATGCCTGCATGCATATAGGCCACTTATTTATACCACATGATTGGCTGTAGCTATCTGTGGTTTCAGTAAGATGTTATTGTACACCTACTGTACGCAGATAAATGTAGCTCTTGCTTCCTGACCTCGAGCTCCCTTTTGTATCTGCATCCTCCGGGGCTGGGAAGAGTGGATGACAGAAGGGAGCCATCAGGGACTAAATTCCCATGCTAATCCTAAAGCAGTTTAGGCTCTAGAAGTTGACCGCCTAGGCCAAGTGAACTGGCAGAGAGGAAAACCATTAACCCTCAGTGGCAGGATTCCCGGTGCGTCTGCAGCTGGTGTTGTGGTTCTGTCATTTACTTACTGGTAAGGACAGGAACAGGGCGACTCACCCACCCTGTTATCCAGAAAGCCCAGTCAACTGAACTTTAGAAGGGGCCTCTCACACCCTGTTCCCCTTTATTGACATGGAATACAGTGTCTTTCTATTACAGGAATGCTGGAGAGAGACTACTGGTAAATGTAGGGAGAGTTCTCTGCAGACTTCTGGATAGCCATATACCCAGATCATTTGTATCCCCAAGTGCCTCAGGTATATGAGGCTGAACAGTATAATGCCAGTACTTTTTGAAACCTCCTGGTTAGGTGGATATTAGTTTAGAATCAGAGTCTCACATGCTAAATAATGTGCTTTGTAAATCGCGTATTTTTTCGTCTTCTAGAGTGGATCAGATGAGGTCTTGCTCTTTTACAATGTGCTGCAGCATAGGTCTTTGAAACCCAGGTTTGAATGTGCTGCAAGCCAACACTTTGCCCTGGATGTCACATGGGAGACAGTGAAACCTGCTCTAAATTGGCCCCCTGTGGGGGGTGTCAACATCTCCAACAGAGGGGAGCCCTCCCTACTGTGCTGCCCCTGTACCGGGAGTCCCATTCAGTTGTTCCTTTTCTGACTTTAAAGCGTCTTCACATACAGTATTTGCTTTATGCCTGATAACGACCCTCTGGGTCACTGCCATGATCTCCACTTTATAGAAAACTGAAGATTGAAGAGGCCAAGGGATTTGTGTGAGGTCATATCTTTTGCCAGCAGGTTACAGAGCCTGGGTTGTCTGACTCTAAATCCAGTGTTGGTGCCTCTGTACTGCAACCATCCCTCATAGTTGGGTCTCACAATTAATTTAATGTAATTGGGTCATTTGATGCTGCTAGTTTAGCTTTCATGCATTAGTCTTACTTTGCAGAACAAACATGGTTTCTTGGAAAGTGCTATGGATTTGGTGAGATGATATTTTTGCTCTTTCACTCTTTAGTTATATAATTTGGGGAAAATCAGTTTTGAGCCTCAGTTTCCTCATGTACAACATGAGCATAGCAGTAGGTATCTTGTAAAGTATGGGGGATGGTATTTGAGAAAGCATTTTATAAAACATAAACTATCATGGAAAATGTAAAAAGTATTATTATAACTCTCTCTTCAACTAGATTGTATATTCCTTTTCAGGATATTACATTACTTTTCTATTTCTATAACTTAGCTTAGTGCCAGGTGCATAGAAGTTATTCAGTAAAAATAGCCTGATTGATTGATTAAAAGCTGAGATCATTCCTTCTCATTCCTTTGTTTCTTTTTCCTAGTGTGTAGTATGTCTCTATTCCAATGGTGACTCCCCAGAGATAATTTTGGGGAAATTGAAAAATGTTTCTTAATACATGTCAACATTCATATGTGTGTACATGGACTTGTAAAATTTATTAAAATATGTGCATGTGTGATCATGTAGGCTATTTCTGCACATGTGTGGTGGGCTCACCATTAGTGACGGGTCATTAATGGCTGATGCATAGGGAATAATAGAGTCTTTGCAAGATCAAAGCTTCTCTGCTTGTCTCTGGTTTGATGTCCAGGACCCTTAGAGCTGGCTGTGGTTAGGGCCCCAGGGTGGGAGTGTGTGCCTCAACTCCCTATTTTCCCACCTATGCACACTCCCCAACATTTTATCCAATGGCTGGCCAAATGGATCTACAGACAGGAAGTGCCAGGCAATCCTGAGCTGGTAGTAGATTTCTTGCAAAATCCTTGGACACCACAAAGCTGTCCTGGGAATGTACCTGTGTTATGAAAGAACACAATGAATTATAAGATTTCCTACAAAATGAAAAGAAAAACCTAGCAAACTGGCAAATGTCCTCAAGAGATTTAAACAAAAATGATTTGTTTGTGTATTACTGTAACTTACACTTGAGTGGTTGATGATGTGTCTGTAGATGCCCAGTTACTACCTGGAGCCCAAATTAATGTTTGCAACCTGGAGGAGGGCCTTCTAGGGAACCGAGTAGAAGCTTTCTGGAGGGTCATTTAATGGGTGTAGGTTCTTGTGAAGTTGGCTTAGCGAAGTGTAGTATTATATAAAAGCACTGAACTTAGAGGTCAGAAGACCTGGGTTTTGGTTTGTCTGTATTACTCTGGACAGAAATTAGCCTTTGTGTGCCTCAGTTTGCTCAGCTCAAGAACTGGGGCAGTACTCCAAATACACAATGGTTAAATGACGCAGGCGGCATACTATGCATAAAAATTTTTAGAACACTCTCAAGTACAGAGCAAATAAAAGGTGGCATGATTGTTGGTGTTTGAAATCTTGAATGACCTAGAGAACCAGCTGCAGTAGAGTGATGAAGAGAAGGACTCTAGCCCTAGCCGGTTTGCCTCAGTGGATAGAGCATTGGCCTGTGGTGCTGGGTTCAGTTCCGGTCAAGGGCATGTACCTTGGTTGCAGGTTCCTCCCCAGCCTGGGCCCTGGTTGGGGCTTGTGCAGGAGGTAACCAATCGATGTGTTTCTCTCACATCAATGTTTCTCTCTGTCTTTCCCTCTCTCTTCCACTCTCCCTAAAAATAATGGAAAAATATCCTCTGGTGAGGATTAACAAAAAAAGAGAAGGACTCTGGAGACCACTAGGGATCAACTCTCAGCTCTACTCCTTGCTAGCTGTATGACCTTAGTCAAGCTGCTGAACCTCTCTGTCCCTCAGGTTCTTCATCTATAAAATGAGGAAAATAATAGCGTTTGAATATACAGTTAAGGTTGCAATCAATGTTTTAATATAAAAACACATATACGTACAGGTATACCTCAGGGATATTGCGGGTTAGGTTTCAGACCACTGCAATAAAATATCGCTATAAATTGAGTTGTAATTTTTTTGCTGGTGGAGGGTCTTGCCTTCAATTTGTAGAAAACACAACATCTGTGAAGCTCAATAAAGTGAAGTGCAATAAAACAAGGTATGCCTGTACATATCATGTACATATACATATCATATTATTTGTATCATATATAATTTAGATTGTTATTTAATGAATATGAGCCTTTAGTAAATCAGATTCCTACATCATTGTTCTGTCTGTCCTTGCCCCCCCCTTTAGTTTTATTCTCCTCTTCTGCTTTAATGAGAAAGATGAAAATTATAATGGGTTTAAAAAAATTTGAGAGTAAAGTCTAGAGCAGTGATGGCGAACCTATTACACACGTGTCAGAGGTGACACGTGAACTCATTTTTTTGGTTGATTTTTCTTTGTTAAATGGCATTTAAATATATAAAATAAATATCAAAAATAGAAGTCTTTGTTTTACTATGGTTGCAAATATCAAAAAATTTCTATATGTGACACGGCACTAGAGTTAAGTTAGGGTTTTTTAAAATGCTGACATGCCGAGCTCAAAAGGTTCGTCATCACTGGTCTAGAGCAATGGTTTTGAGTCATGATTTAAGAATCTCACGGGTCCAAAAGGTGTGTTACAGAGCTGCTGGGGTGAGGGCAGGACTGGCCTGCCCATTTTGGCTTTGGCAGAGCCTTTATCCACATCGGGCTTCTCTATATGATTTTATTGAACTAAAGAGTTCATCTGCTTTAAAAAGTTGGAAACCCACTGGCTTATAGTCAACACAGATTCACCTTCCATCTCAGGAATATTCTCCATCCACATCTATTACAGTTCACAAAAAAGTGTTGGTGATACTGGCGAACCACAAAGTAATGTGCCTTCCAAAACCCAAAAATGTTCATTTAAAAAAAATTGTTTTCCATTGATGTGCCACATTAAGAAAGTGGACTATTAATCCAATTTAAAAGGATTAAAAATTAAAAGTTGAAATAAAAATTAAATCTCAGAAAAGGGAACTCTAGGGCCCTGTTGGTGGGATTGGACAGTATAGAGTTTCCTCAGGAAGTTAACAATATAGCTGCCCTACAACCCAGCAATTCCATTTTTGGAAATTTATTGGAGGAAAACAAGAACAATAATTTAAAAAGATAAATGCACCCTATGTTTATTGCAGCCTTATTTATAATAGCCAAGATATGGAAGCAACTGAAGTGCTTATCAATGGATAAATGGTTAAAGATGTATCTATAATGGAATATTACTCAGCCATGAAAACAAATGAAATCTTACCAATAGTGACAGCGTAGATGGACCTAGAGGGTATTATGTTCAGTGAAATACACCAGACAGGGAAAGACAAATATTGTGTGATTTAACTTATAAGTAGAAGCTAGAAAAACCAAATGAATAAACAAAACAAAACAGAAACAGACCCATAGGTGTAGAAAACAAGCTGATGGTTGGCAAAGGGGAAGGAGTGTTGGGAGATGGAAATAAATAAATAAAAAACAAACAAACAAACAAATAAATAAAATGTATTCTTACTAATAAATGAAAATTAATTTAAAAAACGAATTCTCAACCAGAAAACAACCCTCTTAATTGAGATTGCTACCCAGTTGAGCATCAATCAAGGTGTATATAATGAGAAACTGCTAAGTTTGGTGCCGTGGGGGACCTGACAAAAATGGAGACACTGTCCATATCTTTGGGGAATTTATAAGCTAGTTAGGGTGATTATTTGGGGGCACTTACCAGCAATTCACAAGTGATATGATTTCATTCTGAACTGTGCTCCTGTAAGTCTTATAGTTCAGAGGCCAGAGACGTCAGAGTCATGGGCATGCACAGTAGCAGAAGTCTTCACGAAGGAGCGGGGCGTTGAAATACAGGCAGAATGTAAATAGGTGGAGGGCATTGCAGGTGAAGGCTGCAGCACAGGCAAAGGCTAAGGAGGGAGGCCCAGCCTGGTATATACTAGTATAAGCATCCGAGAGGGTGCTTGCTAGATTCAGAGACAACTGGCACACTGAATCATAAGCTTCATGAGGGCAAGATGCATGGTTTTCGGAACTCCTGCTATGTTCCTCAACAAATATGTGTTGCATAAATGAATGGGTATCTTAGGTACATATATTGTCACCATTAAGCTTAGGAAACTTTTCCAACACCTCACCTCATTTTTTAAATAGCAAGATCCCCATTACTTCCTGTCTTCCTTAACTTCCCCTCTCCTGGCTGGACCAAGAATAGCCGTTCAGTGGATGTCAGGGACTTGACAATGACAATAGTGTATACCTTTACAGAGGAGGGAACTGAAACTCAGAGAGGTTAAGTGATTTACCCAAGGTCACACAGCTAGTTAGTGGCAGCACTATAGCATTTTTTTCTGTTCAGAAGTCTGGCTTCTCAAGTGAGGGCCTGGCTTTCTCATTAGGGCCAAGTGGACTTCAGGAAACCTCCCCAGTCTCCTGGACCGTTTATCCTGTCTTGCTCTCTGGAGACCCACCAGCTGGGTTTACTGATGGAATAGGCTGAAATTTTATGTGTAGATCATGTGTGAAGAAATCTGCTGTGGCACCGTATATTTTATATGTAGCCACTGGGTATTTCAGAGAAGACGGCAGCTGAATTCCCAGCCAATTTAAAGGGCACTTCTTATGTGGTGTTGGCAGAGAAGGTGCGGACTGGCCCCGTGAGCCCTGGAGAACTCGCTGGGGCTTGAATTGTACTGGTTAATTCCCACCTAGGTAACTTCCTCCTGAATGCATGCTCTGCGCAGCTCTGCTTTATCACTTTTCAAATATAACACAGTTTTCCCTCTTAAGAGTACAATATACTGTCCCTGAGATCTGGAGGCAGAAGAAATACCTTCTACTTCCTTCGCTTATTGTGTGTGATTTTGGCAGAAGCTGTGTTTTTTGAGAAGTTTCTCAGTCTCAGGGAGTGGGTGGATAAAAATCTTTGAGAACACCCAGGACAGGTATCTGTAGGTCTGGACTTTGCGGATCTCTTTCTGTAGCAATCTCATGGCTTCTACCTGAAGAAAGAACCCTGGGCTGTTCCCAACATGCAGACGGTAAGGAATGCTGGCCAGGTTTCATCGCCTGGAAACGGGGGTTTCTGAGGTGTGAGCCGGCCTGATGGAGCTCATGGAGCCTTCCCAGGTTCCATGCCTTGTCTGCTTGTAAATGTCAGCAAACCTGGATGTGGGGGCCTATTTACATGCGCTTTTAATTTTATGGTTAATGCGACTGTGCGTGAATCTGACACTCAAATAAAGTCAGCCAAGATTGTTCCAGCGAAACAGCCGTTTTTCACTGCTCTGTGAAATGCTCCAGTTCTTATCGTTTTCCTAAATTTGAGACCCCGCCCCTCCTCGATTTCACATTCCAGAAATAATTGTTTTAGATTCCAGTTTGCATCCAAGTGCATACCTAAACCCACAAAGGCACACACCTTGGGTGTACTCTTCACTCTCCTTGACCCTGGCACCCCTCCCCCATGCACTGTTGGAGCAGAGAGCCCAGCATATGGCCGTGTGGCAGATGTTGAGGGAGTGCACCCACCATTAAAGAAGTGCTTAGGTTGCTTTTTTTTAAGCAATCATTGATCAGTTTCCTTGGTGTTATCTTTTGAACAACACCCCACTGATGCGGAAGGATAAAGTTCACAAAGCAAAGTTTTTTATTTTTAAATTGACATTGATACTGGGGGCAGGGGAACCTTTGTTATATCTCCAGCACGCGGGTCTCAGCTGGAGATATAACAGCTTCCTATATAATATGAGGAGCAAGAGCTACTGAGACCTCCCTCTGGGGCAAGTGCAGCCAAGTACTATTTTTTTAAATCTTAGTCCATGAGCCCTATTAGGCTACCTGACAGAGTTCTGGCCCATAGGAAATTTTCTTCTTTTTATTAACCAATTGTGATATTCCTGCTCTGCATTTAATTTTGAAAAATTAAATCTAGATCCTGCCATTTAAGGAAAGGAGTTCCAGGTAAATCCATATTTCATATCCTGTTTATTGAATGAATACCTGCACAGATTTTTAAACTCAGAAGAGGCAGATCTGAGCACATCTGTTTGTGCTTTCCCCCCCACTTTCGTTGCCCCATAAATTTTATTTTGGAACCCAGACTGGTCCTTTTGCTATGCAGTGATGGACATGGATGACAGAGCATCAGCTCAGCATCCAGGACACAGTGGGGTGTGTGTGTGGTGGCGGGGTGAGCTCCCGCTGGCTAGGAGGTAGAAGTAGCATGCAGAGGGACTGGTGCAAGACAGCAACACAAGGAGGCCTCGCACAGCTGAGTACCAGACGGTGTGCGGTAGCGAGGGGTGAAGAAGGCTTTGGGGGCAAAGTAGGGAGAGGGCAGGGCTCCATGTGGGCTGAGCCTGGAGGTGGAACTAGCAAGAAACTTTCAGGCGGAAGATGAGCCAATCCTGGGGCTGCGAAGTTGAAGTTCTCCACTCGTGGACTTTCTGCCACGCAGCTGGTCAGATCTTCCCACGGGTAAATCGCAGTGAACAAGGGCGTCCTGGGATCACCCCTCACCGCAGTGCTGTGGTTGCAGTTTTCTTGTGGCCCCCAAATGCACCCCTCCCCCCACATCTTTCCTCCAAGGCATTTGGCATCTTTTTTTTTTTTTTTTGGTATGTGTGGTGGCCTCCCAGTGTCATTAAGCAAGTCAAAGGTCATCAGTCTAGAAATTGACACACTTGACCCATTTCCTTTCTGTGCTGGACCTTGAGTCTGGACCCAGCTCCCCCAGGGACCATGTGCAGGGCTTGAAGCCGAGTCTTCAGTCCTTTCTTCCCATGAGGTGTATAATTCGATATTTATTGCCTCTCTCCCCACCAGGGTCTATGGTGCCACTGGGATCCATTTGGTAAAGAATGCTGATCCCCTTTATGAATTTTTGATGGTGGAGGAGGAGCGTTTGAGGCCACTGCGGGACCTTGTGAAATGGAAATGCTTTTTCTTTTTGATCTCTCTCTCTCTTAATTTAAAGACACACATACCATTGTGGCGATGCCTGGACGCCTCTGAATGTAAGTGTGAAGTATCTTTGCAAGGAAGCAGCAGCACAGCTCTTTCAAGCAGCGGCCCCAAACAGCCCCTTCCCTGTGTATCGCGCGGTGCTGGTCAGACCAGGGCAAACTTCATTCAGGAAAAGAGATGTGCAGGTCCCAAACCAAAATTAAAAGTCAAACAAAGCAACAAACGAGACTCGCTCTGGAGTGCGAGAGAAGTGGTGCCCCACCCCCGCTGTTCCTTTTCTGGTGGTCTGAGGGGGTAGGACTCCAGGGACCAGCAGAGTCAGGATCTGTATTTCATTGCTGAGAATTTGACAGCTACAGTGCAAAGCAATACAGTCCTGCTTTTTATTAGCCAGTGTGAGTCCAGCACATAACAAAGTGTTTTTTTCCCCCTTTTCATTTTTCAGAGGTAGAAGTTTTTGCCAAACGATGAGATGATTTAACCACAATTTCCTTCCTGAATTTTTTTTTCCAGAGGGGGGAGGGGATGGTTGGGTGGGTGTTATTGTTTAATAAGATTTAAACAGGGTCTCTATTTTGCGGCTGGAACAGCCTTCCCTGCCCTTTATCTGTACTGGGATTTCAGCTGGGTTTTTATTTTGGTGACATATGGCCCATCGTATAATAAAAAGAGACGAACCATTCAGATTTAATTTGAGCAGCTAAGGACGTCAGAAGGGCTGTGAGGGAGGCCTATACCTGAGCTTTCATTTGTTCGAAAAAAAAAACCAAAACTGCGTGGAGAAGTTGAGAAGGTGACTTTTGGAATTAGTTTGGTTTGGAGGCATTAAGTCCCAGATCAAGAGAGAAGGTCAATGTGAAAGTTTGGGATATATGCCAGCTCTGCTCGCTCTTTTATTGGAGACTTGCCTGTGGGGCCTTTCAAAGTATCTGCCCTTCAGGGGTTCTGCTTCCCACCTGCTTCCCCCTTGAACAGGGAAATGGGCTTTTAAGAATGTTATGCAGCACGCCACAGCCGTCTCCTGATCCAAATGCTGTGTGGCATGACACAATGCGACTCGAGGGCCGGGGGCAGGGCTCGGGCCTGCAGCTGGCACGCGGAGCCTGTCCGGTGCGGGGCGGCGACTTAGACCAGCACACTCTTTCCTCCGAGGATACGGCCCACCAGGCCTCGGAATACCCCTGGCTGCTGTCCCAAATCATTTACTCTTGTTTTCCCCAAACACTGTCATGGAGGAAATGCTTTTTGCATCTGTGGGACACACAACAAGTTGCTGGTAATGGTTGGTGGGCTATGGGTGTGAGAGTGAGCAGAGAGACTTGTGCAAGAACACAGGAAACTCACCGTCGCGTTCCATGCGGATCTTTCTGTGTGGGCATGCGTGCCCCCCCATACAGACAGATACTGGTGTTCTGAGAGCCCTTCATGTCATGGGAAGATCAAAGGTGCTGCAAGGTGGGGGCAGCCTGTTTGCCAGTCGGGAGCCACTGCAGGTTGTAGAGTGAAATCCCCTGCCGTCAGAGCCATACTTACCCTCAGTGTCTAGCTTGCATCTTTGGCTTCATGTTTTAAAAGCTTTTATTTCTACTTAATTGTGTCCACTGTGCACCAAATCGCCCCTCTGTGTTGCTCCTAGTGAACTGTGATGACAGCATTTGATGCCACTTCTGGTGCAGGAGGAAGGGGCCTTGATTGGGTTCCCCTGGGCAAAGCACACGCCGCAGGGGGAGTTAAAGTTCACAGGTGTCCTCTGGTTCTGAACCCCCGGGGCACCTTTCCCTTGCCCCCTCTCGCCTCGGGAGGGCTGCGGCCCTCATTTCTTTAGCTACAGATCCAGCGGAGCTCAAACCACTGCTGCGATGCCCTCACCACAGTCAGGGAATGACCAGGATGCCCGTCCAGGCCACTCTCCACGGCAGCTGCCAATAGAGTTCTTGATTTATTTGCAGCAACTTGGAGACCCGCGCTAACAGCCATCTTGATGGGAAACAGCACTGTAATTGCCTGGGGAGAAAGGCAGGCATTTAGCGGTCATAAAAGAAAACCTGCCCACCACCACACCAAATGCGCTGCTCTCCTTCATGTGGCCAGTGCCCCCCCCCCCCCCCCAGGCAGGTTTGGGGCTTCCTTGACCTTTTAATCCTCTCATTCTGAACCTGGAGTTCGAGCGATCCTATTTTGCTCCTCCTGGGGGAGACTGAGCGCGTGGGGAGGAGGTTGCCGTATTCAATACGTGTTTTCTGGGGCTTCCAGCGCGATGAGAGTCCATGACAGGAGCTCCTGATGGACTCTGGGGCTGCCCAGCAGCCTGTGACCACTGGCAATCAGCTGCGGTTCATGGTGCTCGCTTTCTGCCTCTTCCAAGTGAAACAGGGTAGAGCAAAACAGAACAAAACCAAACAGCAAAGCCCCAACCCAACCAAAAACCCAGCTAGAAGAGAAGAGAACACAATAATAATGGTTTTTAATTTTGTTCCTTCTGTGGCATCACACAGGTAGCATGCTCCCCACGGCTACTCCATTATCGTTAGTCTTGGTCCACAGTCCTCACCTTATATTTCTGTGGCCCAAATATGTGTCTTTGACATGTGTCATGGGAGAAACTGTCAGCCAATAGCATTTGTACTTCTGCACTTTGGGCCTAGAAGTAAAAGCTGTCGCAGAAGGATGCACCCTGTTCATGCCAGAGGTGAGGGATGACAGGCGCCGCCTGGGCCGGGACAAAGGCACATGTTGCTTGGTTGAGTGAGTTGCTGTCCCCGTGCCCCAAACTCCTTTCTGTTTCTTCCTCCTCCCCTTGCCCTCTACATCCCTCTTGTGTCCTAGTCTGAACATGGCTGGGGGCAAGAGAGGGAGCTGCAGGCTTGGAACTGGCAAATCAATCAGCACTCATGATGCACCTAGCGAGTGCCCCTCTGCAAGCAGTGCGGCGCTAGGCCACGCACCCTCCCAGGCCCTGCCCCTTGCGCTTGGGGGCGAAAGCTCGTGTTCGATTGAGGAATTAGCCAGGCTGCGATGTCTGCTGCTCCGCCCAGGATTACCTAAGGTGCCCAGCGGAAGTGCCGGGCCATGCGATGGGTATGGAAATGATGGCCCTGGGCCCGGTCTCTCCTTGGTGCGCCTCGGAGTCCCTCTCCCGCTCAGGGAGGTACCTGAGGGTCAGAGATCCGTGCCAGGGAGTAAGGGCAGGCTCTGGGTTTGGAAATGCCTCTTTGCTCTATTCCCTGAGCAGATCTCAGTCAGATAACAGCTCAGACCTGGGAACATGAGATTTTAATGTGAAATGAATAAGTGCCCTGAGACTGAAGCTTGTCACGGCCGCGCATCTGGAATCACTTACAGCTGGGTAAATTCACGGGGAGCCGCAACTCAGGCGAACATGGGGTTTAAAAGGAGGCGCACAGTGCGTTCCTTTTAATGCCTAAACAATCTGATGTTGACAAGCCTTTCACATTAACCCCAAAGTGGCAAAGTTTAAACCCTTTATTATCCGATTCAGTTTGGCAAATCATTTAGAGGCTTAAGAGCCCATATTTACAGGGAAAAGGCCAATCTTTTCTTTCTTTCTTCCTTTTTTTTTTTTTTCAAAGCAAGTGCCACTAATGTATGCACATTTATGTTTGCTTAGGGGGTTTAAAAGACCTTCAGCATTAAACAAGACCCGAGCTAGAGAAAGTCAGTTGATCTTGCTGGGTCAGGAAGCCCCTAATCTCTTTTTAGAACACAAAAGGCATGATGATTCCAACCCCTGGAAACGATATCAGATTAACAAATAAGCAGAGAAGAAATACAGGAAATCATTTCTAAATATTATTAGCTTTCAGTTGAAATATATTGTTTCTTGGCAGCTAACTCTAACTCTGTGTCATTTTCCTAAGGTTTTGCCCAGAACGTTATGAGTGATGTGAAAGATGGCGAATGGTTGTTTATGTTCTATAGGGGACTACAAAATAGTATGGGAGTTAGAAAGCTTAACAGTCAACAAGCACTGCATAATAACTATCTATCGGACCTGTTGCCAAATTGGCAAAATTTTAGGGAATCTCCATTATAACATGGGGAAGAACATGGAAAAAAAGCTGCACGTGGTTTCTGAGAGCTAGAGTCAGTAACAATTTAATCTTTTAAACCACATCCTTTACAAGCAGCGAAGACATTTTAATTCGCCTTTAATAAAAGCATGAGGCAACAGAGGTGAATTTTAAATTTTCATCTGAGGAGACTTTTCATGTACTTGAACTTATTCTACTTTATTTTAAAGTAGACCAAGAGCTCAGAACATGGGAACTCTGACTCACTCTGTGGAAGGAATCTCTCTGGAAATTTCTGGCATGGGTCTGAATCCGAACATTGCAGCGTGATTTCGACCACAGATGTTCATCCTTTAGATGTAATTTTTAACTTTCCTTTGGCAACTGTGCAAGTGCAGATCTGAAATCAGCGCCACCAGCTCTGCTGAGGCAGAGCCTCAGGTTCTGTGATGATTTTCTGCCTATTAGGCCTCCTCAGTAATTGTGTGCACAAGGCCAATTTTTACAACTCAGAATACATTGGAGCTACTGTAGAAAGGAAAACTCTTCTTTAAAAAACAACAGTGTTGCTTGAAAATAGAAAAAGAAAACTATTCATTTAACATAATCCTGCAGTTTGGGGTTAGGCAAGAAAAAGATGAAAGCATCTTAGAATCTTGTTTTTACAAAAATGTATAACAAACAAAGATATATACGTTGTTTATATAAAATTATATAACGCAATTTAAACATTAAATTAAAAGCAGACTGTGTATTTCAAATATTTTATTTAATGAAGCCAGTGTATATGACCAACGTATTAATAAACTGCAAAGCATATTACTTAACTTGTGAACACTTGCATGTCTATTTAGCCTTGTCACATTATTTAACCAGTAAAAATTTGCATTCAGATTTATCATAAAGGGGTAGGAGAGGTGTCTGATATTGCTTTCAGTGTTTGCCTACATTACCTTATGTTTCCCTGAGACCTTGCCGATTCTGTTGCAACTATACTTCATCGAGAATGAAACCTCCAAGGCCCTTTCAGTTTTGCATGATGTAAACTGCTGTAAAATTTGAAACATGTATCGTTTCTTTCATTTCCCCCTGTAGTCCCTGCTCACAGAGCTGAGCGGAGACGTGATTTTCAGCTCAGCGCGGTAGTTCTTGTGCGAACAGCAGCCTCTGAGACCAGGATGTAAAGTTTCATTGCATTTTTTCTAACTTGGGCACCTGGTTTTAAGGAATAATATTTAGAGTTGAGTCTGGAACTGCTATAACTTCGTAGTCTCTCTGATTCATCTTTTTGCTTTGTCCTTCTGGTGGAAAACAACAAAAACAAAAAGGTGGCCCTTATTTGGGAAACTGATGTCAGTGAGTAACAAGAGGGGCGGAGCAGCTGGTGGTACGATTGTTCTGGACGAACTGTCAGGGATCTTGTGGGAATACTGGTGGCTTGACCCCGATGGCCCTCCAAGTGCTGAGTGTTGGAAAATGGGAAGTCTCCGTGGGCCTCAAAATGCGCAAGATGTCAGAAAAATGCAGTTCTTGGAAAACTGTGTGCTTTGGCTGCGGTGGGAGAGGAGGGACGGTGAAGAGAGCAGGGCTCATAATATTTTGCAGTTCAGTCCTCTTTACTTTACTGTTCCTATATTTGTGTGTTGGAAGGAGAATATTTTTAAAATATTAATAAAAACATTTATTGAAAAATAGTTGAAGAACAACATTCTAACGCAGTTGTTTGGAGTCCACACAACATTAATAGTTCAAACTAAGACTTTACTCAGCTTCTCACTCTAGCCACTAACTAATATCCAAGCCAGAGATTTTGCCAAACAGCTAGGAGGGTGGGGGTGTTTGCTTTGGTAATGAGGCCATTTCTCCAGCCATGCTCTCTGCTTGTAGTGAAGGGAGAGGATGACCCGGACTCTGATCAGGCCTCGTATTTACTCTTGTTTACCGGGACAGTTGGGCCTGCAGAAGGAAGTCACTGGTTGCTCAGATCAGGAGTGGGGTGAGAGGTAGTCAGTGGGAGGTGCTGGCAGGAGCACTGGACGAGGAATTGGGGAAACTGGGTCCTGTCCACTCCAGCTGGGACCTGTGCTGCTCCCTGAGTGCCTGGGAGCTCATCTGTAACATCGGAGTTTGACACCGTGATCTCACCTGCCTCTTTCACCTCTGAAGTCCTCACCTTTAGGAAGAATTTAAAATCTCAAATAGTCCCCGTTCAGAACTCTAATAGGCAGGTTGTGGCACTCAGACCATGTTCTTTGGACAGGAGCCCTGCATGTGGAACTCCACCGAGCTCACCACGCAGACAGATTGGCGGATGGAAATGTAGTGATTTGACAGTTTTGTGTGTTTTTTTAAAAATCTGCTTGCATGGAAATATAGCTCACTTTTTAAAAAGCTAAGCTTATTTCATCAATGATTTTACAGACCTTTGGCAATGCCACCTCCTCCTAAATGAATTTTCAAAGGGAAGTCACGATATTGCTTAATAGAAACAGTGGCCGCAGTTCTGTCAGACAAGTGTGGTAGGAACAGTGTTCTGCCGTGAGTATGGTCTAGATCAGAACAGCGTCGAAGCACTCAGGTCTTACGGGTAATATTCTGTTTGGGAGAAGAAATGGGGCAGGGGAAAGAAAGGTTGGAATCAGAATTTTTAAAAAAATCCCTAAAATACATATATTAACGTTTACTTTTTTTTTTTTTTTTTTTTAGTCTGTTTAGGTTCATATTTACCTGGGAGACCAGTTGGCAACAAAGGACAGCCTGGGTCTCACAGGTAAATAACAAATGCGTTGCAGACACCTAATTGTGTTCCATTCCCTGGAAACAGCCTCGTGGGTGAACGGTGTGCTTTGGAAACTCTACAAAACAGGGAGCATCAAGACCTGCCCTGAGTTAGAGCCCAGTGCAGGAGGGGAAACCAGAAGCTCCCACCCTTGGAGTTGGGGGGAGTGGGTAGCAGATTTAGAAATGTAAGGCGAGCTCAAACATGAAATGCAAAAGGTGACCTAAAAAACACCACCAATATTGCATCTTTTTGCAGACTGTATCTGTTCATTTTGATGGCAAATGTCATCTCCCAGTCATTGTTTAAAGCTTGTGCACCTTGTGGAGTCAGTGATTTTGCACGTCCCTCCCTCCCCGGCCAGGCATGCTTTTGGTGTGGCTGCCCAGGTGCTGCGCTGCTGAAGGCTGGCCCTTGGGCCCAGCTCCACCTCCTCCTTGCATGACCTTGAGCGAATCACTTTTCCTTCCTGGCCTCCTTTTTGTCCCTCAAACGTTGAGGGCCGAGAGGGGGTGCGGGGTGGGAGGTGGGGGTGGTTTCCACAGTTACTTAAATCCTGTCCTTCTATGCAATAACCCGTGAATTCTGTGTCAGGGTTAAAATGCCATTAGAAATAATCCTGCGCAGTTTTGTTCCACTCAGGACAGGGGTGGCCATTGGACCCTCCCAAACTGCCCTCCCCACCCCCAGTACCACAAACCATCCCCAAAGGAATGCACTGCTTTTGGGGGGAAGTGGGGGCTCTTCTGACCTTAGACTGAAGGGACTGAACCTCCTTCAATTCCTGGTCTTGGATGGACCAAGCTTGTATTTTTCAGCTCCTCCTCAGGCCCCATGAAGGAAAGGCCCCCCGAGGTCTGTGACTGTCTGTCTGTCTGTCTGTCTGTGCAGCCAAGGCCTTAACATGCTGGGAGGGAACAGCCTCACTGGTCAGCGTCCCTGCCCTTGTCAGCTGCAGCCAGCTCTGCCACCGTCTTGCAGAGCACTAACCTTTTGATTTAACATTATATGCCACAGCAGGACTATCACCAAAAAGGGAACAATACGCCCTCGCCATCTGGCCCAGGACGCCCCAGGCGCCGGGCTGCTGCTCAGCCCAGGGCCCTCAGAGGGGCTGCTGTAAGCGGGGGTTGCATTCCCACCAGCCTTGCTACATGGGTGCCTGTTGTTTTCTGCTGCTGCTGTTGTTGTGTGTGTGTGTTTGCAAATCAGCCTTTTAAAATCCAGGTATAGGCTACAGCCAGTGGCTCAGAAAAATCATAAATAATACAGCAGATTTTGCTCGAGGAAAGAAAAAAAAAAAAAAGCTCAAAAGGTGTATCTCTCATTATATTTAGCCAATAACTAGTGGGAGACAAAGTTTTTTTTTTTTTTATTGTTTTTTTTCTCTCTCCCCATGACCCTTAAGCAAGTGTGACAGGCATTAACCTATCAATATTAGTGAGTGATTTAAAATACCAACCAACATTTGCCTGCAATAATTTCTGTTGTAAACGACTCCTTCTGGGCCCTCCTACCAATAATTCAGTGCTCATAAATCAGAGCCCAGAGCGTGTTGCTTCTCTCTTGCCCCAGGCCATGCTTGGTCTTTTCTAGGGGGTCTGGAATCCATTCACATTGTATTTCCTCTTTCTCCTGCTGCCATCTTCGTAGGGGACATAAAAGGGGAACCTAGGTCTGCAAAATGAGGCAGAGCTCCACGCCCCCACTGGCTCGTTCTGGTGACGGCAGCATGGGGCTTCCTTTTTCATCACTCTGGACACATTGCCAGGGAGTTGATCTGGCTTCCGGTGGAGGAAACTCTGTCTGGATCCTTCCGCATTAGCTGGCAGAAGTGGAAGGTGGAGGAGATGTTACTTCAGGTGAGCACCAGGAAAGGTGAAGTTTCGAGTCTGAGGAGAGATTGGGGAGGGACAGTGGTGGTCAGCGAGCCTGGAGTGAGGGGAGCAATTGGCAATGGAAAGTTCTGGATGAACAATAATACAAGTACCAACCTGGCCTGCACCAGCAGGCTTTCTTTCTGCAGCCTGCAGCCTTTTGACCCACATTCCCGCCCACAGAGGATGCTTGGGTCTACACATGTAACCAAATAAAATACCCATTTCAAGAAAGGTAATTTCTTTATAGTTAAAAGATTTATTAGGGAGCCTGAAGAGTGGGGAGAGGGTGTCAGGGAGGGATCGAGGCCCATTTGGTTTGTTGTAGGGTGTTTTTTTTTATTAGAAGAGAGGGAAAAAAATCACTCCGTGGGTTCATATGTCTAAGGAGAGCTCAATTAAAGTTATTTGCCCGCACCTGCTTCAGCGCCAGGCTCTGAGACCAACACAGTCCCAGAAGGCAGAGCAGATGAAGGCTCCTGTTGGGGCGAATGGAAGAGCAGGGTACATGTTGCACTTATGCTTTGGTACCACTTCAGGATGGGAAAGTCAGCCACCAAGCTGGAGGCAGCTTCTGGGTTTACCTGGAAATCAGAGCCGGGGGCCTGGTCTGCCCATGGGTCCATAGGGCTCTTCCTTTTTGAAAGCAGACCAGAAAGAACGGGCCCAGAAGACGGAGTGATGTGGATGGGATGGCATCTTAACCAAGTCACTCACCTCTGTGTGGCCACTTCCTTCTTGACAGAGGGAAGATAATAAAATCTGCTTCAGAGGTCCGTTGTGAGGGTAATAAATAATGATGACTTATGTTCATTGAGCATTTGCTATATATTAGGCACCATTCTAAGCCTGTTTTACACATCACCCCATTGAATTTTCACCGCAACTCTAAGAAATAGGGAGCGTTGTCATCCACGTTTTATAGATGAGGAAACTGGTTCCAGGAGCGATCACATTCCTTGCCCATGGTTACTTAGCAACCCAGATCCATCTGACTCCCAAACCTGAGCTTTTAACTGCTCCGGCTCAAATGAGACTCATGGGTGAGAAAGAGCTTCCAAATAGTATGGCAGTAACATAAATTTACTATGTCCTGAGATGGGCTCTGGTTAAGCAAACATGTTCTCATTTAAAATTTCCTTTGCATTTTTAATCTCAGTTCAGAAAGTGTCTTCCCAGGAGAAGTGCCCCAAACACGTGGATGCTGTATTTCCCGCCTTTAGAAGCATGGGGTGACCGCCAGAGGCAAGTCTCGATTGGCCTCCATTTTCTGAAACAGGTCCTGCTTTCCACCTTACACCACTTGATTCATTCATCCTTCTGCCCCTACTTCCTAGACTTCCCACCAGAGCCAGTTCTGGACACTAGGCAAGCGATTCACATACGGGATGAGAGGAGTCTGCCAGCTTTCAGTGATGAATTTTGTTGTTAATCAAACTCAAACCTGAATCTTCTTAGACAATTCCTTATTCTTCAAGGTCTGACTTTGGGTTGTCTTCAGAGAAGGAGTCTCTGATCCAGGGGGAATTCAGAGACCAATGACCATTATCTCCACTGGAAGAAGAGTTTTTTGATCATGTGATTCACTGAGATTCTTAAGTAGCTCTCCAGTGTCCCATCTTTCACTAAAAAGTCTACCAATGAAAGGGAAAGTACCACCTGCAGCCCATATATATATATATATATATATATATATATATATATATATATATATATATAATATTATATTATATTATATTATATAATTATACATAATATATAATTTATATATTATATAAAGTTTTTATCCTTTTTCTCTAGGTTGCATACTGTAAGTACGTACTATATGCATGTGCATACTGTGAGTACATATTGTGGGTGCCAGGCACTGTGATCAGTATTTTACCTCGCTGCCTCATTTAATCTTCACAATAATTGTTCTCTGTGGCAGGTTCTAATATTACCCATCTATATATATAAAACCCCAATATGCAAATAGACCGAACGGTGGAACAACCAAACAACCGGTCGCTATGACGTGTGCTGACCACCAGGGGGAACTTGTGGAACATGGCAGGCATCAGCAGCAGGTGGCAGAGCATGGAACATGGCGGGCATCAGCCGCTGTGGGATGGTGGAGCATGTGAACAGGGGCGCCAGACCAAGGCGGGGCAATAGTCACTGTCATCTGGGCAAGCCTCTGATGGTTACTGAAAATTCTTTGCTCCTGTGTGCTGCAGTCCTACCCAGTGCTTGCACCTGCTGCTGACATCAGCCCTGCACGCACCCGCTGCTGGTGCCCGGAGCCAGTCCCAATTGCTTGGCACCATCAGCAGGCGTGAGCGGCAGCTGCGGGCCCTGATTGCTCCTCAGGGCTTCTCCACCTCCCCCTGCTCCTGAGAGGTGATTGGGGCAGCAGCCACTGCTCACACCTGCTGCCAGTGATGGCCCCTTTTGCACCCACTGCTGGTGCCAGAGCTGCTGCTTGCACCCACTGCTGGCACCGGCCCCAATTGCTCCACACTGTCAGTGGGTGGAAGTGGTGGCAGCGGGAGTGGTGTTGCCGGCAGACAGGGACTGGGGGCCACAGTGGGAGGGGCTGGGTAGAGGTGTGGAGGATGGGCCGAGACCCGCCCCTGTGCCCACCTCAGCCTCTTGGCCCACAACTCCTTTCAAGGTGCACGAATTCATGCACTGGGCCCCTAGTATTTTACATAAGAGTGTATACATACTTAAGAGAGATAAAGAAATTTGGCTAAGTTAGTAAATGAGGGAGCAGGACTTGAACCTAGACAGTCTGACTTTAGGGTTGCAGTGTGAACTCTTTGCTGTCCATCACAGAAAGCAGAAAAGGATCTTAGCAATTAAATGTACCTACACACCCCAACACCTATACATATACACCCCATATCTCTACGCCAGAAAGAGTTCTATTTTTGTTTTTACTTTCAAGATATGGCAACAGATTCCCAAGCTCTGGCCTCTAGCTTCTGTCCTTATCAATGATTTAATAAACATCTATTATATTTTTTGTTCTAGCTTCCACCCAGTGTCAGCTCCCATGCAGCAATATGCACAATTGCTTGTGTGCACAATTAATTGGAGGTTTGACTTACCAAATATATTGACTCATCTGCATTTTCTTGCATCATCGCTGAAGATGAATTTATTGATTAGCTTCTTCCTCACCTGTTGTAGCTATATCCACTGCAGCTTGTCAATTATTACTCTCCCATCCATGGTTGATATTGACTCAAGAAATTATATACATATAGGGATAGTGTCCAACCAGGCCATCTACTGACAGACCACAGAAAAAGATCTCTAGCCAACCTTGTGCCAGGAAGGGCGCCAAGGCCCATCGAAGCTTTGCTGTCTTGTCCTGGAGCACTTCTTGTCTTGTACACTCTGGCATGTGGACTATCTGGATTTCCCTTGGTTTACTGACTTTCTCATCACCCAAATGATAAGAAGGTTGGAACAACAGGAAGGAGTGTAATAGGCTCAGTTTTCTCTCAGGAATGCAGAGAGAAAATGGGCCAGGATAGCTTCTCATCACGAAGTTGAGTAAGAACTCATATTTGTTCATAAAAAGATGGTTGAGAAACCTCCACCTCATACTAATTATTATGGAATCTAGCCCCCTGTAGTTTACTCTCAGATGGCAGTTACCATTTTGAAACTACTGTTCCCTTTCTTTCTGCCTAGATTAATGTTTTGTTGTCTGGTAAACATGCTGGTGAAGGCAGCATCCAGGAAGTGATCTCCTTTGGGTCCCAGAGTCTCCTAGGGACAGGCTTAGACTGGAGTGGGATGAGTGTGGAGGGACAGTAGTGCCATATGCCACATGGCTGAACCTTCCTTTTTTCATCTGCTTGGGGCCAAGGCAGTTTTGAGTGCCTGCCATCAAATACACCTGTTCTACCAATCAAAATCCCTAGAACTGATGCAGCTACCCTGCCCCCTCCATTGGGAAGATGTTGCTGTCTCTAAGGCCTCAGGCTTTGAGCAAAAACCATTTTTCCCTTTGAAAAGGAGCCAGCCTGACCTGGAGCAAGGTGGAATGGCTACCCACATCTGCATTGCTGGTTCCCCATCCTTATTTTTCCTTTGACTTCTCCCATCTTGCACTGTTTTGACCTTTTCCCCAAATGAACAGTTAGGGAGGTGACTCGCCTGCTCCACATTCGGTCATTCTTGAATGAGTTATACCATGTCCATAGAGTGCACTGGCCAACTACCCTATAACTGAGGGCTGGAAACACTTGGTAATGTCCTGTCAGAAGAAATCACGATCATGCTGCCCTTGGTCAGGTACACACCTCTGGGTTTCTCTCTGCTTCATTTGATCTAATGTTTGCTATTCTAGCAAATGTCCTCCCATCCTCCACCCTGGGGGGACTGAGACACCTGGCAGAAGAGGCAACTTTAGGGTCTCTCCATGAATTTGTGGGTGGGATGGAGAAAGAGGTGGGTTCTCTTTAGCAGGGGATTCTAATGTCCTCTGGTGGCCCTCATAGCAGCTGTCTGTCCTTGTGGTTTTTAGTTGGAATGGTAAGAATCAAACTAGCAAGTCAGTTAGACTTGGTACCATCGCGGGTGTCTGTCAACTCCTGCTAAAAGTTGACAAATAGGATTTCTCCCTAGGTGCACGCTCAGGTTCATGGCATTTACTTTTCACTTCATATATTATTTTTGGCAACTGAGGAAAATAAATAGAACTCTCAATCTCCAAAGGCGTTAGCCTTTTCAGGCTCACTGGAGCTAGTCTCAGCCTTGACCTTGCTGGTGAACGAGATGAGATCAAAAGCACATAGGATCTGCATATAAGCAAAGCAATATAAGACAAGATCTGTCAGTGAACATTTTTAATGTTGCTTAACAAAATATGTTACACTAAATCTTTATAGACTGAATTAGTACTCTGAGTTCCAACAAAGTATACTAAAGTAAACATCGCTCTTATGGGAAATAAAATTCCATGTGGTTAGGGGCAGGGCTGTGATTAATTCAGTGGCAATGAAAAGACCATGAAAATATAGTAAAGTTATTGACTCTGTCTGAGAAACAATTTAATAGCTGCCATACATGTATTTGTGATTTAATACCAAATGATGGGTGGTGGGAGAGGAACTGGTGTTTCTCATCTTTAATTATAAATTAATGTAGGTATCATCGCCCCATCAATTATTGATACTGACCTCACTACAGAAATCAGTACAAAAATAGTGTGATAAAATGCAGCATTGAGGACCAAGATTCTATGAGCGTTTGTGTGTGTGTGTGTGTGTGTGTGTGTGTGTGTGTGTGTGTATAACTCAGTTTACCTTCACAACTGTTATCTACTGAACTGGACATTTCTCAGAGCTCTTTTGGATTGCAGTCTTGCCCAAAGTGCATGCTTTCATGATGTGCATTTTAATGTTAAATGATTTTTAATGTTCTACATATGGTTTCATGGTTTTAAGTCTCTTCTCTGGGAATGAACAGGGTTGTGGTATTATGATGAATAGTGGATTGTGTCCAGGACACCCACTTACTTCCCTACATATCAAACATGTGGCGCTCCCATTAAACATGGGCCTGTCTCTAGAGATTACAGTTGTCCTATCTAATCCAGTCCTGTTTTGTTCCCTCGACCCGGATTGAGAAGGATACATTGTTCTCATACATTCTTTTTTTAATTAAATGCAGGAGATATGTCACGTCCATGAAATATTCCAGGTCTGTTTTCACATCTGTGGATATTTTCTCCTCCTCTACTTCCATTTGGCTTCTTGGACAGAAAACCAACTTTAAATGTATACTTGGATTAATTGATTGGTGGTGTGCACTTTGCCAGGACAGTTTAGATATGATCTTAATTTTTTGCTCCTAATTGTAACAAAATGTTCTATGTCACCGCTCTTTGCAGACACCCAGCAAAGCCCTCATCATCTGTGTCAATGATTGGTTTGAATACTCTATTCTCATTCAAGTTGGTTCATGCAAGCTCACATCTACCTCTGCTGGTTCTGGGGTTTACAAGAGAAATTTTAGGTGTGGATATATGCTTCTGTGTGTTTTAATTGCTAGGGGTCATTTGCTAATTGATCCTACTGATACAAAGTACTGTCAGAAACCTCCAATATAGAACATAATGCTTCATCATCAGCAAGGAAACCTGATAGCTCATAAAATCTCCATTCAATTATAATTTTAAAATACTGGAGTAAACTCCTAGCAATTCACAAGAGGCTAAACCAGAGCCCCATTAGAAGGGTACTACAAGTAAACATTATTAATTATAAAAAATTGCCTAAATTAGATTTTTTTCACACCTGCTTCTTGCTTAATTAGCTAGCAATCCACATATTCCATTCAGTTGAACTCTTACTATTTATTCAAGCATACTTGACATTAACATACTGTTTGATGTTTGATATCCTCAGTTTTAATTTAACCACATGACAACAAATGGTGTTTATGAAATACCAGTGAGCTGGAAAAATACCCTGTGTTGGAGTTGCACATGGGACTGAATAGAGAATTTTCCTTTATGAGGAGCTTGAAGGCAATAAGAAAACAAGTCCTGTTTTAAAATGTTTCTTTGTTTTCATCCCTATTCTCTATCATACTCCTTAAGAGAGCATTGGGAGATCCTGAAAGAGCACCGAGGTCATGCTGCAAAATATCCCTGAGAACAGTAATGATGGAAAAAGTATTGTTCATGTCTTGGCCTTTGTGAAGGATGTTAGAGAACTATACTCATATTAAATAACCACACCCTGGCCACTTCTTGGGTTTAGAGAAGAGAGCAGGGACATGAGGACCTTATGGGTAAGTGGGGCGGGGGGGGAGGGTGTAGCTTGTTAAGGAGGAGAAAAATGAGGACAGGGAGGCCAGAGGCTAGAAGGCTTGACCTTCCCAGTGAGTCATTTTCTCTAAAACTTGGCTAAAGCAAGGCCATTAGGTGATTCCTTTCAGGGTAGCCCTGCAACTCAGACCCTCCCCAGTATTGTTCTTATGCCCGAGAGTCCAAAGGCATGACCTTACAAGGTATAGAAACAACAGGAATGGGCTAGAAAAGTTCAAAATCAACCTGCCAACAAAGACCTCAGACTTGTTATTCTGAATCTCCCATGTCTAACTCGATTTATCCCTTAAGCTCCCTCCCATCCCCCACTTCTCCAGAAGAGCCATGTGAGGGAGTCCTGGTTGCGATTTCTGTCAGCCACTTTGTAATACAAGTGCTTGCAATCGAGTGATGAAAGTCAACTCAGAAAATTCCCTGAGCCAAGAGACAAAGGAGAAAATTGTCTCCATAATGTATTGATTCTGACTAATGACATCACTTGTTGTAGGAGATTCGGATTGATAGCCAGCCACTGGCTTGTCTCCAGTAAGACACCATTTTACATCTGACTCTGATCAAACTGTCTGTAAATCATTTTGAACTTGGGTCCTGTAGATTTTGTGTTCACACCACGGAACTATGGCTTGGGTTTGACATCATTATTCTTCGTTGGGCTGTCTTTGTTTAAGAGCCACTTAAAATTTTTGGCTGCTGGTGAATAGAGAAGCTTGTTAGCCGAGGAAAACATGTTGATGTCACACACTCACAGGATTTTTTTGGGGGGGCAGGGAGGGTCAGGCTATGTGGATCCAAGAAAGTGTGTGGCGTTACGGTGATAGATGGATGGCTTTGGGTTCAGAGGCTATATTCAGATATGTCTGGATAACAGAAGCTGATCCGAAGGGGTTGCCGTCTCTCGGGACCCAGCATATTTACACCGGGGCCAAAACTTCTTGCTTCTGGAGGGTTCTGTTATCCTGGGACTCACTTGTTATCGAGACAGTCCTCTCACAACTGAGATCCAGGGGAAACCAGGTGCATCAGAGAGTAGCCACCACCAACACCCTGTGCTCATATTGCTTATAATCCTCAGGAAAGTGGGTCTTGGAATAAAAATTTAGACCACCCTCTCGTTTCTTTGTTTTAGCCTTTATGCTTCGGAATACATTAAATCACAGTAGGTGCTTGAATGGAGAAGGAAGCAAGTAGGATTTATATTTGGCATCTGGATTTATGTTTAGATTGCATATCCTGCCCCCTTCATTATTTGTGTTTAAATTTGGCTGCTCCAGTAAATTTGTATCTCTTATGCTGAGGTCAGTTGGGCATAGGATGGAAGGACATTTTAGAATTGTGGGAAGTATGGTTTGACATATAAGTTTTTGAAGGACAGTTGGGAGGGGCTGTAATCTATAGAAAGGTAATAAAAATAAACTTTTAACTTGATAAGAATAATGGTGAATGCATTTTCCATCAGAGGGAGAACATATACCTCTGTTTAGTTTACCTCTCATTTTTCAACTGTATGTTTCCCTGGAGTGTGGACCTTACCAGAAGACTCGTCACTCTTTACTGTTTGGTTCAGAGCAGTTGAGGAAAGCCAGCATAATGAGGAAGAGTTCCCATGTTGTTGATTTCTCAAAATGTCCGATAAATAGCAAATTATAAAATGTATTTAAATCACTCCAGGGAAATTGCATTCCTGTCTTTTAAGGTTAGATTTTCAACTTTCTCTTATGGAAAATGTCAAACACACACAGAAGTGGAGAGAATAATATAATGAATCTTCATGTACCATATCACCTATGATCATTTCACATATACTCTTTCTTTTTGAATATTAATTGTAACTCTTAGCTATTTTTCTTTTTCATATGTACAACACAATTTAGTAGAATTATAGACACCTATTTCCTACCATGAGCCACACATATAATGAAACGAGTCTCTGGGTTGTGTTTTTATATTGATCAACATAGGTATTTTTGACTACACACATAATGTTTTAAAAACATATGTGGATATATACATAGATATTTATACTTATGTATAGGTGTGTTTAGCAGTAACATTATCCTTACTCATAGTTTTAAGAATCTAAAACTGGGGAATTGAATAAGGTGGGGAAGATACTTTTAAATAATTACATATTATATTCTGGCTTTCTGAAGAATCTACCAGTGATTCTTAACAGATAGAAAGAATTTTGACCAACCCAACATCTCCTGCTCTTAGGAGACCTTTTGATGATGCTTTAAAAAAATGACAATGTCAAGTGAAGGCTCTTGAATATGCAAAATATTTTCAGGGGGCCAATTTGTTTTTTTATTGATTTATCTAATGTGAGAATCACCTATAGGTACCCCCAAAAGTTTAGAATAAATTGAATCTTTCCAGGAGGTTCATCTTGACTGCTGATATAACAAATGATTCCCCCACAATATTAATCCCCATTCATTTATTACACTGGTGAGTTCTATGAATAATCATTCTGGTCATTTATTTGTTTATTTGTGCATGAAGTTTGTTTTCAGAGGCGGTGGTTTGCTTTGCCTTGTATTGTTAGAACAACTGGCAGTACTGCCCATTTTGCAAGCTAGCTTTTGGGACCCTTTGCCGAGCCGTGTGATGAGAGCCACAGATGGCCCTGAGGTGCGGAATTAGTTCTTCCAGTTGGATTGTACTTCCTTTAAAACAGAATGTCCATCTAATGACAGACTTTCCTTCACTCAGGACCTCAAATGAGGCCATGATATTGAGAGCTCACTCCTACATTGCTGAGCCAGGGCTGAATCTGGCTGTCATGGTGTGGAGACCCCAGGGCTGGAAGAATGAAGTGAGGGTGGATGGTCATAGGCCCCGAGTCACCAGTGAAGTTCTCCCCACTCCTCCCACCTTACATGCTTGAAGATCATTGCTTCAGGGTAATAGATGGATTCAAGGGTAGCCCTACTAGAAACTGGGAGAGACAAGCATTGTGTTTACTCTGTCTTGGACTTGCCCTTGGATGCAGCCCTGAACAGTTGATTTCTTGTCTGCATAATGGGGCATTATTACCTAATTATTGTTCTTGTTCTTGAAGTGGACTGACCACACACACACACACACACACACACAATTTTTAAAGCTCTGAGAATTACTTTCTGGTCTTTGGCATTATACAGGTGTGAATTATACTACTTCAGAGACCCTTGGCTGGAATCCGGTCAAAATGATAACCCAATTCCACTTTACTGGAAAAATGACTTTACTCTTAAAAGGTAAATAAAGTGGCCCTAGCCCAGTGATGGCGAACCTATGACACGTGAACTCATTTTTTTGGTTGATTTTTCTTTGTTAAATGGCATTTAAATATCCTATCTAATAATAGACAAACATGGTAATTGACCGTATCTTCACTATGCCTCCCATTGGACAATCAGTGTGATATGCAAATTAACCACCAACAAAGATGGCGGCTGATTTGCATACTGCAGGCAGGGCAAGACAGTGCCATCCCACCTGCCCTGCCACCATCTGGGCCTGCTATCTGCGACCCGGGGCGGCGGGTATCCGTGTGCAACCTGACCCGGGGTGGCGCCCCAACCCCTGGATCGGCTCTGCCGTGTGCGTGACCCAGGGAGGCGGGGCAGGCACCATGGAATCGGGCCTGCCATCTGCCACCCGGGGAGTGGGCCTAAGCCAGCAGGTGACTATCTCCCTGGGGTCCCAGACTGTGAGAGGGCACAAGTGGGGCTGAGGGACACCCCCCTCCCTACCCCCCCCCCCCACCAGTGCGCAAATTTTTGTGCACTGGGCCTCTAGTATACAATAAATATCAAAAATATAAGTCTTTGTTTTACAATGGTTGCAAATATCAAAACATTTCTATATGTGACACGGCACCAGAGTTAAGTTAGGTTTTTTCAAAATGCTGACATGCCAAGCTCAAAAGGTTCACCATCACTGCCCTAGCTGGTTTGGCTCAGTGGATAGAGCGTCAGCCTGCGAACTGAAGGGTCCTGGGTTCAATTCCAGTCAAGGGCACATGCCAGGGTTGCTGGCTCAATCCCCAGTGGGAGGCATGCAGGAGGCAGCCAACCAATGATTCTCATCATGGATGTTTCCATCTTTCCCTCTCCTTCTCCCTTGCTCTCTGAAATCAATAAAAAAATAAAATTTAAAAAAGATAAATAAAGTAGATCAACAAAAAGAAATGATTTTGAGGCACATCTGTGCCATAAAACTGCATAAGAAGACTCCTTCCCTCTGCTCTCCCGAGAAGTAGTATTGTTGCTATGCAAGCTGGGGAGTAAGAACGTTTCCTTTCGTGGGATGGGAGCTTCCTCTTGAATTCAAAATGTTCTCACTGCAGCTTATGGGAAGGAAGCAGCATAGAAGAACGTTGGTATCAGGAGGCTAAAAGCTAAATGGACCAAGAAACCTTGGTGTGGCAGGATTTCAGGGAGGCTGCTCTACAATCTAGTGTCTACAGCAGAGACAGTTGGGAGGAGAGATGGTAGGGAGTGTAGGAATCCATTAAGCATTTGTGACAACGGACGATTTTCTTTTCTCTTGCCTTGACATTTGCTTCTGAGGCATCCCCATTCCTGATCTTTAACACTCCCATTTTGGATGCCATGTTTTCAGTGGGACTATAGAGATGTAATTCTAGGTAATGAAACCCAGAAGGAAAGGAAAGGGGAGAGAACTCGAGGGCAGAGCTGTGGGGACCTGGGACAGAGATATTTGCAATGACGGCGAAATGGCTCTAGTGTAAAGGACCAAGCTGGAAGCTGAGCTATGGATTTAGGAAGAACAAATTAAAAACAAAACCTCCCTGAACAACAAAGTAGAATCATTCCCACTGTGGGCAGAAAAATATTGGTTACCTTTTTATATCACAATTTATTTGCTTATTATGAGAGCATATTTTAAACATGAGTTGTTCCCTCTGGAAGCTTGAAAATCAACGCTAGGTTGCTCCTGCCTTTGCAGAACAATCGTAGTAAATTTAAGACATCTCTGAGCTCAAGAAATACTGAGTGGTCATTCCTACACCGCTCCATAGAGCTGTGTCGCAGCTTATCCTCCCCAACCTCTTTCTCCTTGTCCTTTTACTGAGCCTAACTTGATGAGGCCCCCAAGGACCCAGTCCATACAGCAGTTTAGCGTGGGCTAGGCCTGATTGTGCCACTAAGAACAGGATAAACAAAGCGTCCAGACTCAATTTTATTTTATTTTTCCTCTCGAGAAAGAGATGGAAAGAGGCTACTTCAGATTCTACTGAAGTCATAATAAAACTAGACCTACTGGGTCACCATATGTGGTGGAAAGTTCTCTTGGGTCTTAGTGTACACACTTAGAGAGTGAAACAAAGAAAGGGAAAGAGGCAGGCCTATTGGCAACTGTTGTTAGGTAGTATAAACAATGGCCAGTCACTGGCATGGAGCAGGGGCTCAGATTCCAATAGCACTCGATGGGGAGCCTTCCTTAAAAAATTAGAAGAAGCTGGGCTGGAGCTGGTCCATGCTGGGAATGGCAGAAGAAGCAAAAACAAGAGTAAATGAATGGAAATTAAGCAGCAGGAAATGGGGATTTGGCACAAAGTTGGAATTTGAAACTGCAGAGAGGTGTCAGTGATAAGGTTGTATAGAGTTTCTGGCCAAAAAAAAGAGAGAGAAGGAATGCAGATGTGTTCATTGAATAAAGTGCAGATGGAGAAGGGGGCAGGAAGGAAAAAAATGCTGGGGAAATCGTAATGAGTGGAGGGGCATTTATGTTGAGCAAAGCTTTAAAAATTATTCTCCCGGCATGTCTGGATGAAATTACAGGTTGGTTCAGATTGTTCCAATCGACGGGAGAGATTAAGGCAGCGTTTATTTACTTTTACCTTTTCCTGTTCTGGGCCGACTGGGCTGTTTCTGTCGGGAGGCACTCATGGTGCTGAGCAGGCTGAACTCAGGTGGGAGTCTCTTTTTGGGGTCCACTTAGGAACTGCATCTATCAACTCTTCTTTAGTTCGAAATGACTGGACCATCTCTGGAGAGCTCGAATCAGTGTGCAGGTTAGTTGTCTGTCTGGGGAGCTCCTGGGAGACATGCAGCCAGGTGGTCTGACCCTCTGTACCAATCGCTCTCTCTGTCGGCTAAGGAGGGAAGCCTGACCCCTTCGGTCTGCCCCTTTTCCCAGCCCCATCTGGCAGACCTGGGCTGAACTCTTTGGCTAAAGGCAGGCAGTCCATGAGTTACAGGGCAATCCTTGAGTTGAAGCACTGTCTTATTTGGCTTAACTGGCAGGAAGCCCGGAGCTGGTCTCTGTGCTTGTAGCCTGGTCCTCCCTATTTCTTGTCCAGCCTTAGGTGCAGTTAAAGAACGCGAGAGACCCAGCCACATGCTAGTGTGTGTGGGAGGCATGGGGAAGGGCAGCCTGTGGGGAGTGGAAAGACCCTCTAACTCTGAACTGGAAGGGGAACACAGGACAAGTCACGTTGCCATTCTTAGGTGTCAGTTTCTCATTTCCCCAACAAGACTAGCAATATCAACCCTATGCGTTTTAGAGCCTTTATTGGTGAGATGCTCGTGGGAAAATTCATATAGAGCGTTTTGCAGCATGTCCTGTACTATTTTATGCAAAGTATCATCACCTTCATCATCTGTGGGCAGGAAGGTGTGCTCTTAGAGGTGAAATGGCAGTTTTAGTAAAGAGGTGAGGCATCACGAGGCGGGAAAAACACAAAATCCCACCGCCATCTTTCTTTCAAAGATGCGAGTGCTTCTCGATGTGCTCTCTGTCCCGGGCTTAAGAGAAGATGTTGTAATAAACGTGGTCCTTGCCAACTATTTCCGATCTATCAATGTGGATATCGGCAGATGCCAGTCTGGACTTCCTGCTTCCCTCCCCTTGATGAGCAGCGTTTCCTTGGGGATAAACGCAAATGTCACGCATTCTATATCAATGCTGTTAACATAATAGTCTGGGTTACATTTACTTCTGATTGTGTGTCATCTTGGGAAAGAATGCTGTTTAAATGTTGGCATTTAAAAATGAAAATTGGGTGAGAATTGGAGGGAGGATGACTTCCCTGACTCAGCAGTGCCACCTCCCGCCTTCCCCAGGGCTCCACCCCGCCTTTCCACTTTCTCTGATGTTCCTGGGTCAGAAATAATGGCCCTCCCTTCCCCATCCATCTGCAGGCCTACCTGCACACCCATCAGATACCATGGTTTTTGGAGGGGGAAAAGGTACATTAATACCTCAGTTTTTTACCTATACTCACCAAACACAGAAGGTAGCACTTAACTGTAGCCAAAATGAGAATATCTATTTATGTAAATATATTTCTATTGATTTCAGAGAGGAAGGGAGAGAGAGATAGGAACATCAATGATTAAAGAGAATCACTGATCAGCTGCCTCCTGCATGCCTCCTACTGGGGATCAAGCCCGCAACCCAGGCTTGTGCCCTGACCGGGAATGGGAATAGAACAGTGACCTCCTGGTTCAGAGATAGATGCTCAACCCCTGAGCCACACTGGATGGGCCAAAATGAGAACTTTGAAAGGGCTACAACCTCAGTAGGGACAGTTGGGTGAAGGTGCCCTGGGCTGTGGATGAAAGTTCTGAGAGAATAAGCAGTTGACTCTCCCAAGCATCTCCCTTTTCCTTCCTTTATTGCTGCGCCTTTAAAAAACATCAGTAGACTGTGTAAAAATATAAACAATGTGTTAAAATAACAAAATCTAAAAATACATTAATAAAGTGTTTTTTATGTGTTCCTGGGTACTTGACTGTATATATTTTACATGTTGGCAAAATATTTATTAAATCTCTAAGATGCTTACAGTCTCATCAAGTACATATTAACCCTGCCCACACAATGTCTCTGGATCTTCTCCTTCCTCTCTATTCCCATGGCCTCCACCCTAATTTAGGCCCTTATCTCTCAGCATGGCAAATATCATGGCCTTACAGCCAGTTTCCTGTCTCCAGGCCCTTCTTCTGCCCTAGAATTAATTTGAGGCATTTGCCCTCTGCCAGGGACCTGGCAGCAGCTCCTAGTGCCTGCGAGGGAGGCCCACCTGAGTTCCTGGCCTCGGCTCCGCCAGGCTGAGAGGCTGACAGGCCTGGTTCTCTAGGGGGCAGTGACGGCCCAGTCTCTCCCCTCTGCTGCAGCCCAGCTTTTCTTGGGGATGTGCATTGGCCCCCCTTCTGCAAGCCTCCTCGGGACCTCCCAGTGCCGGGCACCTCACTTCCAGCTGTTTCACAGGCTGGCACACTGTGCCACATCCTCAGAGCAGAGACCCCAGGTCCCAGAGCCAGCAGCTGTCACCATGGTGAACAAATTAGGCACAGCTCCTATCCTCGCGGAGGCAGCAATGCATTCGGGGGAGACAGACGTGGTATAATTAAAAGTGCAATGAGTATTAGTATCACCCAGAACTGCAGGGTGCCATGGCAGCAAATAGTCAGGGGCCCAGCTGGCCCAGGGAGCAGGAAAGGCTTCCTGGGGGGGGGGGGGGACTTAGACAGGGACCTGAGGGACCAGCAGGTGTTCCCTAGGGGGAGGGCCTGTGCGGGGCTGGAGGTGGGTGTGTGAGAAGGCGCATTTGAGTGGGGCCTTGAAAATGTGGGTAAAACCTAGATGAGTGGAGAAGACAGGGCGGTGGAAACAATATGATATGCATTTCCCCCCATTGACTCCGTTGGCAAAGACCGTCAATTTTTCCTTCCGTTAGTGCCTCAGTATGAGCATCCGTGAGAACCAAGACAGGTTGGTTGCCCTGGCCTCTTGGGGACCTGCCTCCCTGCGCCTGCACTATCCCCACACGTGGCGGAGGCCGCACAGGGTCACGGCTCAGGTGGGGCCGCAGAGCAGCGCAAGCCTGGCCGCAGCCCCAGACCCTGGTGGCTGCTGTGACAGGTCACCTCCCTCCGCAGGCCACCTCAGTGGACAGGCCTCCTGACCCCTGGATGCCAAAATGGGGGCTCCAGGAAAGCAGCGTGGGCTCCCGCATAGCCCCCATCACTCTTCCTCCGCCTGAACTATTTTGAGAGACTCCTGCCATCTTTCTCTCTCCCACACATACCCTTATTATGACTAGAATATAGCTAGTTCGAGCTGACATATGTTCTTATAATTATGCTGCTAGCATGATAGAATATTTATTCTCCTTTTTTTTTTTTTTTTGATCCCAGTTCTGTGTACCAAGACTAAGGAGGCTGTTTAAATAAAGAGATACTAACACACCTTGACAGCAGCTTATATATATTTTTTGAAAAAGGAAATGCCCAACCTTTAAGAGGGCTCAAATCTGCAGCCCAGCTGTTGACTACGAAGCCTAATGTGCTATTGGGAGGCTCACTCTCCCACTGGGAAGCCTCGGAGGCTCTGTGTGCTAAGCTGCCTGTCCCTGACTGTGGAGAGAAGGAGGCTTGTGCCTCCAGCCTGGGCGGCTGTCACCTGCCCGGGATCATATTCCCTGAAGGGGTGCTCAGTCAGTGGGCTTGGGCCCAATGAGTGCTGGGGCAGGAAGCGGCCTCTGCAGTCCTGGGGGCCAGTCCTCCCCTATTTCCGATGAAGAGTCTGAAGGCCAAAGCATATGCCTGGTTGGTGGTGGTGCAGAGACTCAGTCAAGGGCAGCTCCTGATCACGTGCTGTGACTTTGAATTCAGCGCCTGTTTCCCTACATGGCATGGGGCTGGAATTGGGTTCTGCCAGCCAATTGGGAAGGCAAACAGAATGAGCCATTCCAGTCGGCGTCCTATGACTTGTTTAGGAAAGAGAAGATTTCATCTCTTCTCTCCTGACCAAATTTTAGTTTTCTGAGTAAATCTAGTAAGTGCCTGTATATTACCTTAAGGTAAACCATGTGTTCATTCACTCCTTTAGTCATTCATTCAACTAACCTTTAGTGTATGTCTATTATGTATATGTATTAAGGATATAACAACCCAACAGGTTTCCTGCCCTCCAGAGCTTTCCAATTTGGTAGATGGACAGCTAAGTAAACAAGTTATTATGGTCCAGTTATTACCGTGAAGAAAAACCACAGAGGTGTGTGCCCTGCAGTGAAGTGCACAAGGGCGTATGAAGGCACAGAGCAGGGGACCCTACCCCAGGCTGTGTTAGGGATGGGTGGCTCAGGGAAGGCTGCTTTCTCTGGTCCTCAGGTTCTTGATCTGCAACTTGACCAGGTGGTCTCTGTGAAATTGTTTGCTTCCCTGTCCTAAACCTGAGTAAGGTGTGAGGCTGTCCTATGGAAAATGCAAGAGAAGCACAAGACAGATTCCAGCCTTCCAGGGGCTTACAGCCTAACTGGGGAAAGAACTTCATACTTGAGGACAAGTAGGGAAAAATCCAAAGCGTTCTGTCGGTCAGGGCTATGTTACATGATGTATACATACGAAAACTCAGGAGTAAAATGAGTAAGGAGAAAGAGCTGTACGACAGAAACGGACATTTATTTGGGTTTTAAATAAAATGTAGTATTTGCAGAGATAAAGGGCAGGTTGAGGAGAATGCCCGAGGCATGGGAGTTGGGAAGAGATTAGCAAAACCTGCAGTAAGAAGTGAACATGGCAGATTGGGGACGAGCCAAAAGGCTTGAAATGATTTGTAATCATTCTCAGTGTTACAGTCGCCCTGCTGGTTTGTAAATTCCCACATACACAGGGCAAGCACATGTCCCAGGTAGCCCTGGACAGTCCTGGTTTACGTACCTATTTTCCTGGTGTAATTATTAACAGAGCTCCCTTTGAACACTCCTTTTTTTAAAAAAAAAAATTCTCATCTGAGGATATGTTTTTATTGTCTTTTAGAGAGAGAGGAAGGAAGAGAGAGTGAGTCATTGATGTGAGAGAGGTTGCCTCCTGTACATGCCCGGACCTGGGATCAAACCCTCAACTTTTTGGTGCACGGGACCACACTCCGACCAACTGAGCCACCCGGCCAGGGCTTGAACACTCTTTAAAGTGTTCATATTAATGATTGAACAAATGTACCATTTCTGATAAACCGTGACTGTTCATTTTGACCTGGCCTTTTTGTTGTAGGTTGGATGCTGGGTGCCACTGCTTCTCCTTTCTGTGCCTTTGGTTACCCATGAAACACGTGGTGCTTTGATTTTTCCCTAGGGACTTATGGAGCCAAAAGAACTCTTCCACTTCGTTCCCCCCTTGGTAGAGCATAGCAATTCACATAGAAGCTGCAGAGAAGTAAAAACTCACTCATCTCTGCTCTACAAAATATGTGTGTCCTCTCTCCTCCCAAGTGAATTTCCAGGATACAGAAATCTGTCTTTGTCTAAAAGGGTTGGGGAACAGAATTGGATGACTTGGAAAGTGTTTAAAAATTCTTTGGACAGAGGCATCACCGAAATACCAGGTGGCCATTGGGAAGTGAGGGGGTGGATTTCATCCAGTGGTGGCGCCATTCATCATGTCCCATTGATGGGCCAGCTAGGATTCTGGAGCAGAGAATAAAGGACTGTACGATGTGGGGCTTGATCTCGATTGCACAGCTGGTAATCCTAGCCTGGATTGGCCTGGGTTCCAGCCCCCGTCACCACTGCTCGGGCTCTCTCCCAGCCATTAGGGAAGATTCTAGTTACTGGCACTGTGAATCCAACACCTTTTTATGAGTACTAAATTTGCAAAAATAATAAATGAAAATGAGGTTGTGTGTCATTTCAGCATGTGTTCTATATAATGAAATAAGATGGTGATATCAAATTACTGGCTAATTTAATTGCCTGGAAAAATTAATTTCTAAAAATGCCAAATAATTTCCAAATCAGATAGATTAGAGGAACAGCATCTATTTTTGGGTTTCATTTGGAGAGAAAGACATACAGCAAAGTAGAAAAACTACTTTGTCCTGAGCTGGCTATCAGCTCAGAGTGGGGTTGAGGGTTAGGGAGAATAAAACCCTTTTACTTTCATTTCCTATCTGAATTGTACTTATTTTTAATTCTGGTTCCTTCTTATTAAGTTGTGTTAAAATTGTAGAGGTTATTTGTTAACTGACCTGGGAATTACGCATTTCTGGTACAATTTGGAACACCAAGGCATTAAAAGATTGCCTGAAGGTGGCGCAAACTTTAAGATTGTGATTCTGTGCTAAGGGGGATGATGAACAATTATGGTGACATCTTTGACCCTGGATTTAACAGACCTTAACCCATTCCTCCCTGAAGGAGACCAGATCCTTTCATTATTTATTTGTAAATCTTACTCCTGCACATAAACACCCAGATGCAGCAATGGATAAAGTGTTGCTGACGGTACTTCTGTCCCTCTTTGACCAAACTAGATGACAAGTTCAGTGCAGTGACCAAAGGTGGCTTGGCTATCTGCATCAGCAGCCAGGAACCTTCTGGAAAATGGGAGCATTTAGATACTGAGGACTAGTGTGTTGCAGATGCATCCTTTATGCAAAGACTCTTCATGTGCCCTCTGGTCTGTTATTATAATTTTAAAATGAGACCAATTTTGTTGTACATTTCTGTTATTTGTGCCAATCTGATATGGGGTGGGAAGCCATCTTGTCTTAGAAAACTATAGAATTTGAGAGGCCATTGGTATGAGCTTAAAGGAAGAGGAGTATTTGCAAAAATAATGGAAGCTAACATTCCATTATTTATCAGGCAGTGATAAAAAGGAAAAACAGCTAGCCCAGTGAGGTGGTTCATTTCAGATGCTCTGATTAAGGACACTGCCCTTAATCACATCACCTGAAATATGGTCTTCAGACACTATTCACTAATACATTTCTAGACTGACAAACTATGCCATTGTCTTGCTCAAATAGGATCCCAGAGCTGGTTGGCCTCTTGCTTATTAGTACAGTTTTTATTTCAAAGGGTGATGAGGTTAATATTTCTACAAATAATGATTTAACCCTCATTTAAAACATCTCACCAAAAATGTCATTCTATGTGGTACTGATGAATGGTCCTAGGCCAGCTCTAGGCAAAACTGTGAAGTAAACCAAGTTTATTTTCAACTTCCCCAACTGCCTCCAAATGTGGTTTATCCCTTTCATCCCTTTTAGGATCATTTCATTTTCCTCTTTTCCCCCATTCCCAAGCCCTCCCTCCACCTCCATTTCTTATGCCCTTGATTTTTTTTCTTTCCTGCTAGCGAAGGAATGATCCAGAAACCTTACTCTTACTAAGGTATTAGTGACTTCTTATATAACCCTTCTTAAAGTACTTGCATTTGTAAAGAAAATGAAGAGGGCCACCTTTAAACCCACAGAAGGGATCTCCAATGGCCTAATTATAAGTGTTGTGGTTCTATGCCTAAGGTGGATGTCAGGGAGTAGCTCTTATGAGCTTTTTATTTTTATGTAGCCCACCTAGTGGTTCCAAACTGCATGAACACTGCTATTAAACATAATAAAGTATAAGAAATCATCAGATTCCCATCATGATTAGGGGGGTAACTTTTAAAAATTGCTAGTTGAGAAATGGAGGAGGCAGCGTGATCTAGTAGTTTTAAGACATGCTGGAGCCAGATGTCCTACCTTGAATCACAGCTCCACTTCTTTCTAGCTGTTCACCATAGGCAAGTTACCTGGTGATTTCTCTGTACCTCAGTTTTCTCATCTATAAAATAGGAACAGTAATGGGAATGTACCTCACTAGGTGGCTGTAAGAATTAATAAATGTGTCAATAGTGTTTTGAAAGTGCTTGGCATGTGGTAAGCACTCAATAAATGGTAGTGATGATGATGATGATGATGATGATGGAGATGACAACTGAAAACCTTTGAAAAAGATACATTTGCGGAAGACCTGTTATTTACTTAGCCATGATTTTTGGTGTGCGTTTAGATCACTAGCACTAACCCCAGCTGTCCAGGGGCCTGTAGCTGTAGCTAGAGTTTGGATTAAATGCACACCCTGGCTGGCCTCCCTTTGCAGAGGTAAGGAAAGGCAGAGGCAGTCAGCGCCGATGCAGGATTAGACTTGGCGGTCCCAGAGTTCCGAGACCCGGGAGTTCTATGAGATATGTTCATCTTTCAGTTAAGGCTCCATTTATTTCCCTTGTGTTCAGGGCTCAAGGAGGGAACTACTATTTCCTTTACTTTATGAGCCATAGTTCTGTTCTGTGATTTTGGGAAGGGCCTCAGGCCCCTCAACAGTGTATCACTCTACAATTATCTCGAGTAAAGGCACACAGCAAAGAGCATTTCCTTTTTAATGTAGTTATAAATGTCGTGTCAGTTTGAGATTTAGGAATGTGATCAGGAGCTCTGTTTCCTAGTCAAACAGGGTATAATTAGAGTGGGACTCTGGGCCCATTCCTCACAAGACATTGTAACTGGGGAAAGTGAAGTAACGAGTTGGTTAGCTTCCTCAGGATTAGAGGGGCATCAGGAAAAGAAGTGCCTTCTCACAAATCATCTTCTAAGCTACTCTACATGGTTGCTTGTTCAAAGTCATAGAATTGTTTTTTTTCATCTGGTCTCCAGAGAAATAACAGGTTAGAGTTTTCACTCATCCACAGAACCCCTGAGTTGGAGTGAGTGTGTGTGGCAGGAGAGACACGGCACGTTGTCAATTTTGGTTTCTTCAAGACAGTCCAAGGAGAAATCAAATCCCTTAGAAAACAAGTTCCCTTAGGATTAATCTCTAATCAGAATCTACCACCAAAGTAGAGGGAGCCTGTAGAATGACTCTATGAATGAATGAATGCATGTATGCTTGGCCAAGTAAGCTCTTTGGAAGAACTTTCTTGTATTATTCATGCTCTTAAGAAACATTCATTATACATTTATCTCTGCTCTATGGGTAGAATTGAGTCCCTGCACTCCAGAGCATCCCCGTTCAGCTAGAGAAACAGATGAGGAAATAAAAAATGACAGATGAGCATATAAGTGTTTCTCAGAGGTCTGTACCAAATTTACAGGAAGAATACCTCCCTACTTTTGCCTAAGACAAAAGTAGAATCATGGATTATTTCCCAGAATGGGTGATGCCCACACTGGGTGACGAATTAAGAGAGGTTACCAAGGCAGGGAAGGAGGGAGCAGCTTCCAGGCAGAAGGAACAACAGCATGTGCCAAAGAGAAGGAGGGTGCTGCATTACAAAACTCCCACTAAGTGCCAGTTACCAAGGGACTCTTAGACCATGAAACGGAGTATGGTTTGAATTCAGTGGTGATGTTTGGAGTGGTTGGGCAAGAATGAAAAGTTTTTAAGGAGGGGTGTGGCCTGAGTGAATTTGCCTTTAACTAGAGCAAGTACAGTGTGGAATGAGGATTGGGCGAGAGCCTGGAGGCAGGACAACCAACTAGGGGACCACTAGCAAATTGAGGCAAGAAATGATGGAGGCTTGAGTGAAGGCAGAGTTGTGGGTATAGAGAGTAGGGGACTAGTTCAAAAGCTTTTTGGAGGCAGAATCAGCAGAATTTGATGGCAGGTAAAAATGAGGCAGGGGGAGAAGTATGGTCTGCCTTCTAGGTTTCTCCCTTGGTTGACAGATTGGATGTGGAGGGTGATAATATTCACACTTGGGAGCAGTTGCTGGTTTAGGTAATGGAAGTGGGGGAGTGAAAATGGTGCCCTCTCTGTAAAATCCAGAAGAATAAATATTTCCCATTAGTGGCACCCCACCACCATCCCATATGACTTTTGGGAAAATTGGGAAGTCTGTGGTACTTTTCCATTTTCTTTTCAGTCACTTCTCTCTCAGTAGGCATATTTATATCCTCCTATATAATAAAGAGGCAATATGCAAATTAACCATCACACCCTCACAAGATGGCTACCTAAGACCAGGCCGGTAGGGGGATTAGTGAGGGACGACCAAATGACTGAAGAAGCAGGCTGCGTGGGGCGACCAGGCAGGCAGGCAGGTGAGCAATTAGGAGCCAGTGGTCCAGGATTGTGAGAGGCATATTCTACTGGCGGTTTAGGCTCAATCTCCGGGATCGGGCCTAAACTGGCAGTAGGACATCTCCCGAGGGGTCCCAGATTGGAGAGGGTGCAGGCTGGGCTGAGGGGACCCCCCCTGCAGGAGTTTCATGCACCGGGCCTCTAGTATGATATAAGCTGCCACTCCATCCTACAGATGCCGTGCCTCGGAGATATAGTTGTTGAATAAGGTCTAGGTCCTGTACCCAAGTGGTGTATATGCTGGCCGCTTTCATATACACTCTCCTTGGCCTGCCCCACCCTGTGCTCATATTCCTTGTGTCCTACTTTCAGAGGGAATTGTTCTTAGTTAGCTTTTGCTGACAGAAGTTCACAAGATTTGGTTGTTCTATGTGGGTGCGCTGTAATAGGAGAGTCCGGAAGTTGAAAACTCCTTGTCAGAAATGAGTCATTTGAATAGTGTCATTTCCCTGCCATGCCAGACAATGGACAGGATGCTTTCAGTGTGTGAGGACTTTCTGCTGCCCTGGCAGGCGAACCACTAAGATGGCAGGCTGCTCTGCCTTCATCGGGAACCATCTTTCCAGTTCCCTTGCTTATTCTGTGGCCACACTTCATTATTAATAATGAAAGACTCACCCATCTCCGGAGTAAAAGAAAGACTGTTTTAGGAGGTTTAGGAGTCCTGGATCCTTATACAACCCCAGGAATATAAATTCCCTTTCCCCCGATCAATCTAGTTACCCTCCAGCAGCATTAAAAATTTAACACAGCTGGACTCAGAACCACCTTTCCTCTAACTCTCTCTATTTCCCCCCATAATCCCAGTTATAGACCCATTATTCAGGAGCCCTCCACAGACTGCCTTATCAGAAACAAACTCCATAGACTTTCACTATATCCCTGAAGCCAAACACTGCTTAAACTTAAAGATATATGAAATAAGGAAAGAAAGAAATAGTGATTCTGTATAAATGATGCCACTCCTCCCACATCTTGATTTTGGAATAAGAGACACTGAGTGTTGGGTGAACCCAGGCCAGACTCTTTTTGCTTTTCTAACCAAGTGATACAGAAAGCTTCATTTGGGCCAGGAGCTTGAATAAAGTAAAAATAAAAGAGTGGCATCTTTGCCTGGGCTTCCTTGGCCCAGTTGCCCTGGAAGTCAGCAACTCACAGAATTAGGCAGGGGAAGATATATTAGAAATTCCCTGGTCTGAACCACGACATAAATATTAAATAGGGGAGATACAGCCTAAAAGAAAGTCATGAAATAAGATATAAGTATTGGGTTAAGCTTTGTGGTCACAGCAAAAGAATATTGACAAATTGGCCTGTGACAAAGAGAGCAATTAGAGTCATGTAGGCCATGAAACCGGGGGACAGGACCCATAGTTGAGATCTTAGTGCCTGGAGAAGCTTGGGACAGAGGAGTCTGGGGTGCGAGGTAAGGGGCACAAAAACATTCTTCGCACACTTGAAGGGTTATCACAGAGTCCGACAAGCAGCAAAGACTTTGACCTTAAAATCTAGTCCATTGTTTTTTTTGTGTGTGTGGTTTTTTTTTTTTTTTTGCATTTGATACACTTGAAGCTGAAAGAGTTAAATGACTTCCTCAAGAGTAGTCTGAGTACCTGCACCCAGTCCTGTCAAACAGTGGCCTTGTTCAGAATACCACTAAGGCCGTGGCCCCTTGGCTGGATGTGCCATTGAAATTAATAACTGAGCCACCATTTATATTTTTGAAGGCCAGCCATGTACAAAGTTCTGTGCTAGATGCTAAGGGGGATTTAAACTGCAAACAAAAACTTCTTGTCTTATCAGGGGAGATGATGGACACCCATGAGAAATGAACTAACTACAGCAGGCAATATACCAGAGGGCTAAAGAGAAATGGGGTGGTAGATATTCTTATGAGCTGAGAGATAAGAAAGATTACTTCAGATGAATGCTAGGTTACAAATTTGTCATAAACTTTAAGTTACAAGATTCTTTCTAGCTCTCTGTCATCTATGTCTTTCTTCACATTAGCTCGTGGCTCCTTGGAGAGCTGGAACCCTGCCTTATGCTTTTCTCTTATCCCCACAGAGTCCCCAATATGAGCCAAGAAAATAGCAAGTGCCTAGCATAACTTAAATCTAAAATGTTAAGGAGATGAATTTTTTAAACTCATCTGTTCAGATTGACATTTTCCAAAGAGGAATAAGAGCCTGTTAGGGGTGTGGCTGGAGCCACGAGTGTGGGGCACACTGGGGCCCTCTTCTCCTTTAGGTCATTTTGCCCTGGCTAAGAGCTGATAAGTACATTTGTGAGTCCTTGAGATATCAGGACCGTCATGGGGTTTCTCTGGGATCTTATTCTGCTCTATTTCCAAAAAAAGAATGGGAGGGAGGAAAAGAATGTTCCAGATCCAGATAGGCCTCTTTCATGGTGTTTTGGTTGGAATTATACTAGGAATAAGGGAATTTTCCTGCAGTTGACCAGTTTCCCACCTAAACCCAGTGGTACCTATTTTACAAGGTAGAGACTTGTCACCTAACCGATGAGCTGGGAGTTGGAACTGAGACAGGTGCCATCTACTTTTTTGAAGGCCAACCACGTTTAAGAAAGAGTTGGTGCTAGTGAGGTGGCAGTGAGGAAGAATAGAGACTAAGAGCCAGGAAACCTCAGTCTTAAATGAGTTGTTTCCACCAGATGGCCTCTGATGTCTATTCTAATTTAACGATCTGTTCCATAGAAAAAACAAACATTTGGCTATGAGTCCAATTCAGCCCCTACGTCTTTGAGGCCGTGCACTCAGGCTTGAGCAGAAAAGAATGCTGAGCAGTTCCTCCAGAAGATGAACGCTAGGTTTCAGACTAGTTTCATGGAGAAGAATCCTGTGCTCAAGGAAATTACCCCTTCCTGAGGTAGAATGTGTACAACGCACTACATATACATCTACAAAACATCCAACCCATTCCATGCAAAAGTCTGCAAAGCAACCTGTGAGCAATAGAGGAGCATATACAGCAGTCATTAAGTTCTGTGACATCAAAGGGGAGGCACCCCTGGCCTGGGAATAGCTGGGTGGGCAGGGACTAAGGGGTGTTCTAGTTTTCACAGTCACTCTGGCCTCGTAGTCCCAACCTCTTCGCTTAATTATCAAGGAAATGAGATATGTGTAGAATCTCCAATTTGGGCTTAGGTCAAGTCAGAAAAGGCTTTCAGTTTCCATTTCAAGAGCGATTTTGCCATATATGTATCTCCAAAGCCGCCTGAGGAGGGGGATAGGGGGCTAGCCTCTGCCCTGGTGACCTCAGACAGCAGTTAATCTCCATGGAGCCTCTCTTAAAGGGGGACAAGCCCCATAGGGATGTTGTGTCACTTTACTAATGACTGTAAAAGGCTTTGAAAACCCCCAAGTACTGGAGGAATGCTACTTCTAGCAACGGGGAAAGGAAAACAGTGTATTTCCAGGACCCTGCCTCCTAAAGACTTTCTCTTCACTCAGTGGAGGAATTTGCATCTTCTCTCGATCCTGAACCAAACTTAGGTGGACCACTTTTTAGACTATTTCAGGATCCAAGAACTTCCAAGTAACAAAGGACTGGCCCTGGAAGGGGGAGAAGAATTCAGAAGAGGACTTGGGGGAGCATTGAGGATCCAAAAAGGATAGCTAAAGGAGGAGATAGTTTTCAGATCCTTTCTCATGTCAGAGCTGCTGCCCAGATCCAAGGGTTTTGGAAAGGGAGCTGTTGCAATTAGTTAATATATTAGTACATTTTTTAATCCAACAGACATTTAGGGAGTCTAATATATCATACATCTTATATATTATTTATTATCTAGAATAATAAAAGCATAATATGCTAAGTAGACCAGATGTCCTTCCGACATCCTTCTGGACGACCTTCTGGACAAAGCCAGGGCTGTGAGGGAAGCCCTGGTCCCCAGTGCCAGAGGGAAGCCGGTGCTGCCAGCCAGGGGAAGGAAGGCCTACTCTTGCATGAATTTTGTGCATTGGGCCTCTAGTATATGATACATATGTTATATAGAAAAAAAAATATTTTTTTCATGCCAAGTACTAGGACACAGTAAATCCCTCAAAAGAATTCTTCAGCATTTTCCAAGACTGAAGCATATGCACAGTAAGCAACATTAAATGCAAGCCATTCATAGAGTCACTTGCATGGTGTATATACACCCAATTGAGTGCCCACAGTGACTGCAAAGTAGTGAAGCCACAGACCTAAACTGTTCCCGTACCTGGTGGCCATCCCGTGGACCCATGCATAAGACTTTTTAGTATCTGTTTTCCAAAATGAAAATGTTTATTACCAGTTTTCAAATTGTTAATGTCTCCCCAAAAATTCTACAAATGAAACAAGCATAACTACACAACTAAAAAAGGTTAAAGCAGTCCAACACTTAACAACATACTAGGGTTTATGCCTAGTTCTTCTGTTTCCAGCTTCCTGGAAACACCTTTTCCTGTGGTCTTCATTTACTTCACCTATTGAAGACAGAGAATGGACCAACATTTTGCCACAGGTTACTGAATTGCACATTCTTAAAAAAAATACCTGATTTAGCTCACCATCTAACTAGCCCCCTTCCTCTAAGACACACACCAAATTCAATTGGGAAAAGATTATATTGGTATACAGGTTGCTAGAGGTGGCTTTTAAATGTCTAGTTTTCAAATGGGCAGTATGCTTGAGAACCATTTTGTATTCCCTGATAAGATTCGTTGTTCTTCCTACGCGGTGTTTCAATGCATCTTGGGCTCACCTCTGCCTTGGGATGCAACACATTATCTTACAATGTTCTCTCTGGTGTTCATCTCCTCCACTGCACCATGAGTTCCTTGAGGGAAGCAACATGCCTTTCTATTCCCATCTGCCAGCTCAGTGCTTAACAAATAATAGATATTCAATGAACATTTTTTTGAACAAACAAGTGATCCGTAATTTAGCAACAGCATGGACTGAAAAGGACTAAAACTTCAGCCATCTTCGGAATAGAAATGGTTCATTTTGGACAACCCCACTACATCTTAACGAAGTTATTGGAGTGTTATACATATTGGTTTGGTGATAGAAGGACTTTTGTAAAAAAGGGGAGGAAGAGGACAGGGCCAGTGGGCAGCGTGGATGTGGCTCTGGCCCCTTTGACAGCAGCCAGTGGTCTAAGACTGCAGTTAGATCCTTCTGATCTGGGTGTCTTTAATGCTTCTCCATAGCACAAGGCACAGACCGGGGATCAGATGATGGAGGAGTCATGGTTTCCTTTCTGAGACTCCTTTGCTTTTTCTGTAGTACTGTTGTCCCATTTCCTCAAAAAATGTCAGATGGGAAATGTGAGCAGAAAGGAGAAGGAACAGCACTGATTTTGGGGATGCCAGTGGTCGTACAGCTTAGTAACAGTGGAAGCATGGGGCTGGGTGGCTCAGGACAAGAGGGGAGTGGCCTCACCATGCCATTGTCGCCACTCCCCTCTTCACACCCACGCGATCTGGTGTCACACCCTATCAACTAACTAATGAATTAATGCTTAGAAATATTTTAGAGATAGGGTGCCCTATAAATATAAAGTATCTTTATTTTTTTTAATATATTTTTAATGATTTTTTACAGAGAGGAAGGGATAGAGATAGAGAGCTAGAAACACCGATGAGAGAGAAACATCGATCAGCTGCCTCCTGCACATCTCCTACTGGGGATGTGCCCGCATCCCAGGTACATGCCCTTGACCGGAATCGAACCTGGAACCTTTCAGTCTGCAGGCCGACGCTTTATCCACTGAGCCAAACCGGTTTTGGCTAAAGTATCTTTATAATTGTTGTTAAATCTTGCCAGAGTAAAATATTTCCTTTAGGATGAAGTTGTTTGGCACATGGGAAAAATAATCCCTGCTGTTAGCCTTACAAATAGCTAGCAAACATTTACTAGTCTACCATGTGTGGAAGAAGGGGAGGCCAATAGTGGTTGGGTCTCTCTCTCTCTCTCTCTCTCTCATATATATATATATATATATATATATATATATATATATATATATTCCACATATCTTCCCTTCCCTCAAGAGGCACATGGAAAATGTAATGAATGAGTCCTAGCCGGTTTGGCTCAGTGGATAGAGCGTCGGTCTGCGGACTGAAGGGTCCCAGGTTCGATTCCGGTCAAGGGCATGTACCTGGGTTGCGGGCACATCCCCAGTGGGAGGTGTGCAGGAGGCGGCTGGTCGATGTTTCTCTCTCATCGATCTTTCTAACTCTCTGTCCCTCTCCCTTCCTCTCTGTGAAAAATCAATAAAATATATTTTAAAAAAAGAAAAAAAGAAAATGTAATGAATGAAATCATTCTTACACTCACCTGGTTTAAATCATTACTTGCCTGAGCAAGGGGTGGACACGTATTTTAAGGTCTTTGAGGAAGCAAGTAGAAATTAAAGTTTTTATTTAAGATGAGTCACTAAATGATGACTTCTCCATGTCTTGGTTTCCTATTTTTTTTTGTAAAATGAAAGGATGGAGGGAAATGACCACAGAGGTTGCTTTCCATCTCTGGTAATTAATGAGTCTCTGTGGCTAATAATACTTAACACCTCTCTCTGGGATGCTGCAGGGAATCATTAGACTAAGAGAGAAATGTTCAGAGACCCTTGAAAGAAAGTTCCAAGGAAACAAGGGTGCAGCTTGGGGATGAAATCTGCTCAGAGTCCCAGCCATGACTCTACCACTTGCTAACTGCCTGGACTTAGGCAAGTCACGTCGCAGCCTTCCAGTCCTCGGTTTCTGTGTCAGTAAAATGTGTGGCTACTAAGTCCCAACTCAGAAGGTTTCTGTGAGGCTCAAAAGAGATACATGAAAAACTATTTTGTAAAATAATCTCCAGACAAAAGTCATTGCTTACCCTCGGTGGCATGTAGGCACTGCCCTGAGGGTTCCCCCAGCATCTCCTTCTGTTTCAGCCATCTACTCTTTCATGATAGTATTTGAATGAAAGAATATTTTTGTGAATCACACTATTGGCTACCTATGTGTCTTAGAATTATGAAATATACATGTACTAGAGGGCCGGTGCACGGATTCATGTACCAGTGGGAGGTTTCTGCCTGGCCTGCAGAGATCAGGCTGAAACTGGCTCTCCAACATCCCCTGAGGGGTCCCGGATTGCAAGAGGGTGCAGGCTGGACTGAGGGACCCCACCAGTGCACAATCAGAGCCAGGGAGGGCCCGCTGGAGGGCTCCAGGGTGTGTCCAGCCCTCTTGCCCAGTCCTGATCGGCCAGACCCCAGCAGCAAGCTAACCTACCAGTTAGAACGTCTGCCCCCCTGGTGGTCAATGCACACCATAGCAACTGGTTGAACAAATGGTCAGACACAGAATATTAGGCTTTTATTATATAGGATTTTTAATGGGAAGGGGCTTAGATGTCATCTAGCCCAATCTGCTAAGTGACACTGTCATTCTCTTTGTGGCATCCTTGATAATGGGTTAGTTATGATGGGAAAATCATGCCAAACAAGGGAGCCAATTTTGATTTTGAGCAGTGTTGCATTTTAGCAAGGTTTTCTCATATTGAGCTAGATCTGCTTCTTGGTAAATCCTACCCACTGGTCCTATTTTTCATCCTTTGAAACCCTAAACAATTTTAGGTTTTGTATTAGTTCTATCTCAAAATCCTCTCTTGTCTAGATTAATAATCTTCTCTCTGCTTCATAGATAAAAAAAGAACAAAGTTAAGTGACTTGTTCCTGGTTACATAGTGGGACCCTTCAGAGTTTGTTGAGAACTGGCTGCATGAGGGTCTCCTGATGGCTGCATATGTTTTTGGAGCCACACAGAAATGGTCTTTCAACTTACACAGGGAAGCCCCTGGTTCCTTTTACCAACAAACCACAACCCACTGCTTTGTTTAGGATTTCTTTGTTTAGCTAAATATTTTCATTACATTAATTGTGAACGGTTTTTCTGGCTGACCAAGACTAACTCATTCACACACACACACACACACACACACACACACACACTGGGAACCAACATACAGCCAAAGTGATGGATCAGGAAATTCTTGGGGAAAGCTTTCCTGTGTCAATGTGTTTACATCAAACTTGAAACAGAATTGGGAAAATAGACAACACAGACATAGAAGAAATATCTCCGAGTTTTAAAGTAATGCTCTCAACCTGAATGAATCCAGTGATGCAAAAACAACAACACACACACACACACACACACACACACACACACAAAAGAAAAAATAAACAAAAACAATGGGGGAGGGGGAAATCACAGAACAGAAAAGTTAGTTAGGAGCATTTGAACTTCGTTTTGTTGGAATATGGAACATCATCCTCAGTCACTCATTTTTTTTTATTTTTAAATATTTGTCTTAAGAGTAAGTTCAACACAACAGAAAAACGCACAGTAGTTATGTTTTGTGTGGGACTGCAGGAAAAGTTGAGAATAAAGGCCAGGGCACTGGCCCAGACCTGAGCTCCCAGGGAAGGATTGCCAGGTCTCCGAGAAACTCCGTGGTGGGGGAGGGAAGCACCAACCTGTGACTTCTTGAGATGAATGGTCAGCTTTTCCCTTCGAAGTTTAATGCAGCCTAAAGGGAGACCTGGAGATCATTTAGGACGCACGGCCTCCTCAAAAGATCAGCCACAAGGAAAACAAGGCCCAGGCCATTGCAGTAGCTCCCGTAACACCACTGAGCACACGAGGCAGGGCCAACGCTGGAGCTCTGGCCTCTGAGTCTTAGCCCTGTGCTCTCCCCACTGCGCCACTGAACAGAGCAGATGACTTAATCCACACTGTCCAGGAGATGGACACTTGTTTTTAAGTGACCCCCCCCCTTCCTTCTGAAAGCACAGAGGGTTATGCCTTTCATTCAGCCACAAAGAAAATCTTGTCAACTCCTTCAGTTATCATAGCTCAATGTCACAATTGCTTCGGATGCATTTCTCATATTTAGATTTAGTATCTTAAAGGATAAGGAATTGTCTGCTATATTTGCTGGAAATGGAGGAAGAATTTTAACAGCTGTACAGCTAGCACAAGAAAGCAAGAACTAGGCTCTTTTTTTTTCAAAGTAAGGGAGGAAAAATAACATTAACACAAAGGAACACTCTTACTAAGAGTAGGTGGAGAAAGGCATCTGAAAAATAATACCTCAAGATGCATTGAAACATTTTAGGGAATTAGGGAATTCTGATCTCCTGGAAAAAAAAGAAAATTAATATTAAAGACAAGCTGTGAGTTTCCATCTGGCCTTGCCGCTTTCGACTAACGCTTCCATGACGGAATTCATCTGTCCATCAACTGTCAAAAATTCTCCTGTCAGTAAGTCCCATGATACCCCAGCCAGCCCACCCCGCTCAGAATATTCCATGCCACAAACTATTCCGAATTCTTAATTCTTTTTTTCAGATCTCTTTACTATAAGACATAAAAGTTGTTGTTTCCCCTCTTTTTTCTCTTCCTTTCCCCCCAATTTCTGTCACCCACACCCTCTAGTATGAGGGGATGAGGAAAGTGGGGTGGAAAATTTGGGGAGCCCTCAATCATTTGGAGATTGTCTTCCCACCAAAATCCTTCTGAGCTTTTGCACTAGAGTCTGACAACAGACAGCCCACATCTGTTTTAAAACACTGAGTGGTTGTGAAGTGTGAACTCCCCACTGTTTAATGTAACTACATGACTATTTAATGTACACAGTGGTAGAGCCTCTCAGAATGCCAAACTGTTGTGACATGCCTGAAGGACATATATAAACACAATATACTGTGGTTTATTGTGACAAAGAACATCTATGCCACAAATAGGAAGATCTGTTTGTTTACCAGTGTCATCAAATGAGAAAGGAAAAATGTTTGTGAGATCCTTTCCCCAACTCATCGCCCAGGTCATCAGTGAAATTGACATGGGCTAATGAATCAATAAACCCAGAATGGGCATAACATGCCCTATTTTAATAATTTCAAAACCACTTATCTTTTAAATTAATCTGAATATATAATGTAGAGGGAATGGGGGAGGGGGTGAGGACAGAGAGGAACAGAAGTTGGGAATGCTGAAGATTTTGACCTCTTCCTAGAGAGTTTCACTTTTTTGAGTGTTAAGGGAAATTGGGTAACATTTTGGTGCTGCTTTTGGTAGATTTGGGGGCTATAATTTTCTGTATATTGTCATAGATTAAAAAAAATCTACAGTTGCTGCTAGTGTTAATAAACAAAATAAGAGAGAAGGGAAGACATTATGGCTTTGCAAATATATTTCATTTTTAATATGTTTCTCCCAAAGGTGAATTCTTGTGCCTTCTGACATGTCATTAATCAATTGATCAGAATCTGTTATTTTACATCTCATTGCTACAATTCTAATTAACCTTTGCTGGTTAAATATTCACCCAAAATCAACTCCAATTGTAACCCCTTTCCCCTAATCCAAGCATTTCAATAAAAGCTTTTCTTTTTATCAGTCTTTAATTAGGAATTAAGTGGAAAAGATCTATACTGTGTGGTATCTACTGATCTTTAGGGGATTTTGAAAACCTAGAATAAAATCTTTAGGCATAAAAAAACATACGAGTTTACACTCTTCGTAGGTCTCCAGAGTGTAGACCCCGCTAGTTTTGCATGTACATTTAGGAAAGTATTATTCTTTTTTTAATTCAAAGTTGCTGTTTATCAGAAAATAACTATTTCCATGGAAAGCAAAATAAAACATCCCAAAACAACAACAACAAAAATCTTTTTATAACTGATACCAAGAAAGAGAAGGGTGATTTATTTTGAAAATAAATTTTAAACTGTTATTGTTGCTGGTATTTAAGTTACGCTGTTTTGGGGAAAGACTGAGGTTCAACTTCATCCATTATTTGTAGATTGAAAACACCAATACTAAGGTCCTGGAATTGGGAAACCTTACTGTTGCCTCTGACTATTACGTTTCGGAGTTCCCATGATTTGTATATTACTGTATCCTGCGGTTTGCATAATTTTCCCGGACAATTTAGCAATCAGCGAGGGAATAAATCTGAGAAGGCCTTTAAAACAAAAAGTGAACGCTTTCCTGTTTGCCTTTGAACCGCAGCCTAAGTCCGGGAGGCAGATGTACTGTCCCAGGCACTGAGGACTTTCTTACAATGAGAATTTTAAAAGGATGATATAAGGGTGAGCAGCTGAGAGAGGAGCCGAGGATGGAGAAATTCAACAACCAGCAGCGAGGGGTGAAACTACTTTTGTAGAGCAGGTAAATAGGAAGTTTTGGTAGATGGTCTTTTAGAAGCCGATTGTCCCTTAAAAATATGGTAAAAGCAGTTTTCTGTTTGGACACAATTTCCTATCACAGTCTTCTCCGCGCATCCGCTGCCTTTTGTCACAATGAACATTACCATCCAGAGCAACACCTCACATTAGCTCCTAACGCGCACAAGTTTCTGGTTACAGGGCTGCAGACGCCGTCTAATGTTACTGCCCTCCCACCGCCCAGCACACTTGAACGGGCTTTTATTTTCATTTCCTTTCTCCCGCTGCTTGCAACTTTGGAGCTGAACACAACCCTGGCCACACAAACAGGGTTCGTGCCTCTTTAAGGAATATTTAAATTGCATTTCCTACTGTCAGTTAAGTCTCATCAATCATGTTTTTAATTAAAAAGAAGGACATCTACATCCCACTTTCGACTCAAAGTGCATAATGAAATTGTAGATTGGGGCAGCGCTGGAGAGTTTGAGCACTGCTCAATGCGCTCTGCGGAGATGCGGGGGAGGTCGGGAACACTGGTGCCCGTGCAAGAGACAAACAAATAACACTCCTGATAGGGCCGGGTGACATGTGTCAGCCCTTGTCATCGAGAAACAAGAAAGGCAATGTGCCCAGACAAAGGGTAGGGTGGAATCTCGACACACTGGCAGAACCTGACCCACGCGCGAGGGCTTTGTGCAGCAGATGCCTCTCTCATTGTTCTGTGCCTCCCTCCCCAGTACCCCTGACAACAGCCACTGCCGCTGGCATTCCACCCTGACATCTGTTCAGCTTTATTGATGCGGCCCTGGAGGAATTCCCAGTGTAAACAGGGAATTCTCTAAGGAAACCCCATGTTGTAAAGGGATGAGCTGCATAATGCAAAGATTTAACCACTATTTAAAGGTGTGACACTTGATTGAAAGTGACTTGATTTTTACCCCCCTTTCCAACCCTACCTCCCTCTCCAGCCTTAACTGTATTTGGCACACACTGGCTGCAGCAACACCCCACTTCCCCCCTCCTCATCGCTTTGTTTTCCTGATGCAGAACTGTTAGAAAGAATGAGGGATGCGGGGCCTGGGTCCCGTCATCCAAAAAAACCACTTTAAAAAAATTCTGGGTTACAGTCAATTGAGCCTACTTGTCGCCTTGGGATCCTGCCCGCTGCCCACCCACACTCCTGGCGAGAAACAGCCTGAAAGTCGCTTGGTCCTGTGGCTGAAACCCACGGGGTGGGCTTTGTGCTCCTTGCTAGGAGCAACTGTGGCAATTTACAGTCCCTGGGCAGAGCCGAGTCGGACCAGTTCTGGCAGAGCTTGAACTTGGGGGATTTACCTTAGGAATTTCATGTTTTTGGCAGGAGAGTGGTAGGATGTTAATACGGATTTTTTAAAAAGCAGACCTGTTAAGAAATGCAACACATTCATCTTTGCCCCAGCAAATGCACACGTGCTCTCAGGCCAGCTCTGAAAAGCTGCAGCCTCACTCCACTGCTTGGCGGATATTCAAGCACAGGGAGTGTCGTGAGAGCGCCAGCCACTCACATTTTGTTGCCGAGGTGAACTAGGCAGGGATCCGGCCGCAGGGCCCTGTGCATCGTGACTGCATCTAGTTAGCAGTGAACTTTACTTGTTATAATACGCAGAGTGTGTTTTGTGAAGCTGTGGGCTGGGTGTGGATTTGTGTGGATCTAAACCCTCACTCCCTTTCCAATCCACTAGTGAAAAGATACAATGTGAAAATTGCAATGACTCTGTCCTGACCGAGTCAGAAAAAAGGAGGTCCTGTGTTGTCATAATAAGGGCAAAAGGAAATAGCAAAATTACCAAAGTCTGAAGCCCCAAGTCATAAAAGGAAATCCATCTCTATAAGGGCCTCAAGAGCCGCTGAGCTGGATCTTCAGAGAACAGACATAAAAAAGTTGGTGTGTGTGTGTGTGTGTGTGTGTGTGTGTGTGTGTGTGTAAATTAACCATAAGGAGCAGCCCAGTTCTTCACCTGGATTTTAAGATCCGCTTCCAGCGGACCCTTTTCCTTCCTTTGACAAGGTGTCTTCCTTCCGCAGAGTTTTCAGTCAAAGGTGCTGACTTGCCCTTCTGGCGTGCTGCTGTTCCCACTGCGATAGATTGAATTTTTACTTAAAACCTCTAGAGATTTTTTATTTCTAAAAATAATTTGTATATTTCCTTCTGACTGAAACAATGCCTGATACTTTTAGAAAATTTAGAAATGTAGACAAGCAAAAGAGAATAAAATAAAAGATACCCACCAATTCCCCAGTCAGGAAGAACCATTAATCCTTTTGGTTCGCCCTCTTCCAGCCATGTCTTTCTCTCTCTCTCTCTGCAGTTCAAAAGAGCGATTATCTTATGTTTAGTCTTTTGTAGTCTGTTTTTTTTTAAACTTAAAAAATGATGATCTTTCAGAATCATTAAATATTCTTCAGCATATTTTAAATAAGTGTGTAATATTCCTTTGTATATCATAGTTAATTATTCACTTCAGGACAGACATGGTTCTATTATTATATTTATTATAAATAATGCCACAAAGAACATCTTTTGTTGGTAAAGGTTTAGGTGCATGACTTTTTGTTTTGGACAAATATTAAAGTAGAATTGCTTGATCAAAAGCCATGTGCATTTTTTAATATACATTTTTCTCTTTATTGTTTTTTTAAAAATATGTTTTTATTGATTTTCAGAGAGAAAGGAAGGGAGAGGGAGAGAGAGATAGAAACATCAATGATGAGAGAGAATCATGGATCAGCTGCCTTCTACACACCCCGCATTGGGGATCAAGCCTGCAACATGGGCATATGCCCTGACCAAGAATAGAACTGGTGACCTCTTGATTCATGGGTCAACACTCAACCCCTAAGCCACACCAGTGGCCCATTTTTAATATTTTTGATCTATAGTGCTATGCAACCTGACAGATCATACCAATTATACTCCCCCAATAGTGGATCAGAGCACCCCAAATAGAAGTCCACATAATGTAGAACTGTGTGTGGTGAGGCTACCGTCTCTTTTCCATAGATTCATGGCAGCATTTTTGCTTCACATGACCATTCCCAAATCCCTTCTCGTCTGTCCTTCTCTGCCGGCAATGGGTGAAAACTAATGAGTACAAACAGCTAAGTGGTGATGGAAGCCTCCGAGTCTGCCAACAGCCAGCTTCCCTTCCTGTCCACTTGAAAGTGAAAAATAAGTTAACTTTGACATTTTAACCAGCCACAGATTTACAGTGAACTGGAAATAGGACTCAGGCCCATTCTGAAAAGGACACATGAACACTCCAGCATGTCTGCCGAGACCTGTTGGAAGGCTGAGAAGACGAGATGACTCACAGCTTGCAAGTGAATGCTCTTTCATTAGAGTGGACTATTGATGGGCTGCCCCTTTAAGCACGGTTTTCCTTCACTGAGTCTGAATATACCTTTTGGGATTCAAAATAATTTTGCAACAGTGGATACAGAACTTCTCTATGTGTTATTGGTCTGGGAACAGCAACAGATTAAAAAAAATATTACCGGGTCAAATAACAGCTGTTATTATTAAGTTCAGCTTTTATTATCAATTTGCCAGTAGAATCCGGCAGTAAAAAAAAAAAAGCCTGCATCTGAGCTTTTTACTAATCAGTACTCTCATTTTGCTAATATTCTAACGACTGTCAATTTACTCCAGTGCTGCCATTTGCAGAATTTTCTAATTAGCAGCAAACCTGTTCCACCTTCTCCTGTAATTACGGGGGACTCAGTTCAGATCAGCTGCGGCCAGACAGCATATGATGCCGTTGCCAAAATCTGTGCAATGTTGTTTTTAACCTTTGCATGTGCTGGCACAGTTTTAACATCTCTGTTTGTAGGCAGGAGGCTCCCACAGTAGTGGCATGTGTCAAAATATCAAAATTATTTTTAATAAACATACAACGAGGATGAAAACACAAATATGGGCATATTTGGTTTTCAGATCAATTTAACATTTGTCCCAGTTTTAGTAGTGTTTCCTCTGATCTACCCCCACCCGCCACCCCTTTTATTTTTTTTAAAATCAAGAGTCTTTTGAAAAGGAACAATTGAGAATTGTTGAATTGAACCAATCTCTTCCTGTTTTTTGTTTTGTTTTGTTTTTGCCAGTAAAACAACAGTTATTTAAAAAGTCTAAATTCCTGAATGGAGGGACCTCAGTGATTATGTAGGCTAACCCTCTCATTTTTAAAATGAGGAAATTAAGCCCAAAATGGAGAAGGGACTTACCCAAGGTCACACACTGCTAATTATGTGCAGAGTGGGGACTAGAACCCAGGTCTTCTGCCTCCAATCCCAGGTTCCTTCAACTACCGCATTCATGTCCCCCCTTCTCTTGATGGCTTCCAACTGTGGCAGGAGACAGAATAGGAAAGCCTCACCCGGATCCCTTGTTTCACAAAATGCCTTGCTAGCAAACATCAAAACCAATCACACTCTCTGAAAGCTGCCTAAACAGCTGACATTGCAGTCATAACAATAGTGTGGCAATAACTATTATTGCTACATGAAAAAAATATATTTAATAATAAGCTCATTGATTTTTAACAACATCTCTGTGTTGCCTAATTGATGGGAAGTTGTATGTTTGTGTAGCCGATGGGGGTTATGAATTAAATATGGCCGTCTTTCCTTGAGGGATGCATGTCAATGCAAGAAAGACGGAAGATCTACATTTCCCCCAAGCAAAATAGTCCCCTTGTAACAGAAGCAGGGAAGACTGAAATGCGAACAAAAATAAAAACCATCCATCACTGTTTATTAAGTGCTGCTACTTGAAGGTAAAAGGGATATTGAACTGTTTTTAAATTGGAAGGAATGTAGCTGGACAAAATATTGATGGTAATATTAGCTGGGTGAAAAATTTTATTCTTTTGTCCAACATTCATCAAAGGAGCAATTTGGAGTGAATTATTCTCTCTATGCTCATAAAACGATTTTTCTTCCCTTTTTATTTTTTAAGCACACATGTTTATTAAGGAACATGGTGTAGGAGAGATGATACCTTCTGGTTCAAGTTCTTCCAAACCTTGCTGTATGAGTCAAAAGTTCCACAATTGCTTTAGACCAGGCCATGCATTGATCTCCAAGGTGCTTGTATAAAATTTAATATGGGCTTAAAAATTGAGGCAGACTGAGTCTGTTCCCACAATTTAAAAGAAAAGGGGTGGGTCAGATTTGATTTCATTTTTAGCTGTGGTTTTCAAGTGGAAGTTCTGAAGCATTTATTTATTTTTCCAAATTTATAGTGTGCCCCTTTAGTCCAATGTTCACTGGCCGCTGTTCAATGAAAACATCCAAGTTTCTATGGCAAAATGGGCTGAGGCAAGGAAACGAAAATTGAAAATGTCGGCTGACAATGAAAATTTCAATAAAAATTTAGTTTGAAGTTTCATTCGCTCCAACTTTACTCAACTTCAAGTCATTTTGGTTTTCATGAGGTCATGTAAGTGCTCACATGACCAGGAAGTTGTGCTCTCAGAACTAAAGGGATGGGTATGTTCAAGACTCCAGCTGAGCCCCAGTGATTTTCGAAATGCCTACTGTGTGTCCAGAGCTGGTCCAGAGGATCGGCATCTCCGACTTCTTAACTTAAATTTTTGGAATCCAGATTCATCCAACCTCAAATGTACATTTGGCCAAAATTACATTCTCCTTTTTTTTCTGAAAAATCTCATCATCCCAACCAAAGTGAAATTCATTGAACAACAGAAAGAGGTTTGTTTGCAAGTACATTTATAAACCTAAAAATTTCTTGGACGAGGCTGCTGGATTTTATTGGATGTCGCTTGACTTACATAGCTATCCTACTTCTCAACTAAATGAGAAAACTTTTAAGGAAGTTGGCCAGAGTTAATCAATCAGTTAATCAATCAACAAGATTTTAATGAGTCCCTGCTAGGCACTGAGTGATGGTAGCATTTATGTAGCCCTTTATGGTTCCCTGTACACTTTCACATATATTGTCTTACTTGCCTCTAATAGGCAGATACTATTATTGAGGCTCAGAGCAGTTCAGTGATTTCCCTAAAGTCACACAGCTATGAAGTAATGGGCTTTAGTCCAAGTATTTGAGAACTGTATTTTTCTACACTACTTGAGACAATGCGAGTCAATGTAAGATTAAGAACCAAATAAGTAGTTCAGTCAAGAAGTGTATTTGGCCTTGGATGAATCTTGGAGGGAGACAGATCTGAATAAACCAAAGGGCCATGTGTGCCTGTTTCAGCATGGCATCTCACCCAAACATTTCAGTAGCCAAAAGTCATTGAAAGTGGTTCCAGTTTTTTAAGGCATTGTTCAAAGAACAGTAATTTAAAGGAATTCAAGTCATAAGATTTTGTCTCATTATGTTATTCTCCATTCTTCCCCCATCCTCATCTACCATGAAGTCTTCAGCCCTCCTCCTCATCCATTCTTCTAAATTCTCTCTTTCTCTCCTCTCCCTCATCTCAGCCATCCACACTCCCCATCCTCTCTTTTAAGACTTTGACCTTTTTTGACACAATTCTACCATTATTACTCTTCTTCCCACTAGTTATCAGGATCTGGAAAAGGCCTGGGAGCTTAGTGGTGGGGACGAGGGGTGGAGAAAGGAGCTGTTAAGGCTCTCTCAGAGCTGGTGTTACCTTTCTCACAAGTGTGTGTAGATCTGCTGAGGAGGGGCAACATTGTGGACCAAATCATCAAGATTTATAAAGGAGATGCCGTGTGTGTCCTCTGAAAGGTTGGTAGAACTTATAGTCTCAAAAGTCGGGGGGAAAGTGCCTGATAGAAGGGAATGAAGAAACAACGTGAGTAAATATTAAAATAGAGTAGTTCTCTGCCTTTAAAATAGAATAAGCACACAATGAATTGCTTCATTGAGGTCTGCTGCTCTCAATAAGCATTGTGGTAAGTGCTTTCAGTCACCATGGACCCTGATAAAATGCTTCAGAGAAAATCACAGTGTTCGCTTCTCCCATAATGTGAGTTGGACTAGCGCTGTAGATATGTCAGCTCTGGAGCCAGAATCTGGAGCCCGGCTCTCATCCCTTCTTCACCATCTGACAGCTGTGCGATCTTGTGCAAGTGCCTTAACCTCTATGCCCCAGGTTCCCCATCTGTTTAAAATGGGGTTATTAATGTTACAAATCTCACAAGATGGTTGTGAGCATTCAAATGAATTAATACAAGCAGATCAGTCACTGGCCAACAATCAGGAAGCATTAGGTTGTTGTATTACTTTCAATTGAATTCTCTCTGCACAGTTTTTTTTTAAAAATTGATAATAATGCCAATAACTGTCATGTATTGAGCCTTGGAGTATTGAGTGTTGATATGGAGGCATCTTGCTAAGTGCTCTGTGTGGTGGGGTCATCCTGTATTTCCATGTAGCAGGTTCATCTTGGAAAGTAGAGAATAGTTCTGGTCTGTTTGTAGCCTGACCTGTTTCAAGTGGTCACTTCCTGGTGGAAGAGAGTCCAGACCAGTTCTCTAGTTAATTTCCATCCTCCACCACCATCGTGGAATGTGTCTGGTAGGAGAAAATGGAAGGCCTGTGTGGGTTCTCCTCTCTTACACAGGTAAGACTGAAACTTATAAAGATCCGCTTCCTAAAAGGTTCTCCTCTTCCTATAGCATGTGGAAATTCAGTGTATCCATTTGAGATGCCAAACAGCCCCAAGAAAACAAGGTCAATATTTCAGGAATTCATGTTGTCTGTGCTTTTAAAACTTTCCTGACTGAATTCACCCTAAAGGAAAACATTTACCCCAACCAACTTCTAACCTATTTCATTTTCATTTTAATTAGGGGAACCCCATTTCTGACGGTCTTAAAGTTTGGCTGTAGTTGTGTGGAGGACAGGGAATGAGCCTTGTTCCTTTGGGCAAGATTCATTATATTTCTATTTTCATTGAATGGAATAGATACATTCTGGGCTTTTCCTGGGGCAATGCAAGCCAGGTTTTATTCCTGACAAGGTTTTCTTATCAGAGTTATATAACCCTTCTGGAAAAATAGGGGATTTCTCAGAGAAGAAAACACACACACACACACACACACACTTTAACTATAGCTAGGTCACAATAGTAACAATATCCCATAAAATCACTCTCTTTAGGAGTTAATTTCCACCGAGTACTTTTCTGTCTGATACGTGTTGTAAGGCCTCAACAACATGAATCACAGTGATATTTCATCTCCCTCTCTTCCTCCCTCTTCTAACACTCAGAAGGAAGGTCCCCAGGAAGTTTAATGTGTACCAAGAACTAGCCAACCTACCCAGGACCCTCCACCCTGGCAGAAAAAGTGCCCACTATTTGGTACTGTTGGGTTCTTTTGTGACTTCAAGTTTCTATAATAACAGAAGTTCTCTCTAGAGAGAAACCAATGGCAGATTTATATTTATGTATACATATTATGTATGTATAATATAGAACAATGTTTATGTATATATCACATATGTAATTTATTTATTTTAAGGCATCTAAAGGACTCGGCTTATGCAACTGTGGGGTGGGAATTGGCAAGTCCACACCCCTTAGGGCAGGCTGGCAACCTGGAAACTCGGGCAGGAGTTGATGCTGCAATCTTGAGGCATATTTCTTCTCTGGGAAACATAGGATGTTGCTCTGAAAGGCCTTCAATTAACTGATGAGCCCTCACCCACCTTATCCAGGGTAATTTCCTTTACTTAAAGTCAGCTGACTGTAGATGTTAAGGACATTTACAAAAGATCTTCACAGCAACATCCAGATAGTGTTTAGTTGAATAACTAGGTACTACAGCCCAGCCAAGCTGACACTCAAAACTAACCATCATCACAGTCCTGAGACTCTTTTCTGTTTTCTGAATCCTGGACCCAAATAGATCACCTGGACTTCCTTCTTGATCCCAAGTGATAATCTGATCTCTTGGAGATGCTCTTCTCCTCCCTTTCGTGTAGCCTGGTGAACTTAGACTGCCTTAAAGGTGATGAATAGAACTTTCTAGTGTGCTTCCCAAGTCTTGCTACGAAATAATAAACTATTTCCTGGGTTGAATTGCCATCCAATCTCTTAGGAAATCTGGAAACGTGGGAAGGACCCGTGTCTCTGTGAGCTGGCCATCAGTCTTTATGCCTCAGCTTTCACAGGTGGAACATGTGGGAAGGATCAGTGAATGCCTTGCAGAGTGGACCCCTGCAGATTTTCTGACTAAGGGGGAACTTGTATTATGGCAAGCTCTGAATCAGAAAAGGTAATGCCTAGAGACAGATATATTTCCCCTTTGTCAAAGTCAAGGTATAAAGACTGACATTTCACCTCTCCGGGCTATTTCCTGGGAGACTTGCTCACCATCCAATTCAAGCGATAGTGTATTATTTCTTAGCAAGACTTGGGAAGAACATTAGAAAGACAGGAAAGGTGGGAGTGGGAGGAGAGTCTTCAAAGGCCTGACATGATGTTTCCTAAGTTAGTATTGACAGTGGCTGAGCCAGCCTGTCTTTGATTTAGTCCCAGATAATTCACAGAAACCCTTGACCGGGCCACCATATGGAGAGGACGAAGAGGTCCTCCTCACATATTGCATTGTGGCTTCTCAGCATCTGGGGCCATGGAGTTCTCACCTGGTGGTCCTGCCTCACAGTAAAAGAACTGACAACTCCCTTCACCCATCTGAGCTGACTGCATGTTTGAGTCAAGACCTCTTAGAACACCTATTGGGTTGTAGTTGTTGAGGAATAGTTTGCAATCATGTAAATGAGAAAATTCAGGGAACCCTTATAATTATAATCAACACACACAGACACACACAGCAAAGGAGCATAGGGCCTGCAAAGAATTGGCTGGTACCTGCACCAACATTTAAATCCTAGCTTGTGGATTTCAAAACCAAAGTATAGGGATCATCACACTCGATTTTAAATGCTTTCCCTGCATGGGTTATAAGGGCTTTGGAAAGAAAAGCTTTCTTTCTATTATGGAAATGAAAACCTGCATGCTTTCTCTCTTTCCCCAGATCAGCTATGAAGGGATTTGGGGCCCCACAGCCCATCATGACTCAGAGGCAGCTGCTCTGACCCGAGGCTTGCACAGACCTCCAAAGGAGACTGTCCAGAGGCTTGGCCGCCCAGTGATTAGGCCCTAAAGAGCTATTCTGTGTTTCTGGCAGTACACACACACACACACACACACACACACACACACACATTTCAAAAAGCAGCTGATGAAGTGTATTCATAACGACTGGCTCAAGTGATGTAATGGTGGGTGGAGGGGGGAGGGAGTGGACTTGAGAATAGAAAATTGAAGACCAACAGATGATACATCCACAGACCCCTCTGCTAGCTCCAGTGTTCTCTCAGCACCACCCTGCACCTTCACATGATACGCTAAAAAGCGCCCAAGATCCGTGGTGGAGCCCAGGCCCTGACAATCCCTCGGTTTCCATGCTCACAAGTCACTCTGATGATCTTCATCAGCCCACTTTGTTTCTGAAATGGTTTTCTGAAAAGCCCATTTATTTTCTTTTTTAAAGTATGTTTTTATTGCCTTTTTAGAGACAGAGGAAGGGAGAGGGAGAAGGGAGAGAGAGGAACATCAGTGAGAGAGAAACATTGATAAGCTGCCTCCTGCACAACCTCTATTGGGAATCGATCCCCAAACCCAAGCATATGCCCTGATCAGGAATCGAACCAGTGACCCTCTGGTGCATGGGTGGCTGCTCACCCACTGAGCCATACCAGCTGGGCAAAAGCTCATTCTTTTCTAGGTAAGAGAGCCTGAGAGAAATCCTGAAATTTACAGGGTTGTTAAGGGATAAAATCTTTCATAACTTCTCAAAATTGAGAGTATTACAAGGAGAAAACATATGCCAAAATTTCCAAAAAAGGAAACTATTCTCAGGGGCTGAGGTGAAAATACTTCAAGGTACAGGGCTCCACTGGGTCTTGTAATCAGAACAATAGGAAAATGACCAGCGCCATGGGGCTGCTGGAGAGCTGTGGGAACAGGCCCGGTTTCTGAAACCACTGTTAAGATTGCACCCTCAAGGCCAAAGCAGGTGTTTCCGGAGCACCCCAGAAACAGGTCTGGGAAAGCCTCAGCCCTAGGCTGGAGAGCAAGATGCTTATTTTCTGTGCGTCTGGTGCGTTTCTGAGCACCTGTGGGCACAGGTGTAGCTACTAAGGGCACCTTAGATGTCACATTGCTGTTCGGATAGTCAGCATGGATGTTACATCCAGGGGATAGCTGGATCTATAATGTCTTGTGACAAAACTATGTATTGCAAGAGTCAGAATCCAGGCTCAGACATCTGATTATGGAACCGCAAAACTTCGGGCTTAGTCATGCTCATGAAAGCCATTTGGCCCTGTTTTCTCTGTGAACAAAGCTATCTGTGTTGGTTCATTTAATCTAGCATATATCTGGCAATTATTGATATTAAATTGATTTAGTGTTTCGAAAGATGTTTCAGACACCAAATACAGAACTCCTAGTTTATTTTACAGCTGGATACAGCATGTGAATTCCTTCCCCGTGTAATCAGCTCTTGGTTTAACCCCTAAAGTGTGAGCATTGATCCCTTCTTAACTTGGCGACTTAATTACTCTCCATCGTGCCCTCCTTCTGTGTAATTTATTCTCTGGAAATAAACTGGTGGAGGATCACCTGCGTGAGATCATTTTTACTGAGTAGACATTTTGCTAAATGTGTCATGGTTATTTACCAGAAGGCTGACTCTACGGTAGAGACATTAACAATATCTGCTATTTCACAAGAAAGTTCTAAAAGGTGTTTTGGGTTGTTTCCCAAAGCACCTAAGTAATTCTCCCAGCATCTCTCAGAGGTATTAGTCAATTTTACAAGGAAGATATGTGAGGAATGTGTCTGAAGGGTGACAGTAGGCAAGTGAAACACAGAGGTGAAAATATTGTCAGTAATATAGACAGTAATTGAACAGGATTGCCTTACTCTGAGGCTTTATCCTCTAGGCCACAGTGCCTCCTACATTACATTATCGGTATTAACATAAGCATGGGAGATTAATTATATAGATCACAGGAAAAGTAGATGACATTTTCCCCCACTTCTTACTGAGTCATCTCATTAGGAGAAGAGTATACATTCAGCCCAGGTTAAAATAGTTCAGAACAAAATTAGTTCACAGACTGCTTTATCACTTTTAAAAATATTGTAACATAAAAGTTAATGTGATTATCTTTGTTCATAAATTAAATAAAAGGTGTTTCCCTGGCCAGTGTGGTTTAGTGGTGGAACGTCAGCCGACTGCCAAAGGGTTGCAGTTTGTTTGATTCTGTTCAAGGGCATGTACTTGGGTTGCAGGTTTGTTTCCTGGCCCTGGTCAGGGTGCATGTGGGAGGCAACTGAGCCATGTGTCTCTCTCACATCTATGTCTCTCTCTCTCTCTCTCTCTCTCTCTCTCTCTCTCTCTCTCTCTCTCTCCCTCCCTCCCTCCCTCGCTTCCACTCTCTCTGAAAAGCAATGAAAAAATATCCTCAGCTAAGGATTAACAACAACAAAGTGGTTTTATTATAATCTTGGCCAGCCTCAAGATAGAATATATACCTAACAAAATAATAAAGACTAGAACAAACTGTGCAAGACCATGAACTGACTTAGTTCAGTTTACTCATGTGAAATTTGAACTAAAAATGCATCCCTAACCCCTACTCCAGACCTTGGATAACAGCAGGAGATGGGAACACATTTTGATTAGCTTAGAAGCTGTATTATCAAATGAAAACTTACAATCATGTTACTGGGATTGTTGCAATCTCCTTTTATTTATTTTTTTAAAATAAAGAACTTTAGACATGGAATAGATGCCTGGCTGCGTTTTGGACATAGTGTTGTTGGAATCACCTTGGCAAACTGAGGGATGGTGACTTTTCAGGTTCTGTCAATTCTACCAGGAGAAATGGCTAAATTATAGCTTTATTCCAGATGAATGAGCAGCCAATAGGCTCTGACTCATGCCTGAGACAAGATGACTTCCTTAGGATCTTTGTAGATATCAAATATTCCCAGGCTTTTTTCTCAGGAACGGTTTTCTTTATTTGAGTCATCCGATTACATGGTCTCAAGTGAACAGTGCATGTAGACACATAATCTACTGCATGATAGTGTTGGGCCAGAGGCACTTGTGTGCCATTTCTGGGTGTAGACTTTGACAGGGAGAGACTGGCATCGGAACCCTGGTGTCTGAGTCCACAGAGAATGCCGTCTGGCCAGGGCTGCCTAGGGCTGCCTAGGCCCGCCTTTCTCCCAGCGTGGCTGCGTGGCCTGCTGGGCGTCTTCCCCAGGGAGCTGTGGCCATTGCTTTCCCAGGCTCCTGGACCCAGTCCTGCAGCTCATTTAAGTCCTGGCATCTTCCTGAGAAAGCAGAACAGGCTCTGTGACCTCTGAGTGAAGGGCGGAGATGTTCTATACTTCCAGGTCAGCTGCCGAATCCCCCAGAGAAGTAATCTTTTTCTCTAAGGCTGTGTTCCATTAGTCACTGCTTGGGGAGAAACCATGCACCCAACTTTCAACTCCAGGGCAGCGAAGGCTCACTTGGGTAAAACCAAGTCGAGGCAGATTATTCTATATTGAAAAGGTTTATTACCCAGACCTTTTTTCCCCTCATGATGTTATAATTTCTGTCTTTTGTTTTTGTTAATCCTCACCCAAGGATATTTTTCCATTGATATTTAGAGAATGGAAGGGAGGGGTAGAGATACACAGAGAGCAACATCAATGTGAGAGAGACACATCGATTGGTTGCCTCCCTGCCCCAACCTCGGGGATGAAACCAGCAACCCAGGTACGTGCCCTTGACTGGAATTGAACCCAGAACACTTCAGTCTTCAAGCAGACACTCTATCCACTGAGCAAACTGTCTAGGGCAAAACTTTAGTCATTTATTTAATTCTCTGCTGCATTCCAACAAAAACTTTCGATGGTTTATTTGGCTTATCAGCACTTCTTTTAAAGGCATTTGGAGGGTGAGACAGCCAAGGTCACTAAAGATCTCAGCTGAGTTTTGGGGATTAAAGGCAACTAATATTGTTTTGTGTTACTTTGTGGAGTGTGTGTGTGTGTGTGTGTGTGTGTGTGTGTGTGTGTGAGTTTTGACACAATAATGATATCTTTTCTGGCAAAGGGAATGAACAGTTGAACTATTTTAAAGTTTAGGATCCTTGTAGCTATCAAATATTCCCACAATCTTTTTCTCAAGAAAGGTTTTCTTTATTTGAATCATTCTGAGTTTATGGTCTCAAGCGAACCTTGCTGTGTAGACACATATTCTGTGCCAGGCTTTCAGGATAGATCTTATTTAATGAAGAGCAGGAATAAGTATCTAAAACCAGCTTTCATCTTTAGAAATGGCCTGAAAAAAACAAATCGCATCGGTTTGGATGTTATTCGGAAAGCTGGAGCTGGGCTGGGCTCAGTCAGACTTCTGAAACCTAAAAATGAAGCCAGAGTTTTGTTTTAAGCAAACTGGGGCTGACTTATAGATGTCACATGAATCTGCCCCATTCACATTTAGCCTTTCTTTGAACCCGGGGTGAGAAATCCCAGTAATTCAAATGGGGTGGAGCATTTTATGCCTAGCCTTCATTTTTGAAATCAAGTGGCTCAGCCCTGACGGGTGTGGCTCACTTGGCTGGGCGTTGTCTGGTGCACTGAAAGGTTGTCAGTAGGGGGTGTATGGGAGGCAGCCGATCAATGTTTCCCTATCAGATCTATGATTCTCTCTCTCGCTTTCTCCTTTTCTCTTTCTCTCTTTAAAAAAATCAATAAAATATATTTTAAAAAGAAATGCAGAGGCTCGGTTTCATCTCGTTTTAGTAAACCAGAATATTTCTGAGCATCAGTGTGATATGGTATGCAAGAGAAAGATTAGACATAGAGGACAGAGCAGGAGAAGTGCCCAGGGACTGTGTGTGTTCCCAGCGGAGGGTGCTTGGGGCTAGATGGGCCCTGGTTCCATCACTACATGTTTTTTGTTGGCGCCTCAGTTTTTCAAAGAGAAAATGAAAGAAGAGATTCTTGTTATCTACTCATAGGAGAAGTGACAGCTGATGAGTTAGTGGTCTCTGTGAGATGACCAGCATGAATACAAAATGCAGTGGTATTAGATAATGAAGAAAAGGGGAAAATCTCTTCATGGCATTTGAAAGAAAGGTTCCATTTTGGTACTAAGATTTGGAAATCTCCAAAAAGTTAGTGATTCCTATAGAGTTAATAGGGACTTTAGAATCAATAAAGTTTGAATTTTAAAAAATTGGAAATAATGACTGATTCGTGAAACCTCATGGAGATTACAGGAGTTGGGTTGAGATTACATTAATGTAATCATGGCATGCTAAACCGACAGACAACACCCTGGAATATTAGCCATATCTAAATGCTTTTTGTATCAAATTCTTGACCTGATTTTTGTCCCAGTTTCTTTTTTATATCAACTAGATTTAGTTCTTCCTTTAAGAAAAAAGTTTAAAAATTCTAATGAAAGGCGGCTGTCTCTACCATGAGTAACATAAGAAAATCTGTTTTGCCAAGGCAGCAACACAATATTGAAATACCTGGTTTTAAATTTTATGTGGGTTTGGCAAATGCAGTCTGAAAGTGGCTAATATGATACCCGACCTGGTGTTAATAGCCAATGATAATTCCATATGTACCACCTGCTACCTGTCAGGTTACACGTTCTTTCTTTTTTCCTTTTCTGGCATGAAGGTTACATTAGCTGTGAATATGGGTCTTCGTGGCTAGAGAGGCGGCAGCATGAACTTCTCTATATGAAATAGAGCCTTGATGTAATTATCATTTTGGTTTCTTTTCTCCCGTCACCCCTTCTTCCCAACTCACTGCCCCCCATCAACATCTATGAAGCTCTTAAAAAGCACAACATCCCATCCTGAATTTGGGGAACTGGGGAGAGAAAAGAAAGGAGAGAAAGGGAAGGAGAGAGAATGAATGAAAGCATAAACTAGAATGTTTGTGGAGGAAAATCCTCCCGCCAAAAATATAAAATGAGAGAAATTTCCTGGAATGCACAGATGAGGGGGAAATGCGTTAGCCGAAGGAAGATGTGGGTTTGTTAACCAATTGCTTTATACCTTAGTGTCTAAGTGCCACAGTCATATCTCTTTCTTCCTAAGAACATGTCAGGAATTTCTCAAAAGCCAGCTCCACCTGGATCACAATTGCTTCCTCTCTATTCTCTCCCACTGGTACATATTTTGAAATTGGGCAAAGCTGAAGAAAATATTTTTTAAAAACCCCAAACTTAAACCAAACGATTCGCCTGTCAATACATGGGACTTGACTGAGTGAGTTGTCTGACTCTTCCGTCTCAAAGCTCTGCTCCAGTAGTGCTTTCGGCCCAGAGCTTTATGGGAGATGGGGAGACCCTCCGTTCACACATTCCCTGGCTGGAGAGAAATCAGGTTTCCTATTATAACCACTCAAAATGGATTATGGAGAGTCTAAAAGATGAGCAAAGAACATCAGAATGATTTTTTTCTTGAAAAGTGAAGACACTATCACATAGTTTTCAAAAGAAACTAATTTTTGCCTCTTACTGGTATTATTATTCCAGCTGCTGTTATGTTCCTTCTGAGTAACAAGGAAAGGCACAGAAAATTCCCTTTCTTTCAGGCTTTAAAAAAATCTTCCTGAACCATTTAATCTCCTTGGATGGGGACTAAAGGCAAAAGCTATGGTTTGACTCAGAAAAATTGCCCAAAGGTCTGAGGTTTCCGAAACTCTCCAAGTAATACCATTGCTCAGAAAGATTGTTGCAGCTTTTTTCAGGTGCTTTCAAAGTAGTTCCTCACCACGGTCAGTCATTGTGGTGGCCCCGTGAGGGAGCGGCCTCAGGTTCTCCTCCTAGACAAGGAGAAGAAAAAGGAATCTAGGCTGAGTCTCCAGAGATTCCCCTCAGTCGGGCTCCCCGGCATCTGCTCCGGGCGGTGGGCACAAGCCTCTGAGGTGCTAGTGATTAGTGATCTTTTTAACTTTCTTTTCAACTCCAAAGCTAGTGTATGTCCTAGCTTTGTCCATATATTTATGGTTAATAGTGAGAAGTAATGGTGAGAAACCTGGGAAAATTGTTTCCCATCCTTCAGATGAAGTTTCTATTGTGTATAGAGTCACTATAAAAACGAAGTGATAAAAAGCCAGGCACATTCAGGCGGCTCTCTTCTTTTGGCCCAAGAATCTTTTGGCCACTAATATTAGTGATTTTGCCGAGTGGAAGGACCAAGGAGCTCAGTATTTTCTCTAAAGTTATTTCTCTTCTCTTTGAAATTTAAGCACTTCCTTTGCCAGAGTACGCATTTCCACTTTCTAGATTCATTCTCAATTTGCATGACTATATATTAAGCTTACCTTGGCCTTCCAGATTCCCACCATATTTAGAATTTTCCAGAAAGTCATCTACCTACCTTGAGGTCTCCTCTTCCTGGTTTATTTTTCAGATCAAAATTCAGCTTCATGCTTGGTTGTAAAATTATATAGGTTCACGTTTTCAAGCACACAGATGCTTATGTTTCTTTGAGACTGTACTCTTCAGCTTTAAAGAAGGACCCTTCATTGTAATCATTACCGAAAGGATACAGTACTAATGGAACTTAATTGTTTCCACTGGATGCATCTCGGGTGTTTTTGGCAGCCAAAATGAAAATGATTCCAAATACCATCAAAGGGGCTTATAAGCACCCAGCATGCACAGAGTGTTTGGATATACAGTGGAGTGTTAATATCATTATCTCTCCTAATACAACATACGGTTCCTTTAATCCTCTCCCGCCTCTGTGATCTTAGAAGATCCCATGGATAGAAGGCAGAGAATAAAATACTATATACAAGGAGACAAAGGGAGAATTAGTCCCCATCCTCTGAGTGCATTTTTTTTTAATTGTTTGAATCTTGGCTTCAAACATGTACCTTTATCAATACTGACTTCTGTATCTTCCACGCTAGTTTGAGTTTGCATGCGACATCAAACATACCTTTTCACACATGTTCTTTCCAGATTTTTTTTTAACACTTACTTAGCAGTTTATAGAAGGAAGTGAATGATCTCCTCAAGCTGCTTACAAATTAAAAAAAAATCTGTGCTTATTAATTATGCAGGATTAGTCTAATTATAATTCAGCAAATTAATTAGCGACAGAAGGTGTTCTGAAACATTGGAGTACATTTGCATGTTAAATGGAGAGGCTAGTCTGTAATATATGTAAATTTATGCATGGCTTCATAGTTTAATTTAAAAATTTGCAGCTGCATATGGTATGGGAGCAGGTGAAAAGTCAGTTTTAGTTTAATGATGCTAACAAACATTGGATGGTGTCCTGTCTTAGCAAGAGAATGCACTCATATCTGCTAATCTATGACTTTGTCATAAGAATATAATATTACATAGATGCTCAAACTCAAGGTCATTAGTGAATAGACCCATAGGTGCAATAGGTATAAAGCTGAAAACTGCAGAGAGAAAGCTATGACAGGAGCCCAAACTATGAACTTCATTCTCCACTTTATCCAATATTGCTTATTGAATCAGTCAGACTTAGCTTCGGGAAAGTAGCATTTCAGCCTGTGGGTACCTTTTTGTCTGACTGGTATCTATTCTGGCAGGTGCAGAAGAGTTGTCCAACCTTGATTCCCTTTCCAAATATTCACATTTTCACTTCATTTCAATTTCCTGGAGCCGTGGGAAAGTTATTACCAAGTTATGAATTAATGGTAGGGTAGAGAGTTTTACACATTGGCCTCAACCATCTGGCAAAACAGTAAAACCAGCGGACCAGGCAGCAGCAAAGGGCTCTTGGTGTAATTGGTGTTCACTGCTCAGCCTAGCATAGATGAGCTTGGGGGGAGGGCTGAGGACGAAGGGGGAAGGGAAGGCGGCAGAAGGGGCACTAAGGAAATAGGACGGTAAGGACCCATTAAGCTGATGGCTGGCTAATAACTTCATTTCTCTCCTTCACCGAGTAGTCCTGGCATTAGAAAGGGAAATAGATTTGTATTCTAATTCTGAAGCCTCACTGAAAGATGTTTCCTGAACTCAGTCTGTATGTTCAGTTTCACCCAGTCTTTTCCCCTTTTCTTGATGAGAAGAAAGAGGAAGGGATACAGCAAAAAGGAGGATACAGTTTTTTAAAAAAAGAAAACCGAGGAAGATGGAGCTGTGCACATGGCAATGAGCCCTCCAAAGACATTTTGTGAGGACAATTGAAATTACAAACATGCTCTTAGTGTGTTTCAGTCCACGTGAGGCCCAAAGAGTTCAATTATTATTTTCATTAATGGTGTCAGATTTCCATTCGAGTGCAAAAACAAGGACTTTTCCTTAGAGGTTTTTCCCCTGTGAGTCTCGTAGTGCCAAGTAATGGAATTCAGGAGAGGGAAGATGTGTCTGAATGTAGAAGAAAAAATATTCTAACCTATAACCTCTGGTTCTCAGAAACTGCAGTGTGTTGCTGGTCAAAAATAAGTGGAGAATCAAAGTGGCCTCCTTGTTTTGGCACCTCGGCAACTGTTTACAGCCAGTTGCTTGCCACTGGAGCTATGGGAGACATTCCCTCCAGAAGAAATCATGAAATGGCTTTGAAATGAAGTCTATCGATATGGAGTCAGATTACACAGTGGGGGAAGTCGCTCCCTCCTGGTGCCTAAATGAATATAGCAGATCTTACTCCTGAGGCTGTGTGTTTGGTAACGAAGGCACTATTGCCAAACTGAAATGCCACTTCCAGGAGCTTGTAATTGGCGTGAATGCCAAACAGAAAATGGCCTGTTGCCAGGTAGGAACCAGAGTCAGTGTATGTAGCTCTGAACTATTTTCCTGCCCATTGTTTACTGAAAACAGTGACGAGGATTTGGGCCCTTCATCTTTGGTTGTTTTTGTTCTCTTCCTGCAATCTGTTGTATAGATTAATTACAGATTCTTTTTTTAAAAAATCTCTCCCGAAAAATTAAGGGAAGATCTACAAGTGGAATATATGTTAATAGTGAAAAATAAGGAATGTAGAGGAAGAACAAAATCTGATTTTGTGACAAGTCCTTCTGGTAACTTGGTATGGAAAACAGGCCATTTTAAAATGGGGGGGGGGGCAGGGACAAAGGGGCAATTCAGGGGACAGGGCACGGGGCACAAGTATGCCTGGTGAAAGGTGAAGGAGCTAACTTACTAGGTATCAGGCATTTACCCAAATACTTTGCATGCATAACTATTTCTCACTACTCTTAGGAGTTCATCTTACAAAGGAAGGAAGTAAAGGTCCCCAATAAATATTAAGTAAGCAAATAATAACAATAATAATAATTACAGAAGACTCAGCATTGTGTGAAATGGCTTGCTAAGGACACCCCAAAGTCTGAAATTATCTGCTATGAAAGGAATTAACTCGATGGTTTATTTATTTATTTATTTATTTATTTATTTATTTATTTATTTATTTATAAATATATTTTATTGATTTTTCACAGAGAGGAAAGGAGAGGGATAGAGAGTTAGAAACATTGATGAGAGAGAAACATCGATCAGCTGCCTCCTGCACACTTCCCACTGGGGATGTGCCCGCAACCAAGGTACATGCCCTTGGCCAGAATCGGACCTGGGACCTTTCAGTCCACAGGCGGACGCTCTATCCACTGAGCCAAACCGGTCAGGGCTCGATGGTCTATTTAAACATCTCCACTGTAGGAGAATCCCCTCTGTCCCTCAGATAATTCTTTCTAAAGTTAGCTTTGTTGACTTGATTCTCAAAAAATGTTTTCCAAGGTTTAATTCAACTTATGTTACACATATGACTTCAGGCTTTTTTCCTTATAGTCTTCATGGACAAATGGGCTTGCGTCTTCCTCACACACTCTAGCAGTCTTCTACCTTCTTTTTGCAGAGGGCTGCAGCTGTGTGATCTGTGCCATCTTTGGACCATGTGGATTCTTGAGACATCTTGTTTTCCAAATATCTAATAGACTTGCTTATCTTCCTCTGCACACTCCAAAGTAGCCACAGAATTTCTAGAGAATGAAGTCCCTGATAGGAATGAAAGGCTTTTTTAATTTGTTTGCTTGTTTTGTTTTGCAACGTGAAGAATGGCTCCACTCTCATATCTAGGGAGTGAGATGAAGGATGTGCTGTGATCCCCCAAGTAGATCAATGAGGCACTAGTCTCCTAAAACAAAAATCTGCTTGGCAATGTGTCCCACCTCTCCTTCAAAAGAAGCTTCGCCAAGCTCCTGCCAGAGCAATAGATTTCTAAGAGTCGGGCAAACCAGAGTTCCACTCTTAGCTCTTCCACTTACTAACTATCTGACCTTGGGAAAGTAATCTGACCTTTCTGAGCCTTGTTCATCTCCTCTGTAAAATGGGGACGTTAATTCTCCTACTCTCAGAGTTGGGGGGATTAAGTGAAAGCATGCATGGCAAATAATATGTGGTGAATAAATACGGGATATATATGCCTAAGTGACCATTACGACCAACTGGTTGACTGAATGACCTGTTGACCAAATGACCGGTCAGTAGCTATGACATGCACTGACCACCGGGGGGAAGAAGCTCAACACAGAAGCTGCCCCCTGGTGGTCAATGCGCTCCCTCAGCCAACCTCCTGTGGCCAACCAACCTCCCACGGTCCCTTCCCCTGGCTGGCCGGCTCCAATTGGCCCTGATCAGGACTGGGCAAGACAGCCCTGATTGGCCCCAATCGCCGGCCAGGCCAAGGGACCCCACCCATGTACAAATTGGTGCACCGGGCCTCTAGTTATTACTATAATCATCATCATAACAATTCCTTAGGTAAGTGCAGTTAGAGAGGTTGAGTATAGTTGGAAGTAAGAAAATTTATTGCTTAAAGATTCCTGTAAACTTAAATTTTTTGGATCTGAAATGGCCTTTTATTGAAAAAGTCTAGGTGAATAAGCTTTAGTGGTAATATGAGCCTTCCATAGGAATGTATGGAGACTAAAGAGTCTATACCTACTCTGTTTATGTATTTACTAGTGGCCGGGTGCATGGATTTGTGCACATTGAAGGGAAATTAATTAGAAGAAAGATTCGTGTGGTAATTACTGCAAAAAATTACATGTCAAAATAGTAAATATAATATAGTATCATAAAATTAAAACACACATGCAGTTGGCACCAGTGAGAGCTTTATATGAAGCGAGTCAACATTTATTTTTAAATTGCCAGTGCGCATCATATGTACTGGCCAGTCGGTCAGAGGGTCAGAGACATACAGTTGGTCACTTAGCCTTTTGTACATATCGATATTTACTTCTTAAGGGATTGTATAATAAATGGATTACATAGAAAATCAGCTTATAAAAATGAGTATTTGACTTAAGCCTAAAGTAGCCACTCATTTAAAAATTTTAAGCCATCTTCCCCTTCCCATGGATCTTCTTGGACCTTTGCACCAGTGCCATCTTACCAAGCAAATCTCAGGTACCGTGCATTCTCAGATGCCCTATCGTCAAGTGTATAGGATACAGCAAGAACCCATGGAGAGTCTGACATCCCAGAGTCTACTTAAATTTGTGGACTTAAATGAGACTCCCATAAGGTCCTTAGAGCTTCTTACCTGGGCTGAAAACCATCAACAGATTTCTCAAAAGCAAGTGGTGTTCAGGCCAAGGCTGCCTGTCACCTTACGTGGACTGCCGGGTTTGGATTCTGTTGGAGGTTTCTGGGGAGGAAAATGAGTTCTCTGTTGCTGGAAGGTTCAAAGAGAATATCACAGCGAAGACCTAGATTAAAGCTGGATCATTATCATTGTGCTTTATACTAGTGTCAAGTGGAAACCAATCACCTAGGACAGTGGTTGGCCAACTGCGGCTTGCGAGCCACACGCGGCTCTTTGGCCCCTTGAGTATGGCTCTTCCTAAGCCTTAGGAGTACCCTAATTAAGGTAATAGCGATGGACCTACCTATATAGTTTAAGTTTAAAAAATTTGGCTTTCAAAAGAAATTTCAATCATTGTACTGTTGATATTTGGCTCTGTTGACTAATGAGTTTGCCGACCACTGGTCTTAGGAGTTTTCCTACCACATAGCTCAGCGTGAGCAAGTGGCCCTCTGGGTATGTCCCTCCAGCTCAGGCTCTCACTCTGACTACTTCTCAAACGATGTTAGCTTGAGAGGGTCCTGGGAGAAGAGAGGCAACTGTCCATTCCTTTCACATACAATTTTATGGTCCAGCCCAGCTGTGGGCAAACTACGGCCCGCGGGCCAGATCCAGCCCATTTGAAATGAATAAAACTATTGAAAAAAAAGACCGTACCCTTTTATGTAATGATGTTTACTTTGAATTTATATTAGTTCACACAAACACTCCATCCATGCTTTTGTTCCGGCCCTCCGGTCCAGTTTAAGAACCCATTGTGACCCTCGAGTAAAAAAGTTTGCCCACCCCTGGTCCAGCCTATCCCTATATTTGGTAGTGCTCAGAAATGATATGAGAGTGTTTTAAAGGAAAGGGGTTACCTTATTTTCAGAAACACTCCCAAACAGTGGAAGCCAATTGTATTTTAATTTATAGGACTCTGGAAAAGGAGGTTTAGTAGTTAATCCAGATAAATTGTGTTTTCCTCAAAAATCAATGGACATAGACCTTTAAGCACCTACAGTGTTTGAGGCTAATTCTGAAATGGCTCAGACTTTAGTGATCCAGCCTACTTATGTGGCCATGGTGGCAGAAAGAGAACCAGATACTACAGCAAACCCGTGCTTGGCCCTTGGAGATTGTGGAGGGTGTCTTCATCTCCATAGTGCATAGATGTAGCCATATCATCACAGAAGTTGTTTCCAGAGTAGGCAGAATTAGATCTTTTTAAAGGAAATAAATTTCAAAATGAAAGGTGTTTTACAAATTATTTTTCATAGAGTAAGGCTCTGCATAATGGTAGCTGTTACTAGTGCCAAGTTCACATTTTTTTGATATACATCTCCTCTAATCTTTTTGTTTAAAGAAGCTTTTGTGCCTTCCATAGTGCTCTCCTAAAGATGTTATGCATTATAATTTCTTAGAAGGCACTAGAGTTTGGATTTCAAATTGGAGGTAAATTGAATGGCCTCTTCCACACATCTGGAGAAATATTATACTGGGTTCTGTACTAGTCAGATCACTGGTTATAATCCTAGATTATGGCATTAATATTAAGTGGTTATCCTTCCTGTGGTTTAGAGATCCCTCCCTGTCCTACCACCAGACCTTAAGTCCACATCCTATTTGTGCATCTAGTTTACATATCAGTTTCTATCTGGGATGTGCTCAGCACTTGTCTAGAGCCACCTAGAAGCTTTCATACTATTCTTAGACAGTGCTAAGTGCTCCGATATTCCAGAGAATGGGGAAGAAAAGAGATTTATCGGGTACTAGGTGAGCCCCTGGGATTGTACTCAGACCCTTATTCAGAGGTCTCCAGACTCATCTCAGAATCTGAAGAAGCATATTTTGAATAGTTTGGTTGTGTGTTCCATGAGGGCAAGGATTTTGTCCATCTTGTTTGCCATCATGCCTGAAAATTGGTGGCAAATATTGCATACTTAATAACTATCAAGTCAGTAAATAAATGAGCTCACCAGGGGTTTTCAATAGTAGCATTTACTTCCATGCCACTATCTTTGACCTAATGTTTTCCTCTTGGTGTGCTATCATCCTCTCAATTTTTGAGAAACCCGAATCCTTCATAGTTTTGTTGTTATTGTTGCTGTCTTTGCTTTTTTAGACCATATTTTCTGAAGTTTATTTTTAATTCTCACCTGACAATATGTTCATTGATTTTAGAGAGAGGAAGGGAGAGAGAGAGAGAGAGAGAGAGAGAGAGAGAGAGAGAGAGAGAGAGACATTGATCAGTTGCCTCCCATACACACTCCACCGGGAATCAAACCCGAAACCTTTCGGTGTACAGGATGACTTCATCAAACTGAACCACACTGGCCAGGGCTCTGAAGTTTTGTTTAAACAGCCATATTGATATATTATTTACATACTATACACTTCACCCATTCCAAGTGTACAGTTCAATGGCTTCTAGTATATTCACAGAGCCTTGCAACCAACCCCGCAACCTAATTGGTGCAGGAAGCATAGGACGCCAGATGGAACTTGTTGCCAGAAAGGCCAAGGTTTAAATTCTTGTTTCGTCACTCACCAGCTGTGTGGTCTTGGGCAAATTTATAAATTCTTGGCGCCTTTGTTTTCCTAGCTGTGAGATGATTTGCCACTCATAAAGTTGTGAAAAATAAATGAGGCAATGAATATCAAGAACATAGCTGGGAGCATGGCACAGAATAGACATTTGGCTAGCCTTCTTGCCTTGTCCTCTGTGACCCTGTACCCTTCAGCTGATGGACCACAGAGGATGGTGAGCAGGGACAGAGATGGCTGCAGCCTATGATATTCCTGAGCCACCTTCTCCTGCCTTGGAAGCATAGAGAAAGGATGCTAAGGGAAGGTGCATCTCGCTCAACAACCTGCCCATCAACCTCATGATACCACCAGCTCCGGCCAAGGCATCAGCCAAGATGCCCCATTTTCTACCAATCAGCCATTCCTGCCTCTTTCGTTCACTCTCAGAGCACTGGGCTTGATATATCTCTCAGAAAAGCCCTGTTCCCACCTCCAGCTGGGCTTCAATAAGTGATGATCTTTTTGCCTTCAGTGGTTTCTGCCCCCAATGTAGCCATTTCTGGTGGGTTTTCAACTCTCTGTGTTTTTCTTAGCAAGCATAGAATAGTAAGGCTGGAAGGAACCCTAGGGATAATCGGGTTAAACCCTCTTAACACTTGAAGAAAACAAGGCCCAGAGAAACGAGGTAACTCGGTTACAAAGTTAGTTGGTAGCAGATCGAGACTAGCTCACTGCCAGCATTTAATAAATATTTATGGAGTGAAGGAAAGCCCTTTGGTTGACCTAGGAGCTTGATTGAAATCTGAGGGTTTGAGTTCACTTTTGGGGGGAGGAGGGAATATTTTTTTTTAAATTATTTTTCAATTAAAGTTTACTTGAGTTCATAATTGTAAATGTATTTTATTGTTGAAAGTATTACAGATGTTCTCCTCCCCCCACCCCCCCATTGACTCCCCTCCACCCTGCTGCCACCCCCTCCCCAGGCCTTCACTGCACTATTGTCTGTGTTCATGGGTTATGCATATATGCATATAAGTTCTTTGGTTAATCTTTTCTCAGCCCCCCCTTCCCTCTGAGATTCATCATTCTGTTGCATGCTTCCATGTCTGACCCCCACCTCTCTGTTCCTCTTTATCTATAAAAGGAGGATAAACCTGTAGTTGTTAGTGCATCCTCTTAAGGAAGGAGATTAGAGGCCCTGTGAAGCGGTGATCATATTTATATAGTCAACATTTTTTGGAGAAAGTGAAAATAACTTCCATCCCGATGAGCATCTACACATTTGGTCTGAATCTTGAAATTCATTTTGGTTTCCCATTTCTAAGTAAAGAGAGCTGACATTTTGCAGGCAGCTCTGCCTGCAGAGGGATCTGGACCCAGGGGACTTGTTCCCTGAACATTACCCTGTGGTTAATGGCTGGTTTGGTCAGGAAAGGGTTCTGTACCAAGCCCCTGAGCATGATGGGTGGCGGGGTACAAGGAGGCAGGTGGAAGACATCAGTAAAAAGAAGAGAAAAAATTGGAGATGTCAGTAAGCCCCAGAATTCCTTTAAATTAATTTCTAGGTCCACATGTAAACTATCCAGGCCATAATTTCTGGTGCTGGCCACTTAGAAATAGAAATAACTAAGCCTCTTTTACAAAGTACTATACAATATAAGAGGATTCTTCCTCCGCCCCCCCCCTCCCCCACCACTCTCTTAGCCTTTGTGAACAGAATGTTATATCTTTAGTGTGCAGGGGGCTGTGTAGGTTGAAACCAGCAAAATGAGTCAAAGCTGGGTGTTTTCCATCCTAAGGACTGTTAAGGGTCCTAATTTAAAAATGAATAAAGCCTTTCAGCAGGCCCCTTGTTTCCCTAAACCAATTTGATTTTATGTAAACATTTATCTCCTTTGCACTTTTCCACCCACCACACCATGGCTATAATAACGCCTTCATGAACATTAATGTGTTCACCAGATACGTTTCGGAGGAAGGGTGGGGTAGGTAAGGGGAAGTATAACACACACAGAAAGCATTATAAGGAGCCCAATTGTGGGAAAACTTTCCCCAAATCAAGGAGTTAGTGAGAGAAAGCACTTGATTAGATTCTAGTGGGTTTTTTGTTTTTTTGGGGGGTGGGGTGGGGGGGATGGGGTGGAGGTGACATAGGAGGCGAGAAGTGAGTCACTGATGGGGCCTTGGAGGGCGATGTGGTGCGGGGGTGGGGACTATTGTCTGGAGAGAGACTTCCCAGGGAAAAGGCAAGTTCTGAGTCTGCGGAGAGCGTCTCAGCGCCGGCGGTGCCCGCAAGGACTGCGGCGGAGGCGGACGCACGAATGGAAGACTGTTTCCCCGTCAAAAGCAGAATGTTTGACTCCGCGTCCATCTTCTCAAATAAACGCGGCTCTCGTTGTGAAGTGCTCCGAGGGCTGCGGGCAGGCTGCGAGTTTGAAGGCCGCTGCGCAAACCCTTGGGAGCCGTTCCTCGGCCTTGTCATCGCAGGCCCCTGGGTGGGCACCTCCCGCCCAGAAAACGTTAAAAAAAAGATGGTTATACTCCTCAAAGGAAAAAAAAAAAGATTACAGGGAGATGTGAAAAGCAGATGTTATAAGATAATGAAAAAGTACTTAACTGTTATTTCTAAATTCACACCCAACCTTATTCATTAGATAGGGGGGCAGGAACACTTGGCCACTTATTTTTAGCAAGTCTAGAGAAAAAGAGATTCACAGAAAAAAAAAATAAAACCCTCAGAAAAGTGCAATTCCCCTCCTCTCCTCCTTTATCATTTACTGTTTATCTTTCCATCGCGTTTCCTTTTTTTTTTGAAGTGTGAAATACCATCCATTGGAGTGCTCTCTAGTTCTTCTGTGTGATTTGTAAAGAATTAACAATAAACACGAGGTCAGCATGCGAGCATCTCACCAACCGTGGCTTTAAAATAGAATTTTTGGGAGCACGGTTGATTTCTTCTTATTTTTGCTGGTAAATTCTGGGGGAAATGTATATCTTTTCCTTTAAAGTTCTAATTCAAGGCATGGATGTGAGAGTTCTGAAGGGACTTTGGGACTGCGGTAAAAATTTCGTTGTCATAGTAACAGAAAGGGAAATAGGCCTAGCTCACCTGGGACTTTAGCACTGCAAAAGCTGGATTTTTTTTTTTTTTTAAGGAAAAAGACTGCAAGTAAAATAAATGAAAAACTTATTGTATTTTGAAACAAATTTCCAAACATTAAATACATAAATCGCTGAAAAGGCCGCTTCTGCCATTTTTCTTGGTGGATGTACTTATCTGATTAAAGATGCCCCATTTTCAAATTAGTTCATTTAGGAGATTATTGGCTTAAAAAATATGTCTTACGAATGATGACCTCGGACCATTATTCTGTGCCTTTCTTTTTTCTGGATAATCTCTAAGAAGGAGTAAAAGGACATTCGCCCTTGTTATTAATCATAAAACCCCCAGCGTGTACCCTGCACAGACTGACTCTGTCTTTGAGTGGTAACATAACATTTTCTGATGTGTATGCACATTGGCTGAAAATATCAGGCCCCCTCTGTGTGTGAGGGTGTGGAGGGAGGGGTGGTGAGCAGGAGGGTGTGTGGCCAGCAGAAGGCCACATTGGGGAGGAGGCCTGGGACTCTGGGCTAAGTCATGCCATGTTCAGCCTCGGAGGGAGACGTTTCCGCTCCGCAGGAGCCACTGCCCCTTTGGAAGCCTTTATTTTTTTTTCTCCTGAGAGAACGCCCTAGCAACTTGGGGCGTGGGCACAAGCAGACCCCGCTTGTGAACCACTTTGCAGTCCTCCACAGTGATGGAGCTGACTTGCCACGGAAAACATCCAAATTTGCAAATTGCGGAGGGTCAGCCATGTTCCTTCCCAGGCAGGGCCGCTGAAATTCCCCAGGCCTGAAATACAATCACCTTCAAATCAAATCTAATAGAATGCATGGATATTCTCTCTTCAAACATGTTTACTTAAAAATGTAACGCATTGCTTTCTTTTCACAGATTCTTTTTAAAGTTTTTCCTCAAGTGCAATCAGAATTGTTTGAAAACAGCAGGAAACCCGAGGGACATGAGAAGGTTCCAGGTAAGAGGCCTGCAGATTTTTCCTGGGAAATAAGTCATCCTGTCTCCTCTCCTTCGTCTTCCTTTCCTTTCCTTTCTTTTTTCTTAGAACACATGATTCACAGGTTGCCAACAATGAAACAGATCACTGTAAGCGAGATCCCTCATCAATAGGTAGCAGTGAGGGTTTCTTCATATTACAGTGCTCAGGCCTTCTGCCTCCAGTGCCCACGGCCCAGGGGACGGGCACCAACCCGTGCTGGAGATTTGATTTTAAGCCCTCAGGCTGCCCTTCGCACACACAGCTGCCCACAGCAGGAACCATGTTCTTGATATCCAGCCGCCCTGGGATTTCTCAAAGCGGCGTCTCTGTGCTTTCTGCAAGCAACAGCCTCTGTCTTCCCCTTTCCACCGGTTAACTATTCAGTGGTCTCACTCGGAGTCTTTTGGAAAGCAGCAGCCCGAACAGCCGTGGTCGCTTTAAGATCGCGGCATGACAACAAGACCCACGGGACAGTGACCCAGCTGCCTGGCAGTTAAATCTGCCACCGGTTTCATCACCCTTGCCACTGATGTACCGAGGATGCAAGCTAATAAAAACACAGAGCCAGGCAAAGTGTGTCAGGGCGGAGATGAGAGGGAGAGCAGCCCCTCTCTGCCCCCCTTCCTTAATCTTTGAAGGACCCTTATTTAATCCACCAAATGGCTTTCCTGCCACTCACACCCAATCGAAATACACAGGGCTCCCTTCCCCACAGGAACATTAACAACATGTTAAGTGATAGTATTCGAGCTGGAGACTTTAAAAAATAATCCTGGCAGCGACGAGCAAGATGGGGATGATTAGCTTCATGTTTCAGGTGAAGAAAATGAGGTTCTGGGAGTTTAAGGAACTTGCCTCTAACCACAGGGAGGAGGTGGTGGAGCCAGAAGTCCACCCGACCATAGCTTTGCGAGGTGTACAGCACCCAAGTGTGTGGCTTTGCGATGCTTTTATGAAGTTCTTAGTAATTTTGAACAAGGGCTGCACCTATTTATTTGACACTAGACCCCACAAATTATGGTGTAGGAACCGAGTCATGAAAGAGTTCATGGAAGAGAGGGGGATGCACACACAGGCCAGAGAGAACTACTTCGAAAAAAATTCTTTTTCCTACCACATCATGATTATCGATCTTCCTGGGACCTGGACATTTTTTGTTAGTTATTTAACACTATTACCAGCCTCTCAAAAAATTAAACCCCTCCCTCCCCTCGATGCAGTATGATATGAAGACAAATAGAAATACATTTGTCTGGGGGATCAAGTAGGAACATTGTGCACGGGGAAGTCAGTGGTACACACTATTATGGAAATGCATATAATGGAAACATATCATTTCAGTCCAAAATGATGTGTGAAATTCAAAAGAATTCTCAAGTGCCTCGATGACCAAAGCTTAGCTTTCACTTTCTGGAAGAAACGGAGGCAGGGACAGTAGCTGGCAATGTGGATTCTTACACCTGTATAAAGTTAAAGAGCTCTTAATAGAATGCCTTGTCATTTTATTTGTCCCAAATCATAGAATTGTACTCACTAAGCATGCTAATTATTTCCCCTACTTCTTTAGTTATTTACTAAGTGAGATTTTCAATGTGCTTGTGTTTTTAACAGGGTTACAATAAATATTGCTGGTCTCAAAATGAGGAATTTTTATCCTATGTGAAAACATTTGACTTTTGCAAAGACAATGGAAGAGATCTTTTTAAAAAAGTTTGTAGATTCTATGATTGTCTTATTTCTGGAGTAGAATTAAAGGCAATTGGCAGGTGTGGGGTTTTTTGGGGTAGTTTGTATTGAGATAAAATTCACATAACATATCAATCACCATTTTAACTATTTTAAAGTGTGCGATTCAGGGGCTCTTAGAACATTCACAATGTTGTGCAACTATCACCACTATGTATTTGAGACCATTCCCATCATTCCAAAAAGAAAACTCATACCTCCCAATTCCCTTCTCCCCACCCACTGGCAACCTCTAATCTACTTTCTGTTTCTATGGATTAGTCTATTGTGGACTTTTCATATAAATGGAGTCGTACAATATGTGGATTTCTGTGTCTGGTTTCTTTCGAGGCTCATCCTTGTTCAGACTTAATTCTTTTTTATAGCTGAGTAATATTCTATTATAAGAATAAACCACATTTTGTTTAACATTGCATCGGTTGATGGGCACTTGGGTTGTTTCTACATTTTGGCTTTTATAAATAATGTTACTATAACCATTTTTGTGCAAGTTTCTTTTGTGAACAAATGTTTTCAGTTCTCTTGAGTAAATATGTAATTGTAGAATTTCTGGGTCATATGGTGACTCTGTCTTTAACTTTTTGAAGAACTGCCAAACTGGTTTCCACATGGCTCTACCATTTTACATCTCCATCAGGAATGTTTGAAGGTTCCACTTTCTCCATATCTTTACCAACACTTGTTATTTTCTGTTTGTTTGCTTTTAATTCTAGTCATCCTCTGAGTGTGAAGTGGTATCTCATTATAGTTTTGATTTTCTTTTTCTAATGACTAATGATTTTGACCATTTTTTTCATGTCCTTATTGATCATTTGTGAATCTTCTTTGCAGAAATGTTTATTCAAATGCTTTGCCCATTTGTAAATTGGGTTATTCATCTTTTTATTCTTATGTTGTTCAGGTTCTTTGTATATTAGGGTTACTAGGTCCTTATCAGATAAGTAAGTGATTTGTAAATATTTTTTCTCTCATTTCATCATTGTCTTTTCACTTTCTGCAAAGTGTCCTTTCATGCAGAAAAGAATTGGCAAATTTTATGCTGTAGTCAGATTCTATTAAGCATATAACCTTCAATGAAAGCTCTTTTACGTGGGGAAGGCTATTAAGGAGACAGACTTGACTATGTGCTGTAATGGTCAAGTGAGAAATTTGGAACAAGTTCAAAATATGAAACAAAACCAGAGGTGGTATGTAATCATGGTGGTGAGTAGAATGATCTAAAGGGATGGTGATTTAAGAATTCCTGGAATAGATATCTCATTCAGAAAGAAAAGGTAATAATTTTAAACCATGTAGACGATTATTTCAATCCTCCACTTTCGTTATATTAGCAAACATACTCTTAATGTGAACTATACGTTTATGGAGATTTGATCTGAACAGAATAGAACTTATTTTCCAGCCTGAACCAAATTTCTCTTTAATTCAGTTCAAGTCCTAAGTATCATGGGCATATATAAAATATTTATTGAAGCACAGTGGACTTTAACCCTTTTGTGACTCAGACCCCTACGAGAAATTGGTAAAAGCTATAGTTTCTATCCTCACAAAAAGCTACACTTTAACAAAGTTTTGCTTAAAATGCCAGGGGTTCCCAGACTTCTTGAAACATCTCTTAGGGTTCCACAGAGGCCTGACTTAAAGAGATGAAACTCATCTAACACCCAATGGTCATCCTCCATGCAATTTAACCATTAACATGGGGGCCTGACACTGAAGACTGTTCCTGAAGATCTTCCCACTCTCTTGACTTTAAATGCCATTGGATCCCAAATGACTCTGGATGCATTCCTCAGACATCACCCTTTTCTGGAGCTGCAGATATACAGCTCTGCCTCCCTCCTGGGCATCTTCACTTGGATGAAGGATGAGTACATGTTCACACCTCACTCCTTGATCCGTGCCCTCCTCATTTTTTGTTAAAGTGTCACTTCTTCCACCTAAGTATCTGTTAAACCCATCTCTCCCGAAAAACTGTAAAAGGCCTTTCTACTCCTTCCTTGTCTAATCGACCGTCAGCACGGCTGCTAAAATTATCTTTTCAAACATGTCACTCTGCTTGCTGTATGTTATAAATACCTACTGTCCATAGACAAAAGCTTAGATTTACAAAGGCATGGCAAATAAGCATCTTTATACCAGGCATGCACCTTGCCTGATGTTTCCATGTGCCCACTACCCAACAGGCACACCTCATTGATTTCCACTACATGGAATATTACTTGGAACCTTTCCACATGCTCTTGCCTCTGCCTGAGAGCCCTTCACCCCTATTCAGGTTTCGATTTCTACTCATGCTTCAAAACTACACCTTTGTGAGGCCTTTTCTGACTCTTCCTGTCAGTAGATGTTGATTCCTTCTCCTGGGCCAACATATCATTCTCCACAAGCTACCCTAACACAATTGATCACGTTGCCTTGCAGTCACTGTTTGTCTAATAGACTGTGTGCTGCTTGAGGGCAATTAGTATGTTTTATTTATTTTTGTATTTCTCCCCAGTGCCTAGCACAATGCCAGCCATTTTGTAGGGCTCAATAAATTGTTATTGAATGAATTTTTAAGAGAGAAATTTTAAAAAAAATGGAAGGAAGGAAAGCAGGAAGGGAAAAAAGAAAAGATTTCCAGGGCCCCCAAAGTACCTTAATCCATGAACCATGCATGCAGAAAATCACTTCTTCCCTCCCTGAAATGGAACAATTCAGTAAAGCACCCAGATTAACAGCTCAGTGAAGGAAAGGACAAGAAATGTATGTCTAGTTTAAGCTGACAGGCCTGTTAAGACATAATGAACCCCATTCTTTATTTCTCTGCATCGTGGGTGGAGAGCAGGCAGTTGGAAAATCCAGAAGAAAATCAAGCCAAGAATAGGAGGAATCAGGCATGTTGTCATTTTCCACATTCACATTCTAAGACACAGTAGAAGTTGACAACAATCAGGGCTATTGTTGCCAAGTCACTCTCATAGATAGGCTGGCTGGGTTGGCTCCAAGTCCCAGTGAAAACATAGATGCACTTATTCATGTGCTCATTCACCCAACCACTATTATTAAGGATATTCTGTGTGCCAGGCACTATCCTAGGTGCTGGCGATACATGAGCAAAACAGATAAAATTCTTCTCCCTGGAGAGACTTACATCTAGTGGGTAGATAAGGAAAATAAGATAAGCGATTTACATAGCTTAGCTGTGCTTCTCTGGGGTCTTCAAGTGACCAGCCTGGAAGCACAGGGGCCTATCATGGTGCCATTTGTCTGTGTTGCCTTTTGGAACTCAGTGGTGTGGCAATGTAAGGGTGATGTGGGAACTAAATAACAGCAGCACTATGATAATAGCCTGTGTGGATGCTCTTTCGGATAGTTTTCAAGGTTTTCCACAGCACTCATGTCAGTAGGTCATTTCCTTGAGATTGGGAAGCTTAGAAGCCAGGGTGCCAATTTATCCCCTCCTGCCTCAAAAGGATTCTATGTTAAACAGACATGACCACTGTCCAGGGCTGGTGTGTTTTCCATCATATGAGCAGCACCAACTTGTACATTAGTCATTCTGGAGTGGGTAGCAGATGCCTTGACACATCTCCAACTCTGGAATCATTTTTAAAAAATATATGTTTTCATTGAGTTTTACAGAGAGAGAAAGGGAGAGGCCTAGAGTGATAGAAACATTGATGAGAGAGAAACATCATCGATCAGCTGCCTCCTGCATGCCCCATACTGGGAATCGAGCCCGCAACCAGGCATGTGCCCTGACCAGGAATTGAAACAGTGACCTCTTGGTTCATGGGTCAATGTTCAACCATTGAGCTACACAGGCGTGGCACCCTAGAATCATTGTCAAGGAACTCCTTCACTCAAACTTACAGCTTTCTTATAATTCAGATAAGGGTTCTTACCGCCATTTGCTGAACTTTGCTGAGTGACTCTTGGGTATCTCAAATTTACCTCCTAAATTGCTCCCTTTTTTAGACTGGGCCCATCAAAATGATCATCTTAATACAGTTAAACTAAGGAGCGCACTGAGATAAATATACAGGTCTTAGCATCCTTTGCCTCAAGAGGTATGAAAGGGCCCATGCATTCCTAGTGAATGCAGTCATTTCAGGGGCCAGATCGGGAGCGCCATTGGTGCCGAGTCAATTCCTGTTTGTTTGGATGGGTTTGCACACAACTCCACGATGGGCCTCCTGGAAGGGCATCCTGAGGGGGACTGGAAAGGTGTGAGGAAAAGGATTGGTGACTTGTTACACCCAGCAGGCTTGTCAGAACTCCGAGGAAGAGAGAAGAAACGCACAGTGGTGGGGAGAAGGGAATGGAAGACACGAAGATCTCCTCCATCAAAGACTGACATCTTTGGGGCAGTCAGATAGTGTGAGAGGCCTCGAGCCTGTTAGTGCAATCTGCTGGATGCAACAACTACACAGAACAATGGGGAAATTAATTAGATGACAGAGACACCTCCTATACACAGCCAGCCGCTGGCCATTAGTCTGTTTGACTAAACGATGCAAGAGCAAAGGGCAGGGCTACTCATGTCTTGGAATAGGGCCAAGATCCATCCAACAAACCCTTATGATTTTTTTAAACCCCCAGCTCTTATATAAAACTTTTTAATGGCACCACCATCTATTTTCCTTAAATAAAAAATGTTGAATATTTCTCTCACACCCGTTGAAGAGGGAAACAAGAGTTTAAATTAAGTCCAAATGGTAAAAATTTAATATAGCTCCAGCTGCCTGCAGGTTTCTTCAGTTCAAATCTCTCAGTTCAAGAGCTACCCCAGCTGCTCTGTGATCTCATCCACCATTTGAAGCTGCTGTGCTACTGAGCAGGGTTCAAAGCACATAATGAAAAGCACTTGTCCCTGGCCTCTCCGATCAACAGGTGAGTCCATTATCTGTTGGTAAAACAAACCAGATAGTCCCATTTAAGAAATAATAATTACCTATTTTGAGTCAGAAAAAAAAAACCCTCTGAGAGTCTGCGGATCTTTTATTTAGTCTAATGCTTCAAGCTTTCCTGTTTGATGCTAAACTGTCTGCCACCCTCCCTCTGCCTTTTGGTGTCACAAATAGGGACAAGAATCAGGGAGATAAGAATTTTGACCAACTCATATAGGAAATGTGTTTACAGTTATTTGTGGGAGAAAAGGAAAACAAGTGGATGCAGGTAGTTGCCTATGTAATTTTGTAGAGAGGATATGTGAGATTTCAATGAGGTTAGGAAACTCCAATTGGGGCACTAAAACCTGAGCACATCCAAGAACAATCAGATGCAGCCCTGGCTGGTTGGCTCAGTGGATAGAGCATCAGCCAGTGGACTACAGGGTCCTGGGTTCGATACCTTGGTTGCAGGCTTGATCCTGGTCCTGGTCTGAGTGCGTGCAGGAGGCAACCAATGATGTGTCTCTCTCACATTGTTGTTTCTCTCTCTGTCTCTCCCTCTCCCTTCCATTCTCTCTTTTTTAAAAAAATCAGTGGAAGAATGTCCTTGGGTGAGGATTCACACACACACAAAAGAACAATCGGATGCAGAACTTCCTGGAAAGCAAAGCTTTTTTAGTTTTGCAACAAGAGACATAGATTCCTAAGCAGCTTATGGGACACACTAGTACGTGGTCCTGATTTTTGATGGATGACAGGTGATTCATGGGACCCCTAGGGGCAGAGTTCGGGTGGAAGAGAATGGTCCAGCCAAATCAAGATGGCATCAAATATGTTATAACTCCCCTGGGGCTCTCAAAATGTTTGCTAGTACAATACTGCCCTTGACCAGAGCTATCCTACTTGGCATACATTTTAGATGGGAAAAACAATGAGGCCAATGGAGCAGCATGAGGCCAGCTGGAAGTAGCAAGTGCCTATGACCTTTGAGATGATGGGAAATTTAGTTGTAAACAGGTTAATGATCTTTGAGCTCCCTGATGACAGGAAAGTCTGGTTTTAAAAAAAATTGCCATTTGATTTCTATACATATTCAACTAATTTTTTAAAGACAGTTTCTAAAAGATATCCCAATCCTAAGCCAAATTTGCCAAAACATGCCAATGGAAATGCTGTTGGCATACTACTCTACTTATGCTAATTAGAATTAGTTTTTAAGTTCCCAAATAACCATTTCAGTAACATCAAGTTGTATAGCAAAAGTTTTTCAACTCTTCAAGGCCTATCTCAAATCTCATTTCTTTGCTGGAAATGTTTGTTAGTGCCTTCAGCTCAGGTTAATTTTTCTCACCTTTGGACCCCTAGAGTACATAATGGCCACACAATTGAGTCCTCAATGTATTACTATAGAGTAATTATGTATTACTGTAGAGTAATATTTTCTGATTAAGTGTAGTGTTTGTTATGCTTCATCAACTACATGGCAGCTCCTTGAGGTCATGACAGTGTTTTCTGGAAGCCTCCCTGGCATGTAGCACATGCCTGGGAGTGTCAAACAAAACCTCTGACTGATTAAAACACAGCACTGCCTGGTTACTTGGGAAAGGATCTTCTCAGGAGTTATGTCATTCATGCCACAGTCCCCCGCCCTCGGTGTGAGCAACCCCAGAATGCCCTACATCTGTCTCAGCAGCAATCAACCTTGTGTTCTCTCCTTTGGTACTTGATAGTTAACTAAACAGACAATGTAGCCTTAGGAGTTATGAAACAACAGTGATGTGCTAAGAATTCTGGGAATTCCTTTTAAAAAAGATGACAAAATCCATACTTGTGGTATCGGTGTTTAGAGGCAATTCTGGAGACTCTGGCATCCAGTAACAAAGGAGAATCTGGGCTGTAAATCTGGTTTGAAACTATGATGTGTGCCAAGAATAAGCTGGTAAGGAGAAACACAATTCGCAGTAGCCAAGTTGTTTGTTGTTAGCCTGGACTGAATTAGTGTAGGCTTACACAGATTGCTTCATCAGAGTCCCCTTGTCGATGTGAGAATTAGCCAGTGCATAAAGACACCAACAGAGTATTTCTTCTCATGATATGGACTCCAAAGTTGGTTGCCCCCCACAACCAGAAGTCTGTCTTGATTTTCTCTGTCCTTTTAATGGTCTCTATGTCTCTTTCCTCCTTCCACAGGTGGAAAATAAAATCCTACATAATAGTTATGCTTTGGGAAAGCTGAAATAACATATATAGCAACTGAACAGTTATAAGGGAAATGCACATCATGAATTTAATTCCATTTCCAGATGTAAAATGTCATAAAGAATTTTTTTCCATACTTGGCTAAGTAACAGGAATTTTCAAGACCATTTTATTTAGCTCGGTGAGCATGTGTTTGCAAGTAGGCATCAGTCTCCACGGTGAGTGTGTTATAAATGCTATGCATTGTAGCTGTACCGAGATTCAACGACCAAAGGCCACATTCTGCTAGGAGGTGCATGACCCTCATTGAAATGGAGGGGAAATGTGTCTAATTGTAGAATTTGGTGTGATTTTCAAAGCAAGCACTCTGGTCCACACAGGGAGGTTTCTAACCAAGGTAATTATTCGCCAGCAACTATAGATGCTGGGATTCTTGTCTGTTTAAAAAAAAACACAACCCCCCCCCCAAAAAAAAAAAAAAAAACAACAGACCATTTAGTCATTCCACCCCACCTTCATTGTGATTTATCTATTTCTGTTACCCTCCTGTGTGAGACTTAGGCTCTTTGTAGGAACAACTGAGTATGAGCTGAGAAAAGCTGGCTGGGAGGAGGATCCGAGCTGGTCATCCCTCTGACTTTTGTCCTTTAACCGAATTAGAGAGCTTTGAGAAAGATCGATATTAAAAAACCAAAAGTGTGATGTTCCAAAAAGCCAAAGATCACACTTTGGGTTAATTTTATATAAAATATTAACCCAAAGGTGGGAATAAGTCATTTTGGTAAAAGTACCTGTGCCACATGCTGATATTAAAGAAACAGTTCCTCTATTGGAAAATTAGTTGTACGGGCAGATTAGCCGATGTGCCCACCTAAAGGATAACTCCCACTGAGGCCCTTGACAGGCGGGAAAGAGCTCTTCACAACTCAGCTTCTGCCTTGTATAAATTATTAGAGTGAGGGATATGGGAGTACTTCGGGGTAATGAGAAGAAAAAATATAATTTAAGAAAGCCAATCAGTTTTCTTGAGTACTTGTAGCAAATTGCTAACACAATCAATCATAGATTTTGTTCTTCAGACTTCCTGCTGTTTTTCAAAGGGAGATACAAACTTTTTATGTTCCTGTTTCTGTATAACCAGCTGAAACTGCCATTTAATTTCATGATTCAAAATAGAACCTACACTGTCACTCTCAAGCTAGTCTGTGTATCGCACTGGACTCACCAAAAATTAGAGAACCCAGTAAGCAAAATAAGGAATTGCAAAAAGTGAAAAACTGCTTTCACTTAAAAAAAAAGGCAAGCAATTCCAATTGATCCCTACTTCTCTTTCTTGGAGCCTTGGCTTAAAGTTACCACATCAGAAATAATATTTGCATGAATATAATTGGTTGTTGCTTTTGTGTTGAATTGCCACGTCTCAGTTGAAGAGAGCTATAAAATACAGTGGCATCATTTTCAGCTCTTCAGGCTTTGCTATTGGAGCTTTGAGCTGAAATACAGACACACCAACTACTAGAAACAAATGAAAGCTGTCACCAGTGTCAGTAGCAAAAACCAGGGGTCCATCCACACAAATTATGGACATCTGTATTCCTAATTGGCATCATTTCAGGCTGTGCCAGCAGAATGGTGGTGCCAAGAGAGTCTGACAGCTTTAGAAAATACTAGGTATCAGGTTTAGGTGATAGGAGACACTGATGAGGCATAGAAGTTCTTTTGTTTGGAATACTCTCCATATGTTTGTTATAAGACTGGTGATTATTAGTTTCAGGTACCTCCACATGGCACCCCTTGTCAATACTAAATTTGCTGGCTACTTCTTAAAACAGATCAGCTTATGATCCTAGGAGAACAAGTGGTATTGATGGTTATATGATCAAGAGATCGTTGGCAAAGATGCCTACAAATAGTTAACAAGGTAATGGTAAGAAATGTTGACCTTGATTTGTTTAGCTAAGATGTAAAGATTTTTGAAGGTCAAAGGTGTCCTTGTGTAGTGTTTTGGAGTCTAACTGTGTCTGACCCTCTAACATTAAGCTGCTGTGGCCTGCAGTTTTCAAGAGTGAAGCAAACCAGGGGAAAAGAGAGAAGGGGGAGAGAACAGGAAATGGAGTGAGGTGTTTCAGGAAGTTGTCAGGGGTTGACTGATTGATTCCAGATGGAAAAGGTCAGCCTTCGTGACCCAGGAAATACTCACTAGGGAAAGAAGTTGGCTTGTGGAAGGGGAAGGCCTGGGAGTGAGCCGAGGCTGGAATGCACTTTCCACTTCCTTTAGTCTTCAAACATTCAGAAACTTTAACTTCTCCAAAGAGAATAATATCAGTGTTGTCATCATTCATCAGAAAACAGTGAAGGAAGTTAAATTTGGAGCTTTGAATGTACCAAATGTATCTTCACCTCCATAATGTCCTTCATTCTTCCAGAAGTAGAGTGCATGAATGTAAAAGTCCACGTTTGTGTGTATCTCCACGTACAAGAACAACAACCAAACTTGTCTGGTTTCACGTGGTGGAGTTTGTGGATTAAATCCTTTTCACTTTGCAAATTTGGTTTAATTTGCAAGCTCTTCTAGATACTTGAGAGTCTAAGATATTTGGAATATTAAAAACGGGAACTTTTCTCATATCTATATATATACATGCACATACATTTGGACATAATTTAAAATCTTGTAATAAATTTTGCAGACACTGAAATAATTCAGGTTAATTCCCTTGCTGTCATGAGAGGCCAGCGCTAGCCAGCAAGAGATTAAAATTTATTTCCATTGTTAATAGAAAATAATGAAGTGCATCTGAACCATCAGGGTATGTCATTTGGGAAATGTTCACTTTGGAACTGACTCTCACTCCACCCGAATGGACAATGATGAAATCAGCTGGCTTGAGAAAACCCCATATTTTGTGGCAGGAATGCACGAGGAGCACTAAAGCACAGTATGACAAGAAGCTTGTGGAATGAATTAAAGTGGTCTCAAAGAGAATGCTCTTTACATCCACGTAGGCCCCAGGCAGGCGGGTTCCCCTCACTGTGCTGAGTACAGCTCATTGGCAATTAAAGCCTGAAGCACCCTCTCATTTTTTTCCCCAAGAGATGACAGCTATGTCTTTGAAAATTCATTCACACACACAATTTACCAAAGCGGTCTGATTCCTCTTTTTTCTCCACTTCTATTATTTTCAGGGGGTAAATGCTTTCAACTTCATGTTCCTCTTAACCCCATGGCCAGGAGACAGCCTCCCTCTTCCTTTGACTATGATGCCATCCTGTGCTCTGCTGAGATGGCCCTGACAAGGGCTTGTGACTCGCACATTTACCCAGAGTGATGGATGTCTCCCTCTTATGGTGGCTGCTACATGATAGGAACTTTCTGGAAGGACTTCCTCCAGACTTTTAACAGGTTAACATGAACACAATTGAAAACAGACCCAGAGCTAGACAGGCTGTATCCCTCAATTGTGAGCAATTATATTGATAATAATTTTCTGAATGGCAACTGGAGAAATATTATGCTGTGTTTTGTACTAGTCAGATCATTGGTTAAAACCCTAGAATCTGGCATGACAATACCATAGACATAGCAGGAGTTCAATGAATACCTTTGGGTTGAATGATTGAAGCCCACTCATGTCCAAGTATGATTTACTGTGTGCTACAGTCATGCCTATGGCAGCAGGCTATGTGAGATATTCTGTGGACTCATGGTTTTAGGGGTTTTCCCAAGCCTCCATTATATTAAAGTATACATTAAAAGATTTAAAGGATACCATCTAAAACTTTGCAAGGTAAAAAAAAAAATCAGAAGAGTGTTGCCTCAGGAAGTAGGATTGACTAAGATAACTTTGTAGGGTAATGGAAATATTCTAAATCGTGATATGGTGAGGCTTACCTGCATGTATCCATTTGTCAAAATTGTGCAGCTAAGATTTGCACATTTCAATGCCTGTAAATTTCACCTAAAAATGGAAATTCATTATACTATTCTGTTTATTTTGTTTACTTGAAATTGTTCATAGTAAAAAATTTTAAGTGACATTTAATGAATCTTATTTCATATGAGGAGCTAAGGTAGGGTCAAGGATTTTTCCCCCTTCACTTAATAAGTTAGGAAGGGGTGGCAGAAAAAATTAAAGAAGAATATCAAAAAATTTAAGTTGGGAGTAGACAGGGAGAGTCATTTTCAAGTACAGCTCGACATTATGTACCTATTCATTGCCCTTCCTTGAAAAGTCTATATGTATGCATGTATACCCTGGCCGGGTGGCTCAGTTGGGAGCATTGTCCTGTATACCAAAAGGGTTGCAGGTTCAATTCCCACTCAAGGCACATACCTGGGTTAAGGTTTGATCTCTGGTCAGGGTGTGTATGGGAATCAATGTTACTCTCATCTCTCCCTCTCCCTCTCCCTCTCCCTCTCCCTCTCCCTCTCCCTCTCCCTCTCCCTCTCCCTCTCTCTCCCTCTTCCTCTCTCTCTAAATAGCAATAAAAATGTATCCTCGGGTGAGGGTTAAAAAAGTGAATACACATGCATGAATATGTATATAATAAGTTGTTTTCTTAAAAAAAATTCCATGCATAACTGACAAGTGGACTCATATCTAGGATAGTTCATCTTCCTGGATCAAGCATGTTGGTGGTAGGTACGTTCGAGTCCGCTCTATTCTGCTACACTTTCCCTTCTACTCTGGCCTTGTCTAATCTCTGCCTCTTTGAACTTCTTGGACACTCCTGATCTGCAGCTCACACATAGAATTCAATGGAACCTCATTCCTTGTGCTACTTGCTTTATGTTAGCCATGTATCTCCAGCTTGAACATAAGGTCTTTGAGGGCGGGGTCATGACTGGTAACTTTTGGTCTCTAGCCCCTGTGTTCCCCTTTCTAGAGCCTCCCCCAGAGCATACCAGTGGTTCTCAACCTTCCTAATGCCATGACCCTTTAACACAGTTCCTCATGTTGTGGTGACCCCCAACCATAAAATTATTTTCATTGCTACTTCACAACTATAATTTTGCTACTGTTATGAATCGTAATGTAAATATCTGATATGCAGGATGTATTTTCATTGTTCGCGACCCACAGGTTGGGAACCGCTGGTAGACTATGGGAGAAGTTCAGTGAGTAATGTTGTCTGTCCTATTAACTAATCAAACAAGGCAGAGGAGAGGCTATTAGGAGGGGAACTCATTGAGGCACCACACTGAAAGCTTTACATGTATCTATCCTTATTTTGTCTCATTCAGCCCTTGAGAGATAGGCATTGTTTATGTTTTACAGATAAGAAAAATGGATATTCGTAAAGGGTGGTGATTTGTCCAAGGTTACAAGTTAGGAAGCGACAGGTGTGGGATTTGAGTTCAGTTTCAACTGACTGCAAATCCATGCTCTTTCACTCTTCCATACCCAACTCTTCCCTTTCCTCTTGTTAGATACTGAATGCTCTACATTCTCAACACTGAATTCCAGCAATCTGACCTTCTTGCCAGAAGCCTGAGCATCTCTGCCACTGCTCTCTAGTGGGCAGGGACACCACAAACAAGTCATCAGTAGCATCTCCATGCCAGCCTTTCGCTAGCACATGTCAGAGGTGCAAGGACCCATTCCTGTTCTGGTAGAAACGACCTCCCAGCTGGTGCTCAGTTCTTAGCCCCCTGATCACACACAGTCAGTCCCTTGTTGCAACAGTCAGCTGGGAATGAGTGTCCAGGTCCTTTGCTAGAGAACTACATTTCTAGAAGCAGCAGGCACAAGCCCAATTTCCCCATTTCATCATCTGGGCATAGTCTGAACACAAATATGTGATAGCACATGGGCGAAGGGCAGTCTCTTTTTCCATGAAGCTCTTCCCATAATTATAAGAGGAGGTGAAATGTCAAGAGCATGGCCCTGTCCCAAAATTTTGTTCCATTTCTTGTCAGCTATATGGAAATCTGGCAAACAGAATTCTGGTACATTTACTACTTTATATGAAACTAAGTCCACCCTCCTTTTTTTTTTTACTTTAAATATGCAGGTTGTGTTATCAACAACAGTGAATGTGGATGGACATGTGTTGGCTGTTTCTGACAACATGTTTGTTCATAACAACTCGAAGCATGGGCGGAGAGCGAGAAGACTGGACCCTTCGGAAGGTAGGGCTGTCTGCGGGCAGGGCGAGAATGGCAGACAAATTTAAGTTCTCCACAATTTCCTTGTTTGAATTTCAAATTTATGCTTCTGAGTAGGAGTGGAGAAAGTACACAAGACCATGTGGGTTTTAAAGTGAAGTTGTAAACAGTGACTCCCGCATACTCCGTTATAACCCCCCACATCTCCCCGCGATGTTTAAAGACCCCATGCCTCAGTCTGTTCCATTCAGTTGTGTTTTTCTTTTTGCTAGGCAGGTATTTCAGGCAAATGTAGGCCTATGACATCTTAGTTAAACAGGCACATTATAGTGCCAGACATGTATGAATAAGTGTCAGATGTGCCCTTAAACAGATTGTGGGCAAAACAAAACAATGTGCAGAATGAAACTGACACTAATTGATTTTTGTTTGCTTGGACTAGAAGAAATCATGGTCTGCTCTGGGTAGTTTTCCAAGTGCATTAAAGTAATTAGAAATACAGGTAACTGTTAAACTTCAACTTGTCTGAAAAATTTAAGTATATTGAGGAAGATAACTGACAAACCTAAGTAAAGCCCATCTGAGTTCTTCTCTTTCCTTGCCCACTCCCCACTCCCTGGAGTAGGAGGCTATGGACTACATGAATAGTGAAATTAGGGACTATTTTAGTGTGATGCTTGGCTGTATACTGCTCACCAGCCCCCCACCCCCAACTCAGCCTTTAAAATGTGTCTTGTATCATTTAAAATAGGAATTAATGAACTGAAAGAAAATGATTGAATCAGTGAAGAATTTGGAGTGGTGTTAATTCTCCCACAGTGGGCACTGAAGGGGAGATGTAAACCCCAGGGTTCAGAACTAGGAACCCATCCAGTTTCTTTTGACTGATTGGATGTGATTGACTGGCTGTTCAAAGGGGGCTCATGTTTTTGGAATCCTGCCAAAGTTCTCTCCCACCTTTGACCCTGTCAGCTTTGGAAATGGAGTGATGGATTGACTTTAGTTATGGCCTGAAAACCATATTGGGTTCCTGTTGGGATGTAAAGTCCAGAGGCCTCAAACATATGGAAGAAGGGGGGAAATCCTTCCTACAAAGTTAGGAAAGTGATTAGAAATTGTCTCTTGATAGAGCAGAAAAAGCCTTCACCTATGACAGGTTTTACTTTCTCCTTCTCTCTCTGGCACATTAGCAGGCCTTGTAAATCTTGACATCTTAGTGCAGAGGAGGTGGAGAGAGAAAAGGGATTTACACGTTTCCAGTGTGGTCAACTTATAAAAATATGGGGGGGAAGAACAAGTTCTAAAAACACCCTTTGCACAATTAGCTAAGTGTTCCATGTTTTCATACGTAGTGGTCAAATCATTAGGCTTTAATGACCTGGTGAAAACCAACAACCAATTAAGGAATGATGGCAAGTCAGCAGAGCTCAACTTGAACTTCTTGGAATGATCAACAGCCTTTAAGAGCAGTCAGTTCCCCAAACTCCAAACTTCAGCCACCAAAGGGCAGACCTGACTTTTCTTTTCTATCTTTTTAGCTACCCCCTGCATCAAAGCCATTAGCCCAAGTGAAGGTTGGACCACAGGAGGAGCCATGGTCATCATCATTGGGGACAACTTCTTTGATGGCCTCCAAGTGGTGTTTGGGACTATGCTTGTATGGAGCGAGGTAGGCAGGGGCAACTTGCTTTCCTGATTTTCTTTGGCCCAAAGATTGTTTTGCTCTGGGTTTGAAACTAGTAATTCCTGTAGTATCAGCAGCATGAATGCACACTATTAAGTACCAAAGATTAGCCACATGTAAACCACAATTTATTGCAGGCATGGATAACTTAAAAATATAAATATTCATTGCAGTATTATTTAAAATTTTGAAAAAATAAGAATAGTCATATTGGGTAAATAAATGATGGAATATTATTTAAAAATTGTGGGTTGTTTTTTTTTTTGCCCTAGCCAGTTTGGCTCAGTGGATAGAGAGTTGGCCTATGGACTGAAGGGTACTGGATCTGATTCTGTTCAAGGGCACATGCCTGGGTTGCGGGCTCAATCCACAGTAGGAGGCATGCAAGAGGCAGCCAATCAATGATCCTCTCTCATCATTGATGTTTCTATCTCTCTCTCCCTCTCCCTTCCTCTCTAAAATCAATAAAAATGTATTTTAAAAAATTGTGTTTTGAAAAAATTCTAATGACCAGGAGAAGGGTGCATGCTTATGCTGTGATGCTAAGTGGAATAAAAAGTCAGGACAACATTGCCTGAGGATGTAAAGGTCTAATTAGGTAACATCCATCCATAGAAAAGTACTGGAAATACACCAAAGATTAACAACAGTTGTCTCAGGTTATGCAATGTTAATATTTTTCCTTATATTTTTCTGTAATTTCTAAATTTTCTAAAGTGGATATGTTCTACTTTCATAATGGGAAAACCAACAAGACATGTTACAGGAAGATAACTACTGATGTTGAGTTGGATGTGGAAGTTGCCAAATCAATATGTGAGGTCATAGTAGTATAGGAATTAGGGGGAGAGTATGATTACAGGGATGGGGGTGGGGTGGGCACAAGAGGTGGGAGGGATTTGAGCTGGGCTAGTAGGAAGGAGAGGATCTAGATAGGGTAGGTTGAGAGAAAATTCCAGGGTGTGAGAGAAAAATGTGAGAGACAGGGACAAGGTATTCAGAGTGTTTGGGGTGCCGTGACTATGCCAGTTTGCCCTGGTGGGAGTAGTCGTGGGAGATTCTCATGTTCTCAGTATCCTTGGTGATAACTTCTATAATAGGTGTTTCATTTCCATGCCTGTTCATTCCTCAGCTAATCACTCCTCATGCTATCAGAGTTCAGACTCCTCCTCGACACATCCCTGGAGTGGTGGAAGTGACTTTATCTTATAAATCCAAGCAGTTCTGCAAAGGAGCTCCAGGAAGGTTCATTTACACAGGTGAGTGAGAAAATGATTCCAAAGGGGACTGGCCCCTGGTTCACCTTTGGTCTAATTCCAAGTCTCTCTACTTTTTCATCATTCTAAATTTACTAGGTCTTTCTGCTTGTGTGGAACTGGGTAAAAGGCATTGAATGGGAAAGTATAGACTTGATTCTAAATTTGTATTCTACTTAAGCAGTTTCTGCACAGTCTGGGAGATGGTCACGGCAGCTCATCTCAGGGGTACCTCCTTATACATTTAACTATGCTGGAACCTTGCTAGGATAGACCTTTATTCAAGCAACCAGACAAAAAAATAGACAAAGTTGCTGGATATAACTAATTTTCTTTTTTAAAAAATTTTGTTTTATTGCTTAAAATATTACAAAGAGTAGTACAAATGTCTCCTTTTTTCCCCCTTGACCTTCCCCCAGCCTCCCCTAAGCCCCAGTGTCTTGTGTCCGTTGGTTATGCTTATATGCATGCATACAAGTCCTTTGGTTGATCTCTTACCCCACCCCCAACCCTCCCTGGCCTCCCTGCTATAGTCTGACAATCTGTTCGATGCTGCTAACTAATTTTCTTGAAAAGGATTCAAGGGAGTTGCCCATTGATGCTGCAGTGATTCAAATTGTTTTAAATTGTATGAAAGTATAAGTTATCTATTATATATCTCAATATTTGTTGAATAATCTACCTTGTATCTACAACCTTTTCTAGGTGTAAGGTACAGGGACATACAATACATGGTCCTTACTGTACTGGGAGTTTAGAACTTTTGGAGGAGGCAATGGTACATTACCCAGAACTGCTAGAGAATTAGAATATTCAAAATGCATGGTATTTTCAATGAATGGAATATGAGTTCCAGGAAAAGAGGGTTTAGTGTGGACTAGAGTTAGTGGTATGATATATTAAGGGAGAAATGGACATTTGTAAGGATGGGAGGGTTTAGATAGGCAAAGAGAAGGAAAAATGTTTCAGCTATAGGAAACTCATGTGCAAAGGCCCAGAGGATGAGGTGAGCAGGTGGCAATATATTTGGGTAGACCTTAGACCAGAACTTAGTTTAGATGACGTACGCACAGGAAGAAGGGAAAACCACAAAACAGCTTAAAAACCCTGTATAGTACCAAGAGAGTAATCAAATTCATAGAGACAGAAAGTTGAATGATGGTTTTTAGAGGATGAGGGTAGGGAGAATGGGAGTTGTTGTTTAATGGGTACAGAATTTCAGTTTTGCAAGATGAAAAGAGTTCTAAAGATTGGCTGCACAACAAAATGTGAATGTATTTAACACTATTAAATTATATACTTAGAAATGGTTTAAGATAATAAATTTTGTTATATTTTCCCATATAACAAATTCTACCATAATTTGGGGGAAAAAAGCTTTGATTGGGAGTTCAGACTTGATTTGGTAAGATATAAGACAACATTGAGGATTCCCATGCAAGGGAAAGTAATTCAAAAGTGCTATCTTAGGATAAATGAGTGTGGTTGATATAAAGACTGATTTAATTGGCGGGGGATGGCAGCCAAGGAGACCTGGAGAAACTGAAACCAGGATATTATACTTTGAAAGAGAAAATAGGGGTATAGAGAAAGAAATATATAAACCACGAAAATACATCAGATATATTATGACTTTCTGATAATATCATTTTATAGTTTATTCTCTCATTTGGACTCAGCCTCTATTCTGGTCTGAGTATCAATGTCTGCTTAGATGTCAATAAGGAGTAGATGGAAGAGGGCTGGAGGAGATGGCCACAGAAGGGGTTGGAAATACAAGATGGAAGAAGTCTAGATAGGGCCTCAGGAGCACCAATATGTAGGGCTCCGGATGATAAGGAGGAGTCTGTGAAGGAGAATAAGCAGAAGTAGTCGATGAGGTAGGAGAATACCAGGATCATGTGCGGTCCCTCAATGCTGGTGAGAAATGGGTGTCACGCCAGGATGCTTTCCACGTATTGAGCTCTGGCACCTCTATTTTCCCTGGCACGGATGACAGGTCAGGGCTGAGAGGAGATGAGTAAGACTAATACCATTCATGGTGCAAACAATCCTCAACTCTCTTCTGAAGTAACACACAATCTCCATATTCAATGGGTCTAGGGATGTCTGGAGCCAAGTGGCATGTGTACATGTGTGTATGTGTGTGCATGTGTGCATGTCCATGCATGTGTGTGTGTGTGTGTGTGTATACATGTGTTAACTTCCTCTGAAAGCAGGGGTTCTCACCCTTGCCTCACCTCAAATCACTGATGCCGAGGCTGGACCCTGGACCAAATAGATTCAAATCTCTGAAGGTAGGACCCAGGTATCAGTGTAATCCATATACTTGTTGAACAAACATCAGCTCCAAATTATGCTCAAGACACAAAATAAATCATATAAGTATGTTTCTAACAGCTCAGTTCTAGAAGGGGAGGGCAGGTAGGTACTTGTAGATTATGATAATTGGGTTGAGTCCCATAAGAGATGTAAAAGCAAAATGGGTTGTTGGAGCACTGAGCAGGGAGTAGTTGACTTTGGGGAAACATTGAAGGCTGTTCAGAGGAGCTGACAATACAGTGATATTTCAAAAGCAAAGTAGGAACTTACCAGGCAGAAGAGTTTGTGGAAACAGAGTGCCTGGTAAAAGAGGAGTCCACATAACTGTGAAAATAATAGGTGTTATGCTACATGTAAATTCAAAGAATCCTAAGATGCTGAGACATTGAAGATCATCTGGTGAAACTCCCTCTTTTGCAGATGAGAAAAGTGAGGTTCAGGGAGAAGTGACTTGCCCACAATAGTCCGTTACATTACAGGTAGAGTCAGAACACAGACCCAGGTGTCTGTCCATCCTGCCTGGGGGGTCTTTTATGTAGCATATAGTGTTGACAAAGAGCTCACTTTTCCTAATGAGCCATTAATGACTATTTATGAAATAAATAGCACTTGAGCACATGCACTAGGTTCAGCACTGTGCTCTGTGCTGGGGATACTGCAGATGAGTCAGACCAGTAGGGTTCTTGCTTCCTCAGCGTCACGATGTGGTGATGTAAAGGTGGACTGCTCATGCTCTGGAGTCACACCGCATGCATGCACAGCTTGGCTTGCCTCTACATAGTTCACAAATCTTGGGTAAGTGACATAAACTCTTAGTTTCTCATGTATCAAATGGGCTACTTACCTATCAGAGCTGTGGTGAGGATAAATAATAGAAACAGTGATGTGCTGGTAAAAGTTTAACAACTACGTCTCCAGGTTCAAGGTGAGGGTGGGGGAAATTGGTTTGTAGCATTTGCTGATTTCCATGGTGCAAATACTCTCCCCATGGCTCATTTCAAGCTACCAATATGACATCAACCAGCTCACAAAATTGCTGAAAATTTAACAACCTGCCCTCATAAGCCAGCTCTAGAACACCTCTGCATGGAAGGCATTCGGGATAGAGAGCAGCTAGATCTTATTATTCAAAAGGTGTTTATTATTCATATTATTCTTGTTATTTCTATTAGTCTTATCATAATGGAGACTGATGAATGAGAAGTTACAGATGCTATGAGGATTAAAAGTTGTATAGGATGCTGTGGATATATACCAGGGAAGTTGAACCTTCTTGAACTGAGATAATAGGGAAGGCTAAGAACAGTCCAAACACAGAAACAGTACATGCAAAGGTCCTGGGGTAGAGAAGAACATGAGATATATTTGATGGCCACTATGAATAGGGCAGAAAGAATGAGTTAAAGAGAGGTTGGGTTCAAGCTGGAAGGGAGGGTTTGGGGTGCTTGTTTGGTCCTACCCCTAATGAACACTAAGGATGTTTTCAATCTGTATGAAAACACGGAGAGACCTTAGAGTATTTTAAAGCTGGTGAATCTGTGATTAGATTTGCCTTTTTAAAGATTATTCTGGCTGCAGTGTAGAGAATGGCTAGGAAGTCAGGGAGGATTCAGGGAGGTCAGTTGGAGGCCAGTGTGGTGGACCCGGCCAGAAATGATGGCAGCTTGGACGAGCTTGCTGGTAGTGGGGACAAGCTGAAGTGGGTGAAATTTAGGAGGTAGCATTGACGGGACTTGATGATTGATTGGATAGGGTAAAGGTTGGGAAAGGGAGGGGAGGGGAAGACTCTCAGGTTTCAGGTTTGAAAAATTGGGTGGGTACAGTTTAGAAAGTGATTTTTAAAAAGGTATAAAGTGCTAAAGGGAGTTCAGGGGAAGGACAAAATCCTTCCAGCTGGCGGAGTGGTGGGGAGATTTAATATTGTAAAGATGCCAATTAATGAATAAATTTAACACAATGCCAATGTACCCACAAAATGTTTGGGGAAACTTTACAAAAGTTCATTGAGGTGCTAAAATAGAACCTCTCATTTTGAAAAATGAGAGGGCTTTGCCCTACCAGACATTAAAACCAATTTTAAGTTTCAGTAATTAAAAGAATACGGGACTTTGCAAGAACATATAGAAATGTCACACAACAGAAGAGGATAGTTAAAAATAAATAGGTTGCAGCCCTGGCCCGGTGGCTCAGTTGGTTGGAACATTGTCCTGTACACTAAAAGGTGGTGAGTTCGATTCCCTATCAGGGTACGTACTAGGTTTTGGGTTCTGGGCATGTGCAGGAGGCAACCAATCAATGTTTCTTTCTCATATGGATGTTTCTTCTCTCTTTCTCTCTCCTTCCCTCCCTCCCTTTCTTTCTCTCTAAAAATCAATAAAAGCATCCTCCTGTGAGGATTTAGATAGATAGATAGATAGATAGATAGATAGATAGATAGATAGATAGATAAATAGTTTGTGTACATATGAATGGTGTAAATACGTAAGTACCTGTTGTATAGGTGAGGAGCCATCTCAGGTCCACATGGAAAAGATGGAATGTTCAACAATTGGTGTTGGGCCAACTGGTCAAGCATTGAAAAATAGATCCCTAATTTCATTATCGGTAAACATATGTGAATTAAATAATTTTAACACAAAATGTAGACATTTCAAACAATTGTTATAAACTTGAACCCTGCCAATCTTGTACAGAAACCATCAAGCACAAATATGTGATTACAAAAAGAAATTTTTAAATCAAAAGAAAAGGAACAAATTAGGAACATATTTGTTATATATGGCATATGGTCTTACATATAAAAAGATTCAATCATTTGTTCAGCAAAAGTTTATTTTATGTCTACTATTTTTCAATCACTATCCTGTGTATGCATTGTGGATAAAGGGGTGAATGTTAGCTACCTTACAAATTAAGGAAAAAAAGAAAAATACCTTAAATTAAAAGCTAGCAAAGAATATCAGGAGTTATGTCAGGAAGGAATACAATTAAGCAACAACGTATTTTTAAAATATCCCAACCACATTAATAATCAAATAAATGCAAATTAAGCAACTACATGATAACAGTTTTCCCCTAGCAAGTTGGCAAATATTTTTTTAACAAATAAAAATATCCAGGTTGGCAAAATTAAGAGTGGAAAGTTTCTAACACTGCTGCAGGGAGGTAGATGACTCCAGGAGAGTACTCTCTTGGCATGAACCTTAAAAATGTATGTGCCCTTTGACCCCACGTTCTACTTTCAGGAACATACACTAAGGAAACAAATGAGTCTTCCTGAAGGCTGTTTATTGAAGCCCAGATTATAGTAGTGAAAAATTGAAAGCATACTTAGTGTTCATTAGGGGACTTATTAAATAAATAATAGAACATCATTTCGCTCAAACACTTTTGGACATTAAAAGTAAAGCTGTGGATGAATGTTTAGTTATATGAAAGATGTCTGTGATATAGGTGTGTGTGTATGTGTGTGTGTGTTTAAAAAAATCTTAAAAACTGTATACACAGTATGGTCCAATTCTTATATATACGAAGAAATAGTTGTGTAAAAAATCCAAGAAAAGTATGGAAGCCTGTATACCAAGATGTTAACAGTAATGGGCTTTGGGTATTAGCATTATTTAATTTTTTTTCATTTTGCTTACACAGTTGAGCTTGAATAAGGTGGGAGTTAGGGACATAGACCCCTAACACAGTTGAAAATCTGCATAAAACTTCTGACTCCCCAAAACTTTAGTACCTCTCAGTACCTGTGGTTCCAGGACCCCCATGGATACCAGAATTCCAGGATGCTCAAGCCCCTTATATAAAACTAGAGGCCCAGTGCACGGATTCATGCACGGGTGGGGTCTCTCAGCCTGGCCGGCAATCAGGGCCAATGGGGCGTGCTGGCCTGTTGGAGGGAGGGACTGCAAGAGGTTGGCTGGCCATGCCCCCCCTCCCCCCCCAGCAGGGCCGATTGGGGGGTTGGCCGGCTGTGGGGAGGGACCATGGGAGGTTGGCCCCAGCAGCAAACTAACCAATGGCCAATTCCACAAAGAATCAGGCTCCCTTCCCTCCTGTCTGGGTCCAGGGTGCAGGTGAACCAGATTCAGGGCTGTCAGGGCCCCAGCATCAAGGTCTGGGTCAATATGTATCATAGCTACCAGCTGGTCATCTGGTCATTCCAGCTGTTCAGTCATAATGATTGCTTAGGCATATATATATATATGAATGATGTAGAACAATGTATACAGCTGGCCCTCTGCATCCACCGATTCCCAGCCATGGATCAAACATTCTGTTTTCCAGGCATGGTTGCTTGAATCTGCAGATGCAAAACCCAGTAGTATGGAGGGCTGACTATATTTATTGGAAAAAAAAAAAGAAAGAAAGCTGTGTGTAAATGGATCTGTGCAGTTCAAACCCATGTTGAATAATTTTATTATTTTCTAATAAAATTAATTTGAATTAAAAATTGAATGACGAGCCCTGGCCAGTGTTTCTCAGTTGTTAGAGTGCCGTTCTGTTCACTGAAGGGTCTCAGGGATCAATTCTTGGTCAAGGGCATGTACCTGTCTTGCAAGTTCGACTCCTGGCCCTGATCAGGGCATGGGTGGGAGGCAATCAATTGATGTTTCTCTCTAAAATTGATATCTCTCTCTCTCTCTCTCTCTCTCTCTCTCTGTCTCTCAAATCAATGGAAAAATATCCTCAGGTGAGGATTAAGTAAAAAAAAATTAAATGAAGAAAATATGATGTGAAAATTAATGTCACACATGTTTAAATACTGACACAGCACTTGATTCTCTAGGTACAAAGAACATGTTTCTAGCCAGGGAAGCAGTGGGGCTTCTTCCAGAAGACTGCTTTGGGAAGGAAGGACCTGAGGGGCAGTTAGGGTTGAGAAGTGTGGGGAGACAATAACATGTTCTCTCACAATCAGGGAAGAAAACAGAAATACACTGTTCCGGATGGCTCGAGGGGCTGCCACTGTCTCTAAAAACTTCACCTTGAGGTTGTTGGACCAAATGAGACACAGGTTGGTGGAGACAAGTGGCTGATGTTGTCCATCAAGGGATTCAGACTCCACAGGAAATGGATTGGTGGCCTCTTGTCTTGCCTGCCCAATGATGTGGAATGCTAATTTACAACCTGTTGGGAATCTTAGTCCAGAGACGGGATAGGCAGTGACTTCCCAGCTGACTGAAGATGGGGCTGCTCTACTCGGAGTTGAGGCCTACCTCAGCAAACCTGGAGAGCCATGGCCTCTTCCCTGGGAGGTGACAGACAGAGGCCTCTCAGGGCTCCAGGCAGCCTGGCCCCCTGAGACCCCACATTCTGAGCCTCTTGGGAGATCAACTCCCCAGGCTCATATCCAGTGTTTAGCTACAGAATAGTGCATTGGAGACAACCATGGGTCTAGGCAAATTCTCAGCTTTGGTGGGGAAGTGGGAAATAGAATCTGGATTCTAGAGGAAAAGAAAATCTTGAAGCCTGGAGCACTGCAGCGGGAACAGAGTGAGCAGGCGGAGGTGTGTGTGTGTGTGTGGTGGTCTAAGCGGAGACATTGGACTCAGCCAGAGACCTGCTTTTAGATGTCAGCCAAGTCATTGATGGCTTGTTTTTTGTCAAGTGCCCTCACCTCTCTGAGCCTCTTTTTCTTCTTCTGCAAAGCTCTGATACTAATCAAACTATTACCCAGAGGTGTTTCCTTAATTTGGTTGAGCTTGAGAATCATGCTTGGCCCTATTCCAGATATACCGAATCATACTCTTCTGGGAGGCTCCAGAATCTGTATTTTAAACAAAGAAATGAGTTCGGGAAACCTGAATTCTGCTCACCAGGCTGGTGTAGAGATGTTATGACATGTAGAGTACTCTGCAACACGGGGCAGTTCTGATGAGACTGAGTCATTGTACTGTGAGCACAATAGGATTTAGTCTTAGGTGGAACTTCCTAGGAGACTCAAAAAGTAGGAGGTGGGTAAAGAGCCTCTGAAGTACCTCCTCTTCTTCAGCCCCAACCTTACCACAGACATCCTAAGTCCATGGTCCAAACATTGGTGGTTCCTGTATCTAAGGACATACCACCATAATAAACCCAAGCCAATTAGATGTAACTTCCAGGTATAATTAGCCAAAATGCAGTAATCAGCTCCCTATGGTTGTTGCTGCCAAGAACAGCATAAACAACATCAGGGCTCTGAAAAACAACATATTTTCTTCAGACACGTGACTGCAGGTCTGTTTTCCTCCAAGCATGATGTGCTAAGTGCAGCTTGCTGCTGCAGAATTGGAGATCCACGGGAGAACATGGCTCAACAGGAAAGGGCCAGTTGCCTCTGACTGGGGCTTAGGGGCAGGAGGTTCTCTCCTCCCCTCACAGATTCTTCCACAGAGAACGGGCAGTGCAGAAAATAAGCCTGATAGGGACACCTGATGGGGCCACAGTTACTGGCTGGGCTGGGACTTCTCGGCTGTCTTGAGACTGTAGAGCACGGCCTTTGGAGAAGGAGTTGCTTTGGTCTGTAATGGTGAAATATGCACCGTCCACAGAAACCTGCGCAAAGTTGTACTGCATGAGCTGATGGCAGGTCACTGAGGATGTGTGTGCCAATGGGCACAGATGTTCCTGTGGTTCTTTGCAGAATCTGGGCTAACCATTTGACTGCTGGTTAAGAAGTCTCCCATAAGTCCTGTCATTAGATAGAACTAGGAAGGACAAAAATGGCGACAGTAACTCAGTAATCACATCTGTCATCTTTTGAGCATGTAGGGCCAGGCCTTATCTTATGAGCCCTTGTAATCACCACCTTTCCCCCATCATGCTGGTTCTATTGGTATCTTAACTTTATAGATGAGACTCCTACTGCCTAAGGTCACCAAGTTAGGTCCAGTTCTAGCTGTCTTTTTCCAAAATTGCATTCTTAACCATTAACCTGTGCTGCTTCCAATACCATGCATACAGTAGAAGAAATTATGCCAATGCCATGTGTTTGGCTTCATGTGGTAGTTTTACTTGCAAATGCCAATGGCCTTGGCTGCCTGGCCGCTGCTCTGAGGAAGTGCACAGGAGATGGGCCTGGCGAAGGAGCTGACGGGCTCAGGGATGCTTCACGCTGCCCTGGTGCTCAGATCGCAGAATGGGAGCCTATGAAGGGCTCTACATTCCTTAGATGTTGTCCTTTCCATGGATAACTGAAGTTGCAGAAGCCAAAAGAGTACAGATTTCACTTTGCTATTAAACTTGAGAGAACTTAGCATTGGGGCAGACAACAGTGAGTGACACCATTCAGAGGCCTGTATTTGAGTCCCAACTTTCTGGCAAATCGCTTAAATATTCTTTGCCTAAATGTTCTAACCTAAAACAAGAAGATATTTATTTTATGAGGAGATGAAATTATATAGAAATGCATATGTGTGTATATATAAATAGAAGCAGAATTCACCACTATGAGTCGTTGGCAGAGGAACACAGTTTCAGTCAAGTTCTAGGTGGCTTCCTCCCTCACTGCTGTTTGATCACGGCGGGGGGTGAGGGGGCCTTTTGCATGTCTTTTCTGTAAAAGGTGAATTCTTTTCGTTTTGTTTTTGTTTGTTTGTGTTAGTTAACACCCAAGAATATTTTTCCATTAATTTTTAGACAGAGTGGAAGAGAGAAGGAAAGACAGAAATACCAATGTGAGAGAAACATGTTGATTGGTTGCCTCCTGCACATGCCCTGACCAGAGGCTGGTTTTGGGAGGAGACTGCAACCAAGGTACCTGCCCTTGACCGGAATGGAGCCTGAGATTCTTTGGTTGGTAGGCGGACACTCTATCCACTGAGCCAAACCAACTAGGGCTGAATTTTATTTGAAAGCCCTGCCACATTGTGCCCTTAATATCTGGATCTTATGTTAGAAATCAGATTTTTGTTTGTTTTGTTTTGTAATTTATTTTTAAATCACAGTTGACACACAATATTATATTCATTTCATGTGTACAACCTAGTGGTTAGATGTTTCTATATCTTTTGAAGTGATCCATCAAATAAGTCTAGTACTCATCTGACAACATAGACAATTATTACACTACTAGAGGCCGGGTGCATGAAAATTCATGCACTGGAGGGGGGGGTCCCTCAGCCCAGACTGCCCCCTCTCATAGTCCGGGAGCCCTCAGGGGCAGGAGGCGACCCAGCAAACAGGGGAAGGCGATGCTCCCATCACACCTCTGCTGCTGCCACTGCCGACAGCGTAAGCCTCGGCCAGACCTGGTTACCTGCACCTCGGGCCGGCCCTGGGTGGCTGGGCAGCTGCCATCCGAGGCTTGCCTGTGCCTTGGGCCGGCCCTGGGCAGCTGGGGTGCTGAGGTGACTGGGGGACTCCAGAGGCAGGCACGTAGAGCGGCCAGGCCTGCCTAGGGGCGGGCCTGGCCTTACCGCACTCCTGCCACTCCGGCGGGGCTCAGGGGACTGGGTGCTGCCATCTTGTGTCTGTGGGCACCACCATCTTTAAGGACAGGGCAGTCAATTAGCATATTCTCTCCTTATTGGCTGTGGGCGCCGCCATCTTTGTGACAGCATGAGGGTCAATTAGCATATTCCCTCTTTATTTGATAGGATTATTGACTATATCTCCTATGTGGTACTTAGAAATCAGGGTTTTGAAGGTGACATAAAAGACCAGTTTGGATCTGAGGTGGGTGAAGGGGAAGTGAGTTTTCAACGGAGGATGAAGCAGCAGAGGAGACCCACCAGCCCAGCTGGCCAGGTGCACACAGGGGGCCTGCTTTCCAAGGCGAGTGGTGAACTTAGAAGTTGGCAAACACCCTGGCTAATCCAGATAGCCTGAGAAACCAAAGAATTCAATAACCCCTCCCACAGAACACTTCTCATCTTTTACTTTAGCACAAACAAATACATTTGATTACCTCCCCCCTTTTCATTATTGGGAGAAGGTGTTAATCAAAGAGAAAATGTCCAAGAACAGGCAACAGTTGGGAGGAGAAATGAGAGGCCTAGATTTTTCCCAGATCCCTGAACAGCCTCATCTCCCAGGCTCGGCGTGAGGTGTGGGGTCCCCCTTTCATAAAGCTGCACAAAACAGATGTGCAAGCTGATGGAAAATGTTAATGGCTCATCCACCTCACATTACTTCTTTTTCTTATACCATTATCCTGGAAAAAAGTCCATTTAAGATATGAATCTGATTTTTAGTTAAAAATGCCCAATTCAGACATCAAAATCTGGCCTGAGTACAATTGTTCCCTGTTCACACTGGAAACAGGTTGAGTCAATGGCCCTCCTGATAGCCTGTAGTTTTACTGGAGTTGCCTCCACCCCAGCTCTTGTGAAATCCAGATCTGCCAGTCAGCTGAGTCTGAGGAATGATGTCTCCGTTGGTGGCTCCAGAATAGGGGCTGCTGTTTCACTAGAGACATCTCAGCCCCTTAATGGCCTGGTGTTCTCAGTTATAATATTCTAAATACACATTACAGAGCGAACGAGCATATTCATAACTGCTCTGTTGTGGCATTTAGATTTACCCTTGAAATTTATCTTTAATTTTTACAGTTGTCTCCTTAACCATGTATATTACTCCCTTCTTCAAACAGCCTGTCTTGCTGCTGCAGTTTTTCTAGAAACCAAAGCATAATTAAATATTAAATTAATATTTCATTTAAAATTAAATAGCAAAGGCTTCTGTCTCATCTTTCACTTGTGCACTGCTGTTCTCACCTCATGTTCTCTGTCCTGTACCCACAAAGCAGGCCCCACCTCTTAATCATTTGTTCCTATATTATCTTTGTCCTTTTCTTTCTTTAATTGATGACACTGAACTTTTGCTACCTGGAAACAAACGGATGTAGGGAGAGATTTTATTGTATCAAAGGTTATAGACAACTTCATTCAACAGCTTAATGACTCAACCCCACCCATCTCCACTTCACAAAGAAGAATTTCACTGCATCAAGCAAATAATGGTCTTGGAATCACATGATGCAACAACTTACAAGGGGTTTTAGAGGCCATTTAGCCCAAAATTTTGTCTTTGCAAAGAAATAAAGTAAAGTCTCTCTGGCCTGGTCATAGGTCAGGATCTGGAACTAAGACAGAGCCCAGGCTATGCTGCCTTTATCTCCACCACACAATCAAATGCTATTAAAAAAAAAAGTATGACTTGGGAAAATTAAAATGTTAATTGAATGTAGCCTTTAAAAATTTATTGATTTCACTAGGGTACTGTCAAGGGCAGGGGGAAAAAAAGGACACATATGTAATACCCTTTGTAATACTTTAAGCAATAAAAACAAACAAACAAAATTTATTGATTTCAGAGAGGAAGGGAGAGGGAGAGAGAGATAGAAACATCAATGATGAGAGAGAATCATTGATCAGCTGCCTCCTGTACGTATCCTACTGGGCATGTGCCCTGACTGGAAATCGAACCATGAATCGAACAATGCTCAACTACCGAGACATACCAGCCGGGTGAATGTAGCATTTGAATGTTGGACACATGAAGAGTGGGGCAGAAGGTAGATGACTGGAGGAGGAATTTGAAGGAAGTGGGGGGGAGAGGGAAACCAAATTCATAGCACAAAGAAGGCAGATGTCAGGGAATCAATTTGTAGGATCAAAGCCCCTTGAAGACAAGGACACTGAGAGGGAAAAGCAGAAGTCCTAAAGTGGCAGGAGGGCAGGAGCTAACCTGTGCACACCTAAGTTCCTCCACAAGGCAGGCTGTTTCTTCACGCCTTCCAGTCCTGACAACCGAGTGACCCTCTTTGACCACCTGGAAAGGTATTCCTTGAGGCAGGTTTTCTCCTCTGCTTGCATGTCAAAGTCCATCTTCTGATTTGGTGCTTACCTGGCAGTCACAGATTTTAGTTTTTTTAAGTAGGCTTTCCCCCTCATTGTTTTCTTAATTCTTAGAGAGGGCTGTGAATTAGGGTAGGACTGGAGAGATCCCATCGTTCTGTGGGCTATAGTCCTCAGGAGACGGTGGGCACTGTGCACTTCTGATAAGAGTGAGGATCCTTTGCTGCAGATGAAAGCACATACGCACATACACACATCTGGGCTCAATCTTTCTAGACTTTTATGGGTCTCTTGATGGCCAGCCACAAACTCCACGATGACCCTAGGCTCCAGCTGGAGGCTGACTAGTGAGGACAACTGAATCCTAGGTCCACACCCCAGATTGGCAGCCAAGTGAGCACTCGGATCTTCCCTTTCCCCATCAGCTTAGTTGTCTCCTCTCAAATTTCTGAAAAGGAACTCCATCAGTGCTTGATGTTGCCATCTTGATGATCAGTAGTCCTATTGCTCAAGGGGATCAGTACCTCCTGCCTGCAGTGTAAATGCTGTCTTTGTCAGGGTTGACCAGGACTCTAACAAGGAATCCCTTTCCCATGTTTCCCAGTGACCCCTATAACAGAAGTGAAGGCAAAAGCTGGAATAAGCATTATCTGGTATCTGTGCCTCCTCTTAAGGAAACAAAAAAAATATCATATAGAATTTATACATCTCACCAACCCTTTGGAAAAATTAATATTGAGCGCCAGCCAGCTTTTATTATTATTTTTAAATGAGTAGTTCCCAGTAGATATTTTTAGTGAAGTACTATTTACTTATAAAAGAAACTCTTCACACATTGCTCATAGTCTACATCTATTTGTTGGGTCCAAGATATGTAAGTAACCTTATATCTTATACCCACAATCAAATGAGAAATGACACATAAGATCCAGGCTCTCAGGAGAAATATTATGAAATCTCAAGGTATTGATGAAAGTTTTTCCAAGGCTGATCCAAATGGGATTTAGATTCTGTGGCAGTTGAAATGTGTATTATTAAACTCCTTAAGCAAACCCAAATGACTCCCAGTGGAGGATTAAGACATTCTATGTATAGCAAAGACGAAATTCTCATGTCTGAGTTTTCTCTATTGAATTCCCCCTTGATTACCTCCTGTAATATTTAACTTCATTCCATGCCATAATTATTTAATAAAAGGTAAATATAAATTATATTTCAGTGGGGATGTGACCTTTTACCTTAATGTTATGTTACTGAAGAAAGACATAGATAAATAGAGTCTATAGATTGAAGTGTATTTTTAATTTACTCTGTTTTTGCCTTGCCAGCATTTCTCTGTGTCCCTGTCAGCTAGGAGGTTGGCAGGGCCTCGCAGCCCCCGCACTCCATGTGGTGTGAGAGGTTGTAAATTCACACTGATGATGGCGGTTAATGATCTGGTTGGCCCTCAGAGACCATCTTGGTGCTGGTCCTGGGCACCTCAGTAGCTAATAGAGGTTGACTTGCCTCACACCAGGCCTGAAAAGAGAGAACACCAGGAGGTGAGGTGGGGAGAAGCAGAATCAAGATGAGGCTGAATCCATAGGGTACAAAAACAACTGGCCAGTTGGGAAGTCAGTTTAAGTAAAACTTACAGTCCAACCTCGAGTTGAACACTTGAAACATTAGCTCACTTTTCCCTTATGGTTTGGTGTTGACTAAACAGTTTTGACTTCTGATTTTTACTTCCAATGTTCACTTGATTAAATGGCATTGAGTGCGTGAGTGTGTGTGTGTGTGTGTGTGTGTGTGTACACATGTGTGGCTCTTCTCTGTCCATATAGATGACAGTGTGTTTTATTGCAGCTTTTTTCATTTTGGATACACACATAACCCATTCCACAGCAGGTGCCTATAAAGTCTGGCAGAGTCCACCAAAGCAAAGCAAACCAAACCAAACAAAATAAAAACACTCAACATAAGAAATAGATGGGTATGCCTAATCTACATATTCGGTTTAAAACATGAATTGCTGACCCAGTGTGGCCAAGATAGTCTTCTATTTCTGATTTAGGGGGGAATGAGGAGGGTTGGGCAAGATAAACCAGACATCACCCCGTGCTCTCTCTAATAGGAGAGAGCAGTGGGTACAAATGTAGGATACGTTCTATGAAAGGGAAACCATCATCTCCATCCACCTCTGCTTACTGATGAGAGCCCTTTAGAGAAACCCTCTGCCGGCAGCAGAAAGGACTGAGGAATAAGAGGAGTGGAGCCCTTGTGGCCACTAGAGCTCCAGTGAGAGGGGTGAGACCCAGCCTGGGAGAGTAGCCATGCAAATGGGAAGGAAGGGACAAGGGCAGTAATGGAGAGAGTGAGTGGCTTAGAGGGGATTGGGGGAGGGGGGTTAGATTTTCTACTGTGTGGCTAGTGCCTCACTTTATAGTGAGCACATTGTGAGGACACCCATATCCATGACTTGCGTTTTCTCCATGTAGGAAAATCAGCACCTTAGGTAACGAAATGGTGCATATTTGACAAGAGACCAGGCAATGATTGATTTAGAGCATTTTGTCACCAAGTCTGTTCGCCCTGCAGCATGGGGCAGCTGCTTGTGTTTACTGATTGATACCAAATGGGGCCTCCTCCCACAGTGGCAGGGAAGTCAGGCAGCCCAGGCTCCCTCTCCAGGTCTGCAGGGCTTTATGGAAGCTGGGGAGGCAGCATGGAGGGGTGTAGGAGTGGGTGATAGGAAACAGAGGGTGGAATGGCCACTTTTCAACACTTTCTCGGCTCTTCACCAGCTCTGGTCCAGTAGCTAAGTACGGAGGGGTAGCCTTAGGCCCAGGGGCTGCTGACACTCCTGGCTGGGGCTTGGAACAACATCTCTAGCTGTACACAGGAAAAGTTAGGAGCACAGGCCTTGGACTAAAGAACCTGGGTACAGATTCCACCTCCACTGCCTGGAACTGCATTTAAAATGAAGATGAAACCCACATCATGAGGTTGTCATGAGGGTAAATGAGCTAATGTGTGTAAAAGGCTTGGTATAGTGCGGGTACCATGGTAAGTCTTCAGTAAACTCTAACTGTGTAAATAACGGTTTTCACGATTAAATATTACTGCCACTAAAAATACTGTTATTCAAGAAAAAGACTGCAGAAAAGAGCCCAGAGATAACCAAGATGGCGGCATAGGTAAACACCTGAACTTGCTGCTGCACACAACCACATTAAAACTATAACTAAAAGACAAAATAAATATCATCCAGAACCATGGGAAGGCTGGCTGAGTGGAAATTCTACAACTAGAAGGAAAGAGAAAAGCACATTGAGTCTGGTAGGAGGTGCAAAGGTGTGGAAGTGTGGAGGTATGGAAGCACATGTGAAAGGGGCTAGCAGCTGGGTACGCTGTTGTCTTTATCAATCAAGAGGGAGATACAGGCTCCCGACTGCTCTGAACTCCAGTTTTGGGTGAGAATTTGGGAACCCAGACTCATACAGAGAGAAACTGTACTGTCTGGCATCAGACCAGAACGTGAGGGCGGCTTTCTGACAGAGGTGCTTGCAGCATTCATTGTTCCTGCACGTGGCCGTGGGACACAGATCCCAGGACCTCTCCAAGGCAGAGCAGACTGGCAGCCATTGTGGTTTGCTCCACCCTGATGAGTCCCTGAGACCCCACCCCACCCTATTTATAACCGCACCCAAGCTGTGTGCAGAGGCTTTTGCATATGAATGGCCTGGCCTTTCTCCACCTAAAAAAAAAAAAAAAACTGTCAAGCTGTAGCTGGGTCAGAGAACCCCGGAGCTTCCAAAAGAAGGCTTAAGGCTCATCAGCAGCCTGCATTACTTCACAGCTGTGCCTCATCTGGGCACCTCCAAACCCCACACAAAGAGGAGGAATCTGCAGATCTCTCTTTAGCTCCTTCTGGGTGGCCTCAGGCAGTGGCTGACTTTGCACCTCTTGGAGATCCAAGAGCCAGTCTACCCAGTGGTCAGAGTGAGACCATCCAGATTACAACTTCTCAGATCCATAAGAGACACACTCAGGGTCAGATTCAGTGAGCGCCAAAGCCCCACTGAAGCAAGTTCTGCCCCACAAGGGTGTCTCCAGCACAGAAGTTCTCCCATTGTAGACACAACTGGTCCTCACAGCCAATTGACCTGAAGATCAATTCTTCCTAGTGACACCAATAGCAATCAAGGCTTAACTACAACAAGACTGTGCACACAACCCACAAAGGGGTGCACCAAGAGTGTCCACCTCAGGTAATTAGGGAGGCTGAGCCACTGGGATACCTAGCACACAAAGCCACTCTATCAACACAGGGAAGCAGCCAAAATGCGGAGACAAAGAAACAGGTCACAAATGAGAGAAATGGAGGAAAGAAAACTACTGGATATAGAGTTCAAAACCACGGCTATAAGGTTACTCCAGAATCCTCTAGAAACCTCCAAGAAATATAATGAGACCCTCAAGGATATGAAAAGGATCAATTAGAAATTAAGCATACACTGACTGAAATAAAGAATAATATACAGAGATTCAACAGCAAACAAGAGGATCCCAAGAATCAAGTCAAAGATTTGAAATACAAAGAAGCAAAAAACATGCAACTGGAAAAGCAAGAGGAAAAAAGAATCCAAAAATATGAAGATAGTGCAAGGAGCCTCTGGGACAACTTCAAGCATACCCACATCCGAATTATGGGGGTGCCAGAAGAAGAGAGAGAGCAAGATATTGAAAACCTATTTGAAGAAATAATGACAGAAAACTTCCCCTACCTGGCGAAAGAAATAGACTTACAAGTCCAGGAAGTGCAGAGAACCCCAAACAAAAGGAATCCAAAGAGGACCACACTAAGATATCATAATATTTTATAAAATGCTAAGGGCAAAAGACAAAGAGACAATATTAAAAGCAGCAAGAGAAAAAACAGTTACCTACAAGGGGGTACCCATAAGACTGTCAGCTGATTTCTCAACAGAAACTATGCAGGCCAGAAGGGAGTGGCAAGAAATATTCAAAGTGATGAATAGCCAGAACCTACAACCAAGATTACTCTACCCAGCAAAGCTATCATTTAGAATTGAAGGTCAGATAAAGAGCTTCACAGACAAGAAAAAGCTAAAGGAGTTCATCACTGCCAAACCAGTATTATATGAAATGCTGAAGGGTATTATTTAAGAAGAGGAAGAAGAAGAAAAAGGTAAAGAAAAATTATGAACAACAAAGTGACAACAAATACATATCTATCAACAGGTGAATCTAAAAATCAAGTGAATAAAAAATCTGACGAACAGAATAAACTGGTGAATAGAATAGAATCAGGGACATAGAAAGGGAGTGGACTGACAATTCTCGTGGGGAAGAGGGTGTGGGGGGTGGGGGAAGAGACTGGACAAAAATCGTACACCTATGGAGGAGGTCAGTGGGGGGCCGGTAAAGGGGGGGGGTGGGAGTGGGGGGGTGGGAACCAGGTGGAGAGGAGCTGGGGGGGGAGGAACAACTGTAATAATCTGAACAATAAAGATTTATTTTTTTTAGAAAGAAAAAGACTGCAGAAATTGCTGTTATTATAATGCTAAGTGGTGAAAACAAGTTTACAGAATGATTCTGATTATACACCCGGGTCTTCTTGCATGTGTTTCTGAGTAAGATGGTAATGTGAATGCAAATGTGTAACCTGCCCCCCTCTCCCCCCGAATATAGAGGAGGATATTTTCAACAAAACATAACAATGAGGGAGGTAGTATTCAGGTTTGAGACTAGGCTGTGTGACCAGCATGCCAGCCGCCGCGCGGGTGTGCGCCCACGGGGCTGTGTTGGCGGATGTGTGAAAACTGGACTCGTCCTTCGCCTCCGGGAAAAGGAGAGCAGGGCCTGGAAGTGACGGAGGAAGGCCTGACCAAACCTCTGGGGTCTCCACTGTCCCCACCTCAGGCCAGGGACGCGAGCAGAGACTGGGAGAGGAGACTTAACAAGCTGTACCCAGAGAAGTTATCCTTTATGCGTGTGGAAAACAGAAAGACACTCTATTTCAAGGGCTCAGAGATTTCCATTCTTATTTTCACTGATACAACCTGACTGTGGGAGAATTGAATCAACGAAGAATGCAAGAATGGAAAGGTTATGGTATCACACAAGTACTGGGCAGCAGACAGTGCAGTTAAATACAGAGTATTTAAATTATTGTTAATATGACTATGCAGCTTAATGTAATTATGAAAATTAATGTCTAAAAGATACTGATCATCCAAAGTTTAATAATAGTAATATTAGCTGACAATAAAAACATAACTAACAATAAAAACATAAAAGTAAAGAGAATGAGGTCAGGAAATTAAAGGTAAGTTATATATATGAAGTCTCAACAGACTCAAGTAATTAGAAAAGATAAAATATTTTTTAAGAAATCTAAAGGTATTGCTTTAAATTAAAATAGGATGTGTATCTTCCTAATCACTAGAGGAAAATATATACATGAAAAACTATTAGAAAGACAGGGATATGTGGAAGGATAAATTTATAGTAGCAATTATGTATAAAATATGTTAAATAATGTGATCAAAAGATATATTAAATAATATATTTGAAGCATTAGCCACAGAACACAGACAAACTAGTATATATTAATTCATAAAACACTTAATAAATTCCAAAACACAGATATTCTCTAAGCCACCTTTTAAAAATCCAATCCAATTAACTAGAATAAATAATTAACAATTTAATACCTAACTACCTAGAAATTTTAGGGTATTCTCTTGGAAACAAAAGGAAGATAAAATTAGAAATATGGCTATTAAGAAAGTTACAACAAAGAGGTGGGGGAGAATCAGAAATAGAGGATTTGAATTTCACACAAATTACTATTGTAGAATCAATGTTAGAGCATTTAAAATATTGATGACATACATGCTTTTCCTAAAAAATACAATGATAATGAGATATCAAGAATGATTCCAAGGTTTTCCATTGGCAAGCTGATGGACAATTTGCTGAAAATCCCTTGGGCTTGGGGTATCTTGAGTGGGTGGAGTCTAGGGGACATCCAAGTAGAAATTTCCAGCCCATAGTTGGAATAGATAGGCTGAACCTTGGGCAAGTGAACTGCACTGGACATAAAGATTTGTGATAGTCAGCATATGGCTTGACAAAGAAATCATGGGGGCACTGATGAGGCTTGAGCAGGAGTTGTGTAGCTGAGCAGAAGACTGTCTTGGCAGCTGTGGAGAAGAGCATCCCATCTGCAAGACACTGAGGAAGAGCAGTCCTGTAAGCAGGCTGAGAGCATCACTAGGGACATAGAGTGACTGGCAGTGTGTATTCTGGAAAGCACATGGGTTGAAGTATTTCCAGTGTTAAGTGCTAACTTGAGTTTAAGATAAGAATGGAAAAGTGCCTCTTGGTTTGGCTAAAATGTTATTCGGTGACTTTGACAGAGCCATTTCACTGGGGTTCTTTGAAACTTTTGGTCAAGAAGTAATATCCATGCTATAAAAGTTTTATGGAGCATAGGATAAAATATAGAAAGCTTTTCAATTTACTGTTCAAAGCTGGTATAAAATAAAAATCAATCAGAGGCTGGATAGCACCATGAGCACAATCCCAGTTATTGATATAGACACAAATTCCCAGCAACAATAATAATAACTGACATTTGTTGACAATATGTGTTAGGCACTATTCTCGGTAATTAAATTGATTTAATCTTCACACCAATAGTCTTAAGAAAATATTAACAAATTGAATCCAGAAATATACTAAGTAAATTATATACCATACTCATGAATAAACATTTAATTGTGGAAATATTGGGAGAAGATTAATATGATTGTAATTTTCTGAAATTCTAATAAGTTCTGATAAAAGCATGCTAACTAATATCTGTCTCGAATAGCCAACACCACATTTGGTGGTGAAACATTAGTGTCATTTAAAGGACAGCAAGCAAAATATCCATCCCCATCCTTGTTTTTAGACACTATTTGGGAAGTTTTAGCCAACACAAGAATGGGATTAAAATAATTAAATGGGATCAATATGTCCATCAACAGGAGATAAAATGGTCATAACATATAGATGCTATTAATGTACAAGCTTAAGAATGAACAAAAAAAAATGACATCTGTCAGGGATTTGGATTCAAAATAACAGGTAGCTACAATTAATTAAGATCTTTTACGTGCCAAGAACTGTGCTGGGGCATCATATAAATTGTTTCATTTAATTTTGATGGCAAACTCATAAGATGAATTATAAACAGAAGCTCACCAAAATTAATGGTCAAGATCTAAAGCTGATTCTCTTTTTTTAAAAAAAAAATATTTTTATTTATTTCAGAGAAGAAGGGAGAGGGAGAAAGACATAGAAACATCAAAGATGAGAGAGAATCATTGAGTGGCTGCCTCCTGCACACTGGGGATTGACCCTGCAACCCGGGCATGTGCCCTGACCGGGAATCAAACCATGACCTGGTTCACAGGTAGATGCTCAACCACTGAGCCATATCTGCTGGGCGTAAAGCTGATTCTATTAATGACTATGCCATATATTGCCACACTACTCTCATACATACTGTCTGCACAGACATATGAAAACGTAAAGTGTTTTTAGGTTCTAGGAAAACTCTTAGCAAATGTGAAGAGAGGGTAATCATAGTCATAATAAAAAACAACAAAAAATGAAATACATAGCAAAAAATAAAAGTGAGCAACCAAAAACTTATCACCTATATGATAAGCAATGCACATTTTATTGTTGGACCTAAAGAAGAACTCTTATATGTATGAATATGTAAACACAAGCACACATAGTGTGTGTGTGTGTGTGTGTGTGTGTGTGTACGTGTGTGTGTGTACTAACCAGATTTGGAGTTGGGCTGCTCTGTGATCTTTCTACATATAATACCTATGAACACATTGGGATATGTTATTGTAACATGGTTACAGTCAGAGTGTTAAAAATATTAACTTAAAAGTGTTTTTACAAGTAAAAAAAGACTAATCCCCAATAGAAAAGAGAGCAGAAACTATTAATAAGTAGTTCATAAGAGAAGAAATTAAAATCACCAAGTACAGAAAAAAATTCAACTTCACTGATGAATAAACGAATGTAAGTTAAAATGACAACATGCATTGCTGAAGGGAGTATAAATTTGTACATTCTTCTGAGGAGTGATTAACAGTATGTGTGAAAGACCTTAATATAATGATAAATTTTGGTCAAGTAATTCTAATTCTTGAAATTTTCCAATTGAAATAATTAAAGCTATGTGCAAAGAATAATTATTGCTCTGATTTTTACAATAGTGAGAAATTAGGATCATGTCAAATGCTAACATTAGGAAACTATTTAAATAAATTATAGACTATATAGTGAAAATACACAGGGATATTAAATAATGTTATAAAATATTATTTAATAACCTGGGAGAAAGTTTGCTATATTGTGAAATGGTTAAAAGTAGGTTATGTACCAGTGTGAATAGTATGTCTCTGAATAATTTTAAGAATGTGTGTGTTAAATGTGGAAGGATATAAGCAAAAATGTTAACCCACATCATTTCTAAACTGATGAGGTTATGAGTAATTTTATTTTTACTTCAATACTCAAAAATTTTTATATTTTTAAATAAGAGGTGTGGTTTTGCTAGAGTAATAGCAACAAATATTCATAAAATGTATGCAGAAAGGAAGGTTAAAAAGGAACTGTGTTTACTGCTGCCTAACGGGAAAGCAGGTGATTATTGCTTTATTTTTTGTATCTTTTTTCTTTACTTATCATGCATTAATTTCAAAACCACAAAATTTAAACCATAAACTTAAAACTTAAAGGAAGAGAGGAAGAAGGTTACAGGAATCTACTTCAAAAACTCCAGTATAGTAGAAATGCCGAAATATGTCATTCATTCACTCATTTATTCACTTACTTTGCTATTGTTGACACTCAGTGCCTGCTGTGTGCCAAGCACTGTCTTCAACAGCGGGAACACAGCGCTAAAGCAAAACAAGTATGGAATTTGCAGTATATGGTGGAGCTGACATTAAACAAATGTCCCTGTGATGAAATATAATTGGAAATATAATCGGAAAGTGTATTATGCATAAGAACAGGGTTTAATGAGAATACACCCATGGGAAGTTCATATACATATATATATATATGTGAAAAAATGATATTTGGAGAAGAACTAATAGGAGATAAAGGTCTACTTGGCAACGAGAAGATGGGAGGAAGGAGGAAGCACGTCAAGGCCGTTTGTTGTCCAGAAACTGGGGAAGAGTTTATTGTGTAATATTTCTGATTATGGAAGACTGAGCAGAGGATTACAAGTGTGTGCACTTAAGACAGAAGTTATAAAATAATTTTAATAATTCTGAAATTTTGCAATCTCATTCTAATGGGGAAAAAAAGCATTAAATTACCATTAGCTCCAAAGATTTGTGTGAATTAACCAATGTCGATAGCAAAAATCTTTAACTGACTGTATCATTATGCATCAATTCTTAGACAGGTAATATCAGAACCTTTCTATTACCTACGGAAGATTTAATTAGAAGTTTGTTTTGTGGAGAGGATTCATACTCAAAAAAAGAGGACTTTTATTTTTCAGCATTAAATGAACCCACCATAGACTACGGCTTCCAGAGGCTGCAGAAAGTCATCCCAAGGCATCCTGGAGATCCTGAGAGATTAGCCAAGGTAAAACACTTTGGAAATTAACATGTGAAAACCGTCTTGTAGGATTTCAGCAAATTTAGATAAATACAGAACCTTAAATCCCTCTAAAATTAAGTTAGGTCTTGAAATTTGGCTAAGCTTTAGATACAAGATGCACATAAAATATTTACTAACTATGAAATATAAGATGATTAATCTCTGAGGAAATATGAAATCTGAAAACTTGGGCCTATAAAACAGATACACTATGAGTATTCAGCTTATAAAACACTGCCAACTTGATGAAAATAAATAATTGTATAATTGCTTAAAACTGTAATTTCTCACTCCTTTGTATTTAAATATAATTTTATTTACACATAATTAGAGGGACACATTAGTCCTCAATCAAGTATTCATTGAGGACTTACTATGTATACAGGTATTTAATGAAGTGAAAAACCCCTCCGTCTATAATTTATATGAAACACATCACTTTTAAATGAATTTGCTTAGGAAAATTATATCATAAATCTATCCCACTATTTTAGCTTTCTTTTTAAAAATACATCAATCTATTAGGTATTCAATTAATTGGGAATTAATACATTTTAACATTTATGTTTGCATTTTACGCACACACATTATAATATGCTATGCTCTGTTTTCTCTACTGTGAGTAAAATTTAAGTACCACAGTTGCTTCTACATCATACTTTTATTTTCAGTTGGAAAAATCCCCAGCCCCACTATTAAATTAGGTGATATCTGGAAAGTAGGTTAATAGCAATTTAAAAGGCTGTTAAAAACAGGAGGTGGAAAAGACAAAATGAGAGGAAAGGGATTACTGAATACCAATTCTCTCTGGTTAAAATGAACAGGGGGAAATATTATTGGAAGAATTCATCTTTATTAGAATAAAATTTTGCAGAAGGCATTGCCAAGATAATTTAAGTACTATGGACAACTCCTTGGCAAGCAGCTAAACACAGGCCAATCAATCATTTTAAGAATACTTGATTAATTAGAGAGAGTACCAGGTTTTTTCATGAAATGGCCTGGAAAGTAGTTCTTAATAAAACTTTCATTACATTATTAATTTTAACCAACTCTACCCCCAATTTGGTTGTTCTCTGTTTTGGTTGCACCACATTTTCTGGATCCATTTTATCTAGAGGAATTCCATGTAGACACATATTTATAGAGGGATTTATATGTATGATATTCTACCTCTCAAACCAAACGTAGGACCTCTTGGCTAGTTATTTACATTTTAGGGGGATGTCTGGATGTTTTATTTTTATACGTAATTTTCCTTTCTGTTTGCCATTTGGGGTTCTTCCTTTGCATATACCCCACTCTTTCTTTTCTTTTCTAGGAAATGCTGTTGAAAAGAGCTGCGGATCTCGTGGAGGCCCTCTACGGCACTCCACACAATAACCAGGTTAGGAGCTCACATCCTATACTCTATACCGTGTCTGACTCCTGATGAAATGCTCACCTCAACCTGCCATTTTGCAGGACATGATTTTACCCCCTTGTCCCCGTAGGACATCATTTTGAAGCGAGCCGCAGATATTGCTGAAGCCCTCTACAGTGTCCCCAGGAATCCCAGCCAGATCCCAGCTCTCTCAAGCTCTCCAGCTCACAGTGGCATGATGGGCATCAATTCTTACGGCAGCCAACTTGGGGTCAGCATCTCAGAGTCAACACAGGGAAATAATCAAGGTACTACCTTTCTCAGAGTCAAAATCCAAACAATTTATACATTTAAAAGGTTAGTCTGCTTGAGTGCAAGGAGCTAAAGTTTGGTTTAAATACCATCAAAAGAGTGTGTCCCCAGATAAGCAATGCAATCACATACTATTGGGTTATCTCAAGATTATAAGTGGTATATTATTAGAATTTTAGTTTTTTTGGTGACAAGTAGAATGCCTTTACTTAAGGACCAGACTTACTATTATGGTTTTAGAAAAGCTTAGGCTTACTGAATCAGATTTACAGGTATTATTTGAATAGAATTTATACTTCTACCATTGTGATCATCAGACTGAATAATGGAAAGAAGCTGATTTATTGACATTATTGTTTGTTATACACAACTCTCTCTTCCTAGTAACCAAGGGTGAATGACTTGGTTTTATTTGGCAACTTCTTTTTGTGTATTACCTCAGATACAAAAAATAGCAACCAGTTTATACAGTTAATTGTGCTTTTACATGTAAAGTATATCATGTAAATAATTTTGTCATTGATGTTGAAAGGTGCTAAATTTGTCATAAATCATTTTTAGATGTAAATAATCATAATAATGTCTCTAACCTTGAGGTAATTTTATTTCTAATTTTGTTCACCCATTGGATGGAAACTCCTCATTCCTACATCCAGGGTGATTTCTTGCAGAAGGGTGGGTGGGGTATAATATTACTTTTTTTTCTTCAAATTTTGGTTATTTCCTAAATAGTTCTAGAGAGTTTCCTCACAGTGGGTGACTTCAGGATAGGTTAGGTGATGTCTCTGTGTAAGGGCTTTAGAAGTATGAGGAGGACTCACTGTCCCTTCCCTTATCCCTTTTAGAGGCTGGATTTACCCAAACTCCCCTGCTGATGTTCCCAAGTCTTTGGTCAAAGAACAGCACATTTAAATGAGCTTATCAACACTTTTTGAATGAAAATGTTTCCCACTCCCACCCAGGGCATGGCAACAAATTTGAACGTTCCCAAAGCTGTGACATGTAGAATACTAGTGGCCCTTGAGGTGTTATCAGAATGCCTTTTCCCCACCACTCCCAGAACAGATGCTATGGCGTGTTTAATTTGGGAAATACTAGGTTAGCAAAGTTAAATTAGTTTAGGTATTCTCTAGGTCCCTCATATGCCAATCTTCAAAGAATGACTACAGTATGCAACATCTGCCACACTTTGTTTGACCACACAATGCTTTTCTCAGTGATACTTATTAATATCTCATAGGGCTCTAGTGTTATATGAAATATGATTTGGGAGATGTCAGTATACATTGCCATTAGTCATTCCTTGGTGAGGTTGACTGCAAATGTAAAAGCAGATGAAGGAGGGACCGTGAGGGACATGGCCTTGAGTAGGATGGGGAAGGGAAAGGAAGTATTAAAGGATGAAGGTAAGATGCGCACTTTCCACCCCGTCCAGGATCAGGTTGGTGGTGCTTTGTAGTCTGGGCTGATCTGGATCTGTGCTGCCATGTTTGCTCTGTACTATGTGTGCACATTGGTTCGTTTACCCAGGCTTTTCTTGGTTGTCCAGGTTACATCCGCAACACAAGCAGCATCTCTCCTCGGGGCTACTCTTCCAGCTCTACCCCTCAGCAGTCTAATTACAGCACCTCCAGTAACAGTATGAATGGCTACAGCAACGTCCCCATGGCCAACCTGGGCGTTCCAGGGTCACCAGGATTTCTAAACGGCTCCCCCACAGGCTCCCCTTATGGAAGTAAGTTCCCTCTCCACTGTCTGCCTCTCCCTGTCTCTGTCCCTGGGTTTTACTGTTCAGACTTTTGAGCGAGAGTTGTCCTCCTTCCTACATCTCACTGCCCCATGAAGGAAGAGCCCAGTTCCTTTCCTGCCTGCCTTTTGTTCTTTTCCCTTCACTAGACTTAGGCTCCTTTGGTTACTCCAAGTCTTGGGGCAGGGCAGGGGCGGTGGGGCAGATGGGAGGAGAAGAAAGAGGGGAAATGTTTCTTTTTTTAAACAGAGAAAGAGCATATCTAGCTTGTGTAGATAGAGGAGAGGAATTCAGATTCCATGAAGAGTAATGTATACTCTTCACCAGGGGTTTTCAGATATGATGTTTTATTTAATCCTCCTAAGAACTTTCTGAGGTCAATATCATTATCCCATTGTTCCAGGTGAGGAGGTTTAGGTGCACAGCAAATCACTGACTTACCTGAGACCACAGGGCAGGGTAATCATTTCAACATAGAAGTTATGACTTCACGTTATTCTGTGCATCCCACCAGGCTCCCTTTTTACTGTGTTACATGGCTCTCTCCTCCATCCAAAGCAGCGATTTTCAACCCCTTTCATCTCATGGCAGACATAATCTAATTACTAAAACTCTGCGGCACATCAAAAAATATATATATTTTGCTGATCTGACAAAAAAAGTATAATTTTGATTCATTCCACCAGATGGCTATTGTTATGTTGGCTGTTGTCATTTTTTTATTTGACAATCTAAGGGAAAAGAGGTCAGTGCCCCTGACTAAATGGTCAGGTATTGCATGTTTTTAAAATTCTTGTGGCATACTGTGTAAAAGTTGCTATTCTAGAGAGATGGATTTGACAACTTGTGAGAGTGATACATGGAGATAAAACCTTTTAAAAAATTTAAGTATGGTTGGTGTACAATATTACATTGATTTCAGGCGTACAATATTTATGTACCTTCCAGTGTGATTACCACACTAAGTCTAGTCATCTGTCATTGTGCAAACTTATCATGGCCCAGAAATTCCACTTTTGGGTATTTAGCCAGAAAAACAAAACCACTAATTTAAAAAAATATATGCACCCTTGTGTTCATTGCAGCATTATTTACAATAACCAAGATATGGAAGCAACCAGGACCCATCAATAGATGAATGGAGAGACAGAACCTCCTAATCTTGACCTATGGGCTAGCAGCAAGCTAGATGTTCCAGGAAGTTATGAAAACTCACTCAGCTTGCTTTCAGGGCTAAACTGGGAACTTACACAAGCTAAGAGAACATGTGTTTTTCAAACCTACTTAGGGGATACTTCAGGCCAGGAGAGAAGCCACCATGGAGAGTCTGAGTGATTGAGTGGGGTGTTCTTGAAATGTTACATCCTGTGGCAGGCTTTGCAGCAGATCCTCATTCCCAGACTGGTTCCCTCATGCCAGGAACAAAGGCGAGTCAAGGTCGACATACAGCCCCTTCCACCACAGCTCAGGAGGTGACATGCCAAGGATCTGGAGGCTGCCGCTCAGCCTTTGGGTCTATGGTTCCCTATTGAGTTCTTTCTGGGATATGTGTTTGGTTCATCACACTCGGCACCCTACTGAATATGATAAGGACACAGCAACCAGGGAGCAGAGACAGGAGAGGTTGGTTCTTCTAGTACCACTAAAATCTGATGACATGAGTTCTGTGTTGTATGATCCAGATCAATTAGACCAGAATGATCTAGAAAAACAAACTTTTGCTTGATTTATTTAGTTCTTTTTGCGTTTTTTTTTTGTTTTGTTTTGTTTTTTACCTTATCCTGTTTCAAAAATTGGGGAATTGTAGCGGCCAGATGGGTATTATGAAAGTAGAAGATAGAAAATGTAAGAAACTGAGATAAAAGAAAAAATATGGATAGGGAAATTAGATGAAGCCAAGGACAGGTATGGATGCCATTCAGTCATTCAAGGGAGCCATTGTTTTGGTTCAGAGACTTACAAGATGGTAAAGCAAAGAGAGGAGCTATTTGCTATAAGCGTTAGTGTCCACCGTATATTGTTAGTAGCTCAGGAGAAACTTGAATTTTCTGTTGCCAAGACCTTGTAGAGGTTTCTCCCTGCATCCTTGTGGAGAGGGGACCTGTGTGCAGAATGGATCACATCATCAACAGCCCCTACAAGTGGTAGAGGGCAAGAGAGCCATTATGTAAATAATGTCCCCTATCAGTGGTGACAACAATAAGAGGAATTCATTATTGCATTCCAGTTTAACAGCCTATCAGGCTTGTCACATGTACAGTCCAGTCAGATCCTCACAACACCCTATGATGTGGATATAATAATGGTAATAATTATAATTATCATAATTTCTCCTCTAAGATATTAATAATTATTAAATCACTTACTCAAGGATTGTTAATAAATAGCAAAAGTGAGACTAGTCATCAGATTCAGAATACCAAGTTTTTAAATTATTCAATAATGTAAGAAATATTTCACATATTTATAATACATTATTAGACTGAAACATATGAAATGAATATCACATGTTCAAGCATGCATTTATGAATAAAATGTGTGTATTTGGTTGAACCATATGAAATGGTCATTTTTGTAGATCAAAAATGGTCAAGCCCTGGTTGGTGTGGCTCAGTAGGTTGGAGCATTGTCCTGTGCACCAAAGGGTGGCGGGTTCAATTCTTGGTCAGGGCATATGCCCAAGTTGCAAGTTGGATCCCCAGTCCAGATGCATATGGGAGGCAACCCATCGATGTTTCTCTCTCACATTGATGTTTCTTTCTCTTTCTTCCTTTCTCTCTAAAATCAATAAAAACATATATAATAATATAGTGTGCAGTGTAGGAGAAAGTTGGGAGGGAGAGGATAGATAGATGATAGATAGATAGATAGGTAGATAGATATACAGACAAACATAGATAATGGATAGATAAATGGAAATGCCTGATATTTCTTTTCCATAATTCATTTGATAAGGAGGAACCCTTCCTATACCAGCAACTGACACCTTACTTTCACTACCCTTTCTTGATCACTCAATCGTATGCCACAGGAAAAATAATAAACTCAAAGTCTTCAAAGTAAACAAGACAGTGCCCTGGTTGGCATGGGTCAATGGTTAGAGCATCAACCCATACACGAAAGGGTTATGGGTTTGATTCCTGGTTGAGAGCACATACCTGGATTGCAGGTTCACTCCCTGTGGGGGGCAACCAGTTGATGTGTTTCTCTCACGTCGATGTTTCTCTCTCTGTCTTTCTCTCTCTCCCTCCCTCCTTCCCTCCCTTACACTCTCTCTAAATAGCAATGGAGAAAATATCCTCAGGTGAGGATTAACAACAGCATACACAGAATAGAAAGAGGAAGATGCCCTGCCCAACAGGAGTGGGAAACAGCCAAGAGCCTCCTCCTACCTCCTACTGGGTGTGTGTGGTCCTTGCACCTTCATTTTCTGAGGGAGGGTCTGAAGGAGTTTCAGACTGAGAATGGGAAACGAAACAGTGCACTCATTAATTCATTACAATAAAATCCTCTACTGCTAAATTACAAAATACCCTGTGGAGTTCATCACAATAATATCTGACCTGTCTTTCTAATTTCTAACCACTAAGTCTTAACATCTCTGGCAAATACAAAAAAAAAGGAAAGGATTAAAGGATTTTTATCAGTTCAGGTGCATGTGTCTGAAAACAGCATTCTATAAGTTTTCATTTTATTTTTTAAACTAAAAAAAAAAAAAAAAAGTCTGATGTGGCCAGGCCAGGCCATGGAACAATCACTTGTTAGAGACATTAAAAAGAAATAAAGCCAAGTCTTTTGGTCAAGTTGACTTACATTATGGCCAATGCAGAGTATCAAAAACCTGCATCTTTACTGCTTTTTCTCTCACACAACTTCAAAAATGGCCAAACAGATGTTTTTTCAATTTCACATACAAACTTCACTTCCTGGCGGTAGCAGTGTGTGCCAAGTTCCAGCTCAGTGCAAGTTTTTATGGCTGAATTCTAAACCCCTGACAATAGGGGGTTATAATGAAATGCTGACAGACACCTGAGTGCCAGCAAATGCAATGGCTCGATGCAAAGGAGGATGTGTGCCCACTGAGGTCCAGCTGGGACCGTGTAAGCCAATCAATCCTTAGAAGAAGAAAAGTGGTTTTTCCTTAACTCCCCATGTTCACAGAGATTTCTGGGCCAGGAGTGCTGGCCTTTACTTTGGCCTTTATCCATAGCGAGAGATGTCCAGAGAAATTCTCAATGGTACATGTGATCAACTTTCCCAAATTGGTGCACTCTGGTATCCCCAAAGATGGCCTACTCAAACTGCAACACCCAGGGGCCACTTCTTCCAAAGCAGAATAGCCACCAAGCAAATCCAAAATTTTGGAACAAAATCCATAAGACAAAAATCCAACCTGTCCTCAGAGACTCCTACTTTACTCACATAGTCTTAGACCAGTGGTCGGCAAACTCATTAGTCAACAGAGCCAAATCAACAGTACTTCTTCAAAATAGACTCGCCCAGGCCAAAAACCGACTTCTGCGCATGGGCCACGAAGTTTCAATCGCACTGTACGCACGCCTGCACATGGTATTTTGTGGAAGAGCCACACTCAAGGGGCCAAAGAGCCGCATGTGGCTTGCGAGCCAGTTTGTCGACCACAGTCTTAGACTATGCCCTGAGCCTCAATACTTTTATATTTTCAAAAATAAATATCAAGATATTTGCTATTGTAGATTATTAAATGATTTTTGTAGAAAAATTGGAGCTCATGAAAATAGTTTTAAAAAGAAAACCTACTCTCACCATAAATAAAACAACATTGTTGCCCTCGCCAGTGTGACTCGGTTGGGCATCGTCATGTGCACCGAAAGGTTGCCTGTTCATTTCCCTGTCAGAGCACATGCCTGAATTGTGGGTTCGATTCCCAGTAGGGGGTGTACAAGGAGACAGCTGATCGATGTTTAGCTTTCACATTAATGTTTCTCTCTCTCCCTCTCCCTTTGTCTCTCTCTAAAACTCAATTTAAAAAAAATTTTTAAAACCTTGTTAACATTTTCATATATTTCTTTTGTCTTTTTCTTCAAGAAAGAAAAAATGTCCAATTACAATAGTAGCATGCTCATCAACACTAATAAAAGAGAAAAATGGTAATTGGCGTACGACAATACCCTTTTCATTGGCTAATCAGGGCTATATGCAAATTAACTGCCAACTATGATTGGCAGTTAACTGCCAACTAAGATTGGCAGTTAACTGCCAACAAGATGGCGGTTAATTTGCATATGTAGGCACAATGCAGGGAGGCAAAAGGGAAAGCAGGAAGAAGCCCCCTGCCACTGACAGTGATTGGAAACCCAGGGGGGAGCTAAGAGCTGGGGGGCAGGGCAAAGGCGGCCCCGGGGCCGCCTTTGCCCTGCTCCCCAGCCGTGATCGGAGAATTAGGTGCCTTTGCCGCCCTGGCCAGTGATAGCAGGAAGTAGGGGTGGAGCCAGCAATGGGAGCTGGGCACGGTCGAAGCTGGCAGTCCCGGGAGCTAGGGGTCCCTTGCCTGGGCCTAAAGCGAAGCCCACGATAGCGGGGCCGCTGCAGCTGCGGGTCCCCGCTACCCGAGCCGGACGCCTCAGCCAGAGGCGTTAGACCTGGGCAGGGGCGGAGCCTGCAACCGCGGGGAGCTGGGGGTCCCCTGCCCAGGCCTGACACCTCTGCCAGAGGCCTCAGGCCTGGTCAAGGGGGCAATCCGGTGATTGGTGATCGGAGGGTGATGAGGGTCAACTCCTCTGGCCGAGGCATCAGGCCTGCGTGGTGGCTGAGCCGGGGATTGGGGGGATATGATGGTCCCCTTGCCCAGGCCTGAAGCCTGGGTCAGAGGCGTCAGGCTTGGGCGGGGGGTGGAGCAAGCGATCAGAGGGAGATGGGGGTCCCCTGCCCAGGCATGATTCCTGGGCCAGAGGCCTCAGGCCTGGGCGTGGGCCAGAGCCAGTGATCGGGGGGAGATGGGGGTCCCCTGTCCAAGCCTGACACCTCTGGCGGAGGTGTCAGGCCTGGGCAAGGGGCCGATCAGGTGATCGGAGGGTGATGGGGGTCTACGCCTCTGGCTGAGGCATCAGGCCTGGGCAAGGGGCAGAGCCAGCAATCGGAGGGGTCTGGGGGTCCCCTTCCCAGGCCTGATGCCTGGGCCAGAGGCATCAGGCCTGGGCTGGGGGCAGAACCAGTGATGGGGGGAAATGAGGTTTCCCTGCCCAGGCCTGACACCTCTGTCAGAGCCGTCAGGCCTGGGCAAGGGGCCGATCCTGCGATTGGAGGGTGATAGGGGTCAACGCCTGAGGGCTCCCAGTATGTGAGAGGGGGCAGGCTGGGCTGAGGGACACTCCCCCCCACACACACCCAGTGCACGAATTTCGTGCACCGGGCCCCTAGTTATAGATAATTAGAAAAGCATGTATATGTAAAAAGGGGAAAAATGACACCCTTTATTTCTCTGCAGAGATAACCACTGTTAACTTTCAAAGTACAGCCATGGATAGACACATATTGAAAATTGCAGTGCCTGTTCTGATGCACAACTAATGATTTTCTGCCATAAGACCAGTGAAAGAGGAGAAGGAAAGTGGCAAAATTAGCCAAGTCACAGATATGAAGCTAGGCTCCGTAAAACCTGTCGATGCAGGCCTGTGTCCTACACATTAGCAATGATGTTTGCTTTGCAAAGTTAGCCACAATCAACAAGCTTTCCCCAGGAATTTGAAAATTTATTAGTCTCTGCTTTTCTGTGACAGAAGGTAAACAGAAAACCCATTTTACAGGAAGGAAAGCCTTAAATCTAAGAGAAACATTGACATCCAAGACAGCTATTGCTAAAAATTACATTTTTTTTTAAAGAAATAGAGATTTTCCATTTGTTTATTTTAATAGCTTTTACTGGTTTCTCTTACATCAAAAGTAATACCTGTTCATTGTAGAAAATTTTGAAAATATGTACAAGTAAAAGGAATATTTAAGAATATTCTTAATCCCATCAGTCAGAGATATGTATATCATTAAAAGTTTGGATGTAGCCCTGCCCAGGTGGCTCAATTGGTTAGAGCGTCATCCTGTACACCAAAAGGTTTTGGGTTTGATTCCCAGTCAGGGCACATACCTAAGTTTCCTGTTTGACCCCCAGTCGGGGTGTGTATAAGAGGCAACCAATCAATGTTCCTATCTCGTATAGATGCTTCTCTTTCTCTCTCCCTCTCCCTCTCTTCCTCTCTCAATATAAACATATCTGTTGATGAAGTTAAAAAAAGTTTGGACATAAATCACATCCTGACTTTTGCTCCATATGTTTTTTAAAAAGTGGATTTGACATATATGTTATTATTTAATCTGCTTTATTAGGCATATCTTTCCATGTCATTCAATATTCTTGTCCAACATTAGTTTCCATAGTGGTCCGTTTCATGGACCTTATTGATGATCACTTCAGTTATGTCCCACTTTTTCACAAGTATAAAAATGCCCTTGGATCTAGTTTTTGCACACTTATGATTATTCCCTTGCAGTTAACTTCTAGAAATTAAATTACTGGGCTAAAAATATGCACATTTAAAAACACAAATACCTTGGTACTTATTGCCAAAGTCCCTCCAGAGAGGTCACTGCCCCTTAGGAAAGGACCTAACTCCCTGTCCTGTTAATTTCTTCTTAATCTTTACCAATTTGATAACTGGAAAACAGCTCAGTACTGTTTTAATTTGCATTTGATTATGAATCAGTGTGAACATTTATAAGTCTATGAGGGTCTTTTGGTCATTTTCATTTTTCGCTCTGTGACTTCCCTTTTGGTCTCCTTTGCCCATTTTTTTTGTTGTTGTGTTTTTCATGTTCTAATTAATTTACAAAAGCTTATTAGCTATTGAGGATTTAAACACATCTGGTAATTATCACAAATATTTCTGCTAATTTGTCGTTTGCCTTTTCTGTGTGTGAACAGAAGTTTTTTGTCCTGTAGCAAATCTATCTCCTGCCATTTTATGTGGACTTGAGGGTTGAAAGGATTATGTAAATTATATAACCTTCCTAATTTTTCCACTACCACCTTTATAATTTTGTTTTTGCAAATAACTCTTTAATGCACTAAGATTTACTTTAGAGTTTAACATGAGGAAGCACTCTAAATTTAGTCTCCAAATGGTAGTGTATGGTTCCCAGGCATTTATTTCCACACTAATTTGAAATGTCACCTTTATTAAATTTTAATTCCCATACATATATATACACTCAGGTCTGTTTCTGGACTCTATTTTCTCCAAGGAGTTGTCTAACTATATTTATGCTAGTATAACACTTATTTCATTGATGTAGATTTATTATAACTCATAATATGTTAAGATAAATGCCTCCTTACTACTACAAAAATTTTTAAACAAAACTTTCTGGTTCCTGTAGTGTTGTTTCTTTAAACAGATAAACATAGAAATTATGTTTGTTGACCCTTACAAATTAAAATTCCTTTTAAGATTTTTATTATATTTGCATTAAATTTAAAACTAATTTGGATATTTAAAAAATATTTTGAGTGGGCATGGTATAGTTCTCTGCTTATTCAACTCTCAACAATTCTTTTGTGCCATTTAATAAAACTTCAGGTGACTCCCCTTCCACTGAGAGGCAGTCACATTTGATCTAATCAACCCATTTTAAGTTGGATCTGTTATGAGAAAAGAAATGTTTGTAAAAGTGAGTCATATGTTAAATGGAAATGGAATTGCATTATAATGCAATTATAATTATAGAGTGTGTGTGTGCGCGTGTGTGTGTGTCTAATTCACATTATAACTGCCCCCCTCTGCTGTGGGGTATGAGGGGAGGTTCTCCATTGCAGACATAGAGGTCAAGGCGCCATTTTGGAGCCTGCATGGATCCCACAGTATGGCAGGGATGGGACTGTGGTCAGAGTCAGGGCCTCTTGAGTCTCAGTTTTTCTCCGGCCTCTAATTCTGTGCCTCACAGAAAGGAGAGCGGTTCCCTCTCTTCCTTGCTCCTACACACATTTTATTGTTGCTAAAAACAAGATGAGAAGAGGAGATTTTGCTTGGAACTATGACTAGGACTCACTCCCAGTGCTTAATCCTATACCCTACCCTCCGACACCAGGGTAGCCCCATCTCTTCTTCATTTGCATCTTTAAGTATTACATGAGATTCTTCTGGGACTTTGTCTTCTTTTCCAGCTTTTTTTAAAAAAAAAAATCATATTACTGAGGAAAGACAGAGGTATACCCAGATGCTTCCTTCTGCATAGCTCTTTAAATCAGGGCTACCTAACGATAAACAGTTTTTAGAGAAATCATTTTTAGTGAAAACTTGGTATGCAGTGTGACTATAAAAAACATATTGGGGATATGCTGTATGACTGCATTATACTACATGCAAATGTGTGAACGTAGACTAAAGCAAATCTTTATAATGAGAGAGGGGAAAGTGATACGGAGTCTTACATAGGACATCAGAACATTTGACCTTCAATTCACCTTATACTTGTTCTTCGAACCATAAGTCACACTCATGTCCTTACTTTCAAAATTTAATTGTGGAGAGGCTGGGCCACTGAAGATCCGAAGCAGAAGTTAGCACTGTCAGCTTTAATTGTGGGCTTTGCTATGGGGTTTTCTAGTAATTCTTTTACCAAGTTATGTGATTTTGACAGTTCAGAATTCTGGAGAGGATGCTAAAAGGAGTCCATGAATCTTGGCCTTCTATTATAAGATGCTATATCGAACAATTTGACCCATGTGAATTTCAGTTTACCCCTTTCTTGAGCAAGTTACACATAGAAGATAAAATCAGGACTACCTAGGGACAAGCAGCTTTAGATAAATCATTAATCTGGCCAGTGTGGCTTCGTTGGTTGGAGCGTTGTCCCATACTCTGAAAGGTCATGGGTTCAATTACTGGTCAGGGCAAATACCCAGGTTGGGTGTGTACAGGACCGATATTTCTCTCTCACATCAATGTTTTTCTCTTTCCTCCCTTCCTCTCTATCTAAAATCAATAAAAAGATATTCTTGGGTGAGGATATTTAAAAAATTATCTTCTTGTGTGATGTAACTTGGAGTATCTGACATTAAGAGGTGGGGCACTTTATTGTGTAAATTGCCTTTATTTTATTTTTTGAAGTTACAACACTTAGCTTTTGGCTTCCTTTAAGTGATTTTAACATTAATATTGGTGTTTTTCCTTCACATTACATCAGAGGAGGCTGACTCACAGCTTTATTTCCCAGGAGCTCTGCAAGTAGAGGGAGAGGGAAGTAATCTCCTAAATGTTAATAAACTTTTACATTTAATGAGGAAGTGGCCCATAGAGATGTCACTCTTTGAGAAGATGTTACCCCATACCTCAAAACTCAGGAGCCCTGAGAATTGCCAGGGAAGTAGATAGCTCCCAGACAGGACTTATTTTAGGGAGAAAAAGAGGTTTCCATTCTTGAGTAGAACTGGTGATTTTTCGGATCTTGGTCTCAGTCTCCTCTTGTTGAGCTTCTACTCATGAATTAAGACCTATCATAACAGCACATCCTGCTGATGCCTTCCTGACTCTCCCAGGCAGAGGGGCACTCTACCCGCTAGGTCAGCTTAGCTGTGTATGTTCCTCCAATTAAATTATCACCCTCTTGGTTGTTCTCCTTGTCTATTGCTCAGGGCAGGGACATTGTCACATTCAACATTTTTAAATCCCTGGAATCTGGAACGATACCTGGAATGAATTAGTCATTTCTCAATAACTGTGTAGGGTTATATGCACTGAAGAAAACTTCTCCATATGTCTCTCTCTCTAAAAGAAGATTGTGCATTTGCTTTCCAGTCATGTCATCAAGCCCCACTGTTGGATCTTCCAGCACGTCTTCCATCCTCCCATTTTCCTCTTCAGTTTTTCCTGCTGTCAAACAGAAGAGTGCCTTTGCCCCTGTCATCAGGCCCCAAGGCTCCCCTTCGCCCGCCTGCTCCAGTGGCAATGGAAATGGATTCAGAGGTAAGCCAAGGCCCCATGCTGGGAGTAAGTATGGTACATGTGCCACAGGCCAGCAGAGTAAGAGCAAACTGCACGGCCTTATGCTGTATCTCTAGCCAATTTACTTACAAAGAGATGCTTTGTTGTTTTCATGGTGGTACATGAATGGCTTTACACCTGGGATAGTACTCCATTCAAGAGCAAGATGGGGGAAAACAGAAGTTGAACAACTTTGCATGATCACAGAATTAACTGGTGGAGCCAAACATACCCTCCAGGGGTGCCTGGACTCCCCACACCTTGGCTTTTCACTATTTCCTAGTAGGGGTCTGATCACCAGGTTGGATGCTACATGGTGATGACCACTTACCTACTTGTCTAACCATCTGCAGTGCATACACATTCCCTTGGCACAAATGCACAGACTCCCTCAGGAGCACCAGCCAGGTCGGAGAGTTCTGGCTATGTGCTAGTCAAATTGATAGCAGGTGCCTGATTGGGGTGGTGTAGAGAAGGAAGAAAAAAAGATACTGTGTCTAAGAACAAAAACTGATCACCCATCAAACCCATTTTGAGCAATGTCTTAAAATCTAATATGACATGACGTAACACAAATGTGATGAGTACATGAGAATCTAATCATCTCAGTGTGAATGGGAGGCAGCTGACGGCAAAGAACAAATTGGAAACTGCTGAATGTTGTGGATCCTGATGACTCACATTATTTTTAGGCTGTTCCCCATGTCTTGACATCAAAACATGCATGACCAGCAGTGTTGAATGAAACCAAAGCAGGCAGAGGTTTGGTTAACCCTTCGTGGATCAAGGCCTCTGCAGTCAGTAGAGCCTTGGATGACCTGTGCTATCCCTGGGACGGCATCTGCCTAGGGCAGTGGTTCTCAACCTTCTGGCCCTTTAAATACAATTCCTCATGTTGTGACCCAACCATAAAATTATTTTTGTTGCTACTTCATAACTCTAATGTTGCTACTGTTATGAATCGTAATGTAAATATCTGATATGCAGGATGGTCTTAGGTGACCCCTGTGAAAGGGTCGTTCGACCGCCGAAGGGGTCGCGACCCACAGGTTGAGAACCACTGGCCTAGGGGCTTTATGATTGTGAATGGCTTCCTGATCTTTTGGGGACACCTGCAAGGTTTCATCGGGGGCTGTGTTTGAGCAGGGCTCTGGAAGGTGTGTTAGGTTTCTCTCCCTTCCTACCATCAGAGGCGATGGTGTCTATTCGAAGTGAAGTGACTTAACAGAGAAACTGTCAAATGAGAACTAAAAGCCCAGCACTTACAAGAGTTCCTGAAAATTCTTTTTCTTCTAATTAGAAAAAGCCATTGCACCTACATGCCACCTAACATGTGAGTAGTTGGAAACATCTGTATATTTGAGGGAAATATATATATATATATTATTTTATTTTATTTTATTGATGTCTGTAGCCAAACTTATCCCTGAGTCCCAGCAGAGGGGATCAGGGCCCATGCACCACAGTGTTTCTGTGGAAGCCTTCTGGGCCAGTGCGTGCCATGGTGGGCAGGCACCGAATTTGATACGGAGATATATATATATATATATATATATATATATATATATATATATATCCAGATGTCTGATTCATAGAGAAACAGGCTCATCTTATAGCTAATTGTCTCCACATACCCATCTTTTATCAAAGTCGTGGTTTCCACCCCATTGCTAGGGGACGTGTTCAGAACCTTTTCCATGATGGCTTTGTCTTCAGACTGGGACATGACAACAATTGCTGAATATTTGCTGTATCTTCCCCTTCTCCACGGCCACTCCAGTGATGATGTCTCCCCTTTCCATGTTCTCTGATTTTAGTCATGTCCCTTAAACCAAGTGGGGGCCACACAGGTCTCATTGGGGAAGTGTAGTGTGAGAGGCTCAAGAAAAGCTAAGGAGGACTGCAGGTGTGGGGGAAGATGGAGGGATGTGGTCCTTTCCTCCTTCCAGGCAACTCTTGCAAAAATTTTCAGTTTCACTTTGAGGGGGGAAAGTATAACTTGATTTCCCCTTGCCACCCTGCCCGCCCCCTCCTCTCTCACAAACCATAGAGTTGGGGAAGTAGAGCTGGTTGTCTCAGATATTCTGGATCTGTCCTGTCCAGGGAGGCCCACCTGTGTGGCCCACCCAACTCTTAGCTCGAAGTCAAGATGAATTTTTCACTGGCTCCCATGTCCTGGGATCCCCTCCCTGCCTATGGGTGTATATCCAAGGCTCCCTGTGGTGTTACCCAGTCAGGGCTGAGTTGGCTCAAAGAGTTGGAAAAGTTTGTGTGGGTCTTAGGGAGGCTTTCCTGTTGGGACAACGGCCACAAAATAGCCAGAAGACCCTCTCTAGGGTCTTCAGCTGTGTGAGCTGCTTCTCACCACAGGTTAGAATGCTTAGGCTGAGAGAGTGGCTGAGGTGCACATTCTTTTTTGTAAAAATATTTTTATTGAATTTATTGGGGTTACTTTGGTCAATAAAATTATATAGGTTTCAAGTGTACAATTCTATAGTACATGGTCTGTATATGGTATTGTGTGAGCTGCACAATCTTGATCCTGTCTTTAGGAGTGACAATTTAGTTGGTTACATGTAGGCACAGGCTTTGGGCTCTGGTTTCATTTCTATAGAATTACAAGGAGGTCTTTAGCCTCTTATGGATTCTACAATTTCCTCCAAAATTTTCTGGTGATTTGAACCTTAGAAGAAGGAGGAGGGCAGGGAGGGAAGGAGAAGAGAAGCACTTAAATTAGGATTGTAGACATTAGTAAAAATTATGAAAATAGAAAGTAATGTGTGGAGAAATAAAAGAGAATGCTGAGGAGAACCTCAGGGGATATCAGCCATTGGAAGAACACTAGACTTTATCAGAGTTCTAGCTCAGCTCTCTTCCAGGCTATGTGATTCTGTACAAAATCATCATCATCTGAGAGCCTCAGTTCTTAGGCTGTTAAATAGAAAAGCTCAAAGCTATCTACAAGGGTTGTTGTGAAGTGATCTGTGTAAAGATCAGGAATGGTAAGGGAAATTTCACACAGACCAGCAGAGAGAAGGCTGGGATTGACAAAGGATGCCTTTCAGAGGCCTTGACCCCCCCCACTCTTTCTCATGTTGGAGCCAGTGAGAAGCTCAAGGCTCAACATTACAATGTCCATTGATGCGGACAAGGTTAAAACCAAGCTGACATTGAATGTACTACCCATAGTCACCAAAGGAAGGAATCCGGGATTGCAAGGACACTTCATATCTTCAGAGACAGATGGTGGGAGAGTGAAAATAGGTCTAAGGTGGTTGGGCAATCACAGGCTGATGGAAAGGCTCTTCTCTAGCTTGTAAGATGAGATGCTCTTAATCATCTGCAGAGGACGTGTGCAACTAATGCCCTCTAATACTTGCTGACCTTCACTGAGCACCGCTGAGTACCCACATGCAAGACACTGAACCAAACACTTCACATGAATTGTCTTGTTCAAGCCTCCCATGTGACCCAAAGGGGGAGGCCACACCATTACCACCATGTTCAGTTAAGTAGCTGCCCAAGCCACATAGCAAGTGACCGATGACTCTACCTAGACATTTTGACTCCAGAACTGGTGCTCAGACAGCCCACTGTCTCTCTGGGGATAAGAGTAGTGCAATTCCTCTCTCACCTTTCACCCATGCCTATTCCTCACCTGGACCAAAGAGGGATTATTGCTTTCCCATGAAATGCCAAAGGTCAAAAAATTGGACAACATGCCATTAAGCCGTTTCCCTCCTCCCCCACGAAAATGCTTACTTTTTTCTCCAATTAACTTCTGCTTTCTGTCTATTGGCTATGGTTTCTACCAGCAAACAGTCAGGGTCACCATGCAGCAGAGATCTAGCCCACCAATGCCCAACATGAGACTAGGAAGAGGAAAAATATGTAAAGTCTGCTGTTGTTCTGGCAAGCAGTGGAGCTGGTTCTTTGAGCGACTCTGCCCTTTCAGTAAGCTTTGTAGGTAACTCTCTGAGGACCTAGAAAAAGGAAGGGGCTGATGAGTTTTGAGTGCAATAGACAAGTTCAAGTTGAAAACTTGAGCCAGATTCCCTCTACCAGAGAGTTGTACATGTAGTGTCATTGTCCCACCCTCCACCTCATCTCTCAGGCATTTACAGTTGATGAGTACAGAGTGTCAAGATAATATTATGCACTAGGCACCTGATTCATTTTCCAGCTCCCTCCAGGAAAAAAAAATAAAATAAGAAAACCTCCTACACTCTAGGATAATTACCAAGGTTGCTGTGTCTCCAAATCATCAGGGAGTGTCCAGAATTGAACTGCCTTTATTGAAAAGTTACATTGATTCGATATATAGTAATACAGGCAAAAATAATTAAGGTTTTGCTAGCTGTGTAAGACCTTAATCCAGATCTCACAAGCATTCAATAAAGGCTGTACGGGCAGGGAAATATACGGCTGACAATTTTGCCCAAGAAGACTAGCTGGTATGAGAGGAGGCGCAGAAGGAGAGGGAGGAAGAGAGGGAGGAGTGGAGACAGAGAAGGGGGAGTAGGAACAGAAAGGGGAAGAGGATGAGATGGAGGAGAGAAGTGTATTGGGGAAAGCAAGAAGAATTTTGTCAATTTGCTTATAAGCTCAGTAAGCACCACTCAGCAAAATGCTTCTATGCTAATTGATAAGCCCTAGAAGAGATATAGACAATATAGCTAAAGGATCAAATCCTAGATACAGTTTGAAGATTTAATGCAAGAAAATGATTCTGCCAGTTTCTAAGATTGCGAAAAATCTATGGGTTTATCACCTGAAAGCCAAGGCCAGAGGGGTGCATCTCTGTGTGACTTTTCTACACTGTGTTGATGCTGCTTTATTTCCCACCTCAAGGGAAAAGCTTGGACCTGATGCCACCCAGACAGGCTGTCCACATCCTCTTGACTACATGGAGGAGACATTGCACACTGTGCTTGGGCGGGGGATGAAGGGTGGAGGTTGGAGTGACTCCCAAATTAGGAACTAAATTAAGTCCTCTATTCCAGTGGATCAGCATTTATTAGTGACTGAGCATCACAGGGCAGCACCAGCGAGCACCAAAGGAAGATGAGCTCATTAGGGGAAAAGCTAATCAAATTTCAGGTAGAATGGGTAGAAACCTAGGATGGATAGGAAGTCTGACTTGTTATAAATGATGCCTCGTAAGTAACTCAGTAGATTCAGCCCCTGGAGCATTCTCTCCTGTTCCAACTAAGTGGGTCTGGAACTGTATAATCTAGAAATTATTTTAGTCTAATAATGAAAAATATGTCATACATATAGTACAATTTAGTTTACATGTTTATATCCACCATGTCATGTACACAACCCATTAATATAAAAGAAAACATAACTCTTGGCCTCCCAAGCAAAACTTCAACAAGCTTTCCTTGTACTTAGTGATCAGGAAGGTTTTGGGACCTCTGTAGGCTTTCGGCTAGACCAAACCTGATACCATCTCTCTGGATTGTATCAGACCTGTCAGTCCCATCGCCTGCCCCCTCTCTGGGTTATAGCCTTCAATGTAAAAACCTCAGAGACTCATTCCTGTGTCCTTCTTTCCTTGCAGCCATGACCGGACTTGTCGTGCCCCCGATGTAAAGAAGAGGAAGAGCTGCTTTCTTATAGCACAAAACTACTTACTCTGATGGACCAACAATGAAGAAAGCACTATTAGGTCTTTGGGGAGAGTTGTGCCCCCCAAATGAACGGATGGACAGATTTGGGTATACGAGGAGCTGCTTGTTACCTGGTCTCTCCTTCCTTGTGTAGCTCTGATGGTGGCTATACAAACTGACCCTCTTGGGGACAAGGACAAAAGATGTCATTGACGTAGTCAGTGCTAAAAGCAGAAATGCAATTCTTTGTTATGAACATTATAAGACCACCTTCCTATGTTTGTAAAATATTTAAAAAAAATTGGCAAACAATTCAAGCTTAATATTTTGGATACTATTTGTTTTTCTTTGTAGGAAAAAAAAGTTGAAAGTTTCTATTTTCTATGAAGCCTTTCAGATACCAATTTAGTTTATGCAGAAAAAAAAACTGAACAAAACAGGGTACCAGCATGGAAGACTTTCTTAAAATGAAACCCGAATTGAATGACATGTTGTTGTATGTGTGTTTGCTTATAGTTTAATCTCTTTAAAAAAAGGGAAAAATTTAAAATGTTTTACAATTATTTAAATAAATAAACGTGTAACTTATTGTAAGTAGAGGTAGAAATTAAGACCTTTTTGGAAGAGAGGAAGTTCTCTTTCTGATGTAAAATGAAACTGATGCAAACATGTAGTAACAAGTTTAAAAGATGTGTGATTATTACTGCAGTTACTTACTAGACTCTTTCCCCCCAGCCTGCATCCCCTCTTTTTCCATCATTTTATTGACCCATGGGCAAGAACAGGTACCTGATGTAGATTCCTACAGAACAGCCCAACAGAAACAAAGATTCAAATCCATGCAAATACAAACTACTCAAGCCCATAAATTCATTCCCATCCCCATCTGCTTTCTAAATAGTCTACAAGTCCCTTCTAGTATTCACTCTGTGTGAAATTAAAAACGAAAACTAAAACAAAAAAAACTTATATTAGCTTTCAACATTGTCCCTTGAGCAGTGCAGAGAATTCCCAAGTTTTAGTGCATCCCAGCTTTTTACCGCAGGGAACGAAGTCTCACCTGAAAAAAGAGCCAAAGCCACCTGACTTTCCCCACCCAGCAGCCCTTGGGTCTTCACAGAGCCACGCACTCCGTCCTCTTGGGTTCCCTGGCTCAGCACTGAGGTAGAAGCCCCACAGAACTTCAGAAACAGGTGAATCTGTTCCTTGAACTCTTAGAATGTCAAGTTCTTTCTTCTCTCTTTAGATATCCCCTCTCACGGCATTAAACTCTCTTTAAAAAAGTATGTATCCAACTTGACACAGTTTCCAGGCCAAGAATGGGATGGGGTACGAAGAGAAATGTTAAAAGCCCTAAATCCTTCTCCTGGTGTTAAAAAAAAAGGAAACCCAGATTTTTAGCAGGGTCAGAAATTGGGGACATCTGTGTCCCAAGCAGCCCAGTTACCCAGGGCTGCAGTGGGCTGTCCGTAGTTCTGGGAGTGGCTCTGAGGGGGAGAAACATTGCAGGAGCCTCTGTGATCCTGGGGATGCATCCAGACTTATTTGGATTGCCAATAAGGATCTCATTTTTTTCCAGGTCAGGGTTTTCCTTGTTGACTCATTGGCACACAATATCGTCTATACACAGACTCCGGTTTGGGTTTCTAACATTAGAAATTGATGCAGCTCTCATGGAAAAACACCTTTAGTACATCTGAGCCAATTTTAGATGATACATACCCACAACTACTCAACCCCATCAGTCTTATTTGCCTGTAATCTATTCTGGAATTACCCAATATGACCCAAATATTATTTCTATGCACAGGAAAATCCAAGGTTTTGGAGACCTGACATGCTCATAACTTTTGCTGACAGTCCCTCACAGTCAGGCTTGAAGCGCCAAAATATAGGGAAACACACGAGAGAAAGTTCCCTAGTGAAAAATCGTAGGGGATGGGAAAGTGTGTAGAGCACAAACATTACCATCCAGAAGGGAAGGCAGAACAAAGTCAAGCATGTCTAGACCTGGATTTGAGCCAATCCAACATAAGGAAATGTTTTTTTAAAGTAGCATTGCTTTTAGAATCTGTGAATTTTGCTCTTGCATGAAGATGAGTGCAGTACTGTCTTCAAAATGATTGTAGAATTTGTTGGTAGCTTTACACCGAAAAAAAATGTGTGTAACTAAATACCAGACACCTTGACCATTCAGCTAGAACCTTGGCAGCAACAGATTTATTTAATTGTATAAATGTGTGTAAGGATTATTTTTAGTGTACTAATAAATTTCAAACAAAGCTACTCTGTCCTGTTTAGTCATTGCTGTTGAATCATTCTGGTCCCAGGTTATTTTTGTGCCACTTGGAAGACAAGTATTTCTATAGGTAACTACAAGTTCTATCCTATCTTTATAAGAGGAGCTGTGTAAGATTTTTTATTTAAAGGGACAATTTACTTCATTATTTATCTCACTTTTTTTTGTTATAACATCGTATTTTTCCCCAGTTTTTCTTTGCACATTTCAATATGCATGGTTTAAAAACCATTATCTTCTCTACCTTTTGTACAGTAAGGTCTCATTTTCAAACTGTATAGTTACCTTTTCCTCATTTTGCTTTGTCAGTTATATACGGTATAAAGTTGCTATGCACAGAGCTTTTTGTAAAGACAGCTTTTTTGTTTACTGTTTTTAATGGTCTTACTTATGAAAGAATATCTTGTTTGTAAAATGAATATGCCTACTTCAGTTTTAAACTTTAAATTATCCTAACAAAAAATAAAATTTTTGTACTGTAAAAATGTTTGGAACATTGCCTTGTTTTTTGAAGTGGGAAAAACTTAAGTTTGGGTTTTTTCCTTAACTTTGTAGATTTTCTCATAACTGCTAGTCCCTGAGCTCTGGTTGAGGAAATCTTACTGTAGCTTTTGCTTACATGACAAGTGTTCTAAGGAACTCACATAGAGGAGAGAATATGTTTGACTTTAGATTATTTTCTGTATGTATTTATCTATATATCCACCAGTCAAATTCCTTCATAAAAACTCAAATGATCCTAACTCCTATGTAGGGCTTTCATTATGCGGAATTATTGAGGTAGGTGGGTGGTCTACTTCAATTTGAAAGGGCTTGCTGAACAAATTTTGTAACTTATCCATCAAACAATGAGGAAAGAATTGGAAGTTGGCCACAAAAACTTGATGCTGATTCTTTTTTTAAAAAAATGTTTTTATTGATTTCAGAGAGGAAGGGAGATGGAGAGAGATAGAAACATCGATGATTAGAGAATCATTGATTGGCTGTCTCCTACACACACACACCCTCCACCCCACTGGGGATCAAGCCTGCAACCCGGGTATATGCCCTGACTGGGAATCAAACTGTGACCTCCTAGTTCATGGATCGATGCCTAACCACTGAGCAAAACTGGCCAGGCTTGATGCCTGTTCTTAAACCATAGGAAGAGAGGAAGACACGTGTTCCTGGAAGGAAATTGTCTATGGAAAAGGACTCGCACAAAAAGGTAGAAGGGCTGTAGGAGTTCAGAGGAGATGATAATTTCAGAAGGTTGGAGTGGTCAGAGAAGTTTCCAAGGGGAAGAGTGTGCTGCAGCAGGCTTTCAAAAATGGTAGTAATTTTGCAGTAGATGTTGGCAATGAGCACTACAGATGGGAAGGCCATGTGAACAAAGACATGTAAAGGGAAATTCACAAAGCACATTTAAGAGAATGTGATCCTAAATATGAATTTCAACCAGACTATTCACAAACATACTTATAATTGGGTTATCTCATTTCTCTCTACAAAGATGCAGATATCCACATAGATTGTTTTCCTTGTATAAGTGGGTGAGATGCCATTAGTAGGCACTAATCTGAGAAAGCCACTGTAGTTTTGTTTTTCTCTGTGGAGACTAACTCTGCCTAGATCAAGGGTGGGCAAACTTTTTGACTCGAGGGCTACAATGGGTTCTTAAACTGGACCGGAGGGCCGGAACAAAAGCATGGATGGAGTGTTTGTGTGAACTAATATAAATTCAAAGTAAACATCAACACTAATAAAAGAGAAAAATGGTAATTGGCGTACGACGATACCCTTTTCATTGGCTAATCAGGGCTATATGCAAATTAACTGCCAAGATTGGCAGTTAACTGTCAACAAGATGGCGATTAATTTGCATATGTAGGCACAATGCAGGGAGGCGAAAGGGAAAGCAGGAAGAAGCCCCCTGCCACTGACAGTGATCAGAAACCCAGGGGGGAGCTAAGAGCTGGGGGGCAGGGCAAAGGCGGCCCCAGGGCTGCCTTTGCCCTGCCCCCCAGCCATGATCGGAGAATCAGGTGCCTTTTCCGCCCTGGCCAGTGATAGCAGGAAGTAGGGGTGGAGCCAGTGATGGGAGCTGGGCACGGTCGAAGCTGGCAGTCCCAGGAGCTAGGGGCCCCTTGCCTGGGCCTACAGTGAAGCCCACGATCGCAGGGCCGCTGCAGCTGTGGGTCCCCGCTGCCCGGGCCGGACGCCTCAGCCAGAGGCATCCTGTAGGGGCAGGGGTGGAGCCCGCGCAATCATGGCGCCCCCCGCTGCCACTGCAGGTCCCCGCTGCCCTGGCCGGATGCCTAGGCCAGAGGCGTCAGGCCTGGGCAAGGTGCCGATCCTGCGATTGAAGGGTGATGGGGGTCAACGCCTGAGGGCTCCCAGTATGTGAGAGGGGGCAGGCTGGGCTGAGGGACACTCCCTCCCCCACACACCCAGTGCACGAATTTCGTGCACCGGGCCCCTAGTCATTACATAAAAGGGTACGGTCTTTTTTTTCCAATAGTTTTATTCATTTCAAATGGGCCGGATCCAGCCTGCGGGCCGTAGTTTGCCCACGGCTGGCCTAGATTGTGCTTCCCCTGGATCTTTGCATGACTCATGTCTTGTCATCCTTCAGGCCTCAGGTTAAGTATCATCTACTCAGGGAAACCTTGGCTGACCTCTGACCATGCAGGGTTCCCCTTATTCTCTTTAACTGAATACTTTTTGTATCCTTGTCATAATTTGTATTTATCTGTTATCTTTTGATTGAAATATCATAAGAACAGGGACCATTACTGTCTTAGTACTGTATGTGGAGCACTGAGTTCACTGCCTGAGGTTCCCAACAATGAGTTGAACGAGTGACTGAGCAGACTGAATTCTGATCCCTGAGAGCAGCTCTGCTTTGTTTTGGGGGAGGCGTAGCTAATAATCTGTCACAATTGATAGGAAACAGCATCACTTTGAGAATCCACTTCTTGGTGACTATCTTGTCAGCCAAGTAGTCAAAAAAAATGAGGAAGTGTGTCTGTAATATGAAGTGGCTGATTGTTTAATAAACAGAAAACTCAAAATGAAAGGGAAGTAAGGAAGAAGAGACCTCTGGCTGGTGGCCTGTGGAGTAGGTTGCTTTTCCTCTTGGCCTTGGGGCTGATCTCATGTTGATTTTCATGATGCTCGGGTGTAACTTCAGAATCATAATTGGGGTCTTTTAGAGGACTGCGTATTCTGCTCCTATTCCAGAGATGACACTTGCTGACCACACACTTGAATCTCAAAGAGCTTATGGTATGTTTACCAAACTGGGAGGAGTTCAGAGTGACTGTAGGGCAATGAATTTGAGAGTAATGAGATTTGGAACTTTAAAAATTAGGTGGGGACTGGATCCTCAAGGACCTTGCTCATAGTAGACTATGCTGTAGGTCAGTGATGGCGAACCTTTTGAGCTCGGCGTGTCAGCATTTTGAAAAACCCTAAATTTACTCTGGTGCCGTGTCACATATAGAAATTTTTTGATATTTTCAACCATAGTAAAAGAAAGACTTATATTTTTGATATTTATTTTATATATTTAAATGCCATTTAACAAAGAAAAATCAACCAAAAAAATGAGTTTGCGTGTCACCTCTGACACGCGTGTCATAGGTTCACTATCACTGCTGTAGGTAATGGTTAACTGTTAAAGGAACTTAAGTCAAGGAGTAACACAATCAACTTTATGCTGTAGAAAAATCACAGTAGCTAAATTGTGGATAATGGATTGAAACAAGTGAATATTGGAGGCAAGGAGGCCAATTAGGCAAGGGATAAAAGATAGCTGAAAAGCACCAGTGTGCTGTGTCTATGACTGGTATCCATTCTGATTGTTCCTGTGCCATGTCAGTTGATAAATGTTTTTAAATTACTCTTGCAATTAGGAGACCATTGTAATTCTCCAGACAAAAGTGACTCATGCCTGAAGTAAAGATTGGCAATAGAGATGGAAAGTAGAGAAAGATTTGAGAGAAAGCTTTGCAGTTTGATATATCTTATTGATTAATTAGATGTGGAAATGAGGGAGGTGGGTGACTAGGATTACTCCTGGTTTGCAAGTTAGACTATTTGATTTTGTGATAACATTAAAGTAGGGAATAAAGACAGGACTATATTGTAGCAAATAAAAATATATGATGAATTAAATTTATTTTTAAAGCCTCACCCAAGTATATTTTTTCCATTGATATTTTAGAGAGAGTGGGAGGGAGGAGAAAGAGAGAGAGAGAGAGAGAGAGAGAGAGAGAGAGAGAGAGAGAGAGAGAGAGAGAGAGATGTGGGAAACTGATATAGGGTTAAGCCTTGGACTGACCTGCTAGCAAAGTCACAAACAAGTCCTAGCTTAGAGGGCACAGTCCTCTTAGCATAATTAGGCTTGACTTTATAACACCCCCTAGATTTTATCTGGGAAGCTAAGGGGCTGAGGAAGTGCAGGAAGTATAACCATGGTGTAAACAAGTGAAACTCACAAGAACAGTGTAACTTTGGTAACCACTACCCTGTTTACCCCTCACTATAAAAAGCTTGGTGAGGCCTGAGCACAGTGGAAGTCCTTCCTCTTGAGTTGGACTTGCCGCCTGGTCCCCCAATATTCCCAAATTATCTCTTGTCTTTTCTTTTTCATTTGTTGTGCAGCTCCTCTTCCAGACCCGAACCCTGAACCACGCAGGACGTGGAGGGAAACACTTACGTCAGAGAGAGAACAAGAGAGAGACTAGTTGCCTTCTGCACCCACTCCGACTAGGGTAGGGATTGAACCTGTAACCCAGGTACATGCCCTTGACTGGGAATAGAACCCACAACCCTTCAGTGTGCAGGTCGATGCTCTAAGCACTTAGCAACACCAGCCAGGGCATGATGATTTTAAATTGAGGCAAAAATGCTACAGTTTTTCTCCTCCTCCTTCCTCCTCCTCCTCCTCCTCCTCCTCCTCCTCCTCCTCCTCCTCTTCCTCCTCCTCCTCCTCCTTCTTCCTCTTTTTCTCCTTCTCCTTCTCCTTCTCCTTCTCCTCCTCCTTCTCCTTCTCCTTCTCCTCCTCCTCCTCCTCCTCCTCCTTCTTCTTCTTCTTCTTTCTTGGTTAGCTGAAGTTTCCAGCAGTTTATTCAAGGATTCAGAGGATTATCCTCTTTGGTTCATGAATACCAAAAAAGATTGCTCTATTTTTATTTGAATGGCTGTTTGGTTGGGTATAAATTTTCTGAGGTTACACTTTCTTTCTTTGAGGACTTCATAGGAGGGTTTTAGGGTATTTGCTTTTTAGCTAGTTTCTAGTGTTGAATGTTGCTGTGGTAATAGCTGAAGTTATGCTTTCTCATGCCCCTCTTTTATTCCCCATATGCATACAAGGAAATCCTATAATTTGCTGTTTAAGTCAGGACACCTTTGAGAGTGAAAGGGGGCACACTAAATAATTATGCCTGGAAAACATGTAAACTGGCAGTTGGTCACGCTTGATAGTTTTGTCTGCCTGCCTGAAAGAGTCTTTGTATTTGAAGACTAGGACCTTATCTTGGTGTTGATTGTTCTCTGTAATGTTGTCCCCCTGGGATGCAGTGTTCCCTCTCAATGTATAAATTCAAGCCTCCTTTTCTTTCTGGAAGCTTTTCTTTAATTATAACTTTAAAATACATTCTCTGTTTCTTCATTTTTGCTCTATTTGCTAGAGGCATCTGTTTAATCATATACAGGCTCTCTACTGCCCATCATTCATGTCTATCATGTTCTCGCTAACAACTCTTCACTCATAGTGCACTTGTATGCTTGCTTTCTCACACTTGTCCTTCTCTATATTCCTTCTAATGGGGCCTTCATTTCACAGAAGCTTTGGTTTTTTCTGTGCTAGCTTATATCCCATTGCTTTCTATGGTGTTACTGAGCTATTCCATCTCTGCTATGAGTTACTGTTTTATAGAGAAATTACTTTGTTTATGATGATGATGATGATGATGATGATAATGATGAGCTTGATCAGAATTACTGTCAGCTCCATGAAAACTTTTTTACCTGGTGTGTATGCTTCACCTTTAATTTGTTTTGCTTTTCCCCCTCATGGTATATAGATATAAACCATATTTTGATAGCTTTTTGATACTCATCTTTGATTGAGATGAGATTTTCCTGGATCACCTACTTGCTCGATGTTTGAGAAGGGAAGTTTATGACCTTGTACCAAGCTAGTAGAAGTTCTTATTTCAGACGGGTGTGTTTATATGTGTGCACACGCTTCCATGAGAGAGAGGGGCGGTGGTCTTTTAGCTTTTATTTCTTGGGCAAACTAAATTAGCATTTATGCAATTGCTCCCAATGCATGCTACTCTTTCTCACCAACTGACTGGTTCTTACATCTATGGCTTCTTTGGGTAATTCCCTCTTCAGTCTTGCCTACTGTCCATGCCAAATGGGGTCCACAGATATGCCTATAACCAGACTATATGTTTGTTCCAATTGTTTAAAAAACAGGCTGTTGGTTTTGACCCTTTTTATATCACCAGCCTTGTATGATATTAGCAGCTGAAACATCCTTTCTCAGTCTCCACACATTCCTGCTTGATTTTCCCTGCCATTGCCATCCTTTCCGCATAAACTGATTTGGGGTAACCAATTTTCCTAGTTTCCTCAAAGATGAAATTCGTGCTTCTCTTTCTCATTTCCCCATTTTCCTTAGAGTGATTCTGAGTGGGAATTGATGAAAATGATCTTATGGCAGCATTTTAATCAGTGTCTTCATATTCTCTGCTTTGCACCGTGGCAAGTCAAGGAGAGGCTGCTGCACAGTGCTATGCCACCATTCTCCCTCTGACCTAGCAGATGGCCTTGATAAGCAGCTCCTGCAGCCCAGCTCAGTGGCTACTTTCTTCACTTTCTCCATTGGCTCCTGCAAATACAAATAATAAGATATTGGTAATTCCCAAAACTGTCAAAAGAGATTGTCCAACTGGAATTTGTCTCACTAAATAATACACACACAAAAATAAACCTGTGGTCTGACTCTTAGAAATATGCCATATCACTATGTCATAGCAATTGTGCTTTGGGTTATTCTTCTAAAACCGATCCCACTCTGAACAGTAAAATTCAATTTTCCGTAAATGTTATCTATAGAAGACAGTATGATAAAATAAAGATCACTAGGATTCAGAGATCTGAATTCAATTCAAATTCTATCACCTTCAGTTATGTAATCTTGAATAAATCACTGCATTAACTCTTAACCTTCTTAAATGCAAAATAACAATAACTATACATATATGTAGGTATATGCATATACATACTAGCATATATACATGTATAGCAGATATACACATATACATATATACAGTTTTATTTGTCCTTGTTTTTGTAGTGATTTATACAAGATTCCATAACTAGAGATGCACATAGTAATATATACACACATGTGTACATTTATGTATATATGTATCATTATTATGATGAAATGAAAACATGTACATGTTAAGATTGTAAACTTGATGAGTGTTAAATTTTTGTTTTTGTCTGTTTACTTCACTGCTCTATTAGCACCTAGAATAGTGCTTGGCACAGTGCAGGCACTCAATAAAAAATCAACAGTAGACTGATATGTAAAATGCCTACACGTGATAGAGGCTCAGGAAATTCAACAGGAACAGTTCCAGCTTGGGCTTTGAGGTCCCACAGACTCAGGTTGCAGCCCAGCTCTCCTGCGTGCCAGGGCAAGAGGAACTGAGACTCGGAACTCACTGGTTCACCATCTCACTCAGCACCATTGGACTGAGTCCTGCCTTGCGATCAGTTAACATCTTCCTCTCAGACAGGTGTCAAAAAGGGAAGCAGTCAGAGCAAGGTTCACTCCAGTCTGTTTTGGGGATAAAAGAGTGAACAGCAAAGGAAACATTATCTGGCCTTGGACACCCTTTGAACCAACAGTAAAAATTCGGGTAGAACAATAGGGCCCGTGCCAGGAAATAGTTCTCTAGCACTCTTCGTACTTGGGCGTGGTTCAGCCAAAAGAAGCCACAGTCCCAGTTCTTTGTAACAATAAAAAAGAGAAAAGGATGTGTCCCAATCACCAGTCTATGTTTTCTTCCTTTAAGAGTTGAGGAAATTTTTTTGCCATAGACCAGAACATCTGGCATGTCGTGAACATGAGTTCTGAGGACAAAGCAAGCATTGTTTTCAATTCCAGAATTTTGCAAGTCCAAGAGTTTAAATCCATGAAAAATGGCTTTTAAGAGAGGAATGAGACCAGGTTGACTCCTAATATTACATCCAAATATTTACCATTTTTGAGCAAGAAAAGAATAATTGCGTGGAACTTTACATCCCTCAAAGACTGTGACTATATAGATTTAAATATTAATAATACATTACTGCTAACAACAATAATGATAATGGCTAGTAAAGTGAAAATGCTAAACTTTCATTCTACGGTCAGTGAAGTAGCAGAAAGAGTGTTAACACCGGCAACTAGCAGATGTGATTCAAATCCCACCTCCATCTTTTTATGTACCTGTATAATTCTCAGAAAATTATCTTTAGGAATGTGAAAGTGGCAGAACCAGTAAGTGTTCAACTCTCTACATTTTTGTTTCTCTCTCCTTAGCTGTGGAAAAATTAACATGTGTTTATCTGAAAAGCCACCCATCACTCTTCCCTTACAACTCCTCCCAGGCAGCACTGAAAAGGGGATTATTAATTAATCGGTGTTTGTGAAACACTTAGAAGATGAAAGTGTTGGGTGTGGAGCAGTCCATTTACATCACAATACTTGAGCTGGCTGCTCCTTCAAGTGGATCCACTTACAATGTAAGGAGTCTCAGTAGAGGTGTTCCAGTCACTCAAGGATCAATGTGTGATTCTGGAAAAGGCGTGTGTCTGCCACGCCAGAGCAGTGCTGTGCAGCAGGCAGGCATTTCTGGAGATGCCATATTACAGCTAATCCTCGAATGAAAGAAGCTCAAAAGGTTTTTGCATTTTTTCTACAAATTACTCTATGGTCCCTTTAGTGATAACTTTAACCAACAAGAAGCTATCTGACCTATTTGGATTCACATTGTTTCCTGGTCCTTGCAGATCTTGGAATCCAGAAACGGAGAAAGAAAATCAGTTCTATGTGGATAAAAGCAGCATTCTGCATGCTGGGGTTCCCTAAATCCCGGAGGAGAAGTGTGAGGTCCTGTGGGAGGAGTTGGGAGTTGTGCATCTATAGCACTGTCTCTCACATTTGCTTCTGGTCTGCTTCTGATCACATAGAAAGAGACAACTCCAAGTAGTGAGCACCCAATAGAGTACAGATATGTCATATTTTAAAGAAATACCTGAAACTTGTTATTATTAACCAATTTTACCCAATAAACTTAATTTAAAAAACAAAATAGAATAATTGTGATTAATTTTTCATGTTGTTTTTATAGCATTAAAAACAGAATTATACTTTAAAAAAAGATTGCACTGCCCCATGTTGTTTCAGCAAAACTGTATCACCCATCACAGCAAAATGATGTTAATATTCAATTTGTTTATTTTGTGATTTTTGATTGTTTTTACTTCATGAATCATAAAAATGATTGATTTAAAATTATAACAAGCATATATAAAAGTATTAGAGTTTATATTTTAGTTCTATGCAACCTCTTAATACAATTATAGTATAAATAATTTAAGAAACATTGTTGACTTTTAAGGTTGTTTTTTTCCCTAAATACATTACTCAAATTTGAGAAGCACTGGAGTATGGCAATGAGAAAGGGGAGGAAAATGACTGGTAATCTACAAATTGGGTCATCATTCCTTCAATAATTAAGACTTGGCTGAATGTTAATTCCTGTGTTCTGTAATTCAGCATCAATAAAAGAAATCTCCATGTACTATTCCAGAATTTCATTTTTGCCTCTGAATTATGTTCATATCCACAAATCCCAGCCAAGGACCTATTGAATAATTGTCCCCAAATGTAACATTTTCCTGGTGATGTTTTCCCTTCCTAGGTTCTAGGAAATATAGAAATGTGTTTCTAATTATTAGCAGAACCACCTGGTAACGGCACTGTATCATTGTAATAATATGACTCATTTAGTACACAGTTTGGTGGAACTCAGAGTCATCTTTGACGCCATCCAAGGAAAATCATTTACCAAAATGACCTCACATTCGCAGGCTCACCTATAATAAGATGATCATATTTTGTAAACCGAAAATCAGAACCCGTGGCTTGGCAGGCATAAATATATCTGCAACTGGAGTTTTCCTGGAAAATCCAGGGCATGCAAATTTCTATGGCATAAGCCACAGAAATCACCTGCTAAATGATGCTCTGGTGCCTTTACTTGGAGAACTTGGGGAACTAAAGCAACTGGCTTTCGTCTCTAGAGTCGTTATGTATGTGTGGGCTGAGTCCCAAAAATCTATCACTTCCCTGAGTTCACTGAGTGTGTGAGAGGTGAGAACAGAAATCAAGCCAGCTCTTCTGGGACACTTACCCTGGTTTTTCAGGGAAACCAACAAGAAATCTCCTCCTGTATAATAAGCCTTCTGGAAGTTGGCCCCTCTTTAGGTTCAGTGGGGTTGGCATATTGATGCTAGAAAGGGGTGTGCCCAGAAGCCTGGGGAAATGCTCAAGCTTCAGGCTAGGTTTTTCTTCTATGTTGAATCATATTGTACTGGCCATAGGCCCCAAGTCTGTGAGCCTATGCTAATTTGCATGGCATATAATAACCATTCTGGTTCCTATTCTCTTTTCTTCTTAGTTGTTTGACTGCTTTTAAAAAATGTGTTTTTATTGATGTTTTAGAGAGAGAAGAAGGGAGAAGGAGAGGGAGATAGAAAGATCGATGAATGAGAAACATCACTCGACTGCTTCCTGCACACCCCTACTGGGGATTGAGCCTCAATTCGGGCATGTGCCCTGACCAGGAATTGAACTCTTGGTGCATGAGTTGACACTCAACTACTGAGCAACACTGGCTGGGTTGTTTTTTTTGTTGTTTTACTTTTGCTTTTTTTGTTGTTGTTAAGTAAGAAGGTCAGGGAGTGGAAGAAGAGATAAAATGAAGAAGCAACAGGTTATATAAATCTGATTTTTTTATTGAGGTATAATTAACAGATAACATTTATATAACCAGTTATATTAGTTTCAGGTGTACAGATTAATGATTTGATATTTGTATAAGTTGCAAAAATGATCATCACAATAGGCTAGTAACATCCATCACCATATATAGTTACAACACTTAAATATATATATATATATATATATATATATATATATATATATATATATATATATTGATTTCAGAGAAGAAGGGAGAGGAAGAGAGAGATAGAAACATCAATGATGAGAGAGAATCGCCAACTGGCCGCCTCTCGCACGCCCCCACCGGGGATCAAGCCCATAACCTGGGCATGTTCCCTGACTGGGAATTGAACTGTGACCTCCTGGTTCATAGGTCAATGCTCAACCACTGAGCCATGCCTGCCGGGCCAACATTTTTTGTGTGATGATCGTTTAAGATGTATCCTTTTAGCAACTTTTGAATATGCAATGTACACTATACATTTTAGCTTAAAACAAGGAACAGCAGAAGAGTTTTCTAGCATGGTAATGTATATTGGCATGGAAGGAACTAAGTACCATGTTGAAGAAAAGTTTAGTTAAGTAAATTCTCAGAAGCCTTAGGCACAAGCAGGAGAAGTCAAAGATAAATAGTAAGCCACACCAAGGTTCTGTCTTGGAGGACTTACTTTGATGTGGGGAGTGGGAAAGGGCTGTTCCTCTGTGAGAACACATGTGATATGATTGATGGCATCCATTCCTGAGAAATGACAGCAGATCGTGGCACCTCACTTAACACTCATCAGCGTGGCAGAGAGAAGGGGCCTGTGGCAGAGGCAGCAGCTGGAGGAAGGGGAAAGGAGCAAAGGAGATGCAAATGCTCCGGGTTCCTCACATCAGCACTGGGCTCTTTCTGCCTGGCAGAGGACTGTGTTGGCAACAGAAAGCCAAGAGGGAATAAATCTGGGAAGGACACTCCCCCCCAACATGCTCTAACTTAGTTTTCTAAAAACCAAGGACTTAGGTGATTTTTAACAAAGAAAACTATATAAATACACCAGTGCCCCTTTGTAATGTTCTTTCTCAAGAAATGCCAGGTGCAGCTGCCTGTTGATTCTCACATCCCAGCCAAGCTTCCTAATTCAGGGCTCACAGGCAAGGTTTGGGCCTGTGAGCAGGATGCTGTTTGGGATCTTTACAGAACATAGAGTAGGTGATGTCTAAAGTTGGCAGCTGCTGCAGTGGAAGGTCTTCAGATCAGAAGCACTCTTTTCAAATCTCAGTTTGTCTACTGATGAATCTTGACCTCTCTGAGACTCCATTCTTTATTCTGCCAAATGGGCTAATTCCTACTTAGCTCATTGGATTGCAGAAAGAACCAAATGGGATGACTGCTGTGAATGTACCTAGCACAGAGCAGAGCTAGGACTTATCAGGAGAAATTAGTGTTCTTGAACATGCATCAAGGATGTAATCATGCTGGACAGTGACTGTTTTCAATTCTAATATGTTGAAAAATAATAGATAATCAGTAGGCAATTATGGAAAAGCCTTGTGAAAGTCCGTTAGAGGATCTGAAAAATTAGACTAGAGGTAGCCAGGGTCTATTTCCCTCTAATGACCTTGGTGGCAAAAATGAGACCTAGAATGCTGAACACAAGGATGAAAGTGTTTAAGGCCTTGGGATGATGGAACTGTTCTAGAATTTGGTTGCAATGGTGGTGGCAGAACTTTAGTAAACAAATAGACTAAAACTATTGAGTTATATATCATGAAGGTCAATTTTCTATTTCAACTTGGGTGGTCTGTAGTTCCCATTTATTTAATCAAAAACTAATCTAGGTGTTGTTGTGAAAGTATTTTGCAGATGTGATTAACATCTACAAATCACCCACTTGAAATAAAGGGGATTACACTTGATAATTTGGATGGCCTTTTTGAAATCAGTTGAAAGGCCTTAAGAGCAAAAGCTGAGGTTTCCAGGAAAAGAAATTCTGCTTTGAGACTCTAACATCAACTTCTGCCTGAATTTCCAGCCTGCTGGCTTGCCATATGAACTTCAAACTTGCCAGCTTCCATAACTAGGTGAGTTTATCGATCTATGTCTTTGTCTATGTCTATATCTATATCATCTATATCATCTATATTGCCGGGAGCCGGTCCATCCGTGCTGTTTCAAGGGACCTGGCATATATAGCATACGGTTCTTAATATGTTTGCTCACCTTCTTGGCACTGTGTTTTAACCAAGGTCACCTCTCCAAGAAAGGTTGAATCCCCAGGTAGGGATTTTCCCCTGAAGTTAGGGAGGGAATAAAACCCCTCAACTAAGTGCCAGGTGGGTAATTAATCACTTTAACTACGAACAATCATGCTTAAGCTACATAATCTTTACTCCCTGGAATGGAGATAAGAAACGCCCTAACCTTTGTAATAGAGATTGATAGGATTGAATCAACTGGTATAAATACAGATGTAACTAGACAGAACTTAGAACACAGAACTCAGGAGACAGGACTTAGAAGAGAGAACCTACAGACAGAACCTACACAGAACCTACAAACAGAAGAACTTCTCTGGAGATGACATGGCAAAAGATCCTGGACTGAACCTGACTACAGAAATTGGCAAGAGAACCTGACTAGAACCTGGTGACTGAACCTGGCTGGAAAACCTGGACAGAACCTGGCTGAAGAACCTAGCGAGGGAACATGGCTACAGAACCTCGCTGGAGATCCGAAGCAGAACCTCTCTGGAGATCCAGACCAGAACTTGGCTGGAGACCCTGGCTGGAGATCCTGGCTAGGCTGCTGATCAACTGAACACTGTCTCCGTGTCCTTCCTTCTTCGCTGACTCCATCCACACCTTTGGGGACCCCTGGACCCGCTGGGGCTGGACCCCGGCACTATATCTATATCTATATATCTATAGCTATATCTATATTATATATATATTACATATATTAATTGAGCTATTAGCTGTTAAGTGTGTATACTTTTTTTGGAACACACACTGTGTATGTACGTGTGTGTGTGTGTGTGTGTATGCATTTGTTCTGTTTCTCTGGATAACTCTGATGAATACTAAACTTAAAACAACATGAAGTTATTATAAGTAAATTATGTGTCAATAAATTGTATTTTCTTTAAACTACATACTATATAATTTCAGTTTTATAAAATTCTAGGAACGACAAACTAACCTTTAGTGAGAGAAAGCAGATCAGTGGCTGCAGAGTCATGGGAAGACTACAGAGGAGCCTGAGGAAACTATTGGGGGTAATGGCTGTGTGCAATAGCTGATTGTGGCTTCATGTGTGTTTACACAGGTGAAAATCTGTCAAAGAGCACACTGTAAATGGGTACAGTTTATTGTATGTCAGTTTGACCTTCATAAAGTGGCTTATCCTATGTAATAAAAGCCTAATAGGCTAAGTGTCCGGTCATCCAGTCATCCGTTCAATCAATCAAAGCATAATACACTAATGATATGCTAAGGCCACTCAACCGCTCACCATGACGTACATTGACCACCAGGGGGCAGACGCTCCAACCGGTAAGTTAGCTTGCTGCTGGAGTCTGGCCGATCAGGACTGAGTGAAACAGGCTGGACATACCCTGGCGCCCTCCCACATCCCTCCCCAACCCTGATCATGCACCAGTGGAGTCCCTCAGCCTGGCCTGCACCCTATCTCAATCTAGGACCACCTGGGGGATGTCAGAGAGCCGGTTTCAGCCCGATCTCGCAGGCCAGGTCAAGGGACACCACTGGTGCACAAATTCATGCACCGGTCCTCTCGTCTAAAAATAATAAGAGACAGAGAGAAGGAGAGAGACAAAAAGAGAGCCAGAAAGATAAATCCAAGAGAAAAATGTTAAGGTTTAGAGTAGATGGGGCCTGTGCTGCCTATTTTGTTTCCCCTTCATCCTGTTATCCTCCTTGGGTCCGAAAGCTGCACAGAGAACACAGGAGATGAAAGGAACAGTCCTCCCCACCCTCCAGGACTCTGGAAACACCCATTCCCCTTCTAATTGAAGTGGAGATGCCAGCAAAGTCTGCACCTGGACACAGTGTGCCCATCCATGCCTGGAGATAAAACAGAAAAACTGTGAAAGTTCAGTCGGCTGTAATCAGAAAGAATGTTTATAAAGTATCCTGCTGCCTTGTTCTGTCCACTAGAGAATCAATCTTGGAGCCCATCTGTGTCCAAAAGGGGTGAATACAGAGCACCCATCCCCTCACTATAGCACTAGCACAGCTGGTCAGAGAACACCGAGCTTCCAGAATTAACTGAGAGGTAAGACCACTGGGTCAAACATCAGAAAGAGCTGCTTCCCTCTCACCGAGAGGAGGAAGCAACAAGCATTTGCCCAGCAAGGCGGAGTGGGCCAAGCTTCTGCTCAGATCGTGCCCTAAGTAAGCATGTGGGAAGAGGCTGAGGAAAAGCCTGGTCTGTTCCAGGAAAAGGGTACAGCAGAATTCTGGAAAAGAAATCTGGTCAGAATCAGCACAGAGATCCCCCTTATTTGGACTTGCTAAGTATTTTGGTTGACAAGGAAGTAAAACTTAGCAGGACAATACCAAAAGCCACCACGGATATTTACAGCCATTCATTGACTATGAGTGTGCTCAACTGTGTGGCTTTGGCCATTTTCAGCTCCACCTTTCTTGTCCACATGGCATTTGGAATTTAAAACTAATCCAGATGTTTTTGTAGATACAGCACAACTATTTCAGGCAAGATTCTGGTGCCCAGAGTAAGTCAACAAGGGAGGCTGAGCAAGCTCCCAGGGACAGCCTGGCTCATGGTCAGGCATGCATTCCTCTATCTAAGAGAGCTGCCACTTGAGCAGCACTCCCGGAATTCACAACCTGGGGACTATTTGATCTTTCAGTCTACCTGGGGGTGGTCTCACTTCCGGGTCGCAGAAGAGGGTGAGAGCACAGGTGTGATCCCTTGTGCGTGCTGGTGTGTGTGTGTGTGTGTGTGTGTGTGTGTGTGTGAGAGAGAGAGAGAGAGAGAGAGAGAGAGAGAGAGAGAGAGAGAAAGGGGCAGCCTAAAAGCAAGAAACAGAAAACCCCAGGGCAGAGAAGCCATAGAAACATGAATTTTATTGTCAAAGGTTGGGATTCATGTTCACATTACTTTGTACATGAGCATTTTGACCATGGACAAATGACTTGGTTTTCTGAGTACATTTTATCATCTGCAAAATGGGCCCATGAAGCTAGCTCATGGGATTGTTGAAAGGATTACCTGATATATGATAGCACATGGTAAGGTGCTTTATAAACTGGGAGGCACAGATGATGAGATGCTCCCACGTTGCCCACCAGGCCTCCTACCCAAGGAAGAGTAAGATTTATGGACATGCAGTTCCAAGATGACTTGTGAGGTGAGAGAGTTGTGAGTTGTGACCACAGGACCCTGCAGGGCAAGCCAAGCTCTGTCTGAGGACGGGTACTACAGAGGAGGTGCTCTGAGCACTGTTGCTGGTTCTGAGACCCATGGCCTCTTTTAATTCAAAAAAAGCAACAGGATTCAGATATTTTTAATTTTTGCTTTAAGAAATCAGTGCAAGGCGCTTTCTCTACCTAATCTCTAACGCTCCCACCAAGCCTGTAATCGACTTTTGCTACCCACATGTTAGAAGTGCCTTAACTGAGGCTGAGAAAAGTGAGGGAGCTTGCCAGCAGTCCCCCAGCCAGGCAAGGGCAGAGCCAGAATCCAGCCCTGCCTCTAATTCCCCTGATTTCCCATTTGAATTTTAAAATAATATAAGCAAGATGTTATATATTTTTGAACCAAAAAAAATCTTTTAAAATCAGATTATTGTTTTCCTGTATGAGATTCAAGCTGGGCCTTGGAAATGAAGAAAGAATTGGGAGAACTTGGAAAGGTTTGGGAAGGACGTAGCCAAAGCGAACAAAAGCTTGGGAGGGAAACAAGAAAATGTTCCCTGACAGGGAAAAATGAAAGAATTTGTTCACTCGATGGTAAGTTCTGAAGAAGCCAGGAACTGTATCTTATAACTTCACTTAGTGGCTGGAGGCCACCCCCACCCCCGGCTGCCAGCTGGGAACGTAGTATATTCTGGTTGATCTATTGATCATTTCACTCTGAAAAAGAAAAGGCCAAAGGAGTGGAATTCATTACAACCTCCAAAAATCATGTGTAACCGAGTCAGAGGGGAGTGGTGATGAAAAGAGGGTTTACGTTCCATGATGTCAGAACACGAAGGAAAGTTCTAGAATGCCTTTGAAAAAAATTTTTCAGTTTTTTCCATCTGAAATGGGTGTGAGGCATTTGAACACACTACCAAGGATGCAAAGCCTCTTTCTTTGCTGATCTCAAAAAGAATGTTCAAGGGCCAAAGTTTTGAAAGAATAGATTGCACACCTGTAGTTCTGGGGGTGACCTCAATGTAACTCACAGTCTGAAAAGCCAGTGATGCCCCTGACTTTGCCCATATCGAAAGGCCAATTCCAACATGCTCTGCAGGTCAAAACAGCTTCTCTGCTCATGGAGGTCTCGCCAGCACCCAGAGGATTCCAGCGATGTGGCTCAGCCACAAGGAAGGACAGGAAGAGATGTTTCAATATCATTTGAGGCTTTTGTGGGAGAGCAAATGTCGAGCCCATAATAGATGCTTTCTGATCCTTCTCACACTGCACCTGGCTCTCCTAAGTATTGGTCCTATTACATTTTTAAAAATAGCTCTGAAGTAATTTGTGAGCTGAACTGGCTACAGAATAAAAAACCCACCTGAATAAATTCTACTTGTTCCTATCAGCCAGAGACCCAGACCTACAGCTGCAGTTTCCTCAGAGCTAATTTTCAGCATTAGGGTTCATCAGAACCGAAATTCCATTCTAATAAATGGTGAGGCAGCAGCCACTCTTTCAGCCACTCGTTCGGGCGATCGGGGAATTGGCAGATGAGTTAAAATGTTCCATTGGTGACAACACACAGCTGTTGAGGTGCAAAGATGTGAGACTCTAATCAGACCAGGTTGTATAAGTAGCACTGTCTCATTATCTCTGCTTGGGGGATAGGGTCCACCGGGCAGCTGGGGCTGGACGGATGTCAACAGGAGAGCTAATGGGAAGTTGACACACAAAGATATCAACTTAGAAGAGAGGAAGTGGGTAACCTATGCCCCCTTTAACCTTGAAGAAGAATATGGAGTGGGCAGCCCCTTCACAATGATTCTTGCATGAGGCAGCATCAATAACCAATGTTACTCTTTTCTTGCATTTGTAAGAAATGACCTCCAGGGCTTCCCCTTGGCATATGTTGCAGTGTTCTCCCAGGAACGCCTTATTTTTCCCAACATTCTGAGGAAAGCTGTAATGTCAGCTAAGCAATGCTCAGAGTGGGAAACTGTCTTGAGTGCCAAGCACAGAAGAGGTAGTCCGTAAGTGGTGGCTATTCACTCTACTAATACACAAGCAAGCGGGGTGCTTCTAAATTTGCTGACTTGCAAAATAGATGATGGTTATCTTAGAAATAATAAAAGTAACCAATGATCATTGGTCAAGCTACGTAATGATGATCAATTTACCAAATGCCTTCACACTCATTATATAGTTAACCTGCCCCCAGGACTTCGTATGGTAGGGCTGCTTATTATTCACCCTTTAGTGCTGAGCCTCCTTGGGGGCTCTATAGAATAAGCAAATAGTACCTCTGTTATTACCCAAGTGCAGAAACTGCAGGAGCCGGGCAAACGAAGAGGAAAATACTGGTTTTATTGCTGATAAGAGTTCCTTGAAATTGAAGCTGAGATATACAATGAGCTTGTTAACATTCCCACCCCACTCCCCACAGGCACATACAACAGATATCAGTACAGAACCCTGGGGCAGGCCCTCCAAGGACAAGTGTGAGTCTTCACTGCAGATTCTTGTATCAAGAATCCAGGATGAGAGGAGAGAGAACACATCTCTCATGCTTACAGACTTTCAGTAGATAAGCACCACCCCACCAGAAGCATCTCCCCAAGGCTGCCATGTTGTGATCAGGTAGCTTCCTCCTCTTTGTGAGGATGAGTGGAGGAGGAGGTAGGTGTGCCAGCGATATGACTCTTGGAAACATAAGGAGAGGAGGGGAAGTGATTTCTCCTAATACATCCCAGTGCTTTTGCTTTCCTAACACATTGGATCAGACATCAAGACTATGGTCATCCCAGAAGTAGCTATTTTTCCTAAGGGAACTTTTCCTCCTAGCAGCACTACTCCCACTTTATGAGACCAGCCCCCCAATAGACAATTCTCCTGGGACCACAGGTGGGCAGTTTAGAATTGGCCCCCAGAAGACTCTGAATGGGTCCAAGGAGTACACTAACTCAACTAAGTTCACACTCCTTATTCTGTTTTCCTCTCCCCAAAACTGTTCAGCCATGTTCTCTAATATAACGCTTTTCAGGGACTCTGCAATGTGATTAAATAACAAAATAAAGATAATTATGTAAGGCCAGCAACAAACAGGGATATAAACTCATTTGGATATAAACTCACTCCCATTAGGAAATTCCAAGGGAGATACTGAAGTCCAAACATTAAATAATCCTCTTGGAAGAAACATCCAAAGACATTTCAGTCCAAAAGAATTAAAGTCCAAAGTTAAATTTCCTTAACTTGTGGAGTTCAAGTCCAAAGACATTAAAGTCAAATTCCAATTTTTAGTTTTCCTGTGTCTTTGATATGCAAAGAAATTCATGTCCAAAATTTCCTTTCCCAATTTCCAGTCCTGCCCAGTCTCCAGCAGAAGGTCCCGGACGTCAGCAGCTGCAGGCTGGGCTGCGGTCCACGGGAATGGGTGTGGCTCCTCCTCGGCCTCTCAGCAGTCTTATTTTTTTTTAAAGTTCAAAGAGTTAATAGAACACGAAAGAGTGTTATCGTATCAGCCCCATGCTCCACAACATTGAGAACTACAAGAAACGCCCAGCCACCAGAGAAGCTGTCTGAGCACAGTTAGCTTTTCAGAGCCCAGTATCTAGTGATGCCAGAGGCTGAGTACTATTTGGAGAAAGGAGAAAATCGGTGGATTAAGCCACAATTTGGGTCCTAAAATCTAAAATCTTGATCAGTGCTTAAGCATTTAATAAATTCAGGGCCAAATTGGGGTGAATTCTAGAATGTGTGAACATGCCATGTGAATCCAACTCGATTTTTAAGTCCTCCATGGTTCCCTCCCTCAGCTCCAAATGAGATCCAAGCAACACAAAGACGATGCCATGGGAACCTCTGATCTGGACCTCCTTTACCCCTGCCTGACACAAGACACCATCGTGCCCTGTAGATCGTGTGCTGACTACAACGATTTAAACTCCTGGCCAACAGACTTGGCTAAATTCCACAGTCAAAGCTGCAAGCACAGTTCTGTATCCAATGCCTGGCATGCGACAGTGCTATGCCGTTTCAGGTGAAAGCTATAGTGGGCTTCCCTAAGACCCCAGCAGCCGACTTGCTCAAGTCTGGCAGCCAGAGTTTGCTAATGTCCACACTTATTTAAAACGGCATTAAAATAGTCATTTTTCCCACGGACAAAGCCACCAGGAGTGGGGTAACCACATTAATTAAACTAGGACATTTTTGACAGTTAAAATAAGAGATGAATAAATACTATGAGACAAAAAGCATGAACTGTGCCGGGCTAGTTGTGGTGCATGCTTGCTTGAGCCATAAACTCCCCAGTCTCATTTAAGGCAACTCCACAGGGGAACCGAGGAGTGGGAACTGGGAGTTTCCCCCAAGAGAAGTCAGGGCTCAGAGAGTTAGTTAAATGATTTGCCTGGAGTTAACATGCTTGTAAGTAACACAACCAGAAATGAATCCAGGTCTTCTGGTTGCAAAGCCATGGTTTTTTCAATGCATTCATTCTGCTCCTTATATCCCCACTACTCACATCTTTGTTACAATTTGAAAGCCTTTCCTCCCTTTACTTGCCTTTTGCTTTGGAAAAATAATGTTTTTGTCTACTATATGAGTAATAAATGTGCACTGTAGAAAATTTGGAAATTGTTGAAAAGCATAAAGGAAAAAGTTGTTATTTTGCCACTGAGGATAAGCCATGTTATCATTTTCTTCCAATTTGTTTTCTGTGTATGTGTGTGTTAATGTGTGTGCAGTAATATTTTTGAGCTATTTCCAGATTCTCTATCTTTCTTCCCACTACATCTGCCTTTTCCTTTGTCTCCTACTTCAAGCAGATAGAAGGCAGTGTGCTCATGGTCACCTGGTCTCAGGGGAGAAATGGGCCGGCAAAAGGCAGAATAAAAGAATTTAGTTTCCCAAAGCCCAGGCCCACCAAGAATATTATTCTAGTCACCTTGGAGGCAAATAACAGTATCTCTCTCCTTTCCAATATTTATACTTCATATTTCTTTTTGTTGATGTACTATAGACTAAGACTTCCAGAAAAATGTTAAAAAATGGTGATGATGCCTGGCCGGTTAACATCAACCTATGAACCAGGAAGTCACAGTTCAATTCCCCACCAGAGTACAGTTCAATTCCATGCCCTGGTTGCGGGCTTGATCCCCAGTGTGGAGTGTGCAGGAGGCAGCTAATCAACAGTTTTCTTTCATCATGGATGTTCCTATCTCTCTCCCTCTCCCTTTCTCTCTGAAAAATCAATAAAAATATATTTTTTAAAAATGGTGATGATAGCAAGCTCACTTGTATTGGTCTGACTTTAATATCCAGGTTTCCACATTAAATATGTCATTGGTCAATTTTACTCACGTTTTCTTTGTCTGGTTAAGCAAGTTTTCTATTCTTTGTTGCTAAGAAATTCAATTTTTATTAAAAATCAAGAATAATATTCAAGATGATCAACTGTATTTTGGCATCTTTTTTTTTTTTAATTTTTACCTGAGGACATGTTCCCATTGTTTCCAGAGAGAGAGGAGAGGAGAGAGAGAGAGAGAGAGAGAGAGAGAGAGAGAGAGAGAGAGAGAGAGAGAGACATGGATGTAAGAGAGGAAGATCGGCCTCTTGCCACATACACCGACCAGGAATCAAACCTATGACCCTTCAGTGCATGGGAGGGCTCTCCAACCAACTCAGCCACACCAATCAGGGCTATTTTGGCATCTAGTAAGATAATCATGTGACTCCTCTTCTTTGATTTATTAAGATGATGAACTATATCAATGGGTCTTTTATCATCAAACCACTTTTGCATTTCTGATTTTGCTGTTTTTTATTTAAGTGGGCTGCTGGATTTGATTTGTAGTCAAGTGAAAAGTAAGATTGGTAAGCTATGTTATCATTACTGGTGTTGCTCAGTGGTTGAGTATCGACCCATGCACCAGGAAGTCACCCGTTCAGACTCAATCCCCAGTAGGGAGCGTGCAAGAGGCAATCAATGGATGTTTTTCAATGTTTCTATCTCTGTCTCTCTCTCTCCCTTCCTCTTTCTGAAATTAATTTTAAGAAAAGTAAGATTGGTTTATAATTTTCATTTTCAGAAGTACCAAGCGTGTGTTCTTGAGGGATATACCAAATCATAAAATAAATTGGAATACTGTCATTATTTTCTAGCCTATGTAACAGGAGAGGGTTAGATCTCTGTAAAAAAATTAAAACTTGCTCATAAAAAGTTCAGGGATTGGAGTTTTTGTTGAAGATAATTCTCTGACAGCTTTTCTTGTTTTACCAATAATTATTAATTACTTAAGAATTTTTATTTCATCTCATGTCAATTTTACTACTCTAATTTTTTTTTACATAAATGACTATTACATTGAGAATTTCAGATTCATTATCAGAGAATTACACAAAATCCTTACTTTTTTCTGTGGTCTAATTGTTGTTGTTTTTAGACTTAGTAATTTGGTATTTGATTATTTTTTTTAAAGAACTAATTTTTGGCTTTGTAACTAATTCTCTATTAAAATTTTAAAGTTTACTTTTAACCTTTTTTCTTTTCTTTTTTTCCTTTTGGAGGATAATGTAGTGGTGATATTTCCTTTTATTTTTTAATATATTTTTTATTATTGATAGTATTAAATTTAAGTGAAGTTTACTTATATTTTTACTTATTAGAAATGAAATGGTTTCATGTTATTTAATTTCTCTTTGAAATCAGATTTGACTCCAACCCACTGGTTTTAAATTGGAGTTTTCTCATCTATGGAGTCATAATAGACAGTGTTTTTGTCTACCTAACCTGTTTCTCTCAGTCTTCCCAGCAGCCTTCTTGTGGCACCATTAACTCCCACTGTGAGGATCCTGGGACAACCTTGGTTTGGTTTTCCTGAGATTTATTTGTTCATCTCTCCTTTCAATTCTGTGTTACATTAGGAGCCTTTCAAAACATGATACTATTTTGTTTAATGTGATTAATTTTTTTTTCAAATTTCTCTTGGTTGTTTTATTTACTTACTTACTTATTTATTTTTTTTAATTCTTTAAAGTATTACATATGTCTCCTTTTCCCCCCATTGACCTCTACCAGCCACTCCCACCCCCAGAACATGCTCTCACCCCTCTAGTGTCTGTGTCCATTGGTTATGCATGTATACAAATCCTTTGGTTGACCCCCTAACCCGCCACCCCCACCTTCCCCTGCCTTCCTTCTGAGGTGTGATGGTTTGTTCTATGCTTCTCTGCCTCTGGATCTATTTTTGTTCATCAGTTTATGTTGTTCATCATATTCCACATATGAGTGAGAGCATGTGATATTTATTTTTCTCCAACTGGCTTGTTTCACTTAGCATAATGCTCTCCATGTCCATTCATGCTGTTGTAAATGGTAAGAGTTCCTTCTTTTTTTACAGCAGCTTAGTATTCCATTGTGTAGATGTGCCACAGTTATTTAATCCACTCATCTGATGGGCACTTAGGCTGTTTCCAAATCTTAGCTATTGTAAATTGTGCTCCTATGAAGATAGGGGTGCATATGTCCTTTCTGATAGGTGTTGCTGATTTCTTGGGATATATTTCTAGAAGTGGGATTACTGGGTCCAATGGGAGTCCTACTTTTAATTTTTTGAGGAAACTCCTTACTGTTTTCACAGTGGCTGAACTAGTCTGCATTCTCACCAGTAGTACACGAGGGTTCCTTTTTCTCCACATCCTTGCCAGCACTTGTTGTTCGTTGATTTGTTGATGATAGCCATTCTGACAGGTTCTGAGATGGTACTGCATTGTCATTTTGATTTGCATCTCTTGGATGATTAGTGACTTTGAGCATGTTTTCATATGTCTCTTGGTCTTTTGTATGTCCACTTTCAAAAAGTGTCTATTTAGGTCCTTTGCCCATTTTTTGATTGGATTGTGTATCTTTCTTTAGTTCCCTATAAGTTTTAGAGATTAGACCCTTATCAGATATAACATTGGCAAATATATTCTCCCATGCAGTTGTTTTTTGTTGTTTTCTTGATGGTTTCTTTTGCTGTGCAGAAGCTTTTTATTTTGATGTAGTCCCATTTGTTTAATTTGTTTATTTTCTTCTTAGTTTCCATCGCCATAGGAGCTGTATCAGTAAAAATATTGCTACGACATATGTCTGCTATTTTGCTGCCTATGGGTTCTTCTAAGATTTTTATGGTTTCCTATCTTATGGTTTCCTGGTTTAAGTCCTTTATCCATTTGAGTTTATTTTTGTGTATGGTGTAAGTTGGTGGTCTAGTTTCATTTTTTTTTTTGCATGCATTTGTCCAATTTTCCCAACACCATTTATTGAAGAGACTGTCTTGACTCCCTTGTATGTTCTTGCCTCCTTTGTCAAATATTAATTGAGCATAATGACTTGGGTTGATTTCTGGGTTCTCTGTTCTGTTCCATTGATCTCTATGTCTGTTCTTGCGCAAGTACCAGGCAGTTTTGAGAACAGTGGCTTTATAATATAGCTTGATATCTGGTATTGTGATCCCTCCAACTTTGTTCTTCTTTCTCAGGATTGCTGCAGCTATTTCGGGTCTTTTTAAATTCCATATGAATTTTGGGGGAGTTTTTTCTAGGTCTGTGAAATATGCCGTTGGTATTTTAATGGGAATTGCATTTAATCTATAGAGTGCTTTAGGTAGTACGGACATTTTAATGATGTTGATTTTACCAGTCCATGAACACAGTATATTCTTCCATTTGTTTATGTCTTCCTCTTTTTTCAGTGTCCTGTAGTTTTTCAAGTACAGGTCTTTTACCTCCTGAGTTAAGTTTATTCCTAGGTATCTTAATGTTGTTGTTTTTTTTGTTGCAATCATAAATTGGATTTTTTTTTTACTTTATCTTTCTGTGAGTTCATTATTGGTGTATAAAAAAGGCTACAGATTTCTGGGTGTTAATTTTGTATCCTGCTACATTGCCAAATTCATTTATTAAGTCTGGTAGCTTTTTGATGGAGTCTTTAGGGTTTCCTATGTACAATATCATGTCATCTGGGAATAATGACAGTTTTACTTCTTCTTTTCCAAATTGGATGCCTTTTATTTCTTCTTCTTGTCTGATTGCTATGACTAGTACTTCCAGTACTATGTCAAACAGGAGTGGTGAAAGTGGGCATCCCTGTCTTGTTCCTGTTCTTAGGGGAAATGGTTTTAGTTTTTGCCCATTGAGTATGATGTTGGTTGTAGGTTTGTTATATAAGGCTTTTATTATGTTGAGGTATGGTCCCTCTATTCCCACTTTGCTGAGAGATTTTATCAAGAAAGGGTGTTGGATTTTGTCAAATGCTTTTTCTGCATCAATTGATATGATTATGTGATTTTTGTCTCTCAATTTGTTTATGTGATGATCACGTTTATTCACTTGTGGCTATTATACCAACCTTGTTTTCCCAGGATAAATTCCACTTGGTCATGGTGTATGATATTACTAATGTAATGTTGGATCTGATTTGCTAGAATTTTGTTGAGGATTTTAGCATTTATGTTCATCAGTGACAATGCCTTTAATTCTCTTTCTTGTAGTGTCTTTATCTGGTTTTGGGATTAAGGTAATGCTGGCTTCATAGAAAGAGCTTGGAAGTGTTCCTTCTGCTTGGATTTTTTGGAATAGTCTGAGGAGGATAGGTTTTAGTTCTTTGAATGTTTGGTAAAACTCCCCTGTGAAGGCATCTGGCCCAGGGATTTTGTTTGCTAGAAGCTTTTTGATGACTGCTTCAATTTCCCCCATGGTTACTGGGCTATTCAGATTTTTTCATTCTTCTTGATTGAGTTTTAGAAGGTCATATTGTTCTATGAATATGTCCATTTCTTCTAGGTTGACTAGTTTATTGGAACAGAATTGTTCAAAGTATTTTTTTTTTATAATCCTTTGTATTTCTGTGGGATCTGTTGTTATTTTGCCTTTTTCATTTCTGATTTTGTTTATTTGAGTCTTCTCTCTTTGCTTCTAGGTGAATATGGTTGGAGGTTAATCAATCTTGTTTATCCTTTCAAAGTACCAGCTCTTGGTTTTATTAATAATTTGTATTATTATTATTATTATTATTGGTCTCTAAGTCATTTATTTCAGCTCTGATCTTTATTATTTCTTTCCTCCTACTCACTCTGGGCTTTTCTTTTTGCTCTCTTTCTAATTCTTTAAGTTAAAGAGTTAGATAATTTATTACCAATTTTTCTTGTTTTTTGAGGTAGGCCTGTAATGCTATGAACTTCCCTCACAGGACTGCTTTCACTGTGTCCCATAGATTTTAGATTGTTGTGTTTTCATTGTCATTTATTTCCAGGATGTTTTTTATTTCTTCTTTAATCTCTTTGGTAACCCAATCATCTACACTAATAAAAGAGAAAATGCAAATTGACTGTACCTTTGTGATGCCAATCAGGAGTGAGTATGCAAATCAACCCAACAAAATGGCAGATTAATTTGCATACACAGGCATCGAGCAGTCAGGAGCAGGGTGGCTGCTTGCGCATGCGCTGGTGCCCAGCAGCCTGGGTCCCAGGGACAGGTGTCCTTGGGACCCAGCCTGCTCTGAGCCTGTAGGCCCGTGGGTAGGCCCAGAGCAGCCGGGGTCCCGGAATGACTCCCGGCCACTCCGGGCCTATGCACGGAGGTGCCAAGCAGCCAGGGGCAGGGCAGGAATGCCCTCTGCATCGCCTTGGCAGGCCTGTGGGCAGTGCGCACGCACCGAGCGACCGGGGGGGCGGTGTGGGATGCCCAACCCCCGGGCGCTCTGGCCCTATGTGTGCAGGTGCCAAGCGGCCTGGGTCCTGGGGACGCCACTGGAGTGTATGGGCCTGTCAGCCTGGACTGGGGGCGGCTGAAGTTCTCAGTCCTTTTTGTTTCAGCAGACCAGAAGCAAAAACCAAGAGCGTGGGGAGCACCAGGAATTCTGGGAATCGTAGTTCTGGTGGCAGCCCCTGGACCAAAAGTGGAAGCCCAGAGAGCAGGGAGCACCAGGAATGCTGGGAATCATAGTTCTGGTGGCAGACACGTTGTGGGATCTCCTAGACACTGGAGCAGTGGTTCTCAACCTTCCTAATGCTGCAACCCTTTAATACAGTTCCTCATGTTGTGGTGACCCCCAATTTCATTGTTACAAATTGAACATAATTAAAGCATAGTGTTTAGTCACAAAAACAATATGTAATTATATATGTGTTTTCCAATGGTCTTAGGCGACCCCTGTGAAAGGGTCATTCGACCCCCAAAGGGGTCGCGACACACAAGTTGAGAACCGCTGCACTAGAGCAAAGTGAGCCTGGAGCAAGTTACTGTTGCAGTGGGGGATGGAGGGAGAGCAAAGGTGAGAGACATAAGTAAAGTCAGAGTGTCAAGGAAAAATTAAAAGGAAGATATCCTGCCACTTCTAGGAAATCTCCACCAATGGAGCAAAGAAAAAAAAGACCCCTACTATTCTGTGAGCACAAAACCCAACTGGGTTGGAGGTCTCAGACAATTTGCTCACATGATTGCAGACAGACAGAAACTCCCGGATTAGAGAGGGCTCCCCTGAGAGCTCCCAGATTTGAGATGGTGCAGGTCGGGCTGAGGGACCCAACCCCTGTGCATAAATCTTCTATTTATTTAATAACATGCTATTTAGCCTCCAAGTGTTTGAATTTTTTATTGTTTTTATTGTAATTGATTTCTAATATTATGCCATTGTGATCTAAGAAGATGCTTAATATGATTTTAATCTTGAATTTGAAGAGACTACCTGTGTCCCAATATGTGGTCTATCTTTGAAAATGTCCCATGTGTACTTGAGAAGAATGTACATTCTGTAGCTTTTGGGTGAAATGTTCTGAAGATGTCAATTAAGTCTATCTGAGCTAATGAGTCATTTAGGATTGCTTTTTTTGTTGTTGATTTTTTCTGTTGGGAGGATGTATCCAGTGATGTCAATGGGGTATTAAAGTCCCCCACTATGATTGTATTGCTGTCGATCACTTCCTTGATAACTTCCAGAAGCTTTTGTGTATTTGGGTGCTGTTGTGATCCTGGTTTGGATGCATTGGATGCATATATGTTTACCTGAGTTATATCCTCTTATTGTATTGTTCCCTTTCATATTATGAAGTGGCCTTCCTTATCTCTTATAATGGCCTTCACTTTGAGGTCTATTTTGTCAGATGTAAGTATTGCTACCCAAGCTTTCTTTTCATTTCTATTTGCCTGAAAGATATTTTTCCATCCCTTCATTTTAAGTCTGTGTGAGTCCCTTTTTCTGAGGTGGGTCTCTTCTAGACAGCATATATATGGGTCATGTTTTCTTATCCATTCAGCCACTCGATGTCTTTTCATTGGATCATTTAATCCATTTACCTTTAAGGTTATTATTGATAAGTACTTGTTTGTAGCCATTTTTATTCTTTGTGCCTGTGTTTCTTTTTTTTACAACAGTCCCTTTAGCATTTCTTGCATTGCTGGCTTGATGGTGATAAACTCCATAAGCCTTTTTATTTTTTTTGTCTGTGAAGCTCCTGATTTCCCCTTCAATTATAAATGACTAGTAGCCTGGTGCACGAAATTCATGCACTGGGGTGGGGGGCGGGGAAAGGGCCCCTCAGTCTGGCCTTCACCCTCTCCAATCTGAAACCCCTCAGGTAATGTCCAACTACCTGTTTGTGCCCACACTTTTAAGATAACAGCTCCATTGTTGTTTCTTTCTTATGCTTAAAACCATTGGAATTAGTAGGTATTCAAAGTGTGTATACATTTTGGGGGAACACCCTGTATATCTCTAGTCAGCAGTGAAAGAAACCAACAGCAGATTTGGAACCCCCAGACAGGGAACCTCGCTCACTCCCCACATGTCTCCCCACTTCACTTTCCACCTTCGTGGGCAGCAGGAGAATCAACGTTTTCTCTCATTAATTCGGAAAAGCACGTCCTGTCACCCACTGCCCGGCAGGAGTGTGCTAGGCCCCAAGCAAGCGAGGCTCAGTCAGGGCAACCTTCGCTCATGGGTGCTGGCACCCAAAGTGCACATTCCTCCTCTACAGTCGCCCTGACTATCCCACTGTTTCACTGAGAGGATGGAATTCCTCTCCGCCTCTGGGTTCTTGATCTTGAACGCTGACCGAAGGCACCTCAGCGAGGGCCACCCGTGCCCACCAAGTGTGTCTACCTGCACCTGCTCCCACCTCAGCACCTGCATTAACCCCCCAGAGGTGATCTTGTAGCTGCACTGGCCTCCATGGGAACAGGGCATCACCACTCCGCCCTCTCACTGTCATCTCACAGGCACCCACCCTCAGCACCCAAAACACCCAGACACTCTCCAAAGGACATGAGCGCATCAGAGGGGGTGTGTGCACATCCTGTGGGGGTGTTAGGCATGCTGGGTTGATGGAAGTGCGGTGGAGAGGTGGGGGGAACTTGTGCACGCCTTGGTTTGCAACTGTTGCAGACGCGGGAGGGTGACAGTGTGCTGGGGGATGTTTGCACGCCAGAGGGGGAGGTGTACACCAGAGGCCTCTGGCTTTGCAGATCCGCAACCGCCCCCCCCCCCCCCCCGTGGTGCGGCCAGGAGGACGTCAGTCTGGCCCGCCATGGTGGCTGTCCCTGTGATCCTGCACCTTCTGGGCCAGGAGGCAAATCTTGCGCAGCCACTCCTGGGCGCTGATGGCCTGCAGGTGCTACTTCAGCTCAGCCTGCAGGCTCCGCTTGGCATGCTCACAGCTGTCACCACCGTGATGTGGGGAGTACAGGCCACCCTCCGCCGGCCTTCCTCCCCTGTCCAGAGGCTCTCTGCACTGCTCACCTGCCCAGAGTGACTGGGGCTGGGTGGAAGCCAGGCATCCTGCCCTGCCCAACCCTGGCCGATCCACCCCTGTGCGAGCTGCCGCCCCGCCAGGAAGGGTCACGGATCCGGGTCCCAGGACTGCGGACAGCCTCAAGCACTTCCCCCTGCCCGGCAGGGTCACAGATCTGGGTCTTGGTCCCGTGGACAGCCTCAAGCGCTGCCCTCCACCTGCCAGGTCATGGATAGAGGTCCCAGACCACAGACAGCCTCAAGCGCTGCCCCCCTCCCTCCAGATCATGGATCCGGGTCCCAGACCGCAGACAGCCTCAAGTGCTGCCCCCCGCCTGGCAGGGTCATAGATCTGGTCCTGGACCATGGACAGCCTTGCCCACTGCCCCCCGCCTTCAGTATGCAAATTAGCCGCCATCTTGTTGCTTCAGGGTGGGGTTCTCCACTGGGGTGCCTGGCCAGTCTGGGTGAGGGGCTGAGGGCCGTTTTCAGGCTGGAGGGCGACTGAAGCTCCCAACTTCTCCTTTTTTTCTTTTTCTTTTTTATTATGGGATTTATTTACCTTCTATAGCTCTCACTGGAGCTGAGAGCCGGCTTTAGCACTGAGGCCCAGCTGCAGCTCTGAGATCTCGGCTGCTGAAAGCAGGGATCTGGGTTTGTTTGGGTTCTATAATTGAAACACTGTTGCGATCCTGCTGGCTGAAGCCCAGCTGGCCGAAAGCAGGTTTCTGGGTTTTGTTTAACTTCTATAATTGCAACATTGTTTCTTAGAGTGCAAGCTCAGAGGCCAGCAGCGGCAGGCAGGGAACCTTGGCTTCCTCCATCACTGGAGCAAGCAAGCCTCCTGTTCGCTTCAGCTGCCTGGCTGCTGGCCACCACCTTGGTTGGCAGTTAATTTGCATATCACCCTGATTAGCCAATGGGAAGCATGTCAGAGCGACGGTTAATTATCATGTTTGTCTATTATTATATAGGATAGCCTTGCTGGACAGAGTATTCTTGGATTCAGTCCCTTGCTTTGAATTACTTTGTATACTTCATTCCATTCCCTTTTAGCCTGATGTGTTTCTGTTGATAAATCATTTGATAATCTAGTGGGAGATCCCTTGTAGGTAACTCTCTGCCTCTCTCTTGCAGCTTTTAAGATTCTCTCTTTGTCATTAACATTTGCCATTTTAATTATGACATGTCTTGGTGTGGGTCTTTGTGGGACTCTCTGTGCTTATGTGACTTTTTTCTTCCCCAAATCAGGGAAGTTTTCTGTCATTATTACTTCAAATAGGTTTTCTAATTCTTGCTCCTTTTCTTGTCCTTCTGGTTCCCCTATTATACAGATGTTACTTCATTTCATGTTCTCCCAAAGCTCCCTTAGGCTCTCCTCCTGCTTTGTAATTTTTGTCTCCAATTGCTGTTCAGATTGGGTGTGTTTTCTGCCCTATCTTTTAACTTACTAATTCGGTCCTCTGCTTCTTCTAGGCTACTGTTGAACTATTCCATTGTGTTTTTTATTGTAGCTATATCATTCTTGATTTCCTCTTGAATCATACATAAGTTGTTGATTTTCTCATCCAGCCAATTTAGGAACTATATGACCCTTACTCTGAATTCTTTTTCTGAAATATTGCATGCCTCTATTTCATTTAGTTTCTTTTCTGGAAATTCCTCCTTTTCTTTCCTTTGGGGGTTGTTTCTTTGTCTCCCCATTTTTGCTCTCACCAAAAGGTTCAGGCACCAAGTCGCATGGGGCCTGTGTCTAAAGGGGCAGGTTTAGCGGGAGAGTAGTGCACTCCGGGACTCATCATAGGATCCAGGCACTGTGTAGCACGGGCCTGTGGCAGAAGCAGCGGGCTAATGTGATTAATTGTTATTGCTTAACCATGGAACTGATATAATATTCTTAATTTTGGTTTTGCATTTTTGACCCAAGTATTATTTAGTGTGCTTTCTAATTCTAATTTTAATTTCTACACATTGAGGATTTTTACTTCATAACTTTGTTATTAATTTCTGTTTTTCTTGTATTATTTTAGAATGTAGATTATACAATTTCTGATTTGGAGTTAGTATATATATATTTTTTCTTTGTGGCCTAATGTATGATCATTTAAAAAAATATTTTAGGAGATTGGAAAAGAAAGTTAAGTTTTAGGGTAGAAAGATATATATTCAATATTATTACACTAGAGTCCCAGTGCATGAAATTCGTGCACTGGGCAGGGGGTCATTCAGCCCAGCATGAGCCCTCTCACCATCTGGGAGCCCCGCGTTCGATCGCCCTGCAGAGGGCGGCCCCGCCTAACCACCACAGCATCGCCACCAGATAGCCTGGGCCTTCCTCTTTGGGGTGATCGATTGCGGGGTTATGCAATCACTCACCCCAAAGAGGTAGGCCCTGCCCACCAGGCTGGGGCTCCACAATGGATCGTCCCCACAAAGGGAGACCCTGCTCAACCGCTGCAGCACTGCCATTGGGTAGCCTAGGCCTCCCTCTTTGGGACAATTGTGGAACCCCCCAATTGATCTCCCCACTGCCGGTGGCCTGAGCCTCCTTCTGTGGGGCAATCATGGGGCGATGGCTGGGCCCCTAACCAATCACTTCACACCTGCCTTGGCTGGCCTGGTGCCAGTGGCTGTCATAGCATGGTCATCTGGATGGTCGTTCTGCTGTTCAGCCGTTTGGTTGATTTGCATATTATGCTTTTATTATTATAGATTATTGAGACTTTCCTGCCTTTTGTCTTTTTGCTGACCAATTATATAAAGGATTGAGGTGGTTTTGCCCCCAAACTGTACTCAGCCCCCTGTCTGGGGCCACTATTTCTCACAATAGAGAAGAGTCTTGTGGTTTTATTAGAATAAACCCATTTACTATCAGTGTTGGCTTTGGTCTGGATATGCCTGGCTATTTCTGGATTTCTTGGGACAATTGTCACTGAATATCACTGAGATGCAGTGACTAAAGGTCCTGTGACAAGTCCCCTTCTTATTCTCACCTTCCATTAAAATCAGTAAATCAGTAAATTCCAGGGGGGCCATCCCCATGATGCTGCAGTACTACACAGACCACTCCAACTGGAGTCTATGCATTTGTAAAAGGGGAAGAATTTATTGTCCTCTTTTGCCAGGTGGGATACCTAAGGGAAAAGAGGTGCTCTGAGTTCTCAGAGTACGTCCAATTCTACACAGATGACAATGAAAGTGCCATTACAATAATGAATATGTGCCATTACAAAAAAATGAGGGGTGCATTTTCTCTTCTTACTTGTTTAATCTGTAAATGGAACACATCATATGAATAACTGGGCTAGATTCAGAGGAAGGAAGAGGAAAAATTGGTGGAAGAAATACCAATATCTTAAGATATGCAGATGCCACCATCTTACTGGCAGTAAACAGCAATGATTTGAAACGACTTCTGATGAAAGTCAAAGAAGAAAGTACCAAAGCAGAACTGCATCTGAACATCAAAAAGACAAAAATCCTGACCACAGAAGAAATACACAACTTCAACATAGACAATGAAGATATTGAAATTAAAGATTTTGTTTGCCTTGGTCCAGTCAATTCAGATGGAGATTGCAGCCAAGAAATTGAGAGAAAGCTGAGACTCAGAAGGGCAGCAATGGAAGAATTAGGAAAGATCACCAAGAACAAAGGTGTATTATTAGAGACCAAGGCTAAGACCATCTACACCCTCACATTCTAAATTACTATGCAGGGATGCAGAAGTTGGAGAGGTAAGAAGTCTGATAGGGGAAAAAAAATGGATTCATTTGAAGAATGGTGTTGGAGGAGACCTCAACAGATATGCTGGACTACCAGAAAGATGTGAACAAGTGGCTCCTTGTTGCAAATTAAGCCTGAAACACTGCTGGATGCAAAATGACAAAACTGAAGCTTTTCTACATCAGGCACATCATGAGAAGGCAGGGTTCTTTGAAAAAGACAATAATGATGGGAAAAATAGAAGACAGCAGGAAAAGAGGAAGACCAATGGATGGAATGATTTCATAAAAGAATCCATAGGCATGAATCTACGGGAGACAAGCAGGGTTGGTGAGGACAGTGTACTGTGGGCATCACTCATTCTCAGTCATAGTGTCCCCAAGAGTTGGAGCCAACCCAACATCACGTAACACACACACCTTCCAGAAATTAAAACACATGGTCTGACTAAAGCTTTTATTCTGACATAAATTTATTTTTTAGAAAAGTCTTAAAGACCTTAATAATTAAGTGTCACTTAATTAATAATTTAACAAATCACTTTTTTTTTGTAAAGAATAAAATTACTGGGAGTCTGGGCTATCCTAGAAAACCATAGGTGTAGGTAGGTGACAGGCTACACAAGAAAGCACTTCATAGGTTTGCCAATATGCCACCTAATATTACTCAGACACTTGGGTAACATTAAAGAGGAAAGCCTGTGCTATGTAATGGTAATAATAACAACAAACTCTACTTAGGAGAGTCCTCCAAACATTTCAAAGTGCTTTCGCATAAATTATCTCAGTTGATCCAGTCCATATGTGTAAGAACAGTCACACATACCAACGCAGGAATGTCAGGACCGATAAAATTCAAATTCCCTCAGACGCAACTGCTGGCCCAGCCAGGCCCTGCTTTCCTCACATACATGTTCTCAGTAAACAGAGGAAGATGACCCAGGACTGTGGGGAGGTGAGGGGTCAGAAGGACAATCCCCCTTACCATCTCAGGAGCTTCTCCAGTTTCAGGGCACCGGGCTGGGTTCCCAGGAGCCTCCTCTGCTGCTCTTTCTTTGCTTTAGCTATTCCCCCAACCCCAATGGCCAGGATGCCATGAAAGAAGTTGTACAGGAGCCTGATGGTATTTTTCAAAGGTTGGAACTGAAGAAAGGGAACATCTGAGAGGCCAGGCTGGGTCAGGGAGGAATGCAGAAATAACCCTCAGACTAGACCTCACGTGAGCCTGTGAGGGCGGGAGCCAGGGAGAAGAACAATGGGCTCCAGGCTTGGGAGGCAGAAGCAGGGCTGCTTTACACAGAAACTAGGCAAGGGATTTGAAGGGTGATGGGAAATTATTTGGGAGTGAAGCTTGGCCAGGTTTAGGGGATTGAGGGAGCCACTCTAAGGGTGCCCTAGCTGAGTAAGGTGGGATGGGCTGGCATGCTTAAAATAGTGCCCAAACACGGTGAAGTGTGCGGGTAGATGGTGCAATTCTGGTGTCTGTTCTCCAGGTGGATAGATTTAGGAGTTATCAGAGCTGAGAAGACCTTAGCAACATCTTGTCTCCTTTCCATGGGCTCACATGACTAAGTCTAAACAATCTAGATTTATATTTATAATCAAGACTTCTCTTCTGAACGCCAGACCTACATATTGACATGTGACACGACCTTTTGAAGTCTCCAAGGCAGTTCAAACTTAAAAAGCCACAAAGTAATTCTTAGTTCTCCATTCTCACCTAATTCTCCTTTAATTATTATTATTTTTAATCTCAGTAATAGCCTCCAGAAAACTATCATCACCAAGCTGTGTCAATTTTATTCCAATATGTATCCAGAGTCTCTTTGTCTCTTTATTTGCTTTGCCAGTCAGTCACCAAGGCAAGCCATGGTCATCCCTCCCATCTACCTCCCCCAGGAGCTCTGGAGCAATCTTCCTGCTTCTGACTTCTATCTCCCACAGATGAGTTTGTATAATGTTCTTTTCTAGGTAAATTGGATCATATTTCTCCCTCTTTAACCCTTCAGCGACTTCCCACTGCACTTAGGATGAAGCCCTCAATGTTGCTTACGATGCATTTGGGAATCTGTTTCTTCACCTTTCCAGCTGCATCTTATGTCCTTTTCTTTTTCACGCCACAACCTCCAGCTAAACAGGCTTACTTTATGATTCTCAAGCACTATAAGCTTTTTCTACCTCAGGGCCTTTGCACACCTGAGTTTCTCTGCCTTAAAAACAAATTTCCCCCCTCTTCACCTGGTTAACCCAACATATGCTTCATTTACCAACAAAAATGCTGCTTCTCAGAGGCCTTCACTAAACCTCATAACTAAATCAGGCCCTGTATCAAGTAGGGTTCTTTGGTCTAAGCACAGAAACCAACTGATTAATTGGGGAAGAGAGGGACTTAATGGACCAATATAAGGTCATGCAGAGATTCAAAGGGAAAGCTGAAAAAATAGGCTCTGGAAGGATAGGCAGAGGTCCAAGTGACAAGAAGTGATAATTGGTCTATTTACCTGCTTTCAGGGCAAGGAACCAGATCCTGCCTTTCCTTGTCTTTGTGTCTCTCTGGTTGAGGAGAGGAGAAAATAGGGCTTATTCCCTATCATGTGTACAAGCCTGAAATGAATGAGGATCCAACAAAAGGGAAACTTAAATGATAGCTACCCCAAAAATAAACACAATAGAAAGTAATTATCTTATTAGGCAATAAGGGCACTCCTCCCAGAAGGAGGAACTGAAAGCAAAATCAGTGAATGTTCCCATTGCGTGCTCCATTGCACTGCATACTTTTCCTTTATAGCACTAGTCACCATCAGTAATTACATAGTACAGCAGACACTGGGTAAGCTTTCATTTCTTCCTTTTCCTTTATTTAGTTATTTTTATTTTTTTGTAAATCCTTACCCGAGGACATTTTTCCATTGATTTTTAGAGAGAGTGGAAAGGAGGGGGAGAGGGAAGTTATGGGGGGGGGGAAGAGAGAGAGAGAAAAATCGATGTCAGAGAGACACATTGATTGGTTGCCTCCTGCACGCACCCCGATTAGGGCCAGGGTTTGAACCTGCAACCCAGGTCTGTGCCCTTGACCACGAATCCAATGCATGACCCTTTGGTGCGTGGGCAAGGCTCTAACCACTGAGTAACACTGGCTAGGGCTTCTTCCTTTCCCTTTATATTTTCTAGCCTTTCTTGCAGTGAGGAAAGAGCCCTGTGACCAGCTTCGGCCAGGGGAATGTAGGAAAAGTAATGTATGTCCCTTCCACCCTAGGTCTAGAAAATCTCCCACAAGATCCTTGACTCTCTTCTGCCCACACAGCTGAGAACTAAGAAGTCCAGAATGATGGGGCCACACCATGGAAGAGGCTGGACCCTTGAGTTACCACTCAGAAAGAGCTGACCAGGATGTGAGCAAGAAATATAATTTTATTGTATTAAGTCTCTGAGCTTTTGGGGGTTGTTTGTTACAGCAGCTAACATGCCTTACCCTGGATATTGCAGATTTATTTTAGTGTTGATTGCTTACCATCTGCCTCCTCCACAAGATTATAAATGTCACAAAGTCATGGACTAGGTCGGTGACTTAGCACCTGACATAGGGATAGTCAATAAATAAATAAATAAATAAATAAATAAATAAATAAATAAAATAGTGATATTCAATAAATATTTGTGGAATAGGTGAATTAATTTTTCTTATCCAACCTTTCTCTCTATTTTTTTTCTTTTGTTTTGTTAGTAGAGAAAGGAAATGAGGCTGAGAGAGGTAAAGTGACTTTACCCACTTTATCTCTGCCTACGTAATGGGGTTACCACTGGGCGGTGGGTTCATAGAAGAGTAGTCATAGGCCTTTTCTTCAAGTCAGTGTCACAAAATGCACTAGAACTTGTTTCAGCACATCATGGACACATTAAGAATGTGATTGAAATCTAACAGCAGGTTACCTGTGACACCGCAATTGCTTCAGTCATTTCTTTGTCTTTAAAATGCCATATAATTGCTAATGTAATTAGTAATGTATACAGAGGGGGTTTGTGCAATTACTGAGTCCTAAGATCAAGTAATTAATGTTCTGTCAACAAAACAGCAACTGTTTCATTAACAACTGCTTGGATCTGGAAACAAGCATAATCAGATGCAGACAGATCAACCTAGACATTATCAACTCAGCTGATTTTATCTTTTTTTTTAGTCACTAAAATGTCAACCCCACAACAGTAAACCAAATGGAACTTTCAGACTATCTTTTTCAAGTTTAAAAAAATACATGGGTAGATGGATAGATGGATGGATAGATAAAGATGGGTAGATAAATAATAAACAGACAAAACCAAAGTGCTTGGTTTTTGTTCAACCTTTAAGATAATAAGAGTCACATGGTTAATAACCACAGAAAACCGAATTCTGTGGATCAGAAAAGATATATAGATTTTAACCTAGACTCAGCCTCTATGTTTTCCTAGTATATCCTTATAAAAAGCACTTAGTCTGCTTCATTGTATTGTTTTCTGCTGTGATATGCTGTATAATAAACAATCTCCCTTCCCAAATTTCCGTGGTTTCCAACAGCAAACCTACACCCTTGCCCCTGGGCTTGTAGGTCAGCCCTTCAGTCGAACCGCTCCAGGCTGGGTTCAGGGCTGTCTCGCCTATTTTAGGATCCTGGGTGAAGGAGCATGTTCTCCCTGTGGTAAAGGAAAGGAGCATGAACACACGCCACCAACAGCGCACCTGTGCTCAGATGTGGTGGTGTCATATTTGCACACATTTCCCTGGCCATACAGGTACCAGGGTAAGCCCATCAGTGGTGTGTGGAGTCCACTTCTTTAGTTGAGGAGGGAAGAGGAGGCAGAATATTTGCTCAATGGTAATGCCCCAATGAGAAATTATTTTCAACTTCTGTTTGTATTATAAGTTATGAGCTTCTCGTTTTCAGGGAAAGTAAGCAATTAGCCCACAATAATATGTTTTAATATTTTAAAAAATTCTACTATGGTAGCCTAGAAAAGATGGTGTGATATTTGAAACAACAGACTGAGCACTCAGCTGGGAGTCAGGAGACATCTGTCCTATTTCAGTTTTACTAGTAGCTAATTATATGACCTTAAGGAAGTCACTTCACAGCTCTGGGCCTCAGTTTCTTTGCTCTTAAAGTAAGAGGTTTTGGCAAGGTGATGTTTAAAGTGCCTTTTAGTTATAAAATTCTAATCTGTGGTAGATTGCCTTTTAGTGTAGTTTAGCACTGTTTGGGAGAATAGCTCAATGCAAAGGAGGCAGATGGAAAAGGGAGCCTGCTCTGCTGGGGAAATGCAGATGTCACCAGCTGTTCCCACCCCATTCCAGCATCAATTGGGAGAATCACAGAGTATCATTAACTGTCCTACAGATAAAGCCCCAGCCTCACAAGGTGGAGCTGCCCAAGCACGAAGTAGCTCCACAGCAAATCAATTCAGAGCATCTGCCTTTGAGGCTTCTAGCTTGGGACTCACATTTGAAATCTCTCCTTTTTCCATGGATGCCATAACATGTAGATCAGAAGTCACAGGGGCATCTCAGTTGGACACTGTCCCTCCATGTGGGGTGCTTCCTGAGGCCCCTCCAAAGTAAATTCCACAAATTTTTCAATGAGCTAGATTTTAAACCAGACCACACATACTTACACATACCTTCAAAATTTAGGAAAAAAAAATGCATCCAAATGTTTACAAGTGATGTATTTAGACAGTAATAGACATCAACTTGTTTTTGTTTGTTTGTTTCAGATCGACTATACTTCCAGAGCATGCCTTGTTTGCAATAGGGGGTATGTGGGGGCAATGGAGGGCATGTGCCTCGATGAGAAGGGTGACACTATTCGCTGGAGAGCAAATGTTGTTGACAAATTAATAAAGCAATGTTTCAGAAATGGATACTCCTCTCAGAAATAGATACTCTTCACCCACAACTCTTTTTTTAAAAACTATATTTTATTGATTTTTTACAGAGAGAAAGGGAGAGAGATAGAGTCAGAAACATCGATGAGAGAGAAACATCGATCAGCTGCCTCCTGCACATCTCCTATTGGGGATGTGCCCGCAACCCAGGTACATGCCCTCGACTGGAATCGAACCTGGGACCTTTCAGTCCGCAGGCCAACGCTCTATCCACTGAGCCAAACCGGTTCTGGCGACCCACAACTCTTTACATAGGCATAGCTTCACCACAGCAAGCTGTGAGGCCTTGGGGAACATGCATCCCTGTGCTTCAAACTTTTCCTTGAAGAACTCCAACACTAGGGGAGCTGGGAGGTGCTCTGAAAACCCACCATGGCACACACTTTCTTTGGAAATGTGTTTTAGCCTTTACATAATTAAGTAAAATGTGCAATCTTTTTAAATATGAAAAAGCCCCCAAAATACTTTAAATACAATTAAGGCAACATAAGTGCTCTGCTTATCATGTCCTTATCATATCTCCTAGCCACACACATAATTAAAACATCAATCTTTGTGACTTCAAGTTTGACAAATCAGATTTCCCCCCAAATTTCAGAAAAACGTCTTTATCTGTATACTGAGAATTATAGTACTTAATCTAAAGAAGGATCTTGAGCAGTAAGAAATGAGATGACTGTCGCAAGCAACCAGCAAAGCATCTGGCACGCTGTAGGCAGAATTGCTGTCATCCACACCATTCCACATTCCCACCGCCATGTCCACTTCTAGTTCTGCCACCATCAAAGTGTTGGTTTGCAAAGCTGGAGAGCAGCTGTGTGCTCTGCAATGAGGTTCACATTTCTGTCTCTAGTGGAGGGTAATTGGATTATTCTTCAGGAAGGTCTTGGAGATCCTCCAGAATTTTCAGAGTAAATGAGAAGCTCTAGAGTTCCATCTTTTTACTAAACTAGCTCCTGCCCATAAGAACTCTTCGCCATACCTCCTCCTCTGCATACAACTACCTGCATAACCCACCAGGCAATCCCACCCAGCTGTAAGCTTATGTCTAATAGTGAGAGATTGGACCTTCTCCCACAGGAGAGGTGGCTTCCTCTCCCAAGCGAACAACAAATAGTGTTTTTGTTCACACTTATGACACCAAATGTGTGTCTTCACCACCACCCCCCCCCCCCCACCCAGCCCGCCCTGTCCCCTCCTGACATCAGCCAATTCTGAAACTTACTGGGTATCCTATAATTTAATTCTCATACTAACTACCCAGAGTTAGTGTCAGACTCCAAAGGTTTAAGGGCTTAGTCCCACAAAACTACCCTCACTTCAGACCATTCAAACTTTTGTCTGACTGGAAAACAAATTTCAGGTTCCCACAATCCCTGCTCAAGTTTGATAATTTGCTAGAATGACTCGCATAACTCTGGAAAGTACTTGACTTACTATTACCAATTTATTACAAAGGATACATCTCAGGAACAGCTGAATGACAGAGACTCAGGGCAAAGTACTGGGGGCAGGGTGTGTAGAGCTTCCATGTCCTCTCCAGGTAAACCACCCTCCCAGATCCTCAATGTTTTCACCAACCCAGATGTATTCTGGACTCCATAGTTTAGGGGTTTTATGGAGGTTTTATTGTGTAGGCATATTTGATTAAATCATTGGCCATTGTTTATTAACTCAGTCACCAGTCCCTCTCCACTCCTTGAAGGTGAAAGGTGGGCTGAAAGTTTCAAGTGTCTAATTAAGGCTTAGTCTTTCTGCTGACCAGCCCCATCTGGAAGCTATGACCAGCCACTATCCTGAAGCTATCTATGGGCCTGCCAGGAGTTGTCTCATTAGAACAAAAAGAGCCTCTTATCACAAGAAATTCCAAGGATTTGAGAAGGTCTATGACAGGAACTGGGGACAAAGGCCAAATATCTTTCTAGGATACTATAATAGTCATCATCTTCTTTTAGTGAATTGGAAACAGAAGGTAAAAGATTCTAATTCTTTCCCTACATATATGTTTACTGCGGGTTTAGTAGCAAGGAGGAATGACACCAGCATCCTCTCTCCCCCACTGCCCTATACATTTCCAACCTGCAATTATTCATCCAATGTGAATTTTATTCAAAGTAAACTTTTATTAGTATCTATTGTGTGCCAGCAATGTGCTAGCAAGGTATTAGAAATGTGACAAAGAATAACACAAAATTTCTGCCTTTGAAGAACTCCAAGTTTACTGGAAGAAACAACTGAGAAAAATTATAATTGAACATGGGTAAGCATTGGAGAGGCACTTCACTTGACTGTGGGTGAAGAAAGCTCCCAGAGATGGCTTTCTGGAGAAAGGGATGTCCACACTGTGTGGCTTATGGAAGAGTAGGAGAGAAAAGGGAGGAGGCATTTCTGAGCTCACATAAATTACAAATAATGAAATTTAGAATTAAGCAATGTCAATGAGGGAAAGAACCTTCTCCCTCTTTTCCAACCCAGGCCACTGATTGGGATTGAGTGTTTTTCAGGGTCACATAGCAGCAAACTTGACTTCATTAAAAGGTTCAAGTGGAAGCCCGTAACCTTAGACCAACTTCACCCACTTCTCTCCCGGCCTCCACCCCTGCCACAGGTAACAACCATCTACTCTCTGTTTCTATGAGTTCTATTTTTTTATATTCAAACTAGAGGCCTGGTGCACAAAATTCATGCATGGGGGTGTCCCTCAGCCCAGCCTTCACCCTCTCCAATCTGGGATCCCTCAAGGAATGTCCAACTGCCCATTTAGGCCCGATCCCACCAGTGGGCAGTCGGACATTCCTCTCACAATCCAGGACTGCTGGCTCCCAACGGCTCACCTGCCTGCCTGCCTGATTGCCTTTAACTGCTTCTGCCTGCCAGCCTGATCACCCCCTAACCACTCCCCTGCCAGCCTGATCAATGCCTGACTGCTCCCCTGCCAGCCCTATTTCCCCTAACTGCCTTCCCCTGCAGGCCTGGTCACCCCCAACTACCCTCCCCTGCTGGCCCAGTCACCCCTAACTGCCCTCCCTTGCCAGCCTGGTTGCCCCTAACTGCCCTCCCCTGCTGGCCTGGTCACCCCCAACTGCCCTCCCCCTCCAGCCCTATAGCCCCTAGCTGCTCTCCCCTGCCAGCCTGGTCACCTCTAACTGCTCTCCCCTGCTGACCTGGCCACCCCTTACTATCCTCCCCTGTAGGCCTGGTCACCCCCAACTGCCCTACCCTGCAGGCCTGGTCGCCCCCAACTGCCCTCCCCTGCCAGCCTGGTCACCTCTAACTGTCCTCCCCTGCCAGCCTGGTCGCCCCCAACTGCCCTCCCCTGCCAGCCTGGTCACCTCTAACTGTCCTCCCCTGCCAGCCTGGTCACCTCTAACTGTCCTCCCCTGCTGGCCCGGTCACCCCTAACTGTCCTCACCTGCAGGCCTTGTCACTCCCAAATGCCCTCCCCTGCTGGCCTGGTCACCCCCAACTGCCTTCCCCTGCTGGCCTGATTGCCCCCAAATGCCCTCCCCTGTCAGCCCAATTGCCCATAACTGCCCTCCCCTGCAGGCCTGGTTGCCCCCAACTGCCCACCCCTGTAGGCCTGGTCACCCCCAACTGCCCTCCTCTGCAGGCCTGGGTACCCCCCAACTGCCCTCCCCTGCTGGCCATCTTGTGGCGGCCATCTTGTGTCCACATGGAGGCAGCCATCTTTGACCACATGGGAGTGGCCAACTTGTGTTGGAGTGATGGTCAATTTGCATATTACTCTTTTACAAGGATGTGAGTGGGATGATACAGTATTTGTCTTTCTCTCTCTAATTTCACTTAGCAAGCTTCACTCATGTTGTAAATAATGGGAGGATTTCCTTTTATATGCCTAAATAATAGTCCATTGTGTATAAATATGTCACCTTTTCTTTGTTCATGCTTCTGTTGACAGACACCTATTTTGTGGTAATAATTTAACAATATATATGTATATCAAATCATCACATTGTACACCTTAAATTTATACAACATTTATGACAATTATATCTCAAAGCTGGAAAAATTTAAATAAATTTAATTTTTAAAGATTTAAATGCAATTATGTATTGCACTGCTATAAGAAATTAGTATCTCTTTACTACCTCCTTACCTACATAACCTGCCATACTTTTACTTAAAATGTGCTTGTCCTTCAAAAAAGAGATTTTTGTCTGTCTCTTTTGGCCAGGGGGGCATTTTGGTCATCTCAAACTTTCTATTGCAAGGGCAGCTACAATTATGGACATTTTATAACTTACTTTCCTCTATGCCCTTTACATGCTTTTACTTGCTAAAGACTTGAGATGAGACCATCAGGGCAGGATACATGACTGCTAAGTGTTTCCCCTGAGGCTCCACACACAGGCTTGTTACCTCAATTCTTCTAGATTTTGGGCAGGGCACAAAGTATAAAGAACCAAATTATTCAACTGATATCCAATGAACAAGCATTTCCCACATTGTAGGCACAATCCAGACCAACATGTAGCACACAGTTCAGTCAGGGATCAGATTCTAAACATAATAACATATTTATATAGGACATGTATTGCAATATGTAGAGGCATGTGGTGAGGGAGTCCAGAGGCAGAAGAAACATTAATAAGTTCTTTTGTTAAGTCCTGGCTAGACCATAAGTTTCAAGAGAGCAGGTACGGGTGGGGTGGGGGAGGGGACAAAGTGGGAGGAATGGGGGACATCTGTAACACCATGAACGAGAGAGAGAGAGAGAGAGAGAGAAAGAGACCAGTGGGGCTGGGGGGGGGGCAAAGTGGGAGGAATGGGGGACATCTATAACACCATCAACAATAAAGAGAGAGAGAGAGAGGGAGAGAGAGAGAGAGACAGAGAGAGAGAGCAGGGACCTTTATCTGTCTTGTTTTCCATTCTACCCCTGTCCCTGGCACATAAGAGGAACTCAATAAAAATCCTATCTAATAAAAGAGAAACATGGTAATTGGCGTACGACCGCTACCCTTCCCATTGGCTAATCAGGGCGATATGCAAATTAACTGCCAGCTAAGATGGCGGCCGGCAGCCAGGCAGCTTGAAACTAACATGAGGCTTGCTTGCTTCAGTGACGGAGGACTCCAACGTTCCCTGCCTGCCGCTGCAGGCCTCTGAGCTGGCAGTTTGAAACATAGTTACAAAAATAGAAGCTAAACAAAACCCCAGAAACCAGCTTTCAGCAAGCCGGGATCTCAGAGCTGGAGTTGATACAGAGTTTCGATTGTAGAACCTAAACAAACCAGATACCTGCTTTCAGGAGCAGAGGCCTAAGAGCTGGAGCCTCAGAGCTAAAGCTGGCTCAGAATAAAAATAAAAAAAAATAAAAAAAGGAGCAGTTGAGAGCTTCAGTCCCAGCCTGAAAACAGCCCTCAGCCCCTCACCCAGACTGGCCAGGCACCCCAGTGGGGACCCCCACCCTGAAGGGTGTGTGACCAGCTGCAAACAGCCATCATCCCCTCATCCAGACTGGCCAGGCAACCCAGTGGGGACCCCCACCCTGATCCAGGCCACCCTTCAGGGCAAACCAGCCGGCCCCCACCCATGCACCAGGCCTCTATTCTATATAGTAAAAGGGTAATATGCCTCCCAGCACCGGCATCAGCGGAGCCACGAGGTCTCCCGGCACCGGGATCAGCATGACAGGGGGCAGTGTCCAAACCCCCTGATCGCCCTGTGGCTCTGTGTGTGACAGGGGGCGGGGCCACAACCTCCCTATCGGCCCTGCTCTGTTCCTGACAGGGGAAGGTGCCCCAACCCCCTGATCGGCCCTGCTCTGTGCCTGATAGGGGGGAGCTCCCCAACCTCCTGATCACCCTGCGGCTCTGTGTGTGACAAGGTGCGGCATCCCAACCCCCCCACCCCACAGGCCCTGCTCTGTGTGTGACGGGGTAGAGCCATAACCTCCCCATCAGCCCTGCCCTGAGTGTGACAGTGTCGGCGCCCCAACCCCCTGATTGGCCCTGCTCTGTGGGTGATAGAGGGCGGTGCCCCAACCCCCCACCCCACAGGCCCTGCTCTGTGTGTGATGGGGTAGAGCCATAACCTCCCCATCAGCCCTGCCCTGAGTGTGACAGTGTCGGCGCCCCAACCCCCTGATTGGCCCTGCTCTGTGGGTGATAGAGGGTGGTGCTCCAACCCCCTGATGGGCCCTGCTCTGTGCATGACAGGGGGGAGCTCCCCAACCCCCTGATCGGCCCTGCTCTGTGCGTGACAGGGGGGAGCGCCCCAACCCCCTGATTGGCCCTGCTCTGTGGGTGACAGGGGGTGGTGCCGCAACCTCCCCATGGACACTGCCTTGAGTGTGACAGGTGGCGGTGCCCCAACTCCCCAATCGGCCCTACCCTGAGCGTGACTGAGGGTGGCATCGCAACCTCCCAATCTGCCCTGCTCTGTGCATGACAGGGGGCGGCGCCCCAATTCCCCAATCGGCCCTGCTCTGAGCCGGACCAGGGGCTGCACCTAGGGATTGGGCCTGCCCTCTTCCACCCGGGAGCAGGCCTAAGCCAGCAGATCGTTATCTCCTGAGGGGTCCCAGACTGTGTGAGGGCACAGGCCGGGCTGAGGGATGCTTCCCCACCTCCCCCCCAAGTGCACAAATTTTTGTGCACCGGGCCTCTAGTTTGTTAAATAAATAAATAGCTTTTGGCCGGAAATGCCATCTTCCAGTAATTCACCAAAATGACTAATGCAAAGAGAAAGAGAAGAGGCACCCACTATATGTTCTCTAGGCTTTTTAGAAAACATGGAGTTGTTCTTTTGGCCACATACATGAGAATCCACAAGAAAGGTGATATTGTGGACATCGAGGGAATGGGCACTGTTCAATACGGAATGCCCCACAAATGTTACCGTGGCAAAACTGGAAGAGTCTACAGTGTCACCCAGCATGCTGGGGGCATTGTTGTGAACAAGCAAGGCAAGGGCAAGATTTCTGCCAAGAGAATTAATGTACATATTGAGCATATTAAGCTCTCTAAGAGCTGAGATCGCTTCTCATGTGAAGGAAACGTGTGAAGGACAATGATCAGAGAAAGAAGGAGCCAAAGAGAAAGGTACCTGGTTCAACTGAAGCATCAGCCTGCTCCACCCAGCGAAGCACAGTGAGAACCAAAGGAAAGGAGCCTGAGCTGCTGAAACCGATTCCCTTCTGTGCTGATAAGAATGTTTCTCTTAATTGAGTGCAAGTGTGGTGTCCCTTCCCCCCCGCCCTCCCCCCACCCCCGCCAAAAAAAAAAAAAAATTAAAGAAAACTTTGTGTCCTAAAAATACACAAGTAAGTAAGTAAGTAAGTAAGTAAGTAAGTAAGTAAATAAATAAATAAATAAATAAATAAATAAATAAATAGATAGATAGATAAATTTTACAAATGAAGAAATAGATACCCAAAAAGGGAAGTGATTTGATTTAACCAATATCCCAGGACTAGCCAAAGAAATTCATACCCAGGTCTCCAAGCTCCTGATCCAATGCCCATCACAAAAGATCAACTAACGAACGAGTTCATTAAGTGTTCCAAGCATCTCAGGCTCACTGCTTCATAGCTGGGCTGGATAAACTTATAACAACATACATCCTGGCATTGGACATGGCTGACTGTATAATTAGCTTATTTCCTACCCATATGGAGCAGCTCAGCTCCTGTGCCTCAGTGGGGAATTCCTCGTATGTTGCTAGGGCTGCCTTCTGGGATTACATCTTCAGAGGTGTACAGGGGGAGGAGTCGGCTGTGCTGATAAATGAATCAGAGAGACAGGAGGAAAGCTGGCCTAGTCTCTGCAGAGAGATGGATGGGGCCTGATCGTGCTCAATGCCACACTCCTCCCTCACCTCTTCTCCCTCTGACCTGAAATGGACCCAGTGGGGAAATAGTGCCTGCTTCTCCAGGACTTATTGCTTAGTCATAAATCTCCATCTCAGGTGTGTGTGTGTGTGTGTGTGTGTGTGTGTGTGTGTGTGTGTGTGTGTGTGTGGTAGGGGAGTGGGGGCAGGGGTGCAAAGGGAAGGAGGGGGAGAGAACAAGCAAAAGAAATATGGGAGGAGGGGAGAGGAGACAAAGATCTTTGGTCAAAGTTGAAGGGCTAGCAAGCCTCTTTAACTCAGGTTTCATAAGCCGAGAAATATTTTAGCACCTTTGTGAGTCAAACCTCTGAAAATCAATAGGGCTTGAGAGTTGCCTATATTGATCTGACAGCCCAAGATGTATTGAAATATTCATGGCTGGATGTATGTGTTCAGAGAATGCACTGGGGGAGGGAGGTGCAGAGAGAGGGAGAAGGGTAGGTAGATTTCTAAGTAAAAGCCATTCGCATTTTCATTAAAAATAGATTAATTCTATTAGTTGGACTAAAACCTCACACTTAAAAGGAAATGAGCTTGTTTGTCAGACAAAAAAGCCACTGGCAAACCCAGAAAACACACACATTTATTTATTGCTATTTGATAGCAGAAGAGCCAGGGAGAGTTGATAAAATTAGCACGGGATCCCCAGGGGGATGCAAGGGGCTGCTTTGTTTGCAAAGGCAATTTGGACACTGCTGCTTTGATCTTCACTTTGAGCATTTGAACAGGCATGTTAGTATCACTCATTTCACCAGAGAATTGGGATTCAAGTTTCCCCAACAATCTAAGAAGCAGTACATTAGAAGGGGGTTGTCTGCCTGTAGTCTCCGAGTCTCAATACCCTTGATACTAATTTGATGTGATGCATTTCACCAGATGTGTCTACCTGAACGATATCTGATGCCCAGGAGACTGTGGTCCTGCTTGAGAGTATTAGGCTCGGATGTTTTCCCCTTCAAAAATGATTGGAGGAAGGCATCCATAATTTAAAATCTGCATATAGATATGACATATGTTAAAAATATTTGATAAAATTCATGCGAGGATCTGAACAACAACAACATATGGGAAATCAGTTCCAGATAACAAGGCAGAATTAAAAATAATCTGTTACCTGTAGCTACCTTCCTCTCTTATATTCCAGTGCAACTGACAGAGATGGTGCCAAAACCCGACTCTTGGAAAAAAACAAATCCAAGCCCAACAGGGACCAGTATGTAGAGCAAGCATTTGGGAACCTGAGGGGAATGTTGTATTATTTTGGATTCCAACAGGGCTCATCATTTCCACATTCTTTTATGTAGAAGGATGATCCTAAGGAAAAGCAGCAGGCGTGGAATTGGATAGAAGGGTGTATTCACCTGCCACAGTGTGACTTTGGGAATCTAACCATTCTGAGCAGCTCGTGCCCACTTTGTATGGGACAGCAAATGCTGTAGGCCCTCTTGGCTTTGATGAAATTCAATTTAACACAAACTTATTAAAATATATCTTTTTTTATTTCAGGAAGGATGGGCAAGGGAGAGAGAGATAGAAACATCAATGACGAGAGAGAATCATTGATTGGCTGCCTCCTGCAGGCCCCCCAACTGGGGATTGAGCTCACAACCTGGGCATGTGCCCTGATCAGGAATCGAATGATGACCTCCTGGTTCATAGGTCAACCACTGAACCACACTGGTTGGGCTTAACACAAACTTTTAAAGAGCATCTACCACATAGCCAGCCCTGGCTTCACGGCCCTTTCCCTCCGCTGATTTCCACAATATTGCTGCCCCATGGCAATACGGTTGCAGAAGGCAATGAGAAAGGCATGCAGAGCTCCCTGAGTCTCAGAGCTTCTGGGAGGGCCTTTTCTGATGGGAGAAATCAAAAGTCTGCCAGGAAATCAAGGATGGCTCTAATTCTGCTGTTTCTTTCAGGGAATGCAGCTACTCATCATTGCTTCATCACCTTCATGCAGTGTTTACAACATGCTTTATAATCTCCTCCTTGTGACTCCTCCTAGGGTATGTCTGCATTTTTGTTGTTATTCCCACTTAATAGATGAAGGAAGCAGAGTACAGAGACCCTTTCCCAGGCTCTTATGGCAAGAGTTAGGATTAAGTTCACATCCCTAAATCCCTGTGCCACTGCCATACCTATGCTTTCTTTGCTGTCCATGTCCTTTCCGTCTCCCCCCCACCCCCACCCCCGGCCCACAGTACAGAGAACCTGCTACCGAGAGATTTCCTCATCTCCTAGGGAGAAACCATTCTGGTTGTTAAGAGAAGATGGCATTCTCTGGGATCACGTTCTCAGAGATGAACTGCCAGGGTGCGACCCTATGCAATCTTCACCCTAGAGGTTGGTGATCTCACATGTAGTTGACAGCTTCTCTGCTTACTCCACCCCTGACCCCTCTCATATATGGATTTAAGGCCATTGGCACCTTTCTCTGAAAGGATGGAGAGCTCTGAATCCAACAAGTGATTTTGCATCTTGTCCATCACCTGACAAAGATTTTTGAAGATGAAATGGGAGAGATTAAACAGAACCGTTGTTTTATCTAAACCTTTATGACAGGCTCCTAACTGTGGTTCTGTCTTCCTTGTTTGCAGGCTGTACTGCTTCCGATTCATCATTTGTGCTTCCATTTCAGTCATTTGATGGAGACATCCCTGAGCAACTTAAAATCCTTCACTGATCTCTACTACTTCTAACTGGGAGTCCATAAATGATGGGTTCCAGGAGGCCCACAAGTCTCCCTGAAGTTGAATGTAAAATGTAAATGTGTTGTATGTGTGTGTGTCACTGTACATTTTTTTCCAGAGAAAGGGACCATATACAGTACAACATTCAAGCTCTTTATCAAGGCATTTGGAGTCCTTCGTCATCAGCTTTTCCTTGACTTATCTTGCGTCAAGTTCTCATATTCCTCCTCTTCACTTGCAAGGATAATCCATGAGTTCTCCAGGCTGAGGTACACCCTGATCCCTTGGCCTGGAATGCCCTTCTCATCCTGTTCCTCCTGGAGGAAACAGTTCACAAGTCGCCCCTGTGTTGCCCCATAGTCCCAAGGCATTCTTGCTTCCCACTGCGCACCACTTGTCACACATGTTGTAACTTCACTTGTTTATTTCACTGCCTTCCCTGAACCATGAGCTCCTCTAACAGGGAGGCTGTATTTTTTGTATTTGAATACTAAGCACTTAACATATGTCCCCAAATAGTAGATCTTCAGCATATGTGATTTTTTTAAAAACCCACCACAATAACATGGTAAGTGACATCCAAAAAAATTCAATTGTGTAAAATGTAGTCTCTCATTAGTCCAAGGTTCATGAAATGACCAGGTGGACTTTGTGACCAGCCTGAAATTCTGGATGCATTCCAGGAGTCTGGCTATGCAATCCAAATCCTTTCTGTGCAGGCTGTGGTTTGGGGCCAGCTGCCTGATGGAAGTTCTTCACTCTGGCTTAAATATTGATGGAGACCATTCTGGGTCTGAAGAGTGGAGTTTCTAGGACCATGAAAAGGTTACCAAGAAAATTTCAGTTAGTTAGAATCTATTTCATCATCCACTCTGGGTAGTTTGGGCTGGGAGAACACTGAGGATGTGAGCACCTGCCCCTCCTTTCACCTCAACATTGGATTGTTTACCATTTCCAGCGCTATCTCATCCTCCCATCTCCCATCCAAATCTATCCTCTTCCCCAAGAAGATCAAACCTGCAGCTCCACGGAGTTGGGCTGAAGATATGAACTAATCACCAATACCATGATAACTACATTTGTGCATGTAATAAAGGTATTCTATTCTGTTTACAGAAAACATACAGGATTAATAAAAGCAATTTGATGTAAAGTCTCATTTTCATAAGCCATATCCCCTTTAAAGAGAATATACAAGAAGAACTAAGAGGGTCCTGCTGCCGAGAGACATACTCTTCAGTCCCCAGTTCTGAGCATCTCATGAGCCCTCCATGACCTCAGTGGGATCTCAACCCAGTGGGATCCACACTCTGAGTAACACTAGCCCATAAAGCCAGCCTCATGCATCATATCTTATTCCCCAAACCCTAAATCTCTAGCTTATAAAGATTCTTAAAGCAAAGATGACATAGGTGTGGTGAAATTGTTTACCTACTTTGTGTACTGTACCGAGAACTTTATGCAATTTGCTTACTTAATCCACACTAAACCTGGTAAGTTAAATACTATTATTTCCATTTTGAAGATGGTAAAATGGAGGTTCACAAATATTAAATAACTTGTGGTGTGCTGAGGGCCAGTGGTCATGATTTGCATGGAGATTGGTCTGATTCCAAAGCCCATGTTTCTCCACTGTGAGGCCCTGATGCCAGGCAGCTGGGCCCTGGGCTAGGCTGTGTGACCCTCTATGTGACCTCACCATATTTCTTACCTGCTTGGTGACTCCATTTTCTGAGTAAGCTTGGGGAAATATTAGTCCCTACCTCATATTATAGGGAGGGTTAAATTAATTAATATATATAAAGAGCTTAGAACACACGTCAGGGCTTAGTAAATGGGAGCCACTATGGTTATTGTAACATATGCCTGATAATCTGGTGCCATATTTTCTAAACAAAGTTTGGACAAGTGGTCTGACAAATAAAAGTGAGTTTAGGGGTTGGACTGGGTGACAAGCCAGAATATTGAACTCTATGCTGGCTCTAGAAAGAGACTGACGTACCTCTATTTTATTGATTGGCATCTTCCTTTCACTTGTGACACATTTCCTATATCCACTTTTTAAGCTCCAGGAAAAACATTTGGATAATGACTTGAAGAGTATTTTTCCCTACAATAACCTCTAAATCCCTCTCCTCATCAGTATGCTGGTAGGCATTTCTACTTCATATGTATTCTTTCTCCTTTTTCCTCTAGTGTTTCTCACCCACACTCAGACTGATTATTCTGTGTTTTCATTAAGAACACTTTCCATTTGCCAGTCTATAAAACAGCTTCTTAATATAATAGCATCATTTCCTGCAGAGAGGAGAAGTCTTTCCATTTGCAACCAATCATAAGGCCAGAGTCAAACAAGAATTAACTTCCAACCCTTTTTCATCAAACATAAACGGGAAGGTCAAAAGCCAATTGTAGAGACAGCCTCCTGCTCACTTCTGCATATAAATTCCAAGGGTTTTATAATTTCTTGCTGGAAAAGTTTCCCCCCGTTTCTGTTTTATTCCTCTGATGTCCTAACTTGGTAAAAGTAATCCTAGCAGCTTAATAAATGTATCAAAATTCTTGCAAGAATAACATGAAAGGCTGCGTCTGAGAGAGCATGGTGTGATGATTGGTTTTACCTATTAGGATGTATCATTTTGATATAGAGACATCTAACTTACTTGATAAATTTTTATTAAGAATGGACAAGGATCATGGCCAGTGTTCCCAGTGGTTAAGCATCGGCCTATGAACCAAGAGGTCACAGTTCGATTCCAGGTGAGGGCACAGGCCTGGCTTTTGGGCTTGATCCCTAGTAGGGGGCATGTGGGAGGCAGCTGATCAATGATTCTCTCTCATCATTGATGTTTCTCTCTCCTTTCCTCTCTCTGAAATCAATAAAAACATCGTTTGAAAAAAAAAGAAAAAAAAGAATTGACAATGAGCCACAGACTAGAATAAAGGATAAGTGAGACTAAGTCCCCACCTTTGACAAGCTCAAATCCAAAGTTTGGGTAGTAAGTAGATATGCTCAGTGTCCCACGGAGAGAGCTGCAGCAGACATGGAAACTTCAAGTTGTGGGAAACAAAGGAGAGAGCCACCCACCATACCAGGGCACCAGGGAGAGAAGGAAAGCTCTGTGATATTGTGATTAATAATATGCAGTACATATTTGAACTTATCTCATTTTTTTTGGCTCAGACCTCCCAAAACCCTTGGAATTTCCTGTGATAAGAGCAATAGGAGCATTTCTGGTTGTAGTATTTTGTCTTTTGTTCTTGGTTCTTGAAATAGTTCCAGAGTCATTAAGGTGAAAAGAGTGTCTTGCTATTCAAAAGAATCCCCTTTCAACCACACGTGAGTTTATGTTAATGAGGTGAGTTTTGGAAAGCCTCGAAGGATGGGGGTTGGTTGCCAAGGGAACCACAATTAAAGAGTTGGATCTTCCAGCCCCACACAGGGACTTCCAGGCAGGAAAGAGGGGCTGGAGGTGGAATCAATCACCAATGGCCAAGTTCTAATCAATCATGCCTATGTAATGAGGTCTCCATAAAAACCTAAAAGGGCGGGTGGGGTTCAGAGAGCTTCCAGCTTGGAAAACCAGAAGACATTCACGTGTTAGGAGGGTGGCGCACTCCAAACTTTACGGGGACAGAAACTCCTGTGTTGGGGACTCCTTTAGACTTCACCTTATGTATCTTCTAATATGGCTATTGATTTTGTATCTGTTGTAACAAACCAGTAATCTAGTAAGTAATATCATTCCTAGCGTTTGATGAGCCACTGGAGCAAATTAATTGAACCTGAGGAGGGGCGTGTGGGAAGCTCAGATTTATAGCCTATCACTCAGAAGCACAGGTGACAACCAGCACTTGTGATTGGCATCAGAAGTGAGGGCAGACTTGTAGAACTGAGTCCTTGCCCTGTGGGATCTGATTTTCAATAGCATCAGAATTGAGTTAAATTTGTGGGACACCCAGTTAGTGTCCACTAAGAATTGGAGAAGTGCTTGGTGGTGTTGGAAAAAAAAAACCATATCAGCGCTTCACAGATGAGGCAGCCTTCCAGAAGCTGGTCTTGACACGAGCAGAAGTTTGCTATGGTAGGTGTGGGAACGTTATTGAACCCAAGTTTGTGTGCCTGACACTTCAAAAGGCCAAAACCCAAACCATCAGTTTGGAGTAAAGAGAGATTTATTCACTGAGAAGGTGCCAACTGAGAAGATGGGAGACCTAATGGTGCCTCAAATCCTGGACTACATTAGGGGTTTAAAGGGGTTAGGGGAGCAGGTATGCAGAAGTATGTGTGGGACAAGTTTTCATTGGAGGACCTGGAGCTTGGCCATTTATTGCAAAGGGGAGTCAACACTGGCTCTTCCTGGACAACAAACCCTTTGCTTCTGAAACGGTACCAGTGTTCAAGTTCTGGTTATGTCTGGTCCTTTGGTTCAGGGTGCAGCTGGAGGTCAAAGTTCTCTCCTCTGCACATACTTTTGCTGCATGACTTGTGGTTTGGGTCTCTGAACAGCACGCCAGTATCTCCTTAAACAGTATAAGACCGTTTTGAACTGGTTCTATGGTTACAGGAACACTGAAAGAAGCTGTGGTCAAAGAAGCAAATATAAGAATAGAGAAAGTGTAATTACATTAAGCAGCATTTTGAATAACCTATATTTAGGTGGACAAGATAGTTGAGTTTTCTTTGGAAAGAGTATGGATGTTCCAACACTGAGATAGTTCCATAAAGGATCATGATAGAATAGCATTACTCAAGGATAAGTTACATACAGGCCACTTTTAATGGGGGGAAAATTGCAGAGCTACACTGTTGACTTAAGATATTTTTATTATATTTTGTATAAATATAAAATTAGGTATATCTTCTTAAAATATTAACTATAAAGTCATATTCACAAAATGAATAGAAATAAAACTCAAAAGGCAATAAAAACTTATTAATTTAAAATAAGAAATAATGTTGTTTGGCTGAAACTAAATTGCTATCCCCAATATGATTGAAGTGCGTCAGGCTACACCTCAGTTACTTTGGCGTTGGATATGTCTATATTTCTATGTTATGTGGTGATGAAATTCTCATATCATTTTCTTTTGAAAATTACTGAAAATTTCACTCATATAGTGTGCCATGATAGTATTTCATCTTAACTTGATGAAATGCATAATTCATCTATTAAACCTGAACCTGTTCTTTTTCATTAGCCATCTGTTATAGTATGTCATTTCCATGATGTCAAATCGAAGTCTTAATTTATTAAAAAATTTAAAGAACAAAAATCATAGTCTATGAAAGTGTCTTTCAATTGTAAATTATTATTGAGGGGAAAAGTCTTGTGTTTATTACTGGTAAATAATTTAGTGTGAGTACAGAAAGAACCCTGGTGGACAGCTGTCATGATATTAGGACTTGTCAACCTACTCCCAGCCCGACAGGCCCAAGTGCAAGTTCCCTTTGGGTAATCCCCCAAAACAACTACAAAAAAGAAAACCATAAATACTATTCTAGGATCATAGGGCTCCAGTTTTGCATTCAGATGCCCTGAATATTCTGATAGTATATTTATGTCATCATCAAAATGAGAAAAAAAATTAAAATCCCATAAAGAGCTTACTTACTAAGAATATGTGTGTAGGTGCCAGGAATCTGCTGAACCCCGTTTGAGTAAAGCTGGACCAGATTATCTTAAAGATCCTTTCCAACTCTAAAGTTTCCCCATTATTCTAACATCAGGAAACATCAGGAATGATAAACACCAAATGCAGACAACTAGAGTGAGCTCTTACCAAACCATCATGTCCAAATTTGTTTTTGTATTCCCCTCCTCCCCTCTCAGGAATCTTCTTCATTCCCAGGAATCTCAGAACTCTGTCCTCACAAAAACTTGTTCTTGGAAAAGAGCAGGGCCATGGCCCTTCATGTTTGAGTATGAATTTAATCCATACTGAGTATGACTTTAATTCACTTCTTCCAAAGGTGATGCACCTTATACCTGAGCCCTGGGTTTTAAGTGGATTTTCCCCACTTCTTTTATTTTTACACCCCTATGCAGGAATTTGTAAGTCCAGAAGAAAAAGAGGCTGGAAGGCATACCAGAGAGGTGGCAAGCCCTGGGGACACTCAGCCCTGAACATCTGGAGCCTGAATCACATGAGTGATGACAGCGAGAGTCGCACAATTATAAACTGGGCAGATTTGAAAATTGATCCTGAATCAAACAGCCACTAATTTTCCTGGTCCCCTCTGGCAATCATCCTTTCAAACTATTCAGGGTTTTAAAATATGAAAATAATGAACCCTTGGCAACCCTCCCTTTCTCTTTCCTTTAGAAACCCTTCTGATTGGCTATCAGTATTCAAAGTACACTTTTTAGGCTGCCCGCTCAGCAAGTTCAAGAAAAGCTGGTTTCTCCCCACAAGTGCTGCTAAACTATAACTGCCTGCTGTGTCTCTCACCCCCTTTCTGAATAAGTGGTGTTAGATTTGCCACTTTGGCTAATCCTCAGGAATCTGACCTGTCATTATGCAATCTTCTAAAAATATCAGCTTGCACTTCACATTTTCTGTTTGGGTTTCATGTAATTCCTCTTCAGTGTATTTTATTTGAACCTGTTAACCTATTTGAAGGGGAAAAAAATTACTAGCTAGCATTGCCTGTCATCTGCTGTGTTTGCTTCTTTCTCAAAGGGCCTCAAATGAGAATGCTGGTCTCTGGGTAGTTGAATAAAAGTGAGAAGAATGAAACGGAGGAAAGACTTATTGATGCACACATTCCCCTCTGGTCTCTGCTACCACAGCAGAAAACACATCTCTCCTCCATCTTCTCTTAACTGGGACACTGGAAAGGCTACAGTAATAAAGAGAATCCAGTGCCTAACTATCAAACGTCTGCTCAGTGCCAGGCACTGTGCTAATTGTGGGGACTGTGCAAAGGCTGATTAATGCAGATAGTTAAGAGAGATTCTTGGTGGTGGGAATGGATGGAATGGCTGAAAATGGGAGCCTGAAATCATGCTGGGCAAATAGAAGAGCTCTTCATCTGAAAACAATAGTCTGCCCAATTTGGCTGTCCACAGTGGGGGATCAAGCACGACCCTTCAGATTATGGAGTTAATTCTGTGAGATCAGGGTCAAAGCTGGTGGGAGGAGCCTACTATGAGACAAAACAGGATATCTGCATGCAAAAGAATAAAGTTGTATCTTCATTTTACATCATATGCCAAAATTAACTCAAAACAGATTAAAGACCTAAGTGTGAAACCCAAAACTGAAACTCCTAAAAGAAAACATAGGGGAAGGATTCATAACATTGGATTGGCAATGATTTCTTGGATATGACATTAAAAGCATAGGCAACAAAAGAAAAAAATAGACAAGTAGACTACATCAAAATTAAAAACGTGTGTGCATCAAAGGACACCATCAATAGAGTGTAAAGGTAACCTACAGAATGGGAGAAAATATTTGCAAATTATATATACCTGATAAATGGTTATTATCGAGAATATATAAATAACTCCTATAAAATCAGCAAAAAAAATCAAGTAATCTTACTTTTAAAAATGGACAAAGGACTTGGACAGATATTTCTTCAAAGAAGATATACAACTAGACAAAAAGCACATGACAAGATGCTCAACATCACTAATCAGTGAAATACATATTAAAACCACAATGAGATACCACATCTCCCTCATTAGGATGGCTACTATAAAAATACAAAACAAAACAGAAAATAATAAGTAGATAATGTGGAAAAATGGAATTCTTGTGCACTGTTGGTGGGAATGTAAAATAGTGCAGTTGCCTGGAGAATGTTATGGTGATTCCTCAAAAAGTTAAACATCGAATTACCAAATGATTCAGCAATATCCTCAATGAATTGTAAGCAGGGTCTCGGGGAAATATATGTACACCTATGTTAATAGCAGCACTGGTTACAATAGCCAAAAGATGGAAGCAATTCAAGTGTCTAGCAATAGATGAACAGATAAACAAGATGTGGTGTACACAAATAGTGGAATGTTATTCAGCCTTTGAAAAGAAGGAATTCTGACACATGCTACAACATAGATGAACCTTCAGGATATTATGCTAAATGAATTAAGCCAATCACAAGAAGACATATACTACATGACTTAGAAGGTCAGTGTTCTGAAGATGGAAGGGGTGATGGTTACACAACAATGTGAATGCACTTAATACCACTGAACTGTATACTTAAAAATTATTAAGATGGTAAATTGTATGTTATGTGCCATTTACCACAATTATAAAATTTTAAGTACAAAAAGTATGATGAGTAAGATATAAGCTATGTCCTTGAGAAGCTTATGACAGAGGAGATAAATGAATAAACAGAAAATTCCAATATGATGGAGTAACAAGTTGTTAAGCAGGGATGTCCTATAACTGGGGGTTAGGCCCCACAGCTAAAGGCACCAGAACTTCTAGACCAGCGGTTCTCAACCTGTGGGCCGCGACCCCTTCGGGGGTCAAATGACCCTTTCACAGGGGTCGCCTAAGACCATCGGAAAACACATATATAATTACATATTGTTTTTGTGATTAATCACTATGCTTTAATTATGTTCAATTTGTAACAATGAAATTGGGGTCACCACAACATGAGGAACTGTATTAAAGGATCGCGGCATTAGGAAGGTTGAGAAACACTGTTCTAGACCCTAAAGAGATCCATGAGGAGATGTCAGTGGCTGGGATCAGACACCACCCATGGAGCTTACCAAGAGATATCAAAACAAGCTCTTAGATAAACAAACAGACAAACAAAACCCTCTAAGACCACCTCCCACTTCCTGTTGGGAGAGGGAAGGAGCTGTGGTCAGCCTTATGAGGAGTGTGGAGTGAAACGCTTCCCTCCCCTTTAGGGCAGAAAGCGGTGTTTGTCTTCCTCCAGGCTGCTGAAGACCTTGAAGAGCATCAGGAGTGTACACTTGCAAGTAAAGGACTCCTGCCTCTGGCATGCCAGCCGCGAGCTTGCTGAGCAGAGGGACCGTGGGTTCCTTCTAGAGCTGCCTGAGCAGAGCATGGAGAGGGCTGCATGTGGGCTCGCTAAGGTGGAGAGCATTTGGACATGTATGTTGAGATTTTGAAAGTAGGAGTTCTTCTCCTCTAGTCATCTGAGCCATTGGGGCTTGAAGACAAGGTGATGTCATGTGCCCAAGAAGAACATGAAGCAACGTTTTCCTCCTCTCAGTTCTCACAGGGTCTTGGAGGGTAAGGAAGAGAACCACATGGTACCTGTGAAGAAGCTTAGAGCTTAGCAAGGAGACAGAAGTGCATGGGTAGCGTAGGGTCTATTGGGACAATCATGCCATCCCGAGGAAGGTGGGGATGCAATGTTAACAGGGCTGAGAGTCAACACGGGTGCTCTACCAGAGAAGTCCTCGGCAATGGAGGTGGCTGGAGTGAACGTCCCCCGAAAAAATGTTGCTTCCCATCTACCCAAAGACCACAGTTTTACCAGAGACCCATAGCAGGAGACAGAAAAAGATCAAAGCAGAGCAAGGCAAGAGGCACATCTCCACCACAACCAAGAGCAGGCTCTTTTCAGAGCATTCTGCTCCCTCCACCCTCTTCCCTTACTCCTGACTTTGGAGGAAACACACCTTGATGAGTGTAAAAAGGCATAACCCATTCCCACCCTCAGTCCCCGAGCCACGAGCCCTCTTAGCTTGGGGACAGGAAGATCTTTGGACCATATATGAAGCTAAAGTTTTAAATGGGACCAGATTAAGTCTTAATATTATTGTGAGATTTAGATGAAATGCCTTTAAAGGGCCCATTCCCAGTGAGAAGGAGCATGAACATTCAATACAGAATATTTGAGGGCAGGCAGTGGCAAAAAATTAAAATCATTTTCTGTCTCTCCTCAGGAGGAGGATTTAGTTAGCAGACTAGTTAGACTGAGATAAAGCAATTCACAGATAGCTACAATACTCAGAATACCCAAACACTCTGGGTTCCTCAGAGTGTTTGGGAGGCAGGGAGGCATGTAGAGGAGGTGATGCCCAGCTTTATAAGGACCCTGGAGTAAACACTCAGGCTGTCTGATTGGTCAGTCAAAGTCCTTCTTCTTTCCTGACACCTGGTGCCGTGCACTTGGGGTCCCTGCAACGTGAGGACTGCACCCCTCATTCTCTCTTCCTGGGCCTTTACTAGCCCTGGAGAAAGCTGTTCACACCCACATGATTGACTACTCCTTAATCTTAAGGACTCGACCAGCAGTATTAGCCTCTCTCTCAAATTCTTTCCATTGGCTCTCTGCCATGTCCTGGAAACCAGGGTCACACAAGCATCATAACCCCTCCACAACCTCTTTTTCAGCTCAGGTAGCCTTTTTAGTTATATTCATAAGTATGCACAACTCCTAACACTAGGAACAGTAGAGTGGCCCTTTTAAAGTGTACATACATCCTCTTATGTTCTTGTGTTACACATACATATAATAAAATATAGCATCAAGTAAGTGAATAAATCTCTTGTTGGAGCTGGGGAGGGAGAGTGAGCTCATATTTTAATGAGATCTTGAAGGATAGTAGTAGTAATAAAAAGACTATTAGTATTAGTAGCTCATCTTTATTGAGAGCTTACATGTGCCCGGCTTGGTGCTAAGTACTTTCAATGTATCATCTCTTAATTCTCAGAACAATTAACTCCCTGATGGAGACACCTAGGCAAATGAGTGTTAATTATTTATACATAACACTCACATGTCCTCTTCCCCAATCTAATGTTAAGTATTTTATTAACCCCTTTTTATTGATGAGGAAATTTACATTTAGAGTAATTTAATATTGACCAAAGATTGTCCAGGTAAGTTACATGACTTGTCCTTGATCGTAAGGCATTAATGTAAGTATCATAGTACTTTGGCTGAAAGGAGGAAGTCATTTATATCCAAATACTTAAACATTTTGCCATGTAAACCAGAAATTAACAGTTTTAGTTGAAGAAGACTTTCACTTATCTGCATAACCAAAAATCCTACAAAGTTTTTTACAATATTCTTTGGGAAAGGCATTTGCGACTATTTGCTTCACTTTTGAATGAACATGCAGGAGAAAGCACGTGTAATATTAATTTTTTACATTAACTTTATGATAATTCTTAATTTGATATGTATTAAACATTCCACTTTTTCAGAAATGCCCTGACTAGGAAACAGGTAACAGGTAAAAACAAAGTTAATGAATTCCAGTTGAATCATGATGTTCTAAATCTGAACATATACTGTTCACTAAGATCACTGAAAAAAAAAAAAACACAGATATTATTTTATAACCTAGCTGTGTATAGGGAGTTTTAGAAAGTTTCACACTATTGCACTTTATTCTTTGAGCATTTCCATATCTCACCATGAAAATTTTTGTGCCAATTAAATAAAATTTAGATTCAAAATAGCTGACTTTTCTATTTTACAGTGTGTTTTGGGAAATAATGCTAATAATAGTCACAACTAACATTTGTTGAATGTTTACTATGTGTTGAGTGTTTTAATTAATTTAATACTCAAAAAATTCTCTGAGGTAAGTACTACTTTTATTCCCATTTTACAAATATGAAAGCTAAGGCTTTAAGAGGCTAATGAGCTAAGTAGCAATGGAGACAAATTTGAACGCAGGCAGGTTAGCTCCCAAGTCCGGGTTCTTAAGTACTTCATCATAAAATATGATAGTATATAAAAAAAACAAGAGGTTTTTTTTTTTACCAGTTCTCAGCTAATTGGAAGACCAAGAAAGCATCTCAAATATTGGTTTAAGCCCCTCTCTTCAACTATACCTGAAGGAGTTAAAAATCACTGTGATCAAATATTGCCTCCTTGGGACTGGAAACCACTGAATATGAGTTCCAAAGGTCCTCTGAAAAGTTAAAAAACATTGCACAAATGTTAGTATTACTAATTTTATTGGTTTGAAATACCATTCTTTTTTTAATAGTCCCTGAATATATGATATTGATACTCCAAATTCAGAACTGAGTTTAGATGGTCCAAATATCATTCAGCATGAAGTTGTTTGGGAATGCCTAACATTATTTCCCCTAATCCTTCCAAAACTAATCTTTTTAGACTCTATGATGTCAGTCAGAGAGATCATGCTAGAGAGGGGAAAAATGATTTTATAATTATTTTCATCAAAAACAATAATTCTCTGCCAAATCATGTACAGTTCTAGATTGAGGTCATCATGACTTTTGGTTCTTTCCTCAAATTGAATACATCCTCCAGGAATGAAGACTCACCATTGATGATATGCAAAGGAATGTGACAAGTCTCCCAAGACCATTTCTAAAGATGAGTTCCAACAGTAAATGTATTCAATGTCAGGATCAAGATGGTGTCAGTGTACAGCTGGCCTCGGTAAGTACATTGAAGTTGGCAGTATTCATCCAAAAGTGTTATCTGCTGGTGTGTTATTGTTGTTGGTTTGTAAAAGAATTCATAGTACTCAACATACAGCATATATTTGTCCCCTAGTAGCCCCACTCGATGTCAATAATTCAGACTCACCCACCTTCTCACACAGAACTTCTTGCAAATGATCAACAATATGCTATACTCAGAATCAGAGCAGCAGGCTGAGCTGGTGAACTCCCACCCTACCCCCACACCCCAACATCTAATATACTCAGCTACAGAGCTACAGGACAGCTAATGGTGCTTGTGTTAGAAACAGTCAGGACAAAGGTCAGCTGGTGAAGAATGTCCCTAGGACCCCACTTAGCTGGCTCAGTGTTATGCAGAAGGGTGCGGTGATGAGAAAGTAAGAGCACAACTGTTTGAGCCCTGTTATCTGAGCCAATGTAAACACCGAACCACAAATACTTCCCCTTCCTCCTCCAGGATCCAAATGTCAATTGCTTCCAGCTTCAAAGTTCTGAATCTGTACCACACCTCCCTTTGATTCAAGCTTGCTTGAAAAGAGAACAACATGCACGACTCCATCTGTATGGTAAAACTGAGCCTCCCTAGCTAAGCCATCAGGAGTTACTTAGCCCAACCCCGCATCCCTACAATACAATGCACCCTGGAAAAAATTCTGGCCACCTCTCAAATGACCACACAGATAACAGGTCAGTCTCTGAAAAGGCCATCGTCCAGGTGGGCAGGACCCAGGACAGACCAGACCTAGTATTGGGCCTGACTAGAGGGGCTCACAGGCACACAAAAGATGCCACACTGCTGGTCCTAGGGGTTCCTAACATAAGGGCTGCACCTTGGAACTGTGACAGAGGGGCAACAGAGAGAACCAGCTTCTCCCTGTTCCCTTTCCAGTCTTACATTCTTTTGGCCAATAATATTGGACGGTATAATATTTGCTGTCTCTTTTCATTAGTAAACTTATCCCCAGACTTATAGCTTAATAATCTAATGATCCATTATAACTAGTTTGCCTAATATTCACGCCCCTCTGAGGTTGTTTTTTGTTTGTTTGTTTGTTTGTTTGTTTGGCATTGTAATAGATGTTCTAAAATTTTGGGGCCATTTTCTTGGCATTTTAAGGACTTTTACATCACCCCCTTTGTTGCCAGTCCTGTAATGCTCAGTCCAGAACTTGAGCTCACTTTCTGCCTAAGGTATCCCTTTTCCTGCCCTACTCCAGTAAATATTGCTCTGTTTCCTGACTCAGGTGGTGAGGACACCCATGGGACTTTTTAAGTGGATGCAGGTTGGGATAGTTCTTCCTGGGTTTTCGTTGTTGTTGTTGTTGTTGTTGTTTTTAACAGCTTGTTAAAGTGGTAGTGATGGAGGATAAGGAAGGGAGCAGAAGGTGGAAGTGAAGGCAGAGCCCTTTAAATTAACAATGTTGGACTCTTGATTCTTCCTGGTGGCACCTTTGAAGTTGAAGCTAGTTTTCACCTTCTCCATCTCTTCCCCATCTTATCTCTAACCCCATCCTTCCTTTCACTACTCTAATTCTCATTTCCATAACAGGCTTTCTTTTATTTTGGTTCCAGCTCCCAGGCCATATTTTCATGATACATAATTCCTCTTGGGTTCATAGGTTGGAATTTGACCTCTGGATTCAGAGGGCTCTGGTTTCTGGCAAGTCAGAGAATACTTCTTGTGAGAGTAAGTTAGTGAGAACTAATGGTGTTAGAGCTGAACATTCCAAGAATCCCTGCCGATCTGCAAGTTAACTACTGGCAGACTCACTTTTTCTCATTTTCAGAGTGAGCTGTGTGCCACTAAGAACATGGTCTCCATTTCCTCATTTGTAAGTGGAACTAATCATAGCCCCTTCAAGGGCTGTTCTGGAATAAGAGTAGTATGATGGATATAATATTTTGAAGCTTGTTTACTTATCTTCAATGTAATATTTTTTTTCTTCCTGTGGATTATCCTGCCACTACTTTGCCTAGAACATTCTTCAGTTTGCTCCCAACTCAGAACCAACCCTTGTATTGACTTTGCTCACCTTTCAGAAGCCTTCTCCCCACCCCCCACAAGCCAGACTAAGTCTTTTTTCTCCTCCCACCAGACTCTCTTTTTAGATTCCTATACTTTATTTAGATTTCCCTAATTTTTTACTTAATGTTCTTTCTCTGTCCCAAGATCCCATCCAGGACACCACATTATATTTGGTTTCTATGTCTCCTTAGGCTCCTCTGGGCTATGACAGTTTCTCAGACATCTCTTGCTGTTCATGACCTTGACCAGTTTTGAAGATACTAGTTAGCTATTTTATAAACCACTAGTGGGGCCGTTGCACAAAGATTCACGCAATAGGCCTTCCTTCCCCTGGCTGCTGGCACCAGTTTTCCTCCGGCACCCGGGACCCAGGCCTTTGGTCTGGCCACAGAAGCAAGGCTTGGCTTCTCCACTATGGCTGCTCCCAGCCCCTCCTTTTATTTTCCCCAGCTCCTCGAGCTGAGGTCAGGGCTGGCTGGAAGCCTGGGTCACCCCTGGCGACCCAGGCCCCCAGCCACTCCTTGAGCGGAGTCCAGGGCTGGCAGGAAGCTTGGCTTCCTCCATCACCGGGAGCAAACCAAGCCTCCTCGCTCCAGCTCCATGGCCGCTACCATCTTCAATCGTCTTCAGTCTTCCCTCCACTCCTGTGTATGCAAATTAACCACCATCTTTGTTGGGTTAATTTGCATAATCTCTCTGATTGGCTGGTGGGTGTGGTGGAGTGGCGGAGTGATCGTTAATTTGCATGTTCTCTTTTATTATATAGGATTCTTTATTTTGGGTGTTCGTTGATGTTTTAATTGTGGCTAGAATGTGGTGATAGATTTAGGGAAGGAGTTCTCATATCTTCTCAAGGCTACATAATATCAATATGACTAATGACATTGTCCCTGATTATCTGGCCACAGCAGTCTTTGTCAGAGTTATCCATTGTAAAGTTATTTCCCCCCTTTCTGTACTGTACTCTTTGAAAGGAAGTCACCATGTCAGCCCACACTTAAGAAGTGAGGATTGTGCCTCACTTCCTTGAGAGGCAGGTTTCTACATAAATTATTTAGGAATCTTTTGCACAGGAGAATTTTCTCTTCTTTCCCATTTATTAATTTATTCAACCATTTATATCTGTATGGACTCATTTATCTTATACTTTAGGTTTTAATCTAATACCATATCATTTATTTTCTTGCACAAATTGTTCCAGTTTTGGCCAAAGAGAGTTCAATCTTGGCTGCTGTTTTCCTTTGACATATCTCCACCTGAGTGTGCATGTGTGCGTGTGTGCATGTGTACATGTGTATTTCATTATTTTCTGACTCCAGGCTCCATGGTTATCTAATATATTCTCTCCCTCAGTTCTAGAATTAGCTATTTCTCCAAAGGTCTCTGTTCTTCTTATTGGAGAAGGTATTAGAAACTATGATCTGTATGCTAAATGTGCTCATTGTTGATGAATACATATGTGTGTGCTAACCCATGTCTATATGTATATCTTTAAATATTTCTATATTTATTCATCTGTATCTCTATAAACCTAAACATGAGTTTGTACTCCTGTCTCCAAGTCAGTACCACATGGATCATTCCAGTCTCTTCTCCTTCCTTGCTTATCTGTAACCTCCCACTTCAGCAGTGAGAACCTGGCTCACATCATTTTCTGTTCATTTGCTTAAGTGTTCAATTCCAGAACACATGTGTAGTGGTTTCAGAATTGTTAACTCAAACCCCTGTGGGAAATAACTTTACCAAACACAGTACAGTGCTTATGTGCAGTTCTTTATGACTAAAGTCTTATAGTTAAAACTATAAGACTAAAATTACTTAGACTAAAATGCAGTTAGACTCTTTTTTTTTATAGCCTGCATTCCATCCAGGAGTCCTCTGACCTACTAAGTAATTTTTTAAATTTTGCATATATTAAGGTTCGCTGTTTGTACTCTAAATTCTATGGGTTTTAACAAATGTTGAGTGCTATGTATTCATCATTACAGTATCACATAGGATAATTTTAGCATCCTAAAAAATCCCCCATGTGTCACCTTCAATTCTCTCCCTTCTCCAAGTCAATTTATTATTTTAAAGACCTATTTCCCTCTTAAACAGGGAATGCTTCAATGTTATAGAATAGGGACACCCACGATTTTCCAGACTTCCATAAGTGGAGCACTGGTGATCATAACGAAGATGAAGATATTTGGGGGGACTGCCACTAATGAGGAAATGGAGGTATTTAAATGGAGGTAGTTGCAGAGAAACTAGATGATTCAGTTTATTTAACTAGATCATAAATACTATGGTAATGCAGAACTTCTAGATTGGGGGATTGCTGTACTCTTCTTACCAGCAATGTTTTCACATTTAAGAGAGCAGGAGTCCTAGGCCATCAATAGGTGGCATAATTGTGGGCAGTCCTAGGGATAGCTACTTCAAGATCACTAATGGAGAGTGAACCCAAAGAAAAAGAGTGAGAGGAGAAAATATCCACTCATTTGAAATAACCTAAAGTATAAATTCCATAGAAAACAAAATAGAGGTGTAAAAGCCAACAATATATATACTAGAGGCCCGTTGCCTGAAGATTCGTGCAATAGGTCTTCCTTCCCCTGGCTGCCGGCACTGGTTTTCCTCCAGCCCTTGGGACCCAGGCCTTTGATCTGGCCGCAACAGCGAGGTGTGACTTCTCCACTCTGGCCATAGTGGAGAAGCCAAGCCTCTTCAGTCTTCAATCGTCTTCAGTCTTCAGTCTTCAGTCTTCAGTTATCTTCAGTCTTCACTCCGTGCCTGCATATGCAAATTAACCGCCATCTTTGTTGGGTTAATTCGCATACTCATCCTGATTGGCTGGTGGGTGTAGCGGAGTGACACCACTTTGCATGTTTCTCTTTTATTAGTGTAGGTATATACCCTATATAATAAAGATTAATATGCAAATTGACCATCATTCCAACACACAAGATGGCCACCCCCAGTGGTCAAAGATGGCTGCCACAGATGGCCAGCAGGGGAGGGCAGTTAGGAGTGACCGGGCTAGCAGGGGATTACAGTTGGTGGCAACCAGGCCTACAGGGTAGGACAATTGGGGGGGACCCAGGCCAGCAGGAGAGAGCAGTTAGGGGCAATCGGGCTGGCAGAGGAGCAGTTAGGCGTCAATCAGACTGGCAGGGGAGTGGTTAGGGGGTGATCAGACCGGCAGGCAGAAGTGGTTAGGGGCAATCAGGCAGGCAAGGGGTTGGGAGCTAGCAGTCCTGGATTGTGAGAGGGATGTCTGACTGCCCTCAAGGGGACCCAGATTGGAGAGGGTGCAGGCTGGGCTGAGGGACACAGACCCCCATGCATGAATTTTGTGCACTGGGCCTCTACTATGTATATAAAAGCCTAAGTGACCATTGCAACCAAACAGATGACCAAACAGGCTGCGTGGGGTGACCGGGCCGGCAAGGAGGTTAGTGAGGGGCGACCAAATGACCAAGCAGCAGGCTGCATAGAGTGACCAGACCCACGGGGGCGGCAGTGAGGGGCAACCAAATGACCATACAGCAAGCTGCATGGGGTGACCAGGCTAGCGGGGGGGGGGGGGCGCAGTTGGGGGTGACCAGGCTGCTGGGGGGAGAAGTTGGGGGCAATCAGGCTGGCAGGCAGTTGCAGTTAGGGGTGATCAGGCTGGCAGGAGGGCAGTGAGGGTCAATAAGGCAAGCAGGTGGGTGAGCAGTTAGGAGCCAGTGGTCCAGGATTGTGAGAGGGATGTCTGACTTGCCGGTTTAGGCCCAATCCCTGGGATTGGGCCTAAACCAGCAGTCGGACATCCCCCTAGGGGTCCTGGATTGGAGAGGGTGCAGGCTGGGCTGTGGGGACCCTTGCTCCCCCAAGCACAAATTTCACACACCAGGCCTCTAGTATATTTATAAAAAACTAATATGCTTAGTGTCCAACTGTCCGACCGGTAGCTATGACATGCAATGACCACCAGGGGGAAGACGCTCAACGCAGAAGCTGCTGAGCTGCAGTGACTTGGCAGTGGCAATACTCAGGTGACGCACTCTGGAACCAAAGAGGAGGGAGCTCAATTCTGGGGTGTGTCACACGAGGACCACCCTCTCACAATCCGAGAACACTCAGGGAATGTCGGAGAGCTGGTTTTGGGCCCATCCCCACAGGCTAGGCTGAGGGACCCCACCTGCCAGAGGGACCCCGCTCACTCTGCAGATGCCCTTTGAGCCGTGGTGCCTCCCCAGGTGCAGCTGGCTGGGGAGGGACCACAGGAGGTTGGCTCCAGGGCGTGACCAGCCTGTCTTGCCCAGTTCTGCCCCACCAGCCACCTTCTAATTAATTTCCTTTTAATGTGTACCAATCCATGCACTGGGGCACTAGTTAGACTATAAATTGACTACAGATGGAAATAAAATAGCGATACAATCTGAAATAGATACCAAAATAAGTATGTTGAGGGTGTTCAAAGAGATAAATGAAAAAGTAATACCTATAAATAAGAGCAAAATTATGAAATATAAAGAGAACAAGTGGATAGTTTTAAATTAAAATTATTAAGTTAAAAATATGGTTGTCGGCCTAATAAATGCAAGAACAGGATAATCTCTTGACTGGACATAATTAAAAAGAGAATTATTGAACTTGAAGGAAGTACTAAAATGTTTTCTCTAAAATACACATAGAGAAATAGAGACGTTTTAAGAAAGAGTTGTTGAAAGATTGATAAAATATTGAGAATCCTCCAATTCCATTAAAAAGAGTTCTGTACAGAGAAAATCAAGGTAAAGATAGAGAAAATGTATTTTTTAAATGGTTGAGAATGTTCCAGCAATGAAGAAAGATATCAGTTCCTGGATTTATAAGTATGCACCAATAATAAAGAAAATAAAATCAGTGACACTGGGGAGGTCCTCCAAAATAAAAAAATATTCTAAGAATATGTTAAATTTGAGCCTTTAAAACTTAGAAAAAATATAGATAAATGTCTTTCTGACCTTGTGGTAAGGTAAGATTTCTGAAAAAAATACCATAAAAGCACCAGCTATAAAAAAAAGTTTAATAGAATCAACTACTTTAAGATTGTTAAAACTCCAGCTCAAAACAATGCTTTAAAAAGTGAAAAAATCAAACTTCAAACTGGTAGAATATATTCATATAACCAACAAAATAGTTTAATTCAGAATATATTTTAAAATTTCTACAAGTCAATAAGTAATAAACAACTCATGGCGGGGGGGGGGGGGGGCGTATTCTAAATTCCTCAGAAAAGGAAATTATATGACCAACTAGAGGCCCATTGCAGGAAGATTCCTGCAAGAACAGGGCTTCCTGAGGCCAGAGCGAAGCAGAGAAGGGAGTGAAGCCGGAGGCAGGCTTTGCTCCCTCCCGTCTCCACCGCCTCGGCTCCCTCCCTTCCCACTGTTTAGCTCCCTCCCTTCCCCGCTGCCTTGTTTCCCTCCCTTCCCCGCTGCCTTGGTTCTCTCCCTTCCCCGCCGCTTAGCTCCCTCCTCTCCCCACCACCTCGGCTCCCTCCTGTGTCCACTACCTCGCTCCCTCCCTTCTCTGCCACTTCACTCCCTCCCATGTCTGCTGCCTCAGCTCCACTCCTGTCTCTGCTACCTCCAATCCGTTCCCTTCTCCACTGCTTGGCTCCCTTCTGCCGTGCTTGGCTTCCTTCTACACTGTCTTCAGTCTTCGCTGGGTGCCTGTGTATGCAAATTAACCACCATCTTTGTTGGGTTAATTTGCATACTCTTCTGATTGGTTGGCAGGTGTAGCGAAGGTATGGTCAATTAGCATCTTTGTTTTTTATTAGTGTAGATATGAAAGTGAAGAAATGCCCACGCCACTAGTAATAAAGGAAATTCAAATCAAAACAAAATGAGATGCCATTTTTTGCTGCTTTGATTTACAAAGATTAAATTATTTTTATTGAGTTTTGAGAAGAGTACATATTAATGGAGTCTCCAAGTGTAATTATTCAGAGTGTAAATTGATAGTTATTTTTAAAAATCAATTTGACATTGTTATATCAAATTGAATATTCTTACACTCCACAATTCAGCAATTCCATTTCTAGATATATATCCAAGAAAAACTTTAGCACACATGTCTCAAAAGGTATGTACAAAATATCACAGCAGCACTATTCATCATATCAAAAATTGGAAACACTCTAGATGCCCATCAACAGGGAAAAGTTAAATTGTGTAAATTCATACGATTGAGTAGTTCATAACAGAGAATATGAAAGGACTACAGCTATATGCAATGACCTGGATGAAACTCAAACTCTTGTGTGAAAAATAAGTCCTAGAGAACTACATATAATAACTCCTACATAATAACTATCAACACTAATAAAAGAGAAAAATGGTAATTGGCGTACGGCGATACCCTTTTCATTGGCTAATCAGGACTATATGCAAATTAACTGCCAACTAAGATTGGCAGTTAACTGCCAACTAAGATTGGCAGTTAACTGCCAACAAGATGGTGGTTAATTTGCATATGTAGGCACAATGCAGGGAGGCGAAAGGGAAAGCAGGAATAAGCCCCCTGCCACTGACAGTGATCGGAAACCCAGGGGGGAGCTAAGAGCTGGGGGGCAGGGCAAAGGCGGCCCTGGGGCCGCCTTTGCCCTGCCCCCCAGCCATGATCTGAGAATCAGGCGCCTTTTCCGCCCTGGCCAGTGATAGCAGGAAGTAGGGGTGGAGCCAGCGATGGGAGCTGGGCAAGGTCGAAGCTGGCAGTCCCAGGAGCTAGGGGTCCCTTGCCTGGGCCTAAAGCGAAGCCCACGATCGCGGGGCCACTGCAGCTGCGGGTCCCCGCTGCCCGGGCCGGACGCCTAGGCCAGAGGCGTCAGGCCTGGGCAAGGGGCTGATCCTGCAATTGGAGGGTGATGGGGGTCAATGCCTGAGGGCTCCCAGTATGTGAGAGGGGGCAGGCTGGGCTGAGGGACACTCCCCCCCACACACACACACACCCAGTGCACGAATTTCGTGCACCGGGCCCCTAGTCTTATATAATGAAAGCCTAAGTGGCGTGATGCCCTCGTGCGATGTCATCACAAGATGACCGCCTTCATGTCACCACAAGAGGCCACCACAAATGGCTGCCACAAGACGGCTGGCAGGGAGGGCAGTTGGAGGTGAATAGGCCAGCAGGAGAGGGCAGTTGTGGGCGATCAGGTTGGCAGGGGAGGGCAGTTGGGGGCACCCAGGCCGGCAGGGGAGGGCAGTTGGGAGCAACTTGGCCTGCAGGGGAGGGCAGTTGGGCATGACCAGGCTGTCAGGGGAGGGTAGTTGGGTGTGACCAGGCTGGCAGGGGAGGGCAGTTGGGTGTGACCAGGCCTGCAGGGGAGGGCAGTTAGGGGCGACCAGGCTGGCAGGTGAGGGAAGTTGCAGGTGACCAGGCTGGCAGGGAGGGGCAGTTGGGAGTGATCTGTCCACCAGGGGAGGGCAGTTGGGGGTGATTGGGCCAGCAGGGGAGGGCAGCTGGAGGCAATCAGGCTGGCAGGGGAGCAGTTAGGCACCAACCAGGCTGGCATTAGAGAAGTTAGGGGGAAATCAGGCAGGCAGACAAGCGAGTGGTTAGAAGCCAGCAGTCCTGGATTGTGAGAAGGATGTCCCCCAAGGGGTCCCAGATTGGGGAAGGTGCAGGCTGGGCTGAGGGACACCTGCCCCCCGCACAAATTTCATGCACCGGACCTCTAGTGTATAATAACCTTTTTAGAAATTTCAAAAATAAATGAGAAACATAAAAGAGGAACATGTTCAAAACTTAAAGAAAAAGCAGTCATAAAGAAAAATTATCTGGACATATTAGGAATGAAAAATATAATGGAAAGAGTTCAATTGATAGCTTGAATGGCAACATGGTATCATTTTAAGAAGATCATATTAAAGAACTCTCCCAGAAAACATTAAGAATTATTAAGAAAACAAAAACATATAAAATGTATTTAGAAATGCCAGAAGAAGAGAAAAAGAAGCTGAGAGAAAATAAATTACTGTGAATGTTCCATATTTCAAAAAATATAACCTTAAGATTAGAAAGAAGTATGGACTAAATATAAAAACAACTCACACTAAGGACCCACATCTTAAATTATAAAATTGAAAAGCATCAAAACCATAGATTCCCAAAAACTTCTAGAACAAAGAAGCAGATTACCTCCAGAAGAACAAGACTCAGTTTGACAGCAGACTTCTTTTTTTTTAATTCTTTATTATTGAAAGTATTACATATGTCCCCCTTTCCCCCCATTGACCTCTTATATGCAAACAAGTTCTTTGGTTGATCTTTTACGCCCCCCACCCACTCCCCCTGCCCACCCACCCCTGCCTTCCCTCTGAACTTTGGTGGTCTGTTCGATGCTTCTATGTCTCTGGATCTATTTTTGTTTATCAGTTTATGTTGTTCAATATCTTCCACAAATGAGTGAGATCATGTGATACTTCTTAACCGGAGGCAGATGGCAATGGAGAAATATTTTCAAGATGATAAAAGGAATTATTTTTAAGCCTAGCAGTTTATATCTACAGAAACCATCATTTTAAACTTAAGCATGTAATAAAGATATTTTTATGCATGAAAAAGGGTTTGCTACAAATATATTTCTGTAAACACTCTTAGAAAAAGTATTCCAGAAGAAAAATAAATTCAAGAGGATAAAATAATATAAATGAAGGTTTACTGAAATAGATTTACCATACATTCGTTACAGTCCAAAATTAAAATTCTAGATAATGCCAACAAAATGAAGAGGGGGATAGTATAAGAAAGAAAGAAAAAAATATAAACAATTCTATATATGACCACAAATGCAGAAATTTTAGAGAAAATATTAGCTAATTAAATGCAAGAGTATGCATCCCAATAACAGAGTTTATCCTAAGAAGTAAGGGTTATTTAACATTAGAAAATCTATCAGTGTAATTTACCACATTAAAAATAGATTCAGAGAAAGTACTTTATAAAATTAAATTAAAAGTTATGATATTTTAAAAATGCCACTTAGAGAACTGAGAATAAAAGGAAGCTTCCTTAACTTGATAAAGATTTTATTCCCAAACCCTAAAGCAAACATCAAACTCAATAGAGAATCTTAGGATTATATTCCCTTTAGAATCAGAAAACATAGAACTACAAATGACAAAGAAAAAGATGGCAAAACCAATAAACAAATATTTGTAGGTGATACACTTAAAAGTGCAAGAGAAGTTCCTTAGGCCTTATAGGAGAGTTCACTAAATTGGCCAGTTGCAAAATAAATATACAATGTCAGCAATATTCTGTTAGAAACTATAATGAATTAAGATTCCACTCATGATAATAACAGCAACAAAATGAGATTCCTAGACATAAATGCACTAAGAAAATTGCATAATGCATAAGAAAACTTAACTGACTAAAAAATAGTTGAAATAAAATCATGTTTCTGAATGGGAAAATTGAATTTTTCAAATTGTCAGTTTACCATTATTTAATTTATGAATCTTAATGGTGTTCTAATCAAATCCTAAAGGGAATGTTTTGGGAACTTAAGTAAATCATTTAAAAAGTTTATCTGAAAAAAGAAATAGATGACAAGAGGCAATAAACCATCTTTAAAAAAAGAAAAATAAGGGTGGAATTACATTAGGAAATATTTATACACATTTATAATTCTACAATAGTAAAAAATGTCCGCTCAATAGATAAACAGATACATTAAACAAAATAGAAAGTCTAGAGCAGATAATCATAAATGTAAATTATATGATAATGGTAGTACTTCAAATTGTTTAAAGAAAGGAATTATTGTACTAGGAGGGTTACCTACTTATTTGAGAAGAAAATAAAGTCATAATCCCATTTGACAATATCACTAATATAAACTATGGATTGATTGAAAGTTTAAAATACTAAAAATGGAATAAAAGAATAAGAGCAGTAAATTATTAATCTGTATACAAGTAAAGGCAGAATTAATATAAGATAGAAGAAAATTTAACAAACAAGACCTCAGATAAATTCAACAAGGAAGTATAACTTTTTACTCATAAGAGAGTATGGAAAAATAGAAAATTTCACATGGTGTTGATGAGAGTGTAAATCCCACACACCCTCCCCTCAACCTCCTGCACCTCCCCCAGCCCATCTCTCCCTCAGGAAATCACCACACTATTGTCCCTTGCCATGAGTTTGTTTTCATTTTGCTCAATTCCTCAACTCCTCCCACTCAAAACCCCACCCCATAACAGCTGCCAGCCTGCTCTCTATCATGAGTCTGTCTTTATTTTGCTTGTTAGTTCATTTTGTTTATCAGATTTTACATGAGTGAAATCAGATGATACTTGTCTTTCTCTGACTAGCTTATTTCACTTAATATGATGCTCTCCAGGTCCATTTATGCTGTGGCAAAGGGTAAGATTTCCTTTTTTTTTGTTTTGTTACGGCTGAGTGGTATTCCATTGTATAAATGTACCACAGCCTTTTTATCCACTTATTTATTGATGGGCACTTGGGCTGCTTCCAAATCCTGGCTATTGTAAATAATGCTGCAATGAACATAGGGGTGCACATGTTCTTTTGAATTAGTATTTATAGGGTTTTTTTTATATAGTCCCAGAAGTGGAATCGATGGGTCAAAAGGCAGTTCCATTTTCTATTTTACTCCATACTGTTTTCCACAGTGACTGCACCAGTCTGCATTCCCACCAGCAGTGCACAAGAGTTCCCTTTTCTCCACATCCTCACCAACACTTGTTGTTTGATGATTTATTGATGATAGCCATTCTGACAGGTGTGAGGTGATATCTCATCGTGGTTTCAATTGGCATTGCTCTGATGATCAATGATGTTGACAATCATCTGTATGTCATCTTTGGAGAAGTGTCTACTCAGGCCCTGTGCCCATTTCTAATTGGATTATTTGGGGGTTTTGTTGTTGTTGACATTTATAAAGTCTTTATGAATTTTGGGTACTAATCCATTATCAGATGTATCATTGGTGAATTTGTTCCCCCATTCAGTGTATTGTCTTTTCATTTTATTGATGATTTTCTTTGCTATGCAAAACCTTTCTAGTTTGATGTAGTCCCATTTGTTTCTTTTTCCTTTTGTTTCCCTTGCCAAAGGAGATATATCAGAAAAAAATATTGCTATAAAATGTCCAATATTTTACTGCCTATGATTTTTTTCTAAGATTTTTATGGTTTTTAAGTCTAACATTTAAATCTTTAATCTATTTTCAGTTTGTTCTTATGTATGGTATAAGAAGGTGGTCTGATATCATTTTTTGTACTTTTCTGTCCAATTTTCTCAACACCATTTATTGAATAGACTATCTTTACTTCATTATATGTTTTTGCCTTTTTTGTCAAATATTAATTGACTATAAAGGTATGGGTTTACTTCTGGGCTCTCTATCCTATTTCACTGAGCCATATGTCTGTTTTTATAATAGTACCATACCATAAATTGTGCTGCTATGAACATAAGGGTGCATACATTCCTTCTGATTGGTGCTTCAGGTTTCTTAGAATATATTCCTACTAGAGGCCCGGTGCACAAAAATTTGTGCACTCTGGGGGGGGAGGGGGGGTCCCTCAGCCTGGCCTGTGCCCTCTCGCAGTCTAGGACCCCTCGGGAGATAACGACCTGCTGGCTTAGGCCTGCTCCCGGGTGGCAGAGGGCAAGCCCAATCCCTAGGTGCAGCCCCTGGTCGGGCTCAGAGCAGGGCTGATTGGGGAGTTGGGGCGCCGCCCCTTGTCACACTCAAGGCAGGGTCGATGGGGAGGTTGTGGAGCAACCCCCTGTCACACACAGAGCAGGGCCCATCAGGGGGGTTGGGGCTCTGTACCCTGTCACGCACAGAGCAGGGCCCATCAGGGGGGTTGGGGCTCTGTACCCTGTCACGCACAGAGCAGGGCCCATCAGGGGGGTTGGGGCTCTGTACCCTGTCACGCACAGAGCAGGGCCCATCAGGGGGGTTGGGGCTCTGTACCCTGTCACGCACAGAGCAGGGCCCATCAGGGGGTTGGGGTGCTGCCCTCTATCACCCACAGAGCAGGGCGGATCAGGGGGTTGGGGTGCCGCCACTCTCACACTCAGGGCAGGGCTGATGGGGAGGTTATGGCTCTACCCCGTCACACACAGAGCAGGGCCCGTGGGGGGGGGGGGGAGCTCCCCCCTATCAGGCACAGAGCAGGGTGGATAGGGAGGTTGTGGCCCCGCCCCCTGTCACACACAGAGCCGCAGGGCGATCAGGGGGTTTGGGTGCTGCCCCCTGTCATGCTGATTCCAGTGCCGGGAGGCCTCACGGCTCCGCTGATCCCGGTTCTGGGAGGCATATTACCCTTGTACTATATAGGGTAGAGGCCTGGTGCATGGGTGGGGCCGGCTCGTTTGCCCTGAAGGGTGTCCTGGATCAGGGTGGGGGTCCCTACTGGGATGCCTGGCCAGTCTGGGTGAGGGGCTGAGGGCTGTTTTCAGGCTGGGGGTGACTGAACTCCCAAACGCTCCTTTTTTCCTTTTTTTTTTTTTTAATTCTGGGCCAGCTTTAGCTTGAGGCTTGGCTCCAGCTCTTAGGCCTCTGGCTGAAAGTAGGTTTCTGGCCTTTGCTTACAATGTTGCCAATCTGCTGGCTGAAGTTGGGCGTATTTGTTACAATGTTTCTTAAACTGCCAGCTCAGAGGCAGCGGCAGGCGGGGAACGTTGGTTTCCTCCGTCACTGAGGCAACCAAGCCTCATGTTAGTTTCAAGCTGCCTGGCTGCCGGCCGCCATCTTGGCTGACAGTTAATTTGCATATCTCGCTGATTAGCCAATGAAAAGGGTATCGGTCGTACGCCAATTACCATGTTTCTCTTTTATTAGATAGGATATTTAATAAATAAATTCAGCAATGTAGAAGGATACAAAATTAACACCCAGAAATTTATGGCATTTTTATACACAAATAATGAACTCTCAGAAAGAGAAACTAAAATAACAATCCCATTTACCATTGCAACAAAAAAAAATTAAGATACTTAGCAATAAACTTAACCAAGAAGGTAAAGGCCTATACTTGGAAAGAGCTAGAGGAAGATGATAAACAAGTGGAAGAATATACTATGTTCATGGATTGGTAGAATCAACATCATTAAAATGTCCATACTACCCAAAGCAATCTATAGATTCAATGAAATCCCTATTAAAATACCAATGGCATATTTCACAGATCTAGAATAAACATTCCAAAAATTTATATGGAACCAAAAAAGATCCTCAATAGCCACAGCAAGCTTGAGAAAGAAGAACAAAATTAGAGGAATCACAAAACCAGATATCAAGTTATACTACAAAGCCACTGTATTCAAAACAGCCTGGTATTGGCATAAGAACAGACATATAGACCAATGAAACAAAACAGAGAACCCAGAAATCTACCCAAGCCATTATGCTCAATTAATATTTGAAAAAGGAGGCAAGAACAATCTCTTCAATAAACGGTGTTGGGAAAATTGGACAGATACATGCAAAAAAATGAAACTAAATCACCAACCTACACCATATACAAAAAAAAACCTCAAAATGGATAAAAGACTTAAATGTAAGTTGTGAAATCATAAAAATCTTAGAAGAAACCATAGGAAGCAAAATCTCAGACATCTCTCGTAGCAATATGTCTATGGATACATCTCTTAGAGCAAAGGAAACTATGGAGAAAATAAACAAATGGGACTACATCAAAATAAAAGCTTCTGCACAGCAAAAGAAATCACCATCAAAATGAAAAGAGAGCATGCTGCATGGGAGAACATATTTGCCAATGATACATCAAATAAGGCATTAAGTTCCAAAATATATAAGAAACTCATACAACTTAGCAAAAGGAAGACAAACAATCCAATTAAAAAATGGCCCAGGGCCTAAATAGACACTTCTCCAAAGTAGAAATACAGAAGGCCAAGAGACATATGAAAAAATGCTCAGTCACTAATCATCTGAGAGATGCAAATTAAAACAATGAAGTATCACCCCATACCTGTCAGAATAGCTATCCTCAACAAATCAATAAATGACAAGCGTTGGCAAGGATGTGGAGAAAAAGGAACCCTAGTACACTGCTGGTGGGAATGCAGACAGGTGTAGCCTGTTTTGATAGTTTCCCTTTCTGATACTTCATTATTTTTAAACTAGGGGCCCGATGCATGAAATTTGTGCAAGGGTAGGCCTTCGCAGATCAGCTGCCTCACAGCCCTGGCTGCCTCCCAGCCCTGCCTACCTCCCAGTCCTGGCTGCCTCCTGCAGGGGCCCTCATGGCCCCAGCTACCTCATGTCCCCAGCTGCCTGCTGCCTCGTGGCCCCACCCCCTGCCCACACCCACCTTGGCCTGGTGCTGCCTGCGTCCGCAGCCACATACCCCCGGTTCCTCGGTTCTGCGGAGCCCCCCAATAGATCACCCTGCCGGCTGGTAGCCTGAGCCTCCCTCTGCAAGGCGATCATGGGGCGATGGTGGGGCCCTCTGACCAATCGCATCGCACCTGCCTTGGCTGGCCTGGCGCCAGTGGGTGTCATAGCGTGGTCATCTGGATGGTCCTTCTGCTGTTTGGCTGTTCGGTCAATTTGCATATTATGCTTTTATTATTATAGATATTTATTTTGTATTCTGCTACTTTACTGAATTCATTATCAGTTCTAATAGTTTTTTGGTGGAATCTTAAAGTTTTCTATATACAGCATCATGTCATCTGCTAATAATGACAATTCTACTTATTTCTTTCCAATTTGGATGCCTTTATTTTTTCTTATGTGATTTGCTCTGGCTACGATTTCCAATACTGTATTGTGTAAGAATAGGGCGTGAAGGATGGGCTGAGACCCGCCCCTGTGCCCACCACAACCTTGCGGCCAATAGTTCCTTTCAAGGTGTATGAATTTGTGCACTGGGTCCCTACTTGTTCTATAACCTAGCTATAATTCTAATTTGGTCCTGGGAGGAGGTGAATGTAGCTTCCACCTTCTCTGCCACCATATTTGATCTCCCAAGAGTATAAATTTCTTAAAACAAAACAAACAAAAGCCCTCTGGCAATATGTATGAAAATCCATAAGACTGTACATGTCTTTAATAGACTAATTCCACAACTAGAATTTACCAAACTATTATGAGAGAGGTGTTAAAGCTTTGAGTACAGGGATATTTATCAGAGTTATGTAAAATTATGAAATGTTCAAAAATAAATGAATATCCAACAATAACAGACTAACTACATGATATGTGGATATGATGGAATATGCATCAACCATAAAAATTAAGAATCTATTAAGAATGTTCAATTACATAGAAAATATTCTGCGCATATTAAGAAAAATAAGAGAACCCAGAAATTGACCCAAGCCATTATGCTCTAATATTTGACAAAGGAGGCAAGAGCATACATTGGAGTCAAGACAGTCTCTTCAATAAATGGTGCTGGGAAATTTGGTCAGATACATGCAAAAAAAAAAAAAAAGAAATAAAGAAAGAAAATGAAACTAGATCACCAACTTACACCATACACAAAAACAAACTCAAAATGGCCAAAGGACTTAAATGTAAGATGGGAAACCATAAAAATCCTACAAGACTCCATAGGCAGCAAAATATCAGACATATGTTGTAGCAATATCTTTATTGCCACAGCTCCTAAGGCAATGGAGACTAAGGAGAAAATAAACAAATGGGACTACATCAAAATAAAAGGCTTCTGCACAGTAAAAGAAACCATCAAGAAAACAAAAAGAGCCCTGGCTTATTTGGCTCAGTGGATAGAACATTGGCCTGGGGACTGAAAGGTCCCAGGTTCGATTTCTCTCAGGGTCACATGCCTGGGTTGCAAACTCGATCCCCAGTAGGGGTGTGCAGGAGGAGGCTGATCAATGATTCTCTCTCATCATTGATGTTTCTGTATTTCTCATCCTCTCCCTTCTTCTCTGACATCAATAAAAATATATTTTTAAAAAAGAAAACAAGAAAGCCCACTGCATGGGAGAACATATTGCCAATGCTATTTCAGATAAGGGTTTAATCTCCAAAATTTATAGAGAATTCATACAACTTAACAAAAGGAAGATAAACAATCCAATAAAAAGAAATGAGCAAAGGACCTAAATAGTGATTTTGTGTGATTTTTTTTCTAAGAGGACATACAGAAGACCAAGAGACATATGAAAACATGCTCAAAGTCACTAATCATTAGAGAGATACAAATCACAACAATGAGGTACCATCTCATACCTGTCAGAATGGTTATCATCAACAAATCAGCAAATGACAAGTGCTGGTGAGGATGTAAAAAAAAAAAAAAAAAAAAAAAAGGAACCCTCATTCACTGCTGGTGGGAATGCAGACTGATGCAGCCACTTTTTTCCTCAAAAAGTTAAAAACGGAACAACCATTTACCCAGTAATCTAGGACTATATCCCAAGAAACCAGAAACACCAATCAGAAAGGAAATATGCACCCCTATGTTTATAGCAGCACAATTTACAATAGCTAAGATTTGGAAACAGCCTAAGTGCCCATCAGCAGATGAGTGAATTAAAAAACTGTGGTACATCTGCACAATGGAATACTATGCCGCGGTAAAAAAAGAAGGGACTTTTACCATTTGCAACAGCATGGATGGAACTGGAGAGCATTATGCTAAGTGGAATAAGCCAGTCAGAGAAAGATAAATATCACATGATCTCACTCATATGTGGAATATAATGTTCAACATAATTTGATGAACAAAAATAGATCCAGAGACAAATGGCTGGGGAGGTGGAAGGGGTGGGAGTTAGAGAGCAACCAAAGGCCTTGTATGCATGCAGATTAGCATAACCAATGGACACAGACACTGGGGCGGTGGGTTCTTTCCCGGGGTGGGAATGGCTGGGGGAGGGGTTCAATCGGGGGAAAAAGGAGACATATGTAAAACTTTAGATAATAAATTTTTAAAAAAGGAAAAGAAAAACAAGTTAGAAGATGGGATTGTCACAAACTTAGAAAAAAAATCACACAAAAAAACCTAAAAGAATATATACCAAATATATTATAAGATGTATAGTTCAGAAGGGAGCTTAGAAGTAATTTTAATTTTACCTTTGTTCCTCTCTACACTTTACAAATTTTCTATAATTAATGCATATATATTTTTAATCAGAAGTATATAATAAATGTTAGTTTTATAAACTACATTAGAGCAATGGAAATATAAATGTATTTTCTGCTTCTACCAATGTATTCACATTTAAATATATTTAGAGAAAATGTAATGTCAGGAAGCATTAATAATTTATATATAGTGAGTCTGGAGAAGTATAAACATTTTACTTGGCTTTTATTTTTACTGTCTGTTCTACTAAATGGTATAGGAGTTCTACCTGGGACCAATAGCCACAAATTCCAAGCCATGGATCAATTAGCTTGAGCTTTGATAGTCACTCAATATTTTTTGGCCTCATATTTTCTCTTGAATACAAGCTTCCTTCAGTGTTGACATATTCATTATAGTTTTTAAGAACTTGCTGAAGGTTACATATGTAAAAGCAACTGGAAAACAATTACTCTCAGTATTTTATCCATTCACTCTTTCTTGCCTTTAATTACTCATTCATCTCTATTCTATTCTTTTATTTTATTATTATTTATCATGTCACCTGGTGGTCTGAAAAGAAAACCTTCTTTTAAATGGAGCGGGGAAGCCCTGAAGGGGGGAGCTCTCACATACGACCACTGATCGCCTTTCAAAAGACCTCAACACATAGCAGCTTGCTTTACTGCCCCAGCAGAAGAAAGATTTTTTTCCTTGCCCAACAATAGCCAACAGATGAAAAGCCAGGACAACCCCAACTCTCACTCTCCTCCAACGGACTTTCATTCAAAACCACCCTCCCAACTCCCCATTTCCTCTATAAAAGAAAACCTCTCTCCTTTGCTCTCCAGATTTGTCTATGGTTTTGTCCTAGATTGCTTGCCCCAAATTGCCATTCTCTGCCATTCCAGAATAAACTCATTCTGCTGGTAAACAACTGGTTATTTCATTTTTTAAGCATGACATTGGGCTAGGTGCTTGGAAAGATTGAAAACATAAATGAAACACAATCTCTACCCTCTTAAAGCTTTAAGTCTCATAGGTGTAATAAAACATATATGTGAATAACTACATCATGAGTATGAAGGAATGTTATATGATCAGTACATATAACAAGATTGATATGTCCTTAGAGGTAGAAGTCTTTCTGTCTGGGGTAATTGGAGAAACAATTCTAATTATATAAAATGTTATTTGAGTTGAGTTTTAAAGCATGGATAGGATTTAGGAGAAGGAGTGCATTCCAGATGGAAGGAGTGGCTCCGTAGGTGGAACGTCTGATGCATGCCCAGGAGATAAAAAGCAGATGTTTGGTACAAGGAAAAGATTTGAGATCATTTTGGAAAACTAAGTAGTGGCCAGCTTGTGGAGGGTCTTAAATTCCAGGATAGAGTGTTTGATATGGAAGTGGTTGGCAGTGAGGAACCATAGAAAGCTTTTGAACTGGGAAGTCATTTCATGATCAAGCTGTGTTGTAGGAAGTTTGCTCTGCTGTCAGTATACAGTTGGAACCTCAAACTCAACATGCTCAAAATTACATGCAGTTCTTTCTCTTTTTTTCCTCCTCCTCTTTCACATTCTCTTCTTTCTCTATTCCCCATCTCAGTTAACAACCATCATCTCTGCAGCTGCCCAAATAATAAATTGGGGTCATCCTGTACTTACCACCTAATCATTCCTCACGTCCAGTAAATCACTAAATTCCATGCCTGCTTATATGTTATACACCATTCCTGGCTGTGGGGATACAAGGATAAATAAAGTTCGGACTTTACTTTAAATGAGATGGGTTTCAAAAACACGAGTATTGATTAAAATCAGTTGAAATGGTAGAACCAGAGTTCTGAAATTAGGGCATGGTGTGAAGATGTAGATTTAAATTTCCAAGTAGAAATGGTAGTTGAAGTCACAGGATTAACACGAGATTTCCCTGTATTTAAATACACAGAAGGAAGCGTAGATGGCCAAGAACTAACTTCATTTAGTGAGCACGAGAGAGAAGAATCATAAAGGGGTCAGAGAAGAATTAACTGAAGAGGCGGGAGAACTAGGTTTGTGTGGTATCAGATGGAAAGAAAAGTGTCAAGAAAATGGGAGCAAGCAATAGTGTGAAATATTCCAGAAAGTTCAAAGAGAATAAGGGAGGAAAAGGCCCATTTGCTATGCAAGTAGGAGGGCATGGATTGTTATCCACTAAGAGAGCAGTTTCTAGAGGATGTTGGGCTCCTGCTGACCAGTTGGGGACGAGGTGAGTGGAGGCCTAGAGGATGCCGGGGCGGCAGCTGGGAGGAGGCAGGAGAGGCACAGCAGCTCCCTGCCTTCCAGGCTGAGGAAATATTACAAAAGGCAAATGGATCAACCTAGCGGAAGGAGTTTCATGCAAATACTATGTGAAAAACATAGTCCTGAAAACGTCCCTTACCGCAGTGGTCCTGGAATGGGAGTCAACGTCCCGGCTTCACCTCAGGGCTCTGCTGTGGAAGACCGCCTTCGCCTGCCGCGGATACAGGTGCTGGATGGCTGTGGCACAACCCGTGCAGGAGATGAAGAAGGCATTGCCACCCTCTGTGCTCAGGTGTCAGAGCTAGATCTTTCAGACAGTAAATTTGAAGACGGGCATGAGGTGCTTAATTGGCGTGCATGCTCTGTTCACACCGCGTAGGTGCAGAGGGAGCGCCCTCGGAACGCCTCCTCCAGGATTCCCGCAGCCTGAACCGCTGCGAGGTTGTTTTGACCGGCATTGGGTGACAGGTTAGGCCAAATCTTCCTCTGAATCATTTCAGCCCCTGTGTTCACAAGCTGATTCTCCAAACTTTGCTTCTTTGTATAACATTTCACAAAGGTGCTGTGCTCTGTGCTTCGATCAGTGGTTCTCAAACTTCCTAATGCCGTGACCTTTTAATACAGTTCTTCGTGTTGTGGTGTCCCCCAACCATAAAATTATTTTCGTTGCTACTTCATAACTGTAATTTTGCTGCTGTTATGAATCGTAATGTAAATATCTGATATGCAGGATGTATTTTCAGGGGTCGCGACCCACAGGTTGAGAACCGCTAGATTTTGATCGCCTACGTTTTTGCTAACTGGTGGGAACAGGTTAATAGTGGTGAAGCTGCTACCTCAGAAGAGCTCATGTCAGTGCCGATCAGAACGCAATTTACACTAAGTGCTTGGACGGAGATCTGCAGTATTTGTCAGAACACAATGACGTGTACAGCCCGAGGGTCATATTTTACCTGTTTGTATATCCTATCTGTATGTACTCGATAGTTTGTTTTCAAATAAATGCTTGTGGCTGCAGAGAAAGGTGTGTGTGTGTGTGGGGGGGGGGGGGGTGAGGTTCTATAGACTAGAAGGGACAAAATGGAGACTGCAGGGAAGTAGAAGAACCACGTGTCTGCAAAGCTGGTGGTGTTTTTAATAATACCGCTCTTTTAAAAAGTATGGTTTCTTATGAATTTAGGGTTCATTAAATGTTCCCAAAGCTGCATTTGTAATTCTTTTTTAAAGAGCCTTCTCCCTTTTGGGCCATGTATGGGGACAAGGCCCTTAAGATTCTTAGAAGTCCTTTGTCACAATGAGAGGTTTTTCTAAATACTGTTTTATTTTATTTGTTTTTAATCTTTACTGTTGGAAGTCTTACATAGGTCCCCTTTTTTTCTTCCATTGACCCCTTATAGCCCGCCCCCGCCTCCGCCCCCTGTAGGCACTGTTTTAAATTGTTCCTAACTCTTTAAAAACTATCTTATAGCTACATCCATTATTCCATCTTTACCCTCAGGTGATTTCCTGGGAGAGAGTGTGGAAATAAGAAAGCTTTATTTTCCAAGTTAGTTTTATTTTCCATTACTGAACCTAACACGTCTTAATTTCTCCTTAAAATTTATCTCTTAATCTACCGTATCATATAGTATAAGTACAAAATGACATTGATGCTTTCAACATTCTGCTTGGAAATCTCCTTACCCACACCCACAAGTCAATTAAATATATTTCTAGCTATTGCTACAGAGAACAATTTTCCCAATCTTTCTACCATCACATTGGGGTCTTTCTCCAGCCTCCAATGGGACTTCCCTGTGATCCTTCTGTCTTCACTATCTGTTTCTTTCTACATCCTTCTTGTCTCCATCTGCCAGCTAGTCCCCAAATTAATGGCACACATTTTAGTGAGCACGAGAAAGAAGAATCACAAAGGGGTTAGGGAAGAATTAACTGACGAAGTGGGAGAACTTCTTTGTTACACAGCCCTCCACCTCCAGGCAACCATTTCTCTTTCATTTAGCCTTTTGCTGTATCACAAAACAACCCCAAACTCCATGACTTAGAGCAATAATGATTTGTTATTTCTCACAATTGCATGTCTGAGCATCTCCTCTGCTGGTTTAGTCTAGGATCATTCATGAGGCTTGCTTCATCTGGAAGGCCAACGTGGCTGGGAGGCTCAAGATGTCTTGAGTGGAGGTTGACACAGCTGTTGGCTGGGGAACTTTGGTTCTCCTCCGCATGGCCACTTATCCTCCAGTAGGAAAGACTGACTTCTTCGCATGGTAGCCTCAATGGAATGTTGAAGAGACCAAAGACAGAAACTACCAGACTTGAGACCGAGGCTTTGGAACTTTGAAACACATCACATCTACCACATTATCTTGGTTCAAGCGAGTCACAAAACAAGCCTTTACTGAAGGGACTGAGAAAAGGCCTGCCTGCGAATGTGAGGAATGGCATGTTAGGGTGAGAAGAAACTGTGACCATTAAACAGTTCAACCCAAACAATTTTGAATTTTGATGAAGTCCAACTTGTCAATTTTCCAAATTTGTTCTTTTTCAAGGTTGTTTTGGCTTGTTTAGAACCTTTACATTTCTATATAAACTTTAGATTTAGATTATCTAATTCTATGTAAAAATAGTGTTAAGCCCTAGCTGGTTTGGTTCAGTGGGTAGAGTGTTGGCCTGCAGAGCAAAGAATTCCAGATTTGATTCCGGTCAAGGGCGCGTACCTTGGTTGCAGGCTCCTCCCCAGCCTGGGCCCTGGTCAGGGCGCATGCAGGGGGCAACCAATCAATGTGTTTCTCTCACATTGAGGTTGCTCTCTCTCTCTTTGCCTCTCTCTTCCACTCTCTCTAAAAATCAGTGGAAAAATATCTTTGGGTGAGGATTAACAACAACAAGAACACAGTGTTAAGGCTTTATTGGCATTGTGCTAAGTTTATTAGATAAATTTGGAAAGACTTGAGATCTTAAAATTGCACCTTTTAGTTCATGAATGTAGTGTATCTCTCCATTTATTTATGTTTCTCTTTGTTTTCTTTACATTTTTAGTAGTTTTCAGTAAGGAGGTCTTGCACCTTCTTCATTAAATTCATTCCGAAGTATTTTACTAGTATGTTGTCTTCCATATTATTGAAAGGTACTTTAAAATATTTTATCTTCCAATTGTTTATTGTTAGTATATGAAAAAGACAATTTTTGTATGTTCCATTTGTATCCTGACATAAATATAGTTTTATTTCTCCTGCTCTAATATGCATGCTGTTTATTTTTATTTCATGTCTTAATGTTCTGGCTAGGACCTCCAGAACAATATTGAATAGAAATAATAGATTATGTACCCTGGCTCTGTTTCCAGTGTGAGGGGAAAAAAGCCTTTAAAGTAACATCAAGTATAATGGTAACTATAGGCTTTTCAGAGCTTTCATAGATGTCTTATATCAGGTTGAGGAAATTTTTTTTCCTTTCTAGTTTCCTGAGAGTATCATGAATGGGTACTTTTTTGCATTAATTGAGATTATTGCATAATTTTTTTCCTATAGTCTACTAATGTGGTAAGTTATATACCAACAGACTTTTTAAAAGCTGAACCAAGTAACATTTATGAGATAATTCCCACTGTCTCATATTGCCTTATCTTTTTTATATATTGATAGGTTTGCTTGATAACATTTTAAAGGATTTGTCCATCTATGTTCATGGGCATATTAGTCTGCAATTTTCTTATATTTTGTTTGAATTTGATATTAGAACAATTCTGGAATCAATAAATGAGTTGGGATTATTATCTCCTTTATTTTTGAAAAGAGCTTGGGGTAGGATTAATATTCTCAAAAGTTCATAGAATTTTCTCAAAAATTAATAGAACTTTCCAGTGAAATCATTTATCCCTGCATCATTTTGTGTTTCTATCTTGTTTTGTTTTGTTTTGTTGTGGAAAATTCTGGTTCTAAGGAATTTGTCAATATCATCTAAGCCATCACAATTTTGACATACAGTTGTATGTGGTATTCCATTATCATCCAATTACAGGTTCTTTATAAAAATTGGAGCAGAACAAAGGCCGCTGGTGGGTGGGGTGAAAGAAGGATTTTAAAATTTGTCTAACACATCAGTTATTTATAAAGTTTCTGAAATTCAAAATTTAGCTCCTTCCAGGTTCATCAGTCAGTCCATCAGGAGCAAAGATATTTTGAGTTTTCAAGTTCCCTTTCAGGGTCCTTCCCAAAGCCCTTCCGTGGGCATTCCTTGGACTCTGGGATTTCTTACCATGTCCCTTATTTCTTGTCTAGTGGAATTTGAAGTGGTAACATAAAACCCATGAAGGAATCCGTTTTTAATATCCAAAACACCAAGTCTAAATCTGGTTTTGTGAGCCTCCAAGGCTTCATAAAAGGGGAGGATAACGTCAGCTCAGGCCTTACCTCAAACCACGAGACATTTAAATTCTGATTTATGATTTAAGCTGGACCAGCATTAGCTATCAAGAAGTCTCATGTTCCATCGCGCTTTTTTTAATGTAAAGTCAAAGGACTGAACTTGCTCAGTTCCTTTCTGTTTGGTTAATGGAATTGATTAAGGAGTTGGCAGACATAGAGGTCAAAGGGATAGACCGGAACAACCTGTGTTACCTTCTCAGATTTACCATCTATTGACCAAATGATCACAGCCAGGTTCCTCTGGCTCTCTGGGACTCCCAACTTCAGCCCCAGTCAGGAGGAGACTCTGCCCTGGACCCTGCATTTTGAGTGCCTCGTTCTGGCCCTCCTCCTGTGGAGGAGCCCATGGGGTCAAGGGCCTGGAACCTAGGCCTGCCCTCTAGACATCTCTCCATGGGACCCTGGAATTTTTTGCCGAAGTGGCTCCCTTGGGCCACTCTCAGGGCTTGCACAGGCTTCTGTTTCAAGGCTGTGCCCCCCAGTGTTGACTGGGCCATCAGTGTGCTCACCATTTTCCCAACCATTATGTGAATGGAGCTCAGCCATGTGACTATAGTGTCTATATGGCTACATGAGTACCAATTGAGCATCTCAAAGACCAGACACACCTGGTGGGAGGTAAGAAGATTTAGAGACATGCTGAAGACTGGGTCCTCCTGGACTACTAAGGAATTCTAGAATTTAAGTGCAATCTGGAATTCCAGGTTCTAATGAAAGCAATTTGTTAATGTACAAGGCTAGAGCACATTTTATTTAATATTTTTAAAACTTGTTATAAATTTTAAATATTTAGACATATGTGAGCTGCCGTTATATTCTTGTCTTAGTCCCCACAGATGTTAAAGAAAGGTCTATCTCCAGAACATTTCCTTTTCCTTGATTATAATCATGCTAATTAAAAACAACAGTGATGTTTAAAGGTCTTTAAAAACCTCAAGAACCTCAAACTATTTTTATTTCCCTCCTTTCAGGTTTCAAGTGGTTGCAGATAGCAATCTAGAATTTGTTCAGGCTACAACTAAGTCATTCATTACAAAAATATTATAAAATTTATATTAAATTATAAAATCTCTAAAGTAGAGGTATATTTTCAGAAAATTAATACAACTCTAGCTGTTATTAACTTTTATATCCATATTACATACTGGATTCATTCACACTGGATACTATTTTCCATGCTCACGCTATCAGAAGATCACAAATAATTTTCATTTTCATTTATAAAACAAAAATCAGTTGGGTTTTCATAATGCGGCATGTTATTCTTGTATATTACAGATATACACAACAGACTATAAAACTCTGATAAGAAATGCTATGGAAATGTGTCTCTAGTGTTGTGGAAGCAGAACAGTAAAGTACTCTGCTAAAAACTGCCAAGAAGATGAGGCTCGCTAAACCTCAAGACTGGAGGAGAACATAAGGGCCATCTAAAGCCCACATTAGCAAAATAAATGAAAATAGACCCAGATACATCACCACAAATTTTCAGAATATGAGGGGAAAGAAGAGATCTGAAAAGCTTCTCAAAAGAAAAATGAGGAGTATACAAAGGATCAGAACAACCCTAGACATTTTAACAGCAATACTGGAACAATGCCATCAAAATTATAAGGAAAATTTACTTTCATCTTAAATTCTACACCTGGTCAAACTATTAAGCTAGCATAAGGGTAGACTAAATATGTTTTCAGACATGTACGTTCTCAAAATATACACACTTGAAGGAATGTTACCGGAGAAGGTGCTCCATTTTAAAAACAAAGGAATAAGCCAATGATTTTCATCTCGTGGCACATATAAACTAAAATTTTAGAGTTACTAAAATTCTGTAGCACACCAAAATATATTATATTTTTTGCCAATCTGACAAAAAAAAGAGATATAATTTTGATTCATTCACGCTGGATGGCTATTGTTGTGTTGGCTGTAGTCATTTTTTAATTTGACAATCTAAGGGAAAAGAGGTCAGTGCCCTTGACTTTTAAACAGGCATTGCATGTTTTAAAAATTCTTGTGGCACATAGGTTGAAATTTGCTGAAATAAGCCAATGAAGATATAAGCATAAGGCCCCAGTACAGGGAATCCAATATCAGAGGTAAAAAAAATCCCCAGAATGATGACAGAGTAATCCCAGGATGGCATTAGGCAGTCGGCTTAGCAATCCACACGTCCATTTGTTTTGTATTGTTTTGTTTTGTTTTCTGTTAATCCTCACTGTGGATATTTTTCCCATTGATTTTTTTTTTTTTTTAGAGAGAAAGTGGAAGGGAGAGAGAGAAGGAGAAAGGAAGAGAGAGAAAGAGAAAGAGAAAGAGAACATCAATGTAAAGGAGAGACATAGATTGGTTGCCTCCCACACAAGCCCCGACTAAGATTGGAGATCAAACCTACAACCCAGGTACGTGCCCTTGACCGGGAATCGAACCCAAGACCCTTAGCTTAGCATGCCAATGCTCTAACCACTGCGCACACCAGCCAGGGCCACAAGTCCATTTTGAAAAATCAGAAGGTTCCCTCAGTAACATCTTCAAGAAAATAAAATTGGTAAAAATACTGCATTGAAGCATATTGAGGAAGAATTGGGGACGAATTTGTGATATGACCATAGAAAATGTAGCAGATACACAAAATAATTATTAAATCTAGAGAAAACAAATACTTGTGCAAGGAAAGGAAAATATTATAGCTCTTTCCAGCCGGCGCCGAGCCATGGGTATCTCTCGGGACAACTGGCACAAGCGCAAGACTGGGGACAAGAGGAAGCCTTACCACATGAAGCAAAAATATGAGCTGGGACTCTGCTGCCAGCACAAAGACTGGACCCCGCCGCCGATATTTCTTGAGTTGCTTAGGTCCAGAAGTCTTTGTGCCACTTTGACAAGGGAAGATATTTTTATTTTGTAGATGAGGAATCTGAGGCTCATAGACACAAAGTACAGTCTGTTTCGACAAAGAAATGGGATCTCTCCTTGAGCAATTTTGTTCGGTCCACTCCCTGGTGGTAGGTCCTCATGGATTATGTAAGGTCAGGGAGGCAAAGTATTTCTCCATAAGTCTGGTCCCTTTTGTCACTTTGTGCCCTTGAGCATGGCTGTAATGGAGTCCTTCCTGGTAACCAATCCAATTCAATTTCTGGAGTGAGCAAGCCTAATGAAAGGAAATTCTCACCACATTTTATAGTTTCTTTCATTGCCAAAGTATCCTCAGAGACTCTTGTCTCCCAAGGATTTACAGCCTGGTGCCCTGACAGTTGTCTACACAGAAATGACCATGTAAACGCCCAGCAAAACCCCATACATGGCAAGAACTGAGAAAAAATTATTTTACTGGCAGTGTACACAGCTTTCCAAATAAGTAAGGGATTTTTTTAAGTCAATTAAACCTGTGTTCAATAAAATCACATGGGAACAAGAGGGCTGGGAATGTCAGTTATTGATACATCTCAGTTACACCTGGATAGAGGCTCACCTGGCTGAACTGGATTAAGAATAATTTCCAAATCTAAATTTCCACAACATTACATTATTTTCCATTATTTTCATTAGCTTTCTCTCCTCCTTATTCCCTACCCCTTTGAGCTTGCTGACTTAGGGTTCTGCTAAAAGTGTTCCAGTCATGCATGCTTCTCAATTTGTGCAATATTTTGTTGAAAGACAGTCTGACCCTGGGATGAGCCAAGACACCATGGGAAAAATGATGAATGCTTTCCTTGTCAAGGTAAGTACAGAATTAGGGCTAAGAATTCTAACACTTCATTTGCTAGCATCATCATGAAATGACCAACTCAATACAAGTGCATTTTCCAGGGCTTAAAATCTGCCTATACCTTTTTCTTCTTCTTCCTCTTCTTAAAGGATACCTTTCAGCATTTCATATAATACTGGTTTGGTGGTGATGAACTCCAAATTATGAACAACAAATACACATCTATCAACAAGTGAATCTAAAAATCAAGTGAATAAATAATCTGATTAACAGAATGAACTGGTGATTATAATAGAATCAGGGACATAGAAAGGAAATGGACTGACTATTCTTGCGGGGGGAAGGGGTGTGGGTGATGCAGGAAGAGACTGGACAATAATCATGCACCTATGGATGAGGACAGTGGGTGGGGAGTGAGGGCGGAGGGTGGGGTGGGAACTGGGTGGAGGGGAGTTATGGCAGAAAAAAGAGGAACAAATGTAATATTCTGAACAATAAAGATTTAATTTAAAAAAAAAACCAACCTATATTTCTTACTTTATGTAAGTTACTTTACCTATCAAAGCCTCCATTTCTCAACCCTGAGATGGAGATAATAATGTTTATCTCACACATTGTTGTGCATATTAAATGAGAGGATGCATTTTATGCCCTTACCTAAAGTTCCTGTCACATTATAACTACACTAGTGGCCCAGTGCACAAAATTCATGCATGGGGGGTGGGGTGTGTCCCTTTCCAATCTGGGACCCCTTGGGGGATGTCCAACTGCCGGTTTAGTGGAATCGGGCCTAAACCAGCAGTCGGGCATCTCTCTCACAATCTGGGACTGCTGGCTCCTAACTGTTCACCTCCCTGCCTGCCTGCCTGATTGCCCCTAACTACTTCTTCCTGACAGCCTCATTGACACCTAACTGCTCCCCTATTGGCTCAATCACCTCCAACTGCCCTCCCCTGCCAGCCTGATCACCCACAACTGCCCTCCCTTAACAGCTTGATCCCCCACAACTACCCTCCCTGCCACAACCTGCCTCCTCTGCCATGACCCACCTCCTCCTTGCAAGGCAGCAGAGACTCCGGGACCGGCCTCCTCCACGCGTGCAGAGCCGTGGGACCCCCAGCCCTTACTGTGCAGTGCGGCTGCCAGGCCCTGCCTCCACTGTGCATGTGGCCATCTTGGGTGGCCATCTTGTGGCTGTCATATTGGGGTGGCCATCTTGTGACAACGTCACGCGTGAGAGCCACCTAGGCTTTTATTAGTATAGATTTTGAATGTTACTTCACTTCCCCCTGAAAATGTCAAATCCCTCTCTCTCTCTCTCTCTCTCTCTCTCTCTCTCTCTCTCTCTCTCTCTCTTTCTCTCTCTCTGTAAATATGTAATATTGACACTTCAACCATAGGCTGCCCTCATTTGCTAGTAACATGATATCTTATATCCAATGGTAGAACATTCTAGTCACCTAGATAAACCCAATAAAATAAAGTTACACATCAAAACTAGAAAAAAATAAAATTATCATACCATCAGAGTGTTCATCTTTTGCAGAAAATATATGAAAGTAAGAATTTACATTGTGCACCAAATAAAGTGCATGTCTGTAGCTATGGTCTATCTCTGTCACAGACGGTTCAAAAACATAGAAAGGGAAGGCCCACATTGAAATCCTGGCTCTTCTATTCATTAGTTGTGTAACTTTAAGGAAATTTTCTCTTGAGTCTGAGCCTAAGTATCCTCACCTGTAAGATGTATTTTACCTTTTTTAAGCACTAGCGCCTGGTTCACACTAAGTCAACAAATGATAGCATTTATTTTATCAGTAATGATAAAATTAATCATCATAACACAGATGGGATACTTATTTTGCTCATCAAAATTAAAATAAAAACAATTCAATCATTTCCATTCCTTTCAAGAGCAAATGCTTCTTCAAATTGATTTATGCTATTGAAAATGAGATTAATTCCACTAATATTTTCGTCCAACAGGTCCCATTGTTTACTTGTATTGATCATCTATGATTATCAAGTTCACACTATTGGATAAACCTACAGGAAAAAGAAAAGGGGCACTAGCATTTATTATCTATTCTATACAAGGCATTGTGCTAATTGTTTTAGCATACATCAATTATGTTATTTGTTCCTATTAGCAACCAAATAAGGGAAGAACTAGGCTGCCCATTTTTTTTAATTAAATCTTTATTCAGATTATTACATTTGTTCCTCTTTTTTTTTCCCCCCATAACTCCCCTCCTCCCAGTTCCCGCCCCACCCTCCGCCCTCACTCCCCACCCACTGTCCTCATCCATAGGTGCACGATTTTTGTCCAGTCTCTTCCCACATCTCCCACACCCCTTTCCGCCCCCCAAGAATAGTCAGTCCATTCCCTTTCTATGTCCCTGATTCTATTATAATCAACAGTTCATTCTGTTCATCAGATTATTTATTCACTTGATTCTTAGATTCACTTGTTGATAGATGCATATTTGTTGTTCATAATTTGTATCTTTACCTTTTTCTTCCTCTTCCTCTTCTTAAAGGATATCTTTCAGCATTTCATATAATCCTGGTTTGGTGGTGATGAACTCCTTTAGCTTTTCCTTATCTGTGAAGCTCTTTATCTGACCTTCAATTCTGAATGATAGCTTTGCTGGATAAAGTAATCTTGGTTGTAGGTTCTTGGTATTCATCACTTTGAATATTTCTTGCCACTCCCTTCTGGCCTGCAAAGTTTCTGTTGAGAAATCAGCTGACAGTCGTATGGGTATTCCCTTGTAGGTAACTGAGTTTCTTTCTCTTGCTGTTTTTAAGATTCTCTCTTTATCTTTTGCTCTTGGCATTTTAATTATGATGTGTCTTGGTGTGGTCCTCTTCGGATTTCTTTTGTTTGGGGTTCTCCGCGCTTCTTGGACCTGTAAGTCCATTTCTTTCACCAGGTGGGGGAAGTTTTCTGTCATTATTTCTTCAAAAAGGTTTTCAATATCTTGCTCTCTCTCATCTTCTGGCACCCCTATAATTCTGATGTTGGTACGCTTGAAGCTGTCCCAGAGGCTCCTTACACTATCCTCGCATTTTTGGATTCTTTTTTCATTTTGCTTTTCCGGTTGGATGTTTTTTGCTTCCTCGCATTTCAAATCATTGACTTGATTCTTGCGCTCCTCTGGTCTGCTGTCGGGCGTCTGTATAATATTCGTTATTTCAGTCCGTGTATGCTTAATTTCTAGTTGGTTCCCCAATATAAGATCAAGGGTCTTATTAGTTTTCGTGTAGATCTCATTAAGTTTATCGGCAGCTTCTAAACAGTTCTTGAGAGACCTTAAAAGTGTGGTTCTGAACTCTATATCTTCCATTGACAATTTTGTACTGTTTCTTTGTCTCTGCATTTTGTTATGCTTCCTTGGTGCACCCCCTAGTGGTCTTTGTTCGCAGTCTTATAGTTAAATCTTGATTGTTGTAGCTAATTCCAGGGAGGGTTTGACCTCCAGGCCAAGTGGCTATGAGAATCAGCTGTGTCAGCAGTGAGAGAACTTCTGTCCTCTAGGGAGGTGCTAATCTAGCCTTTGCCTGAGGCTATCTGGCAAATGCCTCTGTGCAGGGCTTGGGCGGGGCGGGTCGCACAGGATCAACAGGGTGGGCCAGAGAGAGCAGTTATGGCGGCTCTCAGTCCTGTCCCCAGGGGCTCTGCCTCTCTGAGTCCCAGCACCCGCTGCAAAGCTCGGAGAGAAAGCTGCACTCGCTCTGACCGAAGCCAGACAGTCCCGCTTCTCCCGTTTGAGTCTGGGTCCCTAAAGACTCGCCCGGATCTGGAGCTCAGAGTCTGCGACTCCCTCCCGATTGAAAACACCAACTGCGCCCTCCGCCGCCAGCCCGCTCCGCACACTCCGCACCTCAGAATTTGACTTCACCACTGTGCCTCCTCTGAGTGTCCGTGTGCGTTTCTCTTTCCTCCTAGTTGTAGGACTTCCACTCAGCCAGCGTTCCTGTGGTTCTGGGTGCTGTCCCTTCCGTTTTTTGGTTTCACTTTTGAAGTAGTTGTTCAAAGCAGCAAACTCCGGCGTTAACCTATGCCGCCATCTTCTAGGCTGCCCATTTTTAAAAAACCTAAGGAAAATGAGGTTTGCAAAGGTTAAGTAAATGCAGTGCCAATGGTGAGTGGCAGAGCTTGAATTAAAATCAAGATATGTGAAATTTCAAAGTCCACACTCTCCAGTTTGAGAGATCGAAGTATTTTTTCAGGATTACAAAGGATGGGGGGCCATCTGTATTTTAAGATTATTTCTTCTACAGTGTCTATTGAGAAGCAAAGAATCTCTATATTCCAGTGTCAGTAATATTTCTCCTAATTTATTGGTTCTTTCTGATTTAGCATTTCCCAAACCATTAAAAAATGAATAAAGATAAGAATTTCTTCTTCCAGTTGATTGTGACAAATGATTTCATCAAAATGCACAAATGTTCCTGATTACTATGGGATATTCTATAAGTCTTCTGTTTTACATACTATCTGAAAATAACACCTTCTGAAAGTTGTGGCTCTTCTCTCTCTTCTCTTTCCTTTCTTTCTGTCTTTCTTTCTTTCTTCCCTTCTTGGGGTTGCTTTAGAGTTTATAGTTGATTTTTTTTAATCTTATATTTCTACTAGAGGCCCAGTGCATGAAATTTGTGTACTTGGTGGAGGGGTCCTTCAGGCCGGCCTGCACCCTCTCACAGTCCTGGAGCCCTCAGGGGATATCCGACTGATGGCTTAGGGGAGCAGGCCTAAGCTGGCAATCGGACATCCTTAGCACTGCTGTGGAGGCAGGAGAGGCTCCTGCCACTGCCATTGCACTTGCCAGCTGTGAGCCCGGCTTTTGGCTGAGCAGCACTCCTGCTATGGGAGCGCACGGACCACCAGGGGGAAGCTCCTGCATTGAGTGTCTGCCCCCGGTGGTCAGTGAGCATCATAGCGACCAGCCATTCTGCCCTTTCGTCGACTTGCATATTAGCCTTTTATTATATAGGATTATTACTATTACAATTTATATTCAATATTATTTTGTATGAGTTTTAGGTATATAACATAGTGGTCAGACAATAATATACTTTACAAGGTGGTCCCCTGTTATTTCAAGGACCCACCTGGCACCGTACATAGTTATTACAATATTATTGACTATATTCCCTATGCTGTATCTTAGATCCCAGGACCATTTTGTGACTACCAATTTGTAGTTCTTTATCCCGTCACCTTTTCACTGAGCTTCCCAATTCCACTCTCCTCTGGCAACCATCAGTCTGTTCTCTGTATCTACGAGTCAGTTTCTATTTTTTTTTTGTTCATTTGTTTTGCTTTTTAGATTATACATATAAGTGAAGTCTTATGGCATTTGTCCTTCTCTGACTTATTTCACTTAGCATAATACCCTCTACGTCCATCCATGCTGTCGCAAATGGTAATATTTCATTCTTTTTATGGCCAAGTAATATTCAATGCAACATTATTTACAAGATATGAAAGCAACCCATTATGCCCATCAATAGATGAGTAGATAAAAAAGTTGTGGTTCACTTCTTTCTTTTTATTCAAATGGTACTCTAGGGTTAAAAGATGTACCCACTTGTAAAGAGAGAAAATAAAAAAATAATGTTTTTATAAAAACATATTTCCATTGATCATAAAGAGAAAATGGATGCTGCTCTCCCAAGATACCAGACAGACACTCAGTTGAGCTAAAGTGAGGCCTTCAAATGAGTGTAGCACCTATTGGAAGTTTTATTCTGTGAAAAAACAACACATCAGGTAAAGTTAGCCATGTCCAGCAGTGCATATCTTTGTCCAGAAGATAGAAGAGAAAGAACTCTTGGCAAGAGTATGTCGTTGCCCTGCCAGATGCTATGGTCTTCCTAAGAATATTACAAGATAGGGACCTTTGACCCCACTTTACAGGTAAGGATATTATAGTTCAAAAAGTAGTTAAGTAAACTTCCTTTAAAAAGTCCTAGAGCCCTGGCTGATTGTGGCTCAGTTGTGACCAAGAGGTCACAGATTCAATTCCTCATTAGGGCACATTCCCTGGTTTCAGACTCAACCCCCAAGAGGAGGCATGCATGAGGCAGTCAAATGATGTTTCGCTCATTGATGTTCCTCTCCTCATTTCCCTTCCTGTCTCTCTCTCTTAAAAAAAAGAAGAAAAAAAGTGTAAGAACTGGGATATGAATTCCATATTTGACTATCTCAAAATCAAAGTAATTTGCATTTATCGCAGTATATTTATTACAAGCCAGTTAATTTATATACTGACCTCTAATGTTCACAATAATATTACAAGGTAGGTGATAGTCTCTTTTTTAAAAATCAGGAAACTGGGAGGAACCAAGATGGCGGCATAGGTAAACACCTGAACTTGCTGCCTCGCACAACCACATTAAAACTACAATTAAAAGATAAAATGGATATCATTCAGAACCACGGGAAGGCTGGCTAAATGGAAGTCCGAAAACTAGAGAGAAAGAGAAAAGTGCATATAGACTGGTAGGAGGTGCAGAGGTGCGGAAGAGTGGAGGTACAGAGGCATGCGAAATGAGCTGGCAACTGGGTATGCTGTGGTCTTTTTCAATCAGGAGGGAGATACAAGCTCACAACTTCTCTGAACTCCAGTCCCGGGTGAGACTCTGGGGACCCAGACTCATATGGGGAGAAACTGGACTGTCTGGCATCGGGCCAGAACACTAGGGCAGCTTTCTCACAGAGGTGCTTACAGTGATCATTGTTCCCGCATGGGGCCATGGGACACAGAGACCCGGGGGCCTATCCAGGGCAGGGTTGATGGGCAACCATTGCTGTTTTCACTGCCCCGTGACTTCCTGAGACCCCTCCCCACCCAATTTACAACCCCACCCAAGCTGTGAGCAGAGGCTTTTGCATATGAATGGCGTGGCCTTTTGCAATCTAAAACCTAACAAACTGCAACTGGGTCAAAGAACCCCAGAGCTTCCAAAAGAAGGCCTAAGGCTCGTGAGCAGCCTGCATTGCTTCACAGCTGTGCCTCATCTGGGCACCTCCAAACCCCAAACAAAGGGAAGGAATCTGCAGATCTCTCTGTAGCTCCTGCTGGGTGGCCTCAGAGAGTGGCTGACTTTGCACCTCCTTGGAGATCCAAGAGTCAGTCTACCCAGTGGTCAGAGTGAGACCACACCAGATTACAACTCTTCATTTCCATAAGAGACACACTCAGGGGGCAGACTCAGTTAGCATCAAAGGCCCACTGAAGCAAGTCCTGCCCCATAACGGTGTTTCCAGCACAGCAGTTCTCCCATTGTAGACACAACTGGTCCTCACAGCCAATTGACATGGAGGTCAATTCCTCCCAGTGATACCAACAGCAATCAAGGCTTAACTACAACAAGACTGTGCACACAGCCCACAAAGGGGTGCACCAAGAGTGTCCACATCAGGTGACTGAGGAGGCTGAACCTCTGGGCCCTATAGGACACCTAGCACTCAAAACCACTCTATCAACACAGGGAAGGAGCCAAAATGCAGAGACAAAGAAACAGGTCACAAATGAAAGAAATGGAGGAAAGCAAACTACTGGATATAGAGTTCAAAACCACGGCTATCAGGTTACTCAAGAATCTTCTAGAAACCTCTGAGAAATATAGTGAGACCCTCAAGGATATGAAAAAGGACCAGTTGGAAATTAAGCATACACTGACTGAAATAAAAAATAATATACAGAGATCCAACAGCAGACTAGAGGATCCCAAGAATCAAGTCAAAGATTTGAAATACGAAGAAGCAAAAAACACGCAACTGGAAAAGTAAAAAGAAAATAGAATTCAAAAATATGAAGATAGTGTAAGGTGCCTCTGGGACAACTTTAAGCGTACCAACATCTGAATTATGGGGGTGCCAGAAGAAGAGAGATATTGAAAATTTATTTGAAGAAATAATGACAGAAAACTTCCCCTACCTGGAGAAAGAAATAGATTTACAAGTCCAGGAAGTGCAGAGAACCCCAAACAAAAGGAATCCAAAGAGGACCACACCAAGACATCATAATTAAAATGCCAAGGGCAAAAGACAAAGAGACAATATTAAAAGCAGCAAGAGAAAATTAGTTAGTTACCTACATGGGAGTACCCATAAGACTGTCAGCTGATTTCTCAACAGAAACTATGCAGGCCAGAAGGGAGTGGCAAGAAATATTCAAAGTGATGAATAGCAAGAACCTACAACCAAGTTTACTCTACCCAGCAAAGCTATCATTTAGAATTGAAGGTCAGTTGAAAAGCTTCACAGATAAGAACAAGCCAAAGAGTTCATCACCACCAAACCACTATTATATGAAATGCTGAAGGATATTCTCTAAGAAGAGGAAGAAGAAAAAGGTAAAGATAAAAATTATGAACAACAAAGTGACAACAAATACATATCTATCAACAAGTGAATCTAAAAATCAAGTGAATAAAAAATATGATGAACAGAATAAACTGGTGAATATAATAGAATCAGGGGCATAGAAAGGGAGTGGACTGACAATTCTTGGGGGGGAGGGGGTGGGGGTATGGGAAGAGACTGGACAAAAATCATACACCTATGGATGAGGACAATGGGGGGGGCAGTAAGGGCATGGAGTTGGGTGGGAACTGGGTGGAGGGGAGCTATGGGGAGGAAAAAGAGGAACAAGTGTAATAATCTGAACAATAAAGACTTATTTAAAAAATAAATAAATAAATAAATAATAAAATAAATAAAAATCAGGAAACTGAAGCCTGGGTAGTCTAATTTCTCAAAGCTACACAGCTAGTAAGACAGAGTTAAAACTTCAACTTGGACTTACCCGTCTCCAAAGCCATCACTTTCCGTGGCGCCATGCCATGCCCTGGCCATGTCCTAGCAGGGTTAATACGCACCCTGACCTTAGTTAACACAAATTGGTAGTGGATGTGGAAGCAAGGAGATCCTACAGAAGCCACTGTCTTCTTGCAATCCTGATGTCAATTTGTGAGAGAATGGAGGCCGTGGCGAGTACATGTCATGCAATTTGAGAAACAGATATTTGAAAATGGGGGGTAGGGGTGAGAAGGAAAAAGAATCAAGCCAAAGACAGAGATAAAAAAGCAAAAACACAATTTCCCAAAGGGAAGTTGTGACAACATAGTCATAGTTAATGTCAAATAGAAAGATAAGCGCAGTCATGTAAAGAAATCCATGACCCAAGAAGGCTTCTGATATTGAGAGTAGGGAGAAATTAGGGAGGGGCCTTTCTGAAAACCTAGGGCATGCTTTGACTAGTTTTTTAAAAGGTACTCAGAATAACAAAATGGTCTTTTTGTAAGATAACTTTAGGAAAATATTTTAAAACATAAAATTAAAGGAAAATATAAAATGTAAATGATAAAATGTGACAGAGTCAGCAGGCTGCTGCAAGCCCTGCCTGAGTTACATCTAGTTGTATATTCGAGTATAAAAATTGTATATTGAATTGTATAATTGTCTATTATCATTCTGGAATAAAAGGGATTCTGAGTGTAACTTATACTGACTTTAGGAATCAGTTGCTCAGCAGTTTTCTGACACAGTTGTGTGGGAGAAAATGTAGGATCCCAAAAGTTGTTAGCCTTTAAATCCCATTTAAATGTTAAAATATTTTTGAGGGAAATTGATAAATAGAATTAAAAGCATGCAGGCATTGGGTGGGTGGAGGGGGAGGGTAAAAGGATCTGAGAACGATGGGGAAAAGAAGACAAAAAGTATAAAGTCAACTGCATCTGTATATACATATGGTTGAAATTGGAGTTAGATTAGAAATTACTCAGAGGCTAATTAGTGCTAGGGAGAGAATGCCTTTGTCGTGATCTGAGTGCTTTGTTATATCTGTGAACAATGGGGGCGGGCTGTGCTGCCTTAGGGTAGTGAGTAATGGCCTGAGCCATCTGTGTGGCTGCTCTCAGGCACCTGAACCCAGGAGGACCCGCCCGCTATAGGAACCAACACACTCTGGATATTGAATGTGTGCTGTCTCTGCTGCCTGCCTCCAGGGCCCTGCGAGGTTAAGGGGCTCTGATCTTGGGATAAGGAAGAGATTGTTATTGGGAATAAACCTGAAATCATGTCTTGAAAGGGTTTTCTTCCCTAACTTTTCTTTCCTTCCCTCTTTCTTATCTTTTTTCTCTTCTTTTCTTGTCTTTCCTTCCTTCTTTTCTTTTTAAAATTGTGTGAAAGTCATATAAGAAAAAAGAGAAAGAAATGCAGAATGGGACTACCTGTGACAGAAGGGAGAGAAGATAAGAAAAGTGACAAGAGATGAGAAATACGGAGGAAGATGACAAGGATGAGAAGGAGAGAAGAGGAAGGACGGGAAAAGGAAGAAGGAGAAGCAGCAGCAGCAATGAGATTCAGGAAAAAAAATTTAAAAATGTTCTAGGCAAATTCTTGGCATAAGGTGTGACAGAGCAAATCTTGAAAACTAAGGACCCAAACTGGCATCATTTTTGTTGTGAGCAGAAAGGAAGGCAAAGATGTTTCCTAAAGGTCCTAGAACTGAGGGTATGTTCAGGCTGCAACGAGCTGGGGCAGGTATCCTACTCGACTCGAAACATTTACTAATTCATTATTCAAGTTAGCTGTGTGACTTATTACTTGTGCAGGATCTGGTGCTTTGAGTTTTGTGGTTATAACATATGGAGATCTATAAACCGCACTCCACCATCACCCTACAGAAGTGACTCTGACTTGTAGTGAAGCATATGTGGAGAGGTGGAGTATAATAGCTCACCCCTGAACTCTATGAGCAAATCTGGGCTTGCCTAGGAACTGACAGACCCCCAAGTCTAATTTCAGGTTTACTTGCTGATGTGTCTGTTGAACAAAAGCTTTTGTTATTAGCACATCTTAAGACTTCAGAAATAAAATGTTAAGATTTTTAAGAAATAAGTGGAAAATTCCTGGGTGTTGATATTTTGCATCAAATGCTGTGTGTGTTTTCACCAATAAGGCAATACCACCAGTGTTTATGGGAGATATTTTTGACATTATAAATACTTGCTGCTTTAGCGGAACATGTGTCACTCCAATTCATACTGAGCTAAGGACTCTTGATGGACAACTCATGTTGCTACATACTCCTCACAGTAGAACAACAGAATGCAGAAGAACCTGTGGGTGTTGATGGGCATATCTTGCCAGTTATTTGCTAAATTACTAATTTGGTTACTCTCCACCTGTGAATTAATCCATACTTAATTCTAGTTGTCTAACCTAATACTCTTCCTTCCAGGAGTGAGGTTCAGGTGTTGGAACCTCGTTGAGGGGTTAAATAACAAGCAGAATGGAGGAAATTTCTTTGTTTGGAACTGTGAAGTATGTAGCTCATATTTGATGACACACTGCAATTCATGAGATAATCATACCACTATGGGGCATTAGCGATTGTCCCTATCAATGGCAGCTCCTTGGAGAGAACTGAGACTATTAAGGAATTAATGCATTAAGGCCAGGACTACACATCCTCATTGACTTAGATAAGACAGTGTGAAGATGTTGTTTTAAGAGAGGGAATCAACAACTTTGAGCTTAAAATAAAGCTAAATTGGTGATTATGATCCTTCAACAGGCAAGTTTTCTTAGGTAAATGAGATAAACTGGCAGGAGTCCAGGTCCAGTAACTTGATGAGTTGGTTCAGCAGGTTAATTGGTAGAAAAATAGTCTCATGGACAAAACCAAGAAATCTATACCGCTAACCACAGAGGGGGAACAGATACTGTGCTCTAATTTTCTCCATCAAGGAGAAAACAGAGTGGAGAATATCCACAAGAGAAAAGTAAAGACCAAGAGAAAAGAAAACTAGCCAAGTCAACTTCCTCTACAGTTTGCAGCTTTTATGTAGAAATTATTTTCAATGTCTATCAGAGGAAAAATTAACTCTGGAAAGCTATTCCTCAGAAGGAAGGAAAGTAGAGGAAAGAAGATAGAAAGGGGAGAGTGTGAGGGAAAGAAAATGGAAGAAAGAAAAGAAGACAGTGTTAATATCTTATATGCCAAGAACTGATGTCAGATAGTTTCACATAGGTTAACTTACATTTAAATTTCACAAAAACCTGGAGTTAGCTTTTGTCGTTTCCATTTTTAAGATGAAAAATGACATATGTTGTTATGCTTAAAGTGAAAGAGTTAGTAAGTGGGAGAGCTGGGCTTTAACCTGGGTTTATGTGACTTCAAAACCAATGTTTATTCTACCTAACTATAAGATAGAATTTAAAACAAAACCTATGGCTGTGGACTAGCATGGCAGGGAAAGAAACCTTCAAAATAAATGACCTACATGTTTTTCTTCAGAAATAATATAAGTGGACAGCAGAATAAACTCAAAGAAAATAGTGATAATTAAGTAAAATAGACATCAATAACAAAGCCAAAAGTTGATCCTATAAATCAAAAAAACTAGACAAATCTCTAGAAAAACTTTTCGAGAGAATACAAATAATGTCATCAATTGCAAAAGAGTACATAACCATCTATACATATATAAAAGCCTAATCCACTGAATGACAGAACAACCCAACGACCCAGCGACTGGTCAACCAGTCACTATGACACACACTGACCACCAGGGGGCAGATGCTCAACACAGGAGCTGCCCCCTGGTGGTCAGTGTGCTCTCACAGCCAACCTCCTGCAGCCAGCCAACCTCCCTCAGTCCCTCCTTTTGGGCGGCTGGCCAACCTCCTGAGGTCACTCCCCCTGGCTAGACAACCTCCTGCAGTCCCTCCCCTCACCGACTGGCCCTGATCACCCCGATAGGGACTAGGCGAGACAACCCCAATTGGCCCCAATCGCGGGCGAGTCCAAGGGACCCAACCCTTGCATAAATTCGTGCACCAGGCCTCTAGTATATAGTATAAATACTGTAAACAACTATGCACCAACATTTTGAAACGTAAATAAAATTAACATGTGGAAAAATCTATCTTGCCAAAATTGACTCAAGAAAAATAAAATAAAAAGCTTAAAAATTATATTTATTAAAGAAATTTAGATGATGGTTAAAAATCCCCCACAATATAAGTTGTAGGCCCAGATGATTTTATAGAAAAGTTCTACAAAACTGCCAGGAAAGTGACCCTCCCAATTGTACACAGACTTCTTGTAATAGTAAAAGAATAATAAAGAAAAACAATTCTCATACTATTATATGATGATGACATACTCTTATTCAAAAATCAGATTAGTATGTCTGTGAAAGTAATATTAATGCATATTTCACTCATAAATACAGGTGCAAAAATCCTAAGCAAGATATTTGCAAACTGAATTCAACAGTATATATAAAAGATTATACAACATAATCAAATAAGGTTTATACACCAAAGAAGAATCTACACTAATAAAAGAGAAAAATGGTAATTGGCGTACGGCGCTACCCTTTTCATTGGCTAATCAGGGCTATATGCAAATTAACTGCCAACTAAGATTGGCAGTTAACTGCCAACTAAGATTGGCAGTTAACTGCCAACAAGATGGCAGTTAACTGCCAACAAGATGGCAGTTAATTTGCATAGGTAGGCACAATGCAGGGAGGCAAAAGGGAAAGCAGGAAGAAGCCCCCTGCCACTGACAGTGATCAGAAACCCAGGGGGGAGCTAAGAGGTGGGGGGCAGGGCAAAGGCGGCCCTGGGGCCGCCTTTGCCCTGCCCCCCAGCCATGATCTGAGAATCAGGCGCCTTTGCCGCCCTGGCCAGTGATAGCAGGAAGTAGGGGTGGAGCCAGCGATGGGAGCTGGGCACGGTCGAAGCTGGCAGTCCCAGGAGCTAGGGGTCCCTTGCCTGGGCCTAAAGCGAAGCCCACGATCGCGGGGCCGCTGCAGCTGCGGGTCCCCTCTGCCCGGGCCGAACGCCTAGGCCAGAGGCACTAGGCCTGGGCAGGGGCGGAGCCTGCAACCGCGGGGAGCTGGGGGTTCCCTGCCCAGGCCTGACACCTCTGCCGGAGGCCTCAGGCCTGGTCAAGGGGCCAATCTGGTGATTGGTGATCGGAGGGTGATGAGGGTCAACTCCTCTGGCCGAGGCATCAGGCCTGGGCAGGGGGCTGAGCTGGGGATTGGGGGGATATGATGGTCCCCTTCCCCAGGCCTGAAGTTTGGGTCAGAGGCGTCAGGCTTGGGCGGGGGGTGGAGCAAGCAATCAGAGGGAGATGGGGGTCCCCTGCCCAGGCATGATTCCTGGGCCAGAGGCCTCAGGCCTGGGCGGGGGCCATAGCCAGTGATCGGGGGGAGATGGGGTCCCCTGTCCAAGCCTGACACCTCTGGCGGAGGCGTCAGGCCTGGGCAAGGGGCCGATCAGGCGATCGGAGGGTGATGGGGGTCTACGCCTCTGGCCGAGGCATCAGGCCTGGGCAAGGGGCAGAGCCAGCAATCGGAGGGGTCTGGGGGTCCCCTGCCCAGGCCTGACGCCTGGGCCAGAGGCATCATGCCTGGGCTGGGGGCAGAACCAGTGATGGGGGGGAAAGAGGGTCCCCTGCCCAGGCCTGACGCCTCTATTAGAGGCGTCAGGCCTGGGCAAGGGGCCGATCCTGTGATTGGAGGGTGATGGGGGTCAACGCCTGGGGGCTCCCAGTATGTGAGAGGGGGCAGGCTGGGCTGAGGGACACTCCCCCACACACACACCCAGTGCATGAATTTCGTGCACCGGGCCCCTAGTGGTTTTAATAATAGAAAATCCTTGAATGCAATTCACCACTTTAACAAATTAAAAAATAAAACTATGTCAAATGATAGATACTGAAAAAAGTGTTTTTGAAATTCAGTATCACAACATAATAAAAACTTGTAATAAATTAGAATTAAAAGGGAGCTTCTTTAGGCAAACATCACTCTCAATTTGAAAACATTAGAAATATTTCTTTACAATGAGGGGCAAGTTTATCTCATTTCTATTTAATGTTAAATAGGTGATCTTAGCCACTGCACTAAGACTTGAAAATCAAATTAGTCATAAGAATTGAAAAAGAGAGGAAGTAAATTGTCAGTATTTACAGAGTATGTGATTATTTACAAAGAAAATTCAAAATAATTTACAGGAAATATTTAAAGTAACAGAAGAGCCTAGCCAGTTTGGCTCAGTGGATACAGCATCAGCCTGCGGACTGAAGGGTCCCGGGTTTGATTCTGGTCAAGGGAACATGCCCAGGTTGTGGGCTTGATCCCAAGTAGGGAGCGTGCAGATGGCAGCCAATCAATGATTCTCTCTCATCATTGATGTTTCTCTCTCTCTTTCCCTCTCCCTTCCTCTCTGAAATCAATAAAAAAAATATTTTTAAAAAAAGTAACAGAAGAGCTTAAAATTGGCTTCTAAATATATATACACTGAGTGGCCAGATTATTATGACCACCTGACATTTGTAGGCAAATTAGCTACAATTTCATGCTGAAGTTGCTAGAGGGCCAGACCATTATAAATAGGGAAGCAGGTTGTTTACCAGTAGAAGTGATTTTTTTCTGAAGATATGGGTAAACAGCGCAATTTAACAACCTTTGAACATGGGAGACTATATATATATATATCCCAAAATTCACTCAAGAAGTAATTTTGATAGAAAACACAGGTTTATAATTAAAAATTGTACATTTTTTATTGATTCATAAAGTACACAGTATAGGGTTATGTATGGAATAGCACATCGGGTAAATGGCCTCCACGGCTTTGCTGGCACATACGCAAAGCCGTGGTCTTCATTGGCCTTCATTGTCCCTGCTCCTGGGCCATAATTGGTACTTGGTAATGCTTATCAAATTGAAGGGATTGAAATCAAAAGGCAACAGATATTAGAATATGATTCAATAAACCAAGTGAAATTAGGCTTTTATTTTTGTTGTTGTTGTTAATGCTCACGCAAAATTCAAATCTTGCGTGAATTTTGGGACACCCTATATATATATATTGAGTAGCCAGATTATTATGACCACCTGATGTTTGTAGGCAAATTAGCCGTACACTGCATCGTATGGGATATGGAAGCCAAAGGCCTGTTCGAACACCTTTGCTCTCTGCAGTTACCAAGATAAAACGTCTCCAATTCGCACAGGAACACAAGGATTGGACAGTCGAGCATTGGAAAAAAGTCATGTGGTCCAATGAATCACGTTTCCAGTTGCATCATGCAGTTGGCAGAGTGAGAATTTGGCAGAAACAGCATGAAAGCATGCACCCCACATGCATGAGTACAACCCTTCAAGCTGGTAGGGGCAGTGTTATGGTTTGGGGCATGTTTTCCTGGCATGATTTGGGCCCTTTAATTCGTGTGGAACAAAGTCTGAATAGCACAACATATCTAAGTATCGTTGCTGATCAAGTTCATCCCATCATGTTGATGGCGTATCCCAATGGAGATGGCTTCTTCCAACAAGACAATGCACCATGCCACAGTGCTAGTATTGTGCAGGAGTGGTTTCAAGAACATGGGGGAGACTTTACCTTGCTTAGGTGGCCCCCACAATCACCAGATCTCAATCCAATTGAGCATTTGTGGGACGAAGTTAAAAGAGCCATCAGGCAGCTGATTCCACAACCATCAAATCTCACAGAACTGGACGGTGCTACTCATCAGGCATGGTGTCAGATTCCTCACATCACCTTTCAACATCTCGTGGAGTCAATGCCAAGAAGAATCGCCACAGTATTGAAGGCAAAAGGTGGCCCAACAAAGTACTGATGGGGTGGTCATAATAATCTGGCCACTCGTAATAACATATATCCCACATTCAAAGGCTGTTAAATCACATTGTTTACCCATATCTTCAGAAAAAAATCACTTCTACTGTCGTGGTAAACAACCTGCTTCCCTATTTATAATGGTCTGGCCCTCTAGCAACTTCAGCAAGAAATTATAGCTAATTTGCCTACCAACATCAGGTGGTCACTCAGTGTATATATTTATCATTTACCTATGTTTTGTTGTTGTTACTGTTTGTATATATATATATGTTTGCACTATCCTTTCAAAAGTTAGTTGCATGTCTGGACAACAGTAGTAAACAATTAAAAAATATAAATAATGAGAAAGTAGTATTTCCAATAGTCTCAGAGGATATCAAGAATTAAGGAATAACACTAACAATATATAGATGTAATATGAGAGATATTACAAATTACTTAAATAAATGGATAAATAGAGCATGTTCTTAGATAGGAAGGCCAACTATAAAAATGATTGCTCCCAAATTGAACTAAGATCTAATGCAATTAAAATGCCAACAGGGTTGTTATTTTGTTATGTATAATTTAATAACATTATAAAGTGTATAATAAAAAGTAGAAGACCACAGATAGCCAGGACACTTCTAAATAAGTAGTAGGCTCATATAAGAAATAGGCACATATTCTATTTAGACATCAGGACATATTATGAAAAATAGTAATAAAAAGTATGTATTGGTGCAGAGATAGTCAAATTAATTAATGGAATAGACTACAAAGACCATAAATAGACCCAAGAATATATGGAACTTTGGATAGAACAAAGGTGGAATGTCTGATTAGTGAAGAAAACTAAAGATTGTTCAATAAATGAAACTAGAAAAAAAGACTTGTCTGCATGGGAAAAAAGGTACAAATGAAACCCTATTCTCATTTCATGGTCAAATGTCAATCCAGGAACATAAATGCAAACCAAGAAAATAAATGCAAAAACAAAACTTCAAAATTCTTGGCAAAAAAGTAAAAAGGCATACCTTTTAAATCTTAGGGTGAAAAAAATATTTTTAGACAAGACATCAAAGAAGAAAATGACCAGTAAATTTTACTCTATTAAAATTAAGAACTTTTGTTTATATAAAAATGTCATAAGGCGAGCGAAATGACAACTTGAAAACTGGAAAAGATTTTACAAGTCACACAACTGACAAAGGATTTTGTATAAGGACTGTATAAAATAGAAGTCTTATAAAGCATTTAAAAAGCACAAACTATTCAGTATAAAAATGGGCATAAGACATGAACAGGCATTTGACAATAGGAAGCCCATGTAACCAATACGCACTTGGAGGTATGTTGAACACCTTTAGCAATGTAGGAAATGCAAAATCTAGGCCACGATGAGCCACCATTTTACATTCATTTAATTGGCTAAAAGTGACAATATCAAATGCTGTAAAGGGTGTGAATTTGGAGGATCTCCTTTACATTGCTCATAGGAGTAAAATGGCAAAACCACTTTGGAGAACAGTTTATCATTATCTCCTGAAGTCAAATATATATATACTAGGGGCCCGGTGCACGAAATTCGTGCACTGGGTGTGTGTGGGGGGGAGTGTCCCTCAGCCCAGCCTGCCCCCTCTCACATACTGGGAGCCCTCAGGCGTTGACCCCCATCACCCTCCAATCGCAGGATTGGCCCCTTGCCCAGGCCTGACGCCTCTGGCCTAGGTGTCCGGCCCGGGCAGCGGGGACCTGCAGTGGCAGCAGCCCAGCGATCGTGGGCTTCGCTTTAGGCCCAGGCAAGGGACCCCTAGCTCCTGGGACTGCCAGCTTCGACCGTGCCCAGCTCCCATCGCTGGCTCCACCCCTACTTCCTGCTATCACTGGCCAGGGCGGCAAAGGCACCTAATTCTCCGATCACGGCTGGGGAGCAGGGCAAAGGCGGGGCCGCCTTTGCCCTGCCCCCCAGCTCTTAGCTCCCCCCTGGGTTTCCAATCACTGTCAGTGGCAGGGGGCTTCTTCCTGCTTTCCCTTTCGCCTCCCTGCATTGTGCCTACATATGCAAATTAGCCACCATCTTGTTGGCAGTTAACTGCCAATCTTAGTTGGCAGTTAATTTGCATATAGCCCTGATTAGCCAATGAAAAGGGTAGCTCGTACGCCAATTACCATTTTTCTCTTTTATTAGTGTTGAGATATATATATATACTAATTTTACACTTGGCCTGTGGGTTCAGGCTGAAGCCAGATCTCCAACATCCCCCCCAGGAGTCCCGGATTGTGAGAGGGTGCAGGCCAGGCCGAGGGACCCCACCAGTGCATGAGCAGGACCAGGGAGGGTTGGCCAGCCAGGGAGGGACTGCAGGAGGCTCCAGGGCATGTCTGGCCCATCTCGCTCAGTCCCGATAGGCGGGACCCCAGAACAAGCTCAAATACCAGTCAGAGTGTCTTCCCCCTGGTGGTCAGTGCATGTCATAACAACTGATTGACTGGTCACTGTCTGCCCCCTGGTGGTCAGTGCACATCATAGTGAGCGGTTGAGTGGCCTTAGCATATCATTAGCATATTATGCTTTGATTGGTTGAACGGCCAACCAGACAACTGGACACTTAGCATATTAGGCTTTAATTATATAGGATGAGCAATAATTTTACACTGGTATATACCCAAGAGATACTCCTACACATTGACAACAGGAAATGTGTATAAGAATATTCATAGGAGCCTTAGCTGGTTTGGCTCAGTGGATAGAATGTCAGCCTGTGGACTGAAGGGTCCTGGGTTCAATTCCTGTCAAGGACATATGCCTGGGTTGCAGGCTTGATCCCCAGGAGGGAGTGTGCAGGAGGCAGTCAATCAATGATTCTCTTTCATCATTGATATTTCTCTCTCTCTCCCACTCCCTTCCTCTCTGAAATCAATTTTTAAAAAAGAATATTCTTAGGAGGGCTGTTCACTGGAGCAAAAGTTGCAATAACCCAAAACCCATCAACAGGAGAGTAAATGAAAAAACTCTTATAGTCACATAATGACTGGGATATTATGTCAGAAAAAAAAAATACTGCAATATGCAATAATATTATGCTAAGTTTTAAGTCCTCCAAAATTGCATTTATAAAGTTGAAAACCAACAAAAACTATAAAAAATGTATATGTATACACACATATATAAACACACATACACATTCACATGTTATGAATGTATGAAAAGAAAATACATGAAAAAGAAAGCAAGGACATGAATCAACACAAAAACTAGAAGGATGGTAATCTCGGAGGAGACAACAGAATGGTATGTAGAGGGACACACATGGTTATATGTGGGTTATTGTCAAGGGGTTGACTTTAATTTTGAGTTGTGGTTTCATGGATATCTAGTACAGAATTAAAACAAACATTGTGCCATGCATAGATCAATGATAAGAATGTGTCATGAATTTAATTATGGTTAGTCGATTTAATTATAATTACAAAAATACAAAGAGTACTTTATAGGTCTCTGGAGCAGCTCTGCCTGCAGAGCTCTGAGATGATAGGAGTGTTCTATATCTGTGCTCCAATGCAATAGCCACCAACCTACATCAGGTAACTGAAATGTGGCTAGTGCAACTGAGGAACAAATTTCCAGTTGTACTAATTTGAATTAATTTATATTTAAATAACCACATGGTAGGAACAACTTTCAGTGGGAGAAAATGAGTAATGTTCAGGAATCAGTGAGCAATTTGGCCTGGCTTAAGTAAATGGCTCTTAATAGAAAGTAGCCAGAAATCAAGTTAACCAAAGACATTATTTACCTTGTGGAAAATCCAGTTCACCATTTCTTCTTGTCTTTCTACTTGGAGTAGTGCAAGAAGCCTTTTTAATACCACAAAACTCAACAGCCTGCTTACAATATTCATTCATTTACTCATTCATTCATTCATCATTTAAGTTTTCTTTCTCCTTCCCCATGCCCCCTGTTTTGATAAACACAAGACTCCCAAAAACATTAAGACAGTTATCATTTGAGTAAAGTTTAAGGCTGTATGTTTAAATGTATTTACCTCCTTCTTGTTAATGGCATCATTCAATCACAGTTTAGTAGCTTCCAAGTGAGAGGATTAGAAGTGTCAGGGGAATTGCTCACTCAAACCAGGAAATGTGGGGTTTTTAGTTCAAACAGTATCTAAGGAAGCTGGTAAGCGACAGCTGAGAAGATGAAAGATCAGATCAACGCCTCCCTTTGAAGCAAAGACACTCAGACTGCCAGTGAAGCGACATTCATTACTGCCAGGACTCCAAGTGGCTGTTCCTGACGCAGGCTTTAGGATGTATCATAAAATCTATAAAAATATCAACAAGATGCTTTCAAGTGACACCAAACAGCTAGAGTGCCCTATTTGCAGGGACACTGCTGTTTAGAGGCAATTTGCTGGATTGCTTTCCATCTGGGACCATCGCAAGTGCCTTCCAATAGCTTTCCCCCCCTTCCCCTTCCTTCATTGCTCCCTCCTCCCATCAGCTAGAAACTAAGATTTTCAATGTTTCATTTCTGCTTCCTTGGAGGGCCAGGAGGAGAAAATGACGCTTTTCTTGGCTTGCTTCTCGACTCTCCTAAGAGATTCAAAGACAAAAAGATTGCTTTGGGAAAATAATAATGCCAAATGAGCATTAAAATAATAAATGGGTTTTCTGGAAATTAGGTTCTCAGAGGTCATGCAATTAAAAGTTAGGAGGAAAACACACCTCAGGCTTGATTGGAGGAGACAAGTGAGCGCCAGGGCAAATGCTTCCACCATCCTGAAACTTCCATTCAAGGTTTTACTATAAGCCTGGGAACTGGCTGATGAATCTATTTGCATACTTCTAGCCAGAGTGTAGTATAATTTCATAGGCCCTGATTATTAATAATAAGGAGCAGTGTGATTAGAGCCCTGAATATCAAGGGGTCACAGCAAGGCACAAGGCAAACATGAGTCAGCAGCACATCGTTATTTGAAAAATAACAACAAGGACCCCAACTGCCTGAGGAGAAGCATAGATGCCTTTCATTACATGAATGATGATATATTACACTTGGTCGCGGCATCATTAAAATCAAGGAACTTGTTTCCCATCTACTGTCCTCAGGAGAGCTTTATGGAAATTCAGGAACCCATGGCAGCTTGTGTTTCAATAAATGTGCTTTCCTTGTGTGATTCCTCACCTTCTCCCACCAACCTCGATCGCACAATCCTTGACCTGAGCAATTGGGAAGAACCTTACAGAATATTTATAGAAGACTGTCCTGCTGATGAGGGCATGGTGATGCAGAGCGGCAAAGCAGCCACACCGAAGACACAGAGCATCTCAGGGGCTGAGCCTTGAATCAGGACCTCGGGCCCCCACTGCCCTAGTCAGGGCTCACCAAAAACCCAACTTCTTTTTTTCACTGGGCTAGAAAGCCAGATCTGAGCCATAGGACAGAATTATATACTAGTATCACCTGACTGCAAAATACTGGGAATTCAACAAACCAGCTCAAAAAAGTGCAGCTCTACATCAGAACAACGCCAGTTTTGAAATATTGTGTTTCACACAAAGGAGTACTAGTATTTAGTGAAGAACAGAAGCAGAGTGACATTTTAGGCTGCTAGGTTTGAATAAATTAAATTGTAGCCGATGTCTTCATTTGAGGAAATACTTCTCACTTAGTCCCTCTCCAAAACAAGCAAGAGAGGATGACCTGAGAATGACTGTTACGTTAATGTATGTGACAATACGTCAGAGTCTGCACAAACGCCCAACTGGAAACATTGCCCATACTCCAGCTGCAGATCGTTCTCCCAACAGTGTGTTCTGCAACCCACACAGACACAAAGGCCTGATTAGAAGGTCCCTAAGGTCCTTTCAGTTCTAAAGTTCTCTGCTTCTATAATTTGAAGTTATTGGTTTTCCAGTCCTTTAGCTCTTTTGTTAAACTTAAAAGATAGTAGTTATCTGGTTCAACTTCTGATTAAATTTGAGCTTTATTAGTAGTGTCATAGCAGAGTTCCTTTTAAGTGTATGTTATAAAACTTGGTTTAATAATGCTTCAAACATTTTTTCAAAGAAATATATCTTCAACTCTGTTTCCCTAAGTTGTCCTATTGATTCTATTATGTGGTGGGTGAACGACACCCACAAATCCTCCTTAATGAGAAGTGGAGTCTATGCCCTCTCTCCTTGGACCTGGCTGATCTTGTAACTGTTTGACCAATAGAATATGGCAGAAGCAATGCTGGGCTGGTTTCTGGGTCTTGGCCTTAAGAATATGGCAGCTTCCACTTCCTGTCTTCCAAATACTCAGCCATCATGCTGTGAGGAAGACAAAACAGCCTGTTGAAGGCAACCAGATGAAGAGGAACGAGGCCCCCAGCTGAGCACCCATCCAAATCCACCCCGAATTGCTGGCCATGAGAGTGCACTGTCTTGGAAGGAGGCCTCCAGCCCCATTTCAGCCATTCCAGCTGACATCAAATGGAGCAGAGATGAGTCAACCAACCCTGACCAAACTGTAGACTCATGAGTAAAAGAATGTTTACATTGAGGCAGTTTGTCATGTAGCAATAAATACTAATATCAATAATGATAAAGAAAATAATAAAGGTGCCCTAGCTGGTTTGGCTCAGTGGATAGAGCATCGGCCTGCAGACCAAAGCGTTCCAGATTCAATTCTGGTCAAGGGCACGTACCTAGGTTGCAGGCTCCTCCCCAGCCCGAGCCCTGGTGTGTGCAGGAAGCAATCAATTGATGTGTTTCTCTCACATTGATATTTCTGTCTGTCTTTCCTTATCTCCTCCACTCACTCTGAAAATCAATGGAAAAATATCCTCAGGTGAGGAAGAGAAGAGAAGAGGAGAGAAGGGAAGGGAAGGGAAGGGAAGGGAAGGGAAGGGGAGGGGAGGGGAGGGGAGGGGAGGGGAGGGGAGGGGAGGGGAGGGGAGGGGAGGGGAGGGGAGGGGAGGGGAGGGGAGGGGAGGGGAGAAAAGAATAAAATAACATCCTGTGAGTATTTAATGCAAAGTACTTCACAAGAGTTCTATCATTTAATTTGCATCACAAAGCAATGAGGCAGCCACCCTTGTCATTGCCTTTTAACCAGGATGGAAACTAAGTAGTCCAAGTTCATACAGTCAGCATTGCAGAATCAGCTCACCAACCCAAATCTGCCTGCACTCAACCTGCGTCCTCTGTGTGACTGAATCTATTGCCTCTCTGCAAATGATAGCTACATGTGTTTTGACAGTTCTGACATCTCACAAGCTCCCTTCTGATCTCTGGAAGAACATCCGCCTCTGTGCTACCTCTGAACCTTGCAGTTCTTACCTGCAATTCATTTGTTTGTCACTACTTCCCTTCTGGGCTGGGGTCCCACAGGATACGGACTAGATCTTATCTTTTTCAGTGTCTTTAGTGTTTGGTAGAGTTGACTCCCCACAAGTCTGCTTAACTGCATTATTTTTCTGCTTGCACCTCAAACTCTTATATCCCAAACCAAATCATCATCATCTCCATCGTTACCTAGCTCTCCCTTTCCTCTTCCCTATTCCATAAAAGACTTCACCATTCTTACAATGCTGCAAACTGACACCTGCTTCTCCAAGTCTCAAAAAAATGCCATACTCTCACCTTTTCTTTATAGTCCTGGCTCCCATTACTCTATCTGTGGATTATTGTAATTTTGCCAGAACTGGTATTCTTGCTTCCTTCTATCTTTTAATCCATTTTGAACATTTCTTCACCCATGCCAGATGAATATTTTTTTAAATATATTTTATTGATTTTTTACAGAGAGGAAGGGACAGGGATAGAGAGTTAGAAACATCGATGAGAGAGAAACATAGATCAGCTGCCTCCTGCATACCCCCCCACTGGGGATGTGCACGCAACCAAGGTACATGCCCTTGACTGGGACCTTTCACCTTTCAGTCCGCAGGTCAACACTCTATCCACTGAGCCAAACCGGTTACGGCCCAGATGAATATTTTTAATATGTCTTTCTCTCATCATTGTCCTCTTAAAATCATTCAGTGGCTCATTGTATGAGTCAGTTGGAATGCTTCGAACTACAAGTAAAACCCAACTTGTACTGGTCTAAACAAGGAAATCCAGAGTTCAGAAGTAGAATCCAGGCCCTGGCCAGGTAGCTCAGGTGATTAGAGCATCATCCCAATATGTCATCCCGGTCAGGTTGCAGGTATAATCAGAGCACATACAAGAATCAACCAGTGAATGCATAAATAAGTAGAACAACAAATTGATCTCTCTCTCTCTCTCTCTCTCTCTCTCTCTCTCTCTCCTTCCCCCACTCTCTTTCTCTCTCAAATCAACTTAAAAAAAAATAAAGTAGAATCCAGTGGCTCAGAATTTTAATTTTAAGGATCTAGCTTCTTTCCCAGCTCTCCAGCCCTGGTTTCATGCCAAGCCTCACCTCCCTTCATAATTCAGTTGCCTAGTGGTGACATCAGGGACTACATGCTCCCTCAAAAATTCAGTAGGAGGTTTTTTTAAGAGCAAAGAAAAACTTTTCCCAAAAAACTTTCCATTAAACCTTTCCTTTCATCTTGTTATCAAGCTAAATTTGCTATGGGTAACAACACAGCTTTATTTCGTGCTCATTGTACATGTCCAATATGGGTTGGCTGCACTTCTGCCTCCTGTCATCTTTGTTGTGGAATCCAGATTGAAGGAGTAGCTCTTATCAGGGGCAGAGTAGCTCTTATCAGGGGCATTGCCAGAACCACAGCCGGCCTCACTTTTATTGGTCATTGTGAGCCTCATGACCAAGACTAACATCAGTGGAAGGCAATATATTTTGCCTTCCAAGGAAGGACACAGCAAATATTGTGAATAATAATAGATGTGCCACAACTTCTTCAGCCTAAACCCGTCAGCAGCAAATGGGTAGTAATTTTGCTTACACCAAGGCACACCCCTTGAGTTGAGGTCAGTGCCCAAGAAGTTTTGCTGCCATCCAATTAGAGAAAGCACATTGGGGACTTAACCACAATGTCCAAAATCCTTGGCATTCAAAGTCTTTTACGCTCTTTTTCCAACCTAACTTTATTTTTTTCAATATTTAAGAATGGGTAGAACATTTGAAAACTGAATGCTGATCTATTAATTGGTAGCTGGGTTTTTGTTTGTTTGTTTGTTTGTTTGTTTTTGGAGAAAGCCTATTACAATGTCAAACAATAGATATTTTATAGATTAAGTCATCATTCTAATGGGTGGCTAGACCAAAATTACTAAGGTACAGAAATGATGGCAGAAATTCTTCCAGGTTCTAAATATACAGTCACTTTATTATTGATAATTAAAAATATTTGAGCTTTGCCCTGAGCAGTTTGGCTCAGTGGATAGAGCGTCGGCCTGTGGACTCAAGGGTCCCAGGCATGTACCTTGGTTGTGGGCACATACCCAGTAGGGAGTGTGCAGGAGGCAGCTGATCAATGTTTCTCTCTCATCAATGTTTCTCACTCTCTATCCCTCTCCCTCTCTGTAAAAATTCAGTAAAAATATATTAAATTAAAAAATTTTAAAAAAATAAAAATATTTGAGCTTTTATATTAATACCTTAGTGAACACTCAAAATACATAAAAATGTGTGTAGAAAGAGTGACCACTAATATACTGTTAGTACTGCAGGTACACAAGTTAAAAGCACAATGTATTAAAGAATGAAGGTCTATTAGAACAGGCCCTATGAATTCTTTTATTTTTTGTAAGTTTTAATCTGGCATATTTAGTCAAGTAAAATAAAATGCATCTGTTAACAATTAAAATTTTTAAAGTTAAAAAAAAAGAATGGTAGAACCTTCAGCTTGTCCACAATTCTAGAACATCTTAGGTTGAAGGCATCACTTTCCAAATTAGTGGGAAATGTTTCAAACTCTGTAGAGAAAATCATTCATCAATGCCAGGAGTTTTCTTTACTAGGTCACAATTAATACTTGAAGTAAAAAAATAATTTATTGGCATTGCTATTGCATGGTTAAACTGTTGTTTGTCTGCCTATATCCCTGAATTAGACACTGATGGATAAAATTCTTTTTAAAATTATATTTATTCTCCTTGTTTGTGTAATATCTCGCTTCATATAATTCTTCATTAATATATCCAGGTAAATGGGTTCATGGGACTTTAATAAGTGACATATTTCCTATATCCTTTAACTGGATATTCTAGAAATGGAAGATGTGTACTTTTGCTACAAACTTATATTTAGAAGTTTAATTAGTCAAAATGCTATATATTCACATGTAGTAGTCAGAATAAGCTAAACTATGCTACAGTAACAAAAACCTCCTAAATCCCAGATGCTTATTTCTTGCTCTTGTTTACTGTCCAGCATGGGGAGCCAGGAGGCTCTGCTGGTCTTCGTCATTTCAGGACTCAATTTGAGGAGGCCTGTGCTTCCACACTCACCACATGGGTGACTGGGAGAGGTAGCGCCCATTACACTGGCAATTAAACGCTTCCACTCTTAGCAAAAGTACACATCACTTCCACTTCCATTTAAGTGATCTAAATTGTAATCAAATCATTTCCAAGTAAATCTTGTCATATTGGTTTGGCTATTTCCCACTTAAATTCTACTCCTGCACTGGCTGATCCATCAATCACTAGCTGCATGTGGCCAGTGAGCTCCTGGAATATGCCAGTGCAAATTAAAATAGGCTAGAAGTACGAATTACACACTGATTTCTCTAAGACTTAGTACAAAGAAGAATGCAAAATTACCTCATTAACCATTTTTAATATTGATTACAGGATGAAATGATAATATTTTAGATATAGTGGGATAAATAAAATGTATTACTAAATTTAACTTTACTGTTTCTTTTTGCTTTATGTAATCGGACTATTAAAAGATGTAAAAGTCCGTATGTGCCTTGCATTGTGTTCCTATTGGTTAGCATTTTTCTGGTCAATTCAGGGTTTTATTAGCCAATTTAAGAGTCTGCTCTTCCCTTCTCTCAAAGGCCAGCTCCAGGTGGGCTGAACGCGCATGGCATTCGGAGTGAGGGGCTCAGCCTGTACAGGCTGTCCTCTGTTCTCCTGTAGTGTCCATGAAGATGGCTTCATCCCACCTGGTCTTTCTTGAGCATCCTCAAGACCCACTGCATCCAACTGAGGTCAGACCCCCAGCAAGACTTCAGCTGACACACTCCATGTGCGAACACTGGCAAGATCCTCTTGATGAGATGAGAGCCTCTGCTCGTCCTCCATCCATCTAAGGTCCATCTGCCTTTCTCAGCAATTGATGGTCCTTTGTTCTCTTACTGTGGTGGACTCAGGGCTTTTTCCCCCCCATATATCTTATTTTTATAATTTTCTTTTATTGTCTAAAGTTTTACATATGTCTTCTTTTCCACCAATTGACCCCCCCCCCCCAACAGCCATTCCCACCCTGGGCAAGTCCCCACCGCCCCAGTGTCTGTGTCCATTGGTTATGCTAATATGCATGCATACAAGTCCTTTGATTGCTCTCTAACTCCCCCTGCCCTGCCATTTGTCTCTGGATCTATTCTTGTTCATCAAATTATGTTCATCATTATATCCCACATATGAGTGAGATCATGTGATATTTATCTTTCTCCAACTGGTTTATTTCGCTTAGCGTAATGCTCTCCAGGTCCATCCAGGCTGTTGCAAATGGTAAAAGTTCCTTCTTTTTTATTGCAGTGTAGTATTCCATCAGGGTTCTTTATAAGACCCGCAGTCTCCTGGACCAACACCCTAAACTTAAGTGCATTTTTTATTGTGGCAAAATACACATAAAATGTACATTGTGACCATTTTTAAGTGTACCATTGAGTGGCATGAAGTGCGCCCACAGTGTTGTACAACCATCACCTTCATCATCATCTCTGGACCTTTTCATCATCCCAAAATGAAACCCTGTACTCATTAAACAATGTGCATTTTTAATCATCTCTCTCCCACCCTAACGGAGCTCAACCCAGAGATAGGCCATTGGCTTTTTCTCCCTGGAAAACACATCAGGAATTCAGTCTAGACTCAGATCTTCTCAAGAAAAATCTCCTCCTTAAGGCCCATGAAGGAAAACTGCCTAGAGATGCTCTTGCTGCTTGTAGATAGTGTCCACATAGTTTTTGTTCAAGCTTTTAGAGTAAGGAGGGGTGCTTGTAATAACTGTATTAACAGGGACAACGAGCATTAGCTGGGACTAGTCTAGGCAAATGGGACGTAGGTTCACCCTATTTATAAGTCAGCAGTTCTCAAAGGGCAGCCCAGCGACCTCTGGGGCTTCCTGAGTCTCTCTCAGGAGGTCCATGAAGTCAAAACTATTTTTTAATAATAGAAAGCTAATGTTTGCCTTTTCTTTTTTCATTTTCTCATGAGTGTACAATAAATTTTTCCAGAGAACACATGACATATGTTGTTATTGCTCTGATAGCTAAAATATATATATATACTTTTGCATTCTTTAATTTTTCAGAATTTTCCAAAGATTTGTGGCATGAACATGTACATTTCAGAGATTTTTTTTCCTCAGGCTTTTACTGAATATTTAAAAGCTACCTTATTATATCTGCTATAATCTCTGCAATTTTATTATTATCCAAGAAATCATTATTTTGAAATTCCAAAGTTGTCCTTATGCTTATATCCTATATAATAAAGAGGTAATATGCAAATTTACCATCATGCCATCGCACAAGATGGCTGCCCCCATGTGGGCACAAGATGGCCAGCAGGGGAGGGCAGTTAGGGGCGACCAGGTCTGCAGGGAAGGGCAGTTAGGGGCGACCAGGCCAGCAGGGGAGGGCAGTTAGGGGCGACCAGGTCAGCAGGGGAGGGCAGTTGGGGTGACCAGGCCTGCAGAGGAGGGAGGGCAGTTGGGGGGGGGGACCAGGCTGGCAGGGGAGGACAGTTGTGGGGGACCAGGCCTGCAGGGGAGGGCAGTTAGGGGCGACCAGGTCAGCAGGGGAGGGCAGTTGGGGTGACCAGGCCTGCAGAGGAGGAAGGGCAGTTGGGGGGGGGGACCAGGCTGGCAGGGGAGGACAGTTGTGGGGGACCAGGCCTGCAGGGGAGGGCAGTTAGGGGCGACCAGGTCAGCAGGGGAGGGCAGTTGGGGTGACCAGGCCTGCAGAGGAGGGAGGGCAGTTGGGGGGGGGGGGAACCAGGCTGGCAGGGAAGGCAGTTGGGGACAATTGGGCCAGCAGGGGAGTAGTTAGATATCGATCAGGCTGGCAGGGGAGTCGTTGGGGGCGATCAGGCTGGCAGGCAGAAGCAGTTAGGGGCAATCAGGCAGGCAGGCAAGTGAGCAGTTGAGAGCCAGCAGTCCCAGATTGTAAGAGGGATGTCCAACTGCCAGTTTAGGCTGATCCTACTACAATATTGGCAGTCGGACATCCCCTGAGGGGTCCCAGATTGGAGAGGGTGTAGGCTGGGCTGAGGGACACCCCCCCCCCAATGCACAAATCCCGTGCACTGGGCCTCTAGTATATAATTAAAAAGAAACATATATATTCGTTGTTGTTGTTGTTAACCCTCACCTAAGGTTTTTTTTTTTTCATTGATTTTTAGAAAGAATGGAAGGGAGGGAGGGGGAGAGAGAGAGAAACATCCATGTGAGAGAGAAACATTGTTTGGCTGCCTCCCACACACGCCCTTAAAGGATTGGGGGGAGAGGGGTAGGAAGCACATCTGCAACCTAGGTATGTTCCCTCGACTGGGAACAGAACCTGAGACCCTTTGGTGTGCAGTCCAATGCTCTAACCACTTATCAGCACCAGCCAGGGCAGAAGAAAGTATATTTTGTCTTACTTTGCACTTTTATATTTTAAATTTATTTGTTAAAATTTTAAATAAAATAAATATATAATATAATAACTTGCTAATAAATATATAATCTACCTCTACCCCCCAAAAAAACCTTAAGGTCCTCAATAATTTTTATGAGCATAAAGGGATTGTAAAAACAAACAGTTTAAAAATTTGCTGTTATGGATAAATTTTATGCTTAGTCCTTTGGGATTTTAGCCAGTTTGGACACAATAACCTTAATTTATCTCAAAAAGCATGCTTCTTGCAATAAAAAATTACATTTTACATGACAAAGGCCAGGAATTTGATTCTGTTTAATGAAGTCTACTTTTCTTAGTGATGTCTTTTTAATAGTAGAGGGGCTGAGGGAATAAGTTGATTTAGAGAGAATTAGAAATCATCATTTAATAGTTCAAAATATTATTCTAATACAATTAGTCATGTTGTGTGGGATTGAACAATAGATCACTTGTGGGCTAACGTTCTGTCAACACACTATTTTGGGGATGGGACTGAGACAATTTTGTGAACGAATTCACTTCTTTTAATCTTTGTCTTCCTACAAATCTTTCACCAAAAATCTGTCAAGGAAGCACATTATAAATGAAATGCATTGAATCCAACTGGTTTTAGATTAATCAGCTAAAGATAACGGTAGAGCTGGTGAGTAAAATGACAGCTAGACATGGATCTGACTTAGAATATTAAGAGTTAGGGAGAACGTTTGCAGGTGAAAAATACTGAGGCTCAAAAACCGAAGGGGAAGCATCAGACTGTGGCTAATAGTACTGTATTGTGGATTTGAAAGTTGCCAAGAGAGTAGATCTTAAAAGTCCTCATCATAAGAAAAAAACATTGTGATATGTGTGGTGATGTGTGTTAACAAGACTTACTGGGGTGATCATTTTGCAATATATTCAAATACTGAATCATTATGTTGTACACCTAAAACTAATATAATATTATATGTCAATTAGTGATTAATTTAAGAAAGGGGTGACTGCTGAAGGTCACAAAACCATTCAGTGGCCTCCTGCCTTTGCGGGTGGAGGGTGGGGTTGGCAGCAGTTGATTCTCTGAGAAACCAAAAGCAGGCTTTCCTGTCGCGCCCTGGGACATTCATGTTGTCCCTCAGCTATCTCAGGCTCTCCTGCTCTTGTGTAAGCCTCCAAACACAGGATGTGAAAATGGATTTGTTCAAGTGGCAACCCCCAGATTCCAAGCCTTAGCACCTTTTTAAATGAGCAAGTGACACAGTGCCAGGCAAGACGCAACCTCAGCAAATGAATTAATTAGACTTTCAAAAAGAGCAGACAGGCTTGTTGCGGTGTTTTATTGCAGTTTTCTAAGTGGCAATTGAAAAAGAAGGACTTGATTTAAAGTCCCCTCCCTGAGGTGTTGATTGTGGCAGGGAGGGACTGTGGAGAGCCCTATGTTGGGACAGAGCCTCTTATACTTGCTTTGGGAAACTGAAAGGGGAAGAGCCAGTCTCCGGGTGGCGGTTTGGGAACTCTAGCCGTTGCTCTCATAGAGAAACTTAAAGTACACTCCTTTGGCAATCGGCTTCCAAAGAACCACAGATCGGAAGGTTAATATGAATCAAATTTTTTTAAATATATTTTTTATTGCTTTCAGAGCAGAAGGGAGAAGGAGAGAGAGATAGAAACATCGGCGATGAGAGAGAATCATTGATTGGCTGGCTCCTGCATGCCCCCTACTGAGGATCGAGCCCACAACCCGGGCATGTGCCCCTGACCAGAATTGAACGGCAGGCTGACACTCTATCCAATGAACCAAACCAGCCAGGGCATGGATCAAATTTAAGAAAAACACTGAACTTGATCCTGGAATTGTCTTCTGTGCAGCCTGTCATCTCCCGTCCATTTTTCCTCCTTCTCCCTTTCTTTCCATCAAGAAAACTTAGTCTTCGGCCTGCTCTTCAGCACAATGTCATTCTGTTTCCTGAAAGCTTGCTGAGCAGCTACAACATATCATACACTGGAGACCTACCAAGTGGAATACGATGGTCTGTCCTCACAGAAGATGTAACGAGGGGAAGATAGGCATGTGTCATGGGTATGGACAGATCCATGGCCCCAGGTGCAACAAAGAAGTACAGTGTCTGCAACAGGTCATGGATGGTGGAAGATTTATCTGCAGCACTATTAATCTACGGGTGCTGGGAGACAGAGTTGGAGTTGAAAATTATTTAAAAATCATCTAATCAAATCCCTTCACCAGTGCAGTAATCCTCTTGGACACTCAAAATTTCAAATTCAGAAGATCAGCAAGCTCCAGATCGAGGCTCCACCGTGTGACTTTGGGCAAGTTACTTACCTCTCTGTGTCTCAGTGCCCTCAGTAAAATGAGGATAAGAAAACCTGCCTTGCCCTAACTGTTCAGCTCAGTGGATAGAGCATCGGCCTGTGGACTGAAAGGTCCCAGGTTTGATTCTGGTCAAGGGCATGTACCTTGGTTGCAGGCACATCCCCAGTAGGAGGTGTGCAGGAGGCAGCTGATCGATGTTTCTCTCTCATCGATGTTTCTAACTCTCTATCCCTCTCCCTTCAGCTCTGTAAAAAAATCAATAAAATATATTTTTTAAAAAGAAAAGAAAACCTGCCTTTTAGGTTTTTCATGAGAACTACCTAAGTTCATACATGTAAAGCATTCATAATGAACCCGGCACATGGGAAATGCTACCTATGTGCATATTTGCTTTGGAGTGGCTGGGGGGCTTGTAGATGAGAGAACAATGATGCAGAGACACAGAGAACTGTAAGGGGCAGGAAGGACTGCAGGGGACACAACATAGGACCACGGTGCACACACACACACACACACACACAATGCTGAGACAACAAGCCCACCCACTTCCCAACCCACTTTTGTGAAAGGGAAGGAAAGGGGAGGAGAAGGAGCCTGGATCAATGGAGTATTTACACCAAAGACTGCGGAAAAATCAGGAAGGGACTGCATCGATCCGAAAGTAATTAGGTGAGTTTTTGCTAAGGACACAAGAGAGAGCTTAAGAGCTAACTTCAGCTCAATTATAGAGAAAAGGGTTCTATTTTGCACAACTGAGTTTGGGACTGTGAAATTCATACCCACAGATCAGATCAACCAAACCATCCCATGACTTGCTTACTGCTTTCCACTTCCTATATTTGCTGCTGCTCCCGCTCTCTCCTAGATGGTTCAGCCCCTGCTCCTGCCCCATCTTGCGAATCACAAAATGAACTCAGCACCTCCTCACCTGGCCTGGCCTGCACTGGCCCCACGTGACACCTGGGAATGATGACCTTCGCATCTCAGATGCCTCTTGAATGGAATCAGCATGACTGCACCAACCCTGACGGAGACCAGAATCAGCTGCCCCGTCTTGGGGATCAGAGCATCACCTCTCTGTAGGGCGTTTGTGGTACATAAATGAGTAAAGCATGTAAAATGTCAGGAGACAAGCAAGTGCTTTGGAGGAAAAAAACACGTTATATCCTTGAAATTATTATTGTATTCTTTGTGTTCTAAGGTCTCTGATGGTGTGACATGCCTGCACACCCACATGTGTATGTATTCTGAAACCTCTATGCAAATGAAATCCATATTTGTACACAATTTAGGAAGGTGGGGGGGGGGCGGGCGGGGCTTCAGCTGGAAGGTGTTCCCTAATGAAACTGGTGTGCTGGGCAAGCAGCAGCTGGGAAGTTTTGAGACTCCCATTGTCAGGGGCAGGCACTCCACAACTCATCAGAATTCCTGGGGGTGGGACCCAAACCTCAGGAATTTTTTTAACTCCCAGGTAATTCTGACCAGCTGCCAAGGTTAGGACCCGGTGCTGTAGTAGATCCTCACTTCTCAGAGTGTGGTCCGGGACAGGCAATGTCAGCATCTCCTGGGAACTGCTTGTTAGAAACAAAAATCTTGGGCAGCACTCCAGATTGACTAAATCAAATCTGCATTAGAACAAGATCCCCACCTCTGGGTCTCTGGGTGCGGATTAAATGAGTCTGGGACTGCTGTAGACATTCCCACTCTTTCTGGCTACAAAAGTGTTGGCAATCCCTCGGCCTCAGTTTCCTCGCTGGTGAGACAAGGTCGGCCAGGGCTTAGGGTCAGCCTGTGAGTGGAGGCTGTGGCCTCCCGCCCAGTGCAGCTCCAGATGATCCGAGGTCCCAGCCCCTCCCCCAGCTCAGGTCCCTGGGGTGGCCTGCTGGGGAGTCCAACCCGGGAGTGACTGAATCTGGCAAGAGCTAAAAATTAATTCCCTCCAAATCAATAATTTGCAATTAAACACAGAAGACACTAAAGCCAAGGGGGCAGGCTTCTGGAAAGAGGACAGCTGAGCACTTCAAGCCTGGAAGTGAGGTGGGGGTGGGGGAGCCCGACCCAGTCCCAGCAAACAAATGAACATTCGGCTTCATTGTCTGTGGGGAAGCAAGCAGAGGGACTTAAGTGGTACTTGAGGGGTGGAAAAAATCTAGAGCTCCTATCAGCAGGACTCAATGCCAGGAGCTAATTTACCTTCCTCGGTCTCTCTGCTTACACCCTTCCCGCGGCTCAGTGCCCCGCTCCTCCAGGCTGGGGACCTCGGAAGCCTTTAGAACAGGGCTTTGCAGTTTGCTGGCTGCAAACAGCACCCAGCTCATGAAAGAACTGGAAGCCTGCCTGGGTCCCCTCCCGATCCTTTGCTGCAAGTGTCAGACCGGATTGGCTGGGTGCCAGGCGGGCAGTGTCAATGGGGAGGGCAGACTGGATACAAACAGGCAGCTCCACGGAGCTGGAATTGAATGATGTTTGATGCTACCCAGTGAGAGTAGCAATTTGGGGCTAGGAGCCACCCTCTAAGTCTCCAGAGATGCGTGGGGATATGCTGAAATTCTTGAAGCAAAATTGAAATGTGCTTTTGTATATAAGCCAAACCAATGGACATGGACAACAGGAGGATGGGAGCATGAGTGTGCGGGAGGTTGGGGGTTAATGGGGGGGGGGGGTGAGGACACATTTGTAATACCTTAACTAATAAAAAAATGAAAAAAATGAAATGTGCTTCATTTTCCAAGTAAATGCATGCCATACAGCTTTGGGTGTGGGGTGAGGAACACAAAAATACAGTATAAAATATTATAGCTCAAAAAAGATGGGAAATTTAATGTAAAGAGATTATAAAACAAAACACAGGTCTTTTTTAGTCTCTCCAAAACCACAGTAAAATGAGGAAAGGAATACCATTTTTTCCTTTTACACGTGTTAACAAATGGCTTGCTTACAATCATTTCTAAGTCGAAGCTGGACTCCTTTCCCAGAAGGACAGGGAAAAGAATAACACTTATTGAGGAGCTGCTACGTGCCAGCATGCAGGTGCTCTAACACTTCATCTCATCTAGTCCTCATAGTACCATTTGGAAACATATTTTAGTATGGCCCTCATTTTACTTGGGAGGGAAAAAATCAATCTCAAAATATAAGTTGAGCCCTACTCTATGTAAAGCACTCATCTAAAACATGAAGAACAATGTAAAGAACTTTAAGACTCAGTCCCAAGTTATAATCCTATATAATAAAGAGGTAATATGCAAATTTACCATCATGCCCTCGCACAAGATGGCCGCCCCCATGTGGTCACAAGATGGCGACACCCATGTCGTCACAAGATGGCTGCCCCATTCATCACAAGATGGCCACCAGAAAGATGGCTGGCAGGGGAGGGCAGTTGTGGGCAATCAGGACAGCAGGGGAGGGCAGTTGTGGGTGACCAGGCTGGGGGCAACCAGGCTGGCAGGGAAGGGCAGTTGTGGGTGACCAGGCCAGCGGGGGGGGGGGGCAGGCAGTTGGGGGCAATTGGGCCAGCAGGGGAGCAGTTAGGCATTGACCAGACCAGCAGGGGAGTGGTTAGGGGGAATCAGGCAGGCAGGCAGGCAGGTGAGCAGTTGGGAGCCAGCAGTCCCGGATTGTGAGAGGGATGTCTGACTGCCAGTTTAGGCCCTATCCCACTACAACATCGGCAGTCGGACATCCCCTGAGGGGCCCCAGATTGGAGAGGGTGCAGGCTGGGCTGAAGGACACCCCCCCCCCCAGTGCATGAATTTAGTGCACCAGGCCTCTAGTCTTATATAAGCAACATTCAGAAAGGAAAGGTAATAAAATCCAGCAATTGTTAAGTGCCACATGGGTAGGGCAGAAAAGAAGAGCTGTATGAATATGGACAAAGAGAGGCCGATCAGGACCTCAGTGGACAGGAAGAGATGCACAAGTT